>NC_141685.1:359408547-360608547 GCF_964263255.1 Lissotriton vulgaris | reverse complement strand
CTGCTTGCAGACTCCTTGGACAGCAGGGAGTACAAAACTACATCTAGTGAACCCCCCTCAGAGTCCGGGGCCAGTTCCACCTGCGAAGTCCTGTCTGAGCAAACCCAGATTCTGCCTAGGCTTTCGGCGCGTTCCTCCTGTGTCTTCCGGGTGGGCTGGGATCCCCCGTCCACCCGGCGAAGTGTCCCCCTCTTCGCCAGTACCTGCCAGATCCCATCTGGGGCACCAAGCATGCGCCCCGAAGGCCCGCCTCATCCAGCCATGACATTGCCACCTCCCCTGAGTGAAACAAACAGGCGTTTCCTTTATGTTCCACCCTTAGCTTGGCGGGGTAGAACAAACTATATTTCAGTCCCGCCTCAAGCAACCTCCTCTTCACCGCCATGAAGGACCGTCTTTGCTCCTGAACCCTCTGTGTATAATCGAGAAAGATTGCAATAGGATGATCCTGATACGTTATCTGGCCTTTCGCCCTGGTACACTAAAGGATAATGTCTCGATCCCTGTAGTTAAAAAATTGGGCTATTATAGCCCTTGGAGGGGCCCATGGGCGAGGCAGCTGCCCCAGCGCTCTCTGGGCCTGTTCTATTTTGACAAATTTAGAGTCTCTTGGGGGCCATTTCTTGAACAATCTAATTTTCCAAAAAGAGATCTTTTCAAGAAAGCCAATAAAATGCAGATAGTTCCGTCTTGATCTTCCCACCGCATCCTCCACCCGTTCATACAACTGGACAACTGTTTGCTGCAGCTTAACAACTGTGTCCCTAAAAGAGCGGACCTCCTGCTTCATGGTGTCCATAGTTTGCTCCATGACGGTTACACTATCTGATACCTTGTGCAGATTGGCTCTGTAGAGATTCACATCTATCGCCACAGCATCAATCCTATGCACCATATCCTCCCAGGAGGAGTGAATTGCCGCCATAATGTCCGCCAGCATTGGGTTCGTGACTGAGAAACTTAGCGTGTCCTCTCCCAGTTCCACTTGATTTTCAGCCGCTCTGGCCGGCCCCATAATGCATGGCTGTGCATAATTGGAAAACCTATTAGACTGTAACGGTTGGCTTTTTCTTTCCCCATCCTGGAACTCCAACAGCCTCCCGCCCTGGACAGCCAACAGTATCACCAGTAACTTCCACCCCTAATGGTCAGATCTAGTCCCCGTCCCACTGGGTTATATGATCAATGCAAGGGTGCTGTAATGGGATGCCCAGGGAACCAGCTCTCCCCTTCTCACCCAAGCTTTGGAAACTCCAGGCAACAAGGGAGCACCCGAGGGTCCCAGCACATGCAATTGCAGGGTTGCCAATACCTGACACAGTGGCCCACGCTGTGTGGGCCCCACCATGTGTCCGTTCTCCCCACACAGGCAATATTCTGGGTCCGGATTCTCCGAGCTCAGTAGCTAAGCACAGCTTCTCAGTCTCATCTGGGGGTCTCTATCTTGTCTCAGGATCGACCGTCCTACTCGGAATTCCAGGCCGTTCCCGGGGCCTGGGCATCCACTCCACTCTTCTTGCGTTACTGCACTGTGAGGATTCCATCCCTCCTCCCAACACACTGCCAGGTACACTACAAAAGGGGGTGGAACTCAGGCCATATGTGCCCCCCAGTCATTCCACCTGATTGCCAACAGAGAAGGCGGCTCCAGGCTCCTTCGCCACAATGTGCTTCCTAGTGGGTCA
This sequence comes from Lissotriton vulgaris, assembly GCF_964263255.1. Classification (NCBI taxonomy): domain Eukaryota; kingdom Metazoa; phylum Chordata; class Amphibia; order Caudata; family Salamandridae; genus Lissotriton; species Lissotriton vulgaris. The sequence goes on along the minus strand of NC_141685.1, from coordinate 360,606,862 downwards.
CGTAGACTCGAGTGTCCCTTACTCACTGCACATTCTTCAGGTGTTCAACAGCAGCTGGGCCACTCCTATCCGTTCCTTGGGTCTCCGCCAGACCCCTCTGACTTGTGCAGGATTGTTATATGGTCTTCGCTGGTCCACAACGCTCTCCCCCCTAGAGCCTGCTGCTTATTTCCACGGATCCCCTGAGCGCCTCACTCTGCGGTATGGCCTGCGGGCCTCCAATGCTCCAAGATGGCACCCTCTGACTTTCGTCTCCACAACCGTGTCGGCTTACACCTCAGGTGCAGCGGTTGACGGTTCTTTCCGATGTGTGCACTGCAGTCACTATCTGCCCCCCACCACCTCAGGGGGTTCTGCTGCTTCTGGAATTTCCAGGATGTTATCTTATTTCAAAATCACCAGCGGGAGCTCCGGCAAACTCGCCTAGTCCGCCATGCGTCCAAGCCACGCCCCTAGTCAGAGAGTCGAGGCAAAGGATATATTGAGAGTGGTATAGGGTAAGAAATAGGGTATGTGGTAAATAAAATTACCGGGACTATTTTTCTATACGTTAAATGACAATAAGGATAGCTCAATAAATGAGAGGCAGAGTCCGTGGTATCTGAGTCATACGGGCTTTAATTAAGTGCCTCGAGGTACTGGACATCGGGTTCCATCACCACTAAGGTTCAGGAAGGGATATTCAACATTTTATTAACATCACACAATATATATAGTAAAACTGTACAGTTGCATTGAATACAGTAGGCGTAACAAGTGAAAAGAAGAGATAAGAACATATGGGCGTAAAAGAAGGCGTGTACAGGGCGTACACGGAGGTGTGTGCTGGAGACGTCACAGAACTGTCATAGGTGGGTGGATACATAGAGGAAATCTGCTGGGTCTGCAGAAACTTTAACACAGATGCGCGCGCAACTAGCATGACGTGAGATTGACGTGGAACTGGGGAGAGCTGGGGGCTTGACTTTAGCACTAGGAGAGGAGACTGAAGTCTGGGATGTCAGAACGACCTGCACCTATAACATATCTGATATCTAGTGTTTGGAGGATGTGTTATCTGAAGTAAAAGGTCTCTCGGGCAGAGGCCATACATCACTGAATGCTAGTGGGTGCATACGTGTCTACGTGCAATGCGCGGGGCCATGGGCCTACTATGGCAACGGATGCAGTAAATTACTTGTAAGGAGACAGGAAGGCCGGGCCCTTTGCTCTGCAGCCGGGAATATGTTTACCTATTTCACTAGACTGGAATGTGTTTTTGCGGAGGCTGAGCAGATAACTGTAGGCAAAATACTGTCTTGGCAGGCAAGCCAGGCCGAGCCGGGCACCGCTTGCCGGGGCAGGAAGTAAGGTAGAGGTCAGGGATGCATACCTAAACTAAACTGCAGCTTTCAGAGACAGAGACAGAAGACTCGGTGCCTCAATTCAGGGCCTGGCTCGGCTGAGCCAGAAAAACGTGTGCATCTTTAAACGTGTATCATGTAAAGACGTTGGCAACATGGGTCTAGAAACCAAATTAATGTTGCTTTCATGGAGGACTTGGTAGATGACATGTTAACGTTGGACGCAAATGCAAATGCGTCTTCATTTTCGGCCATGGAGGGAAAATGCATGGATGTCATGCACATACATGGAACGTTGGGGTACACGATAGGGGACATACCTGGGCCATGTAAAATTCAATTTTCCTCATTCCCTCCTTGTCCCCTACGTTCCCTCCAGGATATGTCTATTTTCATGAGACCATCTATTTGTTCGTATAACATCATTTGCTCGTCTTTTCTCATTCGAGCACGGGATCGTGAACGTGGACGGGGAATACAAGCTGTGGCGCACAAGCCGCAAATCGCTGGCCCACATTGCAGACAAAGACAACAACTGAATACTATGAGCAGTATTATTCCTAGGAATGACAGTACTTTCCATCCCCAGGCTGATATCACACTCCAGAGCCAGCCGGACCAAGTCCAGGTGCCTGGATTCTGGTGTATCTGGTGAGCTATATTATGAAGCCTTGTTATTGCTTTGTACACTGACGGTGTGTTATTAGGAATGAAAATACAACAACTGGATCCGATCACTCTACAAGCCCTGCCCCTATCGGCCAGGATGACGTCAAGGACAAGGCGATTTTGAAGAACAACAAGTCTCATAGCAGACTGCTCTTCTGTTAGGTTACCTAGAGCAAAAGTAGTTTCATTCACTACTGCTTCAAGGGTTCTGGTCAATTTGCGTATCAGTTTACTGTTTTGGACAGGACCTACAAAGAAAAAGAATCCTTTATTGAAATCTGTGTATTGCTCCCACGCTGTCTCGGTCTGATCGACAATTGGGGACTCAATCCCTCTCCTATGTCTAATATGTACAAGACGGGTATTTCGGTGATAATCGGATGGGGCTAGAAAAACTGGTGGCAGTAGGAATGCAATATAACATGTTCCATCCCAATCTAAGGGCAGACGTACATAAGCTGTTGACCCACAAATGAAATAGGAATGGCGGGAAGCTTTGAAAGTAGACTTTCCTTTATCACTGAATTCGACCACAGTAGTACAATCACTGTGTCCTAGGTGTACTGAACCATTCTTTCTAACACATAATTCACCTTTCACTGGTAAAACTGTTATAGACGGCAAGTTCAAATTAGTCTCGGACTGGACATTCAGAATCATGAGGTTAAGGGAAAAAGTACCTAAATCATACACTTCATTTTCTAGGTCGGTCCCTGTCCTTTGGGGAAGACCATCCTTGTCTGGGAAACAGGCTTTATTCATAACTGTATTCAGATCTCCCCATATCCAATTGCTCTGGGAAACTGTGGACTTACTGCCTAATGAGGACATTAAAGCAAACCATGCTCCACACGAACCATTGTGTAAAAACGGATAAGGAAAGAGGGGCAGAGCTCCCTTCATTTTCTGGTAAGGTGGGAGTCGGCCACATACCCAACAATTTGTGACATTGCTGGTCTGGTGAGAATGGTGTAACATACGGATAAAAGTGTTGTTGCGCAGTGCAAGTCGATAGGATAGTTCGTGTGGGGGCAGGTCACTAAAAGTGTGCTCTACGGTGTCATTAAAAGAAGAATGTACATGTGTACCAAGAGGAGGAAAGAAAACGTGTAACGTCCAGCTTATACATATGATCGTAAGACTCAGGAAAAACATAAAAAGCAAAGTAACGATACATCGGCTTCGGAGATTTTTACAGTATTTCATTTTCTTGACTTTCTGTCTATCTCTCTCACTATTTGGGTCTATCTCATACATGTCAGAAACCTGTCTAACCGCTTCACCCGGGGGGGACTTAAACAATTAAACGCTGTCTGACTTACTAGACCTTAGTTTAATTTTATACTCCTGCTGCGGAGTTTTCTCTAACAGTGGGAGTTTAGAGTCAGTAACTGGATCGGGGCAGTCCTTGGGGAAAGTCTCTGGATACAGCCCATGAAAACGCTTGATGTGGCTGGAATGGAGCCAGCCTTTCCTTCCTTCCACCTTCACTGCGGTCCTTGTGGTCATCAGAACTAGTTTCGGTTCCTTCCACCTGGGCTCCAGAGGGCTTGAGCGATCAAAATTTCGGACCAACACCAGGTCACCCGGAACGATTTCATGCGGTTTCACCTAGGTGTTGTCCGGGAAGGCAGCCGCGACCTGTGAACGACAAGAGAGTAGTGCAGACATCAAGGAAGCCAGGTAATCTGTCAGCATGTTACTATCGACATCGGTTATCTTACGAGGCATAGGCGTACCCCACATGTTTGGGGGACGACCGAAAACAATTTCATAGGGAGACAAACCGGTTCTGGAATGGGCTACCATACGCATGTAAAAGAGGGCAACCGGCAGGGCTACCATCCAATCTACACCTTTTTCTGCACAGACATTCGCTAAACGTGTTTTCAGAGTCTGATTGTATCGCTCGACGAGGCCAGCTGCCTCGGGGTGTCGTACGCAGTGGAATTTCCACTGGTATCCTAACAGGAGTGATACCTGTTTCATGAGCTCGGACGAGAATGGCTGTCCATTATCTGAGTACACGACACGGGGCAAACCATATCGCGGGAAAAATTCACGAACCAACTGCTTGGCAGTGGTTACGGCAGTGTAATCTGGGACTGGATATGCTTCTGTCCATCTGGAAAGGGCACATACAACTACGAGGACGTACTTGAATCCTCGACATCGATCCATCTGGATATAATCCATCTGGAGGACTTCAAAAGGGTGGTCAGGAGGATGAAATCCACCTTGTTCCACGGGAATTCCTTTGCCTGGATTGAACTGACAACAGATCATGCAGGTACTCACTTTCTGTTTTGCTGCTGCTCGTAAATGCTTGTTGAACCAAAGGTTCTGAATGCTGTCTAACATGGCTTTCTCTCCTAAATGTGCTGGACTATGTGCTGTATTAATGATAACTTGAACCATAGAGTCGGGGAGAAACCATGTGGCTTTTCCCTTTGTCATCCATCCCTGGTCAGTCTGGACCCCTCCTTGTTCAGTCCATTTCATGATTTCATCTGGAGTAGCATGTGTCTGTATGTCTAATACATCTTGTGTGGGATCCCTGACTGTCATGCAATGCGTCAGTGATGGTACTTCTGTCTTTGTCGTGTTAGCTGGAATGTCTGTATGAGTCTGAGCTGTAAGCTTGGCTGTTCGATCTGCCAGGTCGTTACCCTGGGAAATGGTGTCAGTGACTTTCGTATGTGCTTTGCACTTCATAATGGCAATGGCTGTAGGCAAGTGTATTGCTTCTAACAGAGCTTGAATGAGGGGACCATGCTGTATCTTGGCACCATGGGAGGTCATAAAACCTCTTTCTTGCCAGAGGACTCCGAAGTCGTGAACAACTCCGAATGCATAACGTGAATCTGTATATATGTTTACTTTCAGGTTCTTGGCTCGTATACAGGCTTGGGTCAGAGCGATGAGCTCTGCTGCTTGGGCAGACAGGGTGTCAATACGATGTGTGTCTATGACTTCAGTTTCAGTGGTCACTGCATATGCGGCCACTAACTCTTCTGTACTTGTTCTCATACATGAACCATCCACATAAAGTGTCAGGTCTGGGTCAGTTAATGCAATGTCTGTCAAGTCTTGTCTTGGCTTCGTCATGGTGTTAATGACTTCCACACAGTCATGTGGTGTAGGGTCTGCTGTAATCGAGGGTAACAGTGTAGCAGGGTTTAATATGTTGCAACGTCTGATCTCTATGTGTGGCTGAAACAGTGTCAGTTCATATCCTGTCAATCGTGCTATGGTCAAGTGCTGAGTCTGTGTCCTGTTTAAGAGAACTTCCACGGAGTGTGGAACCTGTACTGTCAGGGGATGTCCTAACACTATGGTGTCGCTTTGTCTGATAGCTAAAGCTGTTGCTGCAACTGATTTTAGGCACGCAGGCAAGGCCTGGGCTACTGGATCCAATGTACTCGAAAAATAAGCACAGGGCTTGTGTGATCCTGCTTGATCTTGAGTCAGAACAGATAATGCTGTACCATCGCGTTCAGTGACAAAAAGTGTAAAAGGTTTGCTGTAACATGGTGTCGCTAAAACAGGTGCTTGACATAGGGCTTTCTTCAATTCGTCAAAAGCAAGTGTATGTTCCTGAGTCCAAGGGAGGACAGTCGAAGTCGCTGCCTCCTGTGTTGTCAACTGTATGAGTGGTTTGGCTAGATATGCGTACTGGGAATCCATTGTCTACAGTAAGAAGTGAGGCCAATGAAGGCCCGTACTTCCTTTTGTGTCTTGGGTTGTGGCAGATGTGCAGTTAACTGGATGCGGTCAGGTGTCAGCTGTCTACCCCTCTTGGACAGCAAGTGACCAAGGTAAACAACTTGCTGGACACAGAATTGTAGCTTCGAAGGGGATACCTTATGCCCCTTTTCTGCCAGAAAATACAGGACTGTCAGTGATGCACTTTCGCAGTCACGTTCTGTTCGGGCTGTGATCAATAGATCGTCAACGTACTGGAGCAGGGCAGTGTCAGTTGGCATGTGAATACTGTCTAGTTGTCTTGTCAGTGCTTGACTGTAAATACTAGGGCTTTCTGTGAACCCTTGAGGTGCACGTGCAAATTTGAAGCTTCGGCCATTTAAACAGAATCCGAAAAGATACTGGCTTTCCGGATGGATGGGGACACTAAAGAAGGCGTTCTTGAGGTCTATGACAGTGAAGAACGCTGCTTCGGAATCAATGGCAGTCAATAGGGAAGAAATATCTGGGACCACTGGGTACTGGGGTATGATGCATTTGTTTAGTTCTCGAAGGTCGATCACCAGTCTGTAGACCGGAGGTGCATTCGGGTCAGTTCGTTTAAGAATCGGAATGATAGGAGAATTACATACATTGGAGTCAGTTTCTACAACCACTCCTTGAGCAATGAGTTCGTCAATAATTTTCAATAAGGCTGCTACAGCCTCAGGTGGTAACTTGTATTGTCGGATTCGGGGTAGTACAACTCCTTGTTTCAGAGTGACACGGTATGGTGTAATGTGCATACAACCTACATCAGTTGGACCTTGCGCCCATAAATACTGTGGTACATTCTGTAGTCTCGGATCGAAATCTCTTAACACATAATGTCCTTTAAAATCACGTAAAAACAATCTCAATCCTTCCGGAGAACAACAAATCACTGCTCCTAGTTCTTTCAATGTTTTAATGCCAAGCAAGTTTTCAGGACATGATTTCGTAAGTAACAAGTCTGTAGTGCGAGACAATGGACCAACTTCTAGGGAAACTGGCTTTGACACTTCGTTAACAATAGGCTTTCCTGAAAATCCCAGGGAAACATTTCTTGAGCCTGAGAGGGGTGCCCCTGGAACCTCGTCATGACTGATGGTAGTTCTGCTTGCCCCCGTGTCAATCAAAAATTTTCTGTCTTTCCCTAATACTTGACTATGTACATAGGGACCCTCTTGATCTACAGGAACCTCGATAAGAGGCAAGCCAACCTCCCTCTCTAGGCTGTTTCATGAATACTGTTGATAATCTGGATAATCTGACTGTGCATACTGGTACATTTGCTGTGTAACTTGTTGTGTGGCGGGTATGGGCTGGGGTACGGCTACTGTCTGTTGGGCATTCCGAGAAGGTTGCGTGTTCTGCGGAACATGTTCCTGTCTAGGAGGACGTGGTCTTTCCTTCGTCTTGCCTGTAGATATGTTGTGTTTCAGAACGGCACATTCTTTTACATAATGACCTGGCTGTTTACAGTAATTGCATGTCCCTTTTACAGGAGCTGCAGAATGACTGGTCTGTGTAGTACCCCTCTTCTGGCTATCAGCTGGGACAGACTGCGCAACTAGTACTTTCATTTTCGTGTCTTTCATGCGCCTCTTTTCGTGTTCTTGCTCCTCTCTAATTTGGTTCTGGTGGTACTGTAACATTTGTAACATTTGGGAAGGGGTGTTAGCTTGCCAGGTACTCTCAACTTTCAGTACTCGATTTTTAACTTGTGGTAAGGAATTCTCTACTAATTTGGTCACAAAAAGATGTGGATATGATTCACTACTTGTTTTTAGCCCGCTATTGATAATGAAACATTTCTCGAATCTGGAATAAAAATCACTAGTGTCTTCATCTTGTTTCTGTTTACAAGCTGAGATCGCGTCCCAGTCTTCCTTTTTAGTGGCTAGTAATCTTGGCAAAACCTGTACTAATAACTCGGGCAATGCTTTGGCTTTTTCCCCGAGACCAGTACCAGGGACCCGTGTATTATCTTCGTTTTCTAATGCTGCCCAGTCAATCTTTTTCTCTCCCACCTCCCAATCTTTTTCTTTAAGTTTTTCGTAAATACCTGCAGGCAACAGAACCTTTAACATTTTAATGATATCGGGATACGTGTACTCTCCCATGCGGAGCATGTCTTTTAATTCACGGTGAAACCCTGCTGGATCTTTATCGTGACAGGGCACAAATTTTTTCATTTCCAATAGTTCTATTTTCGTTATGGGGGTGTAAACAAATACTCGTTCGAGATCACCACCCGTTGTCCGAACGGGATGAACTTCTCGTAAGGGATTCTGTTTGTCTATGTAAAATGTTTTCCTTACTGGGGGTGGAACAGGAACGAAACGTGGAGTCAGGAAAGTCCTGTATTTGTGTTGTTGTTCTAAAATGACATTAATTAAATCGGTACCTAGGCCTCTCCATCTATTTAGGAGTAACTCTTCCAATACATTATATAGGGGACCTGGATCAGAATGCTGACTTTCGTACAGTGTAATGAGATGTTGAATCATGCACATACGGACTAGTAGCTGTTCGTCTGGGGAAAGACTCAAAAATGTTTGGGCCACTACGTCATCTTTATATATGCTAGAATTACTAGCCCATTGTACTGCTGATCGGGCTAGTTCCTGTTCATGCATGGTACTAAGTTCACTGTAACCTATTCGTTGTTTCAGTACTTTATCCGTGGCTTGGAACAGATGCTCAAGCGAACATTGTTCTGGTAAGGGAGGAAGAAAAGTTTTCTTGCACTCTAGGCGTATGGGTCTGTCAAAGGGTCTTGCCCTACCTACGTACGCTATTTTGTCTGGATTCTCAGTTTCTATATCATCGTCTTCTGAGACTTCATCATCCGCTTTCTCGGCTTCTCTCGTTGCTCTTTCCCTTTCGTGTATGCCTAGAATTTCTTTACGAATCTTTCTATACATGGATTCTATACAACCTTGTTTACTATGTTTTCCATCAGCTATGTTGTCACTCCATTTTGTCAGGACTTTCATCTCGTCTTTGCTTTTACCTGGCTGGTCTTGTTCCCTTATCAAACAATTTATCAAAAACTGTAAGATCATATTTTGAGTCTCCACCTTCCTGTGTGCCATGGCTTCGTGAATACTTTCTGGTCTCTCCCCCGTTCTGATAAAGTGATATATGTTGTCTAAATGTTCCCTCATGTCTGGAAAAATAGTCAAATAGTTTGTAACACGTCGTAGACGTATGGAATATAATATCATCTGGTCCTCGCCTGGTACTGGATCATATCTGCAATCAGTGAGGTACTGTTTAAGGGCTGCGTATGTAGCTACTTTTGGCGTGCGTTGTAATGCTGCTTCTCTTAGTGTTGTTCGTTTTACTTGAGGCGGGGTGATAGGGATACCTCCTACTACTCCTCCTGAAAGGTGATCATCAACTAATACTGGCTGTGCTGTCGCTGGGGGTAGTGTAACTGGTAAAGTAGGTGTAGGTAATGTAGGTTGGTCCTGGGTTACAGGTGTATGAAAAGGATTGCCAGGACTAGTGGCAGGAGAGACAGTAGGGGGAATCGTGTCATTAACAGGGTGGTGAGGTTGAACAATTGGGGGAGGATTCGTATTTACATAGTCTGGGACAGTGTCGTCTAAGTAGGAAGAAAGGAAAATTTCCGCTGCGGTCTGTTTATGACGTAGCTTAGTCGGGACCAATGGTGTTGGCAAATTACAAGGTACTTCCGGGGTCGCCTTAGGCAGGCCCTCGGCGAGAAGGGGATACATGCCTTTAATAAGGGCATTTCTTTGTCGGTCTAATTGTTCTGCTCTAACTCGTTCACCTTCTTCTAGTAATTCTTTTTCTTGGGCTTTTTCTGATGCTTCCCTACTTAGTTCTGCTTTCCTGATTTCTTTTTCTGTTCTTTTATGCGCTTCTTTACGCCATAATTCTATGGCATCTTTCTGGGATTGTCTGGCTTTCTTTTTCCATAATGCTTCTTCTACTCTCATGATGCAATCGGCATCCCATGTCCCTGAAACAGGCCATCTATATTTCTCTTCCAGATCCTTGGTATAGTCAACCCATAAATCTAAGTACAGTATGGCATCTAAGCCGTGCTTGTGGTACATAAAATGTCCGGGAGCGTCCCTAGGCGGGACGGGAACTGCTTCTTCGAGTATCCCTTTCCTGGTTCCTATCTGACGTAATTTCGAAAACAGCGGCATGTTTGAACTTACTCGTACGTGAACACAATAAACACAGTAATGAATTGCAAACAATCATTCATACCACGACATTAAACACATTAAAACATTTCAAACAGATACTATCTGGTACATAGAAAAACACAATACTAAAAATCTCGAGAAACAATACTAGAATCCTGAATTACTGGATGCACTGCTAAAACAGTACAGAACATACCGGTCCCAAAAAGAGACACGTCATACCGTATCCACCTAAGTGAACACGTCTTGACCGGGTCTGTGTACCCAGACCCGTCTTGACCGGGCACAAATTAATGAACCCGTCTTGATGCGTTCCCAACAACGGTACTCACCGGGAAGCAAAACTAAAGGCCTCGGAAACTCGATACTGGACTGGACTGGACTGCTACGACGTCTGGCTGCTACTACGCACTACGCATGTGCTTCGGAACAGGTGGGCCTCCGGATACCTCGGACCTTGCTCTCTCGGCTTGGGCTCTGGTCGGGACTCTCCGCATTCCTCACCGCCTCGTCTGGATGCTGGACCGCAGTCTCCGTCTCCTCCGTGGGCCTGAGGGAGTTAGCAGGAAAACCCGCAGGTGTGCACAGGAAGGGGTCCGTCACGGCTGTAGAAGGGGTCAGGGGCCTGCGTTACATCGTCAGCGCGTGGGGAAGGGGAGGGGTACCTATTCGGGCGCCAGATTATGTGGTAAATAAAATTACCGGGACTATTTTTCTATACATTAAATGACAATAAGGATAGCTCAATAAATGAGAGGCAGAGTCTGTGGTATCTGAGTCATACAGGCTTTAATTAAGTGCCTCGAGGTACTGGACATCGGGTTCCATCACCACTAAGGTTCAGGAAGGGATATTCAACATTTTATTAACATCACACAATATATATAGTAAAACTGTACAGTTGCATTGAATACAGTAGGCGTAACAAGTGAAAAGAAGAGATAAGAACATATGGGCGTAAAAGAAGGCGTGTACAGGGCGTACACGGAGGTGTGTGCTGGAGACGTCACAGAAGTGTCATAGGTGGGTGGATACATAGAGGAAATCTGCTGGGTCTGTAGAAACTTTAACACAGATGCACGCGCAACTAGCATGACGTGAGATTGACGTGGAACTGGGGAGAGCTGGGGGCTTGACTTTAGCACTAGTAGAGGAGACTGAAGTCTGGGATGTCAGAACGACCTGCACCTATAACATATCTGATATCTAGTGTTTGGAGGATGTGTTATCTGAAGTAAAAGGTCTCTCGGGCAGAGGCCATACATCACTGAATGCTAGTGGGTGCATACGTGTCTACGTGCAATGGGCGGGGCCATGGGCCTACTATGGCAACGGATGCAGTAAATTACTTGTAAGGAGACAGGAAGGCCGGGCCCTTTGCTCTGCAGCCAGGAATATGTTTACCTATTTCACTAGACTGGAATGTGTTTTTGCGGAGGCTGAGCAGATAACTGTAGGCAAAATACTGTCTTGGCAGGCAGGCCAGGCCGAGCCGGGCACCGCTTGCCGGGGCAGGAAGTAAGGTAGAGGTCAGGGATGCATACCTAAACTAAACTGCTGCTTTCAGAGACAGAGACAGAAGACTCGGAGCCTCAATTCAGGGCCTGGCTCGGCTGAGCCAGAAAAACGTGTGCATCTTTAAACGTGTATCATGTAAAGACGTTGGCAACATGGGTCTAGAAACCAAATTAATGTTGCTTTCATGGAGGAAATGGTAGATGACATGTTAACGTTGGACGCAAATGCAAATGCGTCTTCATTTTCGGCCATGGAGGGAAAATGCATGGATGTCATGCACATACATGGAACGTTGGGGTACACGATAGGGGACATACCTGGGCCATGTAAAATTCAATTTTCCTCAGTGCATTGGATATGCTGAATTAGAAGAAAAGTAATAATTATTTAGATACATAAGGACATTAGTATGAACAACTCTTTAGTTCTATTTTCTGCATCCATCAGTAGGACACCTTTCCTTAATGAAGTTTCTCAATGTTTAAAACATCGCTGTTATTTTCCTTCCTTTTTTTATCCATTATATTGTTTGATATCTTCACTTTCCTTCTTGGTATTCAGATATCAACAATCAAGACCGTACCTCATTAACGCAGTACTGATGAAACAGGAATAGAACATTGTGGAATAAATAGACACCTCGGATCAGAAACATTTCTGGGGCTATATTGTACATAGCGCTCTGGGGACACAATCGGTGCTTGCACCTTCTTTATTCACTACTAGGACACTTTGGTATTGCATAATGGACTGCGGATTGTTTTGTGGCCCTTTTTGTAATATGGATGCCTTGGGTGCTAAATGTGACGTGGTGTGACCTCAAGAGGGAGTTCCCTAATTTGCATGGGGTTGTGACTTTGCCTTTTTTTATATAGCGCAAACTCGACCCGAAGGTATTAAAGCGCTTTAAATGAGCACCAGATACCCTACACAAGGACGCAATCTTTTATTTTTTTGATAGACATGGGGAGATTAAGTGATTTACCCAGAATCACAGGATGTGGAGTTGACTCCGAGGCTCGAACCTTGGTTTCCGAGCTCCAAAGTCTACAGTATAGCCATGAGACCACATCCTCGCCTTGTACCTATGCCATATTAAAGATGCGGTTGCAAGTTCAAGAGGCTGTCAAGATGCCCACTGACAGTGCCCCACAGAGAGAAGGCACACAGTGTGCCCACTGAAGGTAGCCTTCACTCACTTCACCCAGTTGCAATATGATCTCGGTCCCCTTTAAAACTTAGACCTGATCGGCACCTGTTGTGTGGCCGGTCTGCCTTTCCCTAATGTGTTGTTCAAAGTTCAGATACAAGTTTGAACTTGCTCTGTGGGCAGCACATTTAATGTGACAGGGTGCACTGTCCAAGTCTACACCCTGTGCACACACTTAATACTGCACTATGGTATGTAACTGTTACCACGGATTTTTTAGCACGCAGTACCGTTACCACGGATCCATTACCACGCAGGATCCATTACCACGGATACCTTTACCACGCATTTTTTTACAACGCAGGTACTATTACAACGCATACCATTACATCGTAAGTTTAGGTAAGTTTAAAGGTAAGTATTGGGGTATTGGGTTTGGGTTTTGGGGTACAGGGGTATTTTTAGGTTTTAGGTTTGGGTTTGGGTTTTGGGGTACAGGGGTATTTTTAGGTTTTAGGGCTGGGTTTGGGTTTTGGGGTACAGGGGTATTTTTAGGTTTTAGGGCTGGGTTTGGGTTTTGGGGTACAGGGGTATTTTTAGGTTTTAGGGTTGGGTTTGGGTTTTGGGGTACAGGGGTATTTTTAGGTTTTAGGGCTGGGTTTGGGTTTTGGGGTACATGGGTATTTTTAGGTTTTAGGGTTGGGTTTTGGGGTACAGGGGTATTTTTAGGTTTTAGGGCTGGGTTTGGATTTTGGGGTACAGGGGTATTTTTAGGTTTTAGGTTTGGGTTTTGGGGTACAGGGGTATTTTTAGGTTTTAGGGTTGGGTTTGGGTTTTGGGGTACAGGAGTATTTTTAGGTTTTAGGGCTGGGTTTGGGTTTTAGGGTACAGGGGTATTTTTAGGTTTTAGGGCTGGGTTTGGGTTTTGGGGTACAGGGGTATTTTTAGGTTTTAGGTTTGGGTTTGGGTTTTGGGGTACAGGGGTATTTTTAGGTTTTAGAGCTGGGTTTGGGTTTTGGGGTACAGGGGTATTTTTAGGTTTTAGGGTTGGGTTTGGGTTTTGGGGTACAGGGGTATTTTTAGGTTTTAGGGCTGGGTTTGGGTTTTGGGGTACAGGGGTATTTTTAATATATATTTAAAAAATTACAATTAAAAATAATTTCAATAATATAATTATTAAATGATTAAATAATGAATAATTAAATTAAAAAAATTTTAAAAAAAATTATTTAAAATATAATAATGAATAATTAAATTAAATATTACCAAAATATTTTTTCAAAAAATATATATACTTACCTATACTTACGTTGTAATGGTATGCGTTGTAATAGTATGTACGTTGTAGTGTATTGCGTTGTAAGGGTATCCGTTGTAACATGACCTGCGTTGTAAAAAATCTGTGGTAATGGTATGCGTGCTAAAAGTACGCGTGGTAACGTCATATATCCCTGCACTATAGCATAGAGTGGGGCAGTGCTTCCTACCTGTAACGCTGCCTTTGGTGTCTATATCCAAATTCAACAAATGCTATTTTTTGGGGTGAAAGAGGATAAATTGATATCATATCATGGATAGTTAGCTCAGGGTTAACGTGAAGGGCAACTGAGAAATTTTCCAGTAGGCTATTAATCTGAGTTGAATATAGTGTGTGCGCTAGCATAAAACACGATGAGGGATATTCCCAGGAACATGTGATAATTAGCGCCAAAAGGAGTTAACGCAATCTGACATAACGCCGTCTATTGCTGGAAAATAACTCTGTGTCAATGTCGTATTCACAACACGGTGGTAACATGCGATAGTCTCCCGAAAACGCGTCAAATGACCGCGATAAAAGCCCCTGGATGGAGATAAAAATCTAAACCCCAACGTGAAAAAACTTGCGATGGGCACTACTGTGAAAAAAAATCCAGTGAGAAGCAGCGCCAGCCTGGCAAGTCCCCCAAGTCATGTGGCCAAATTCACTATAAAATCGGCAATCAAGACATATCTAAGGGGAAAAAGGGCTCGCCTTTGAAAGACAGTGGACTACCTATAATTTCACATCTGGGTGCAGTGCGCGACCTGACTATTCCGACTGTTGCTCCCTCGGTGGGTGGCGTGCTGCTTAGTGTACAAGTGGAGTATCCTCAGAATGTATTACCAGAGACAGCAATAACTTCAACTGCAGAAAGAGGAGACCCCAGATGTTTCAGCTATGGGGAGGCGAGTCACTGAATAACACAGCAAACATTATTACCAATGGGCACGTACTCGCTTGTAACCCAGACAACTTAGATACGCCTATGGAAGAAGCTCAAGGCCAGACACACGAGGTTGAGTCTGGGGATTTTTTTTCATTATCTGAACATTCGACGACTTCATCGTGTGAGTATTTAGTTTTGCAATATGCGCAGCAAATGAGTTTAACAGGCGGCAGCCCCCACAGTAGTGTTTGCTTAGATGATTCTGCTGACTTTGAGACTAGTCCTCTTACTGTTCGAAAAAAGCATGAAATATCAACAGATAAAAAGGCAGAGCAAGGTTGGAAGCACCAGACTGGTGCTGAGCTGGTAGTGCATAGGGAGAGACTGCAAGGTTCAAAAATTTACTTTTGACCGGAAATGATGCCTAATGCTCAATTTAGAGCACAGATTTCCACTTGGTTGAGGGAATTCTTTGTGAATAATAGACAGTCGACTAGAATAGATATAGTTTGGGATACGCTAAAAGCCTGTTTTAGGGGTGAAGTAACGAGCTTTGGGCTGTTTTTAAAAAAAAAATTAAAAAGGGAGATGCAAGATCTCTATTCTGCTTTGAAAGATGTAGAGGAGTAATTGACCCCAGGCATAATACATCAGGGGAATATTCAGCATCTAGAGGATGATGTAGCCAGGAAACGGGCTAAAATAAGGGGAGTCTGGGATCAAGAGAACGCAAGAAAATATCTGGCCTATCGAAAGCAATGCCATGAATATGGGGAAGCAGTTGGGAGATGTCTCGCTCTCAAATTGCGCATGAACGAAGCAGCAAGGCGTATTTCAGGTTTACAAGATAGTGCAGGGTCATTAAGAACTGACCTACCAGGTATCCTGGCTATTTTTCATCAGTTCTATACTGAACTGTACTCACAACAAAGCGGCGGGGTGATGGACTAGATTTTTTGCAGAACCGAGCTTTTCCTGAATTGGATCCAGATTTTTCAGGGCAGCGTGATACTCCTATTACTATACAAGAGCTTGAATGTGCAGTTAAGTCTTTAGCAATGGGGAAAGCCGCAGGTCCTGATAGCATTCCGGGAGAGGTATACAAGCTTTTTTTTAATCAATTGAAAGACACGATGTTGGCAACATTTAGAGCAGCTCAATTGGGGGTGGCTCCTAAATCCTGGGATGAGGCAACAATAGTTGTATTTAGTAAGAAAGGTAAAGACCCAGAGATACCTAGCTCACACCGCCCTATTTCATTACTTAATTGCAATGGGAAAATGTATTCTAAGATATTGGCCAATCACCTTTCCAAAGTTATAGCTTCTTTAGTTACAAATAGCCAACGTGGATTTATCCCTGCTAGGTGTACAGTGTCACATATTAACAAAGTAATTATTATGTATGATATTGCTCAAACTGAGAAGCGACAATTGGGGTTCATTTTATTAGACGCAGAAAAAGCATTCGATTGGGTGGAGTGGGGTTATTTATGGAAATTGAAGGAAAGGATGGGTTTTCAGAAAGGTTTTATGACAGCTTTGAAGGCCTTGTATGGATCCCCAGTTGCGAGAATAGCCGCAATGAGTATGATTTCAGAGGTGGTAAAAATTACTAGAGGGATAAGGCAGGGATGTCCTTGTTCCCCTTTACTTTTTGCACTATACATTAATCCTTTTGTTGATATTCTTTTAAAGAGTCAGAGGATTAAGCCTTTTTTAGTTCATGATGTCCCTCACTCCGTATTCGCATATGCAGATGACATTGCGGTGATCTCGGAGGATCCGGCTACAGCACTCCCAAAGATAGAACGCCTAGCACTTGAATTCGGGCAGACGTCCAGTTGTAAACTTAATGTCAATAAGACGCAAATAGTGTGTACAGAAAACACTGCATTTCTAGATCCTAGAGCAGTTGTTGAAGCCACTTATCTCGGTATCAAAATTAGGACATCAATGACGGATTTAGTAGATGTTAATTGGGGGGCATTACTAGGGAATGTTAGAAACTCTTTGGAGAGGTGGGGACGGTTACACCTTACTATAATAGGTAGAGGGAACATTTTAAAGATTAATATACTCCGGCGGGTACTTTACCTGTTTAGATCTCTCCCACTCAAAATAACTGCAATGCAATTGCAAAATTTGCAATCTCTTTGTGCTAAATTTCTTTGGGCCCCTGGGAAGCCCCGCAGAGCCACCAAATATATGACGCTTCCAACTGTAAGGGGGGGTCTGGCATTACCTAATTTGGTGTTATAATATTATGCTTGCTTTTTGCAAAAAAATGTCTGTATTATTGACTGGTAACGAAGTTGGTACTACAGCAAAGGCCCCTTCAATTTGTCATTTAATTTTAGAGTCAGAAGCAAAACATTGTTTATTTAAAGAAATGGATGGGAACTATTATAAAAGAACTTGTTTTAAGGTTCTGGAAGCGGCGTTTAAAGCTTGGAGGAAGATACCTAAATTAACAGCTCTAGAAGGGGTGACATATTACACACCATTAAATGTGGTGATATTACTTCCGATTATTTTTCGAGACAAGGTAGTATCCGCTTGGAGAGACAAGGGCATCTGTCGGATAGGAGATTTTTATGTAAATGGGGGTCGAATCACTCAGTAAGAGGATTTGTCAAGACAATACAATCTCCCTCATTCACAATTTTTTTAATTTCTCCAAATTCGGGACTTCCTTACTCGTAGAAATGTGAAAGTCAGTCCAAACTTGCTTATTGAAGCTGTAAGGGCACCGGGAAAGATAGGATCATTGTACAAAATACTATCTTCATTTACAACTGATGATTTGGCGAAACACAATCACAATGGAAGGTAACACTGGGGGAAACTGATATATCTATTGCAGATGCAATAGACAGGGCTAATACAGTTTTTCTGTCTGAAAATTTGAAAGCGCAATTTCTTAAAACAGTATTTAATTTATATTATATTCCCACACGCATGTATAAGTGGGGTGATCGCTATGATGGAAAATGTTATCGCTGCGGGAGTGACAATGCAGACGGTCTCCATATATTTTTTGCTTGTGTTAAACTCATTTTTTTATGCAGGGTATTGAAAAGTTTTTTTCTAACATGTTTGGGCAATCACTAAAAATAACACCTGCCCTAATGCTGTTACGGATGGGAAAGGTGGTTAAGAAAGAGAGTCCTCTGTATAAACATCGATACTTACTGTTAGTAGCAATGACTGTGGCCCGATTATGTATAGCCTCTGACTGGCTTCGTCCCAATCCCCCAGTGTTTGAGACCTGGCAGGCAAAAATGTATAATTTAGCCAATTTAGAACTGAGTTTATATTCTATAAAGGGGGCACGGAAACTGAAAATAGGACTGTACATATTGGAAATATTTTTGGATTATATGAATGCATGATGTAAGGCTACTTTGATTCATTTATTATTTTGTGATCAAGCTTTATGTACTATTCTTTACATTTTGATTTCTGTATGGTGTTGCATATCTTCTATCTTGGAACTGTGTTTAATAAATAATTAAAAATAAAAATAAATTAAAAGCGGGAATCAAAACACAAACAAGACCCAAATAACTGTGAAGCACCATGGTGCACCATGGTGCATGGAGCAAGTACAGAGGACAACAAGAACCCCACAAGCCCCATGGAGTACCAGCCTGGGACCATCATTGGGGAGACGGTGGCAGGATAAGGGGGACCTGACACTATACAATATGACCTGAGCCAACAGCAACAGGGTGAGTAACCACCAGGGACTGGGGGACGGGGGGAGATGGGCACAATGGCACACATGCACAAGTGATTATAGCACATCTGCCGACATACAATGCCCACAAGTCACAACTCCGACCAACAGCCCAATTTACACAGGTTTGCCACCTCTCAGCACTGCATAAGCACAGAAGTGAAAGGCACACCGCCGGAAAGGGATAAGGGCCAGCCAAATCAGAGCCAAAGGGGCACTTCACCCACAATGTGGCACACACACATAAGATACAGAGCACCCCAACACTCACAACAATGTGGTACAAACTGCAACACATTCACAACAGAACAGAGGGCACAACTGCTGCTGCCTATGTGTAGAAAATGGCCATTCGCATTTGGCATAGCAGCAAACTGTGAGATGACAATGTAGAAGTACAACCTCTCATCCCTGATGGTGTAGAAATGACAAGTGTCCCACTTCCAATAAGCGTCTCCTCCTGAACAGTCACAATGTACATTGCCATGCAGTCTGACAGTAAACTTGTATAATGTGTTAATATACATGTGAACACAATGTTAATCTGCATTTCCCCTTCACATTGCAGAGGGAGAATCAACACCTCCTTCAGAGCAGACCCAACAACTCAGCACTGATGATGAATAGGACCTCCCCAACATCCACACTGACGCACTGCAACAGCTCAGGGACAGCTCCGTCAACCCACCTCCTGGAGCAGGGCAGCCCAGCTGCATCCATGAGACCCCACCCCTGCACAGACCACACTGTAGGAAGCACCAACCACCACAGCTGTGTTCTGCTCGGTTCTGCCATCTGCATCATAGTCTGGAATACCACCTCCCACTGTCCCCCTACACACTGCCCGACACTCACCTCGGACCTGGACATGGACTGCCATATTTTGTGTGGCCACCAATGACACAGCAATCACATGCAGCCATGACCCAGATAGGCATTGAGACACAGATTGTCATTCAAATCAACACACATCACAGTTGAATACAAGTGGGGGTGCATAGACTTTATTAGCATATGCGTGTCAGTAGGGGCTACATAAGTGACACAAAATGCAGACCAATACAGCAGTATGCCAGAATGAGGCATATTTCCAAGCTCCGCTGTCCACTCCGGGGTAATGCCCCACCCTCCGCAGGTGTGTCTTGGGCCATGGGAGTGTTTCCTTTTTTGAGCTGTCTTGAGCCAATTGTAAAGCAGGCGGAGATTGAATCTAGTTGGTCTGGTCCCAGTGTATTAGGTTACTAATGACCAGCAGAAGTATGGTGGCCAATATAGCAGCTAGAAGTTTAATTTCAGTGTTCAACAGGGAAATTGGGCTGTATGAACTACACTGTGAGGGTGGCTTACCCCACTTCCGTATTGCCACTATAGTGGTGCTGCAGAGATACAGGGGGAGTTCACCTGACTCCCTTCCTTCCACAAACATCTCAATTAGGTGGGGACCCTGGAGCCCAGCATTCTTCTTTAAGAATTCTGCCGGGATGCCATCGGGGCCTTGGGTTTACCTGTTTCCAAATGGCCAGTCGCTGCCAATACCTCCACTAGGTCTCCTTCCTCTTCTAGGTCTTGTCAGGCCTCCCCAGTCAGCGCTGGGAGTGGTATTTCTCCCAGCTATGTTTCTATTTAGGCTGTGTCAGCAAGAGGCTGGGCCTTATAAAAAAAAACGTGTAGTACCTAGCGAATTCATCTACAATTGACTTTGATTTGACTCATGGAATCCTGTTATCTCCAATAATCTCTGTAACCCAGTTGGCCTCTATCGTCTTCCTACCTATCCAGGCTAGAAATCGCCCAGCGTTGTCGCCTGCGGCATATAGACAGTGTTGTGTTGATAGGATCATTGCCCTGGCCTCTTCATGAGCCAGTGACTAGTATTCTCTGTGGGTATTATCTATCTTGCGTAGTGTCTCAGCTCTAGTTGCGTCTGTTCCAATTTCTCTAGCTCCTGTACTTCCTGGCAATACAATACAGCTTTGTGCCCTGTCTCTGAGTACCAATTTATAAGCCTCCAATAAAACCTTTGCTGACGTCACTGAGTCCTATTTTTTCCTTAAAATATAGGTCTGTGTCAATACGGATATCCCTGGCCACAGTCTTGTCTATTAGTTCCCAGGCATTTAATCTCCAAGTCATTGTATGTTTTCATGAGCGTTGTCCAAATGTCAACAGAAGTGGAGAATGATCCAACAAACCTCTGGCTAAATAATCAGGTTTGTCTAACCCCATGGCCTCTCCGGCCTTGTGCGCCCTTGAGTAATAAAAATATGCATGATCATTGATATGGTGGCGGCACCACAGATCTGTTAGCCCCATCATGTTCACAAAGCTTGCTAAGATCTTTTTCTTCAGTAAGCCTATTAGTTGGCAGGTGCGGTTAGAACCCCTTAAGTGTGTCTCCTTAGAAGGACAATGCCTGGCTTGTGTCTCCTGATGTATCTAGTCAACAGTCCCCTTTTAACCTTGTTGCCTAGCCCATTGACATTTCAGGACAATATTAAGGGCCCGATTCACTGAAGGAACTTAAGACTCAATCCTAAACTTACTACTATTTTGGTATTCACAGAATGAACTTACTACTTTTGGCATTCACAGAATGCACTTACTACTTTTGGTATTCACAGAATGAACTTACTACTTTTGGTATTCACAGAAGTTAGGATTTTGTCTTAAGTTTGTTTTAAGACAAACTTAAGACAGACTTAAGACAAACTTAGGACAGACTCAAGACAGACTTGAGTTAGGATTTTGTCTTAAGTCTGTCTTAAGTCAGTCTTAAGTTTGTCTTAAGTGTCTTAAGTTTGTCTTAAGTTTGTCTTAAGTCTGTCTTAAGACAAACTTAAGACAAAATCCTAACTTCTGTGAATACCAAAAGTAGTAAGTTCATTCTGTGAATGCCAAAAGTAGTAAGTGCATTCTGTGAATACCAAAATAGTAGTAAGTTTAGGATTGAGTCTTAAGTTCATTCTGTGAATCGGGCCCGGAGTATTTTCCTCGACTTAACTCGCTCAGTCCCTATACTCTGTTGTTCAGTGTGCCCGGCTCTGCCACCTATGTCTGTATTCTTCTATTGCTGGCCCGTTTGTAGAAGCATCTCTATGTTGCTCTCCCTTCCCCTCTCCCCGTCCCCACTCTCCCCTGCCACCTATGTGGTACCCCCAACTCGCCAACATGGCAGCTGTATCCTGGGTCTAGCAAGAGAGGCCTCTAGCCCTCCGGTTCTCCTACACAAGCCTCCCTTACTTTTTAAACTGGCTCCTTAAATCGTCCCTAGAGTGTTCGTTCAAAACCTGTGGGGAGAAAGAATTATTAAACAACAGTAGCAGACAATGGTGGAGCTGTGTAGTCTCCTTCTTTCTGGTCGTTGGGTCCCCAAAGTAGGATGGAAGAGGCAATCCCCTTTGCTACGCAAACCTCAGAGATGTATTTCGCATTTCCCCACAACAGCTTATTTCAATCTGCCCGTTCCAATATGGCCGCCATGATAAAATTCGG
Source organism: Lissotriton vulgaris (assembly GCF_964263255.1). Taxonomy (NCBI): domain Eukaryota; kingdom Metazoa; phylum Chordata; class Amphibia; order Caudata; family Salamandridae; genus Lissotriton; species Lissotriton vulgaris. The sequence goes on along the minus strand of NC_141685.1, from coordinate 360,584,844 downwards.
CACAATTGAACATAGGGGCAGATATAAACGAATCTTTAAAATATGAGCTAAAATCGATTCGGGAAAATATATAATATATAACAGTATGCTAATTGCCGTAAATCATAAATAGCAACATTGCCGAGGTCAACGTTGCCAGTGTTGCACTTCCGGGTTTGCGTGCCCGTTTTTCGGTACAAAACTAGAATGCGTTGTATCAAACATACCTACATCAATCAACGGTATATATAAATAAATTTGATATGAATATCTAACTAAGAAGTTCTAGTTTTATGACTGCGGAATAATCAGTAATTCACTACTTCCGGGTCAACTTGGGAATCGTCAGCATAAAAACGCCGGCCGCTAGCATTCAGGTCACTCTTCGAATTTCCATGAAGACGAAAGCACGGAGGAGCAGGGAGGCCGTGTTTTTAACACAAGGTGAGCGATGGTCTCAGGGGTTGAGGGTAGATAGAAGATAGAACTATTCCGGTTAAAAAACCCTGAGAATACCCACCCTACAAGCGTTGTGAGCCTTGCCCATAATCTATTGATAGTCGGTAGAAACAACCTGGACCAATACAAAGGGAGTTTTGGATAATAGCGGTCAGTATAATCTCTGTGATCCCTTGAAATCTTTGTTTTTCCATATGGAGCTTTAGATACAAACAGATGATTGGGCTTTTTTTGAGTCAAGCTTAAACAATTAAAATACATCTTGTGCAAATAGACTGACTGCTAGTTATTTCTTAAATTTAGCTTCTTGTTTTAGTCATTTGACAAGCCCCTTCCGTATTTCTTTGTCGTATATATCTACAGATTTCTGCTTCCATCCATAAAGAGAAGAATTGGATAAGTATCAAGAATCATATAACTATCATGAATCCCATTCATTAAAAGACTCGCCTGATATTAAAACAGGTCAGTATACCATGTCTATGACATGATGGTAACAAATATCACCTTCTTTCTAAAAACACCATATATGTGAAGATAGCTTAGACAGATATGATCTTTATATATTCAGGTCTAAAGACCCAAAGAAGCTACTCCTCCTTACCAACGGTGGCCCCTCCGTGCGCACAGAAGATCTTAGTTCTGTCATTTGAGGTAAATCGATACTGCTCACAAACTTAAGGGCTAAGATCAAATGTAGATAAATGACTATGTTGAGCCTTCTTGTGCTTATTGTTTATATAGCTCAAGGAAACATGAAATACCTGAGAAGCTCGTAGCATATTGGAAACTATTTGAAACGCATCAAATTTAAAATACAGGTACGAGTTATAAGTTGCATCTAAATTTTAAAGGGTTGAACTCATGTAGATAGTGGATGTGAACAGACTAGAGGAATATGTCTCAGATATAATGAGAACCTCATGTGTGATCTCTAAACGAGCTCCTTAATATTGGATTCTCTAAAGATCTGGTGATTTAAAGTAGGGGTTCTAGCATGTCTAAACACGTCTAGGCATTAAATGGTTTTAAGAAAAAACAAGGCGAGTGTGATGAACTAATAAAATAAACAACAAACACTAAAATACTCTTATTTAATTTATAGATACGGAGTCAAATGTTTTAATAGTCCTGAAGAAGGTGTCAAGAGTGAAAAAGCACCGAAACGCTGCGTCGACTGTTTTAACTTTGACTGTTTGAGATATCCATTGTATTACCACGTTTGGTGGTTTTTAATAACTTGTTTTTGATTATGTTTTAGATTGTAACCCAGTTGGGAGGTAAAGAATAAATTTCATGATCCTTTTTAATATGACAAAAATCGTTTGCCTGGTATATTCATTGGTGGTTCCAATTTAATTTATTTTTTGGTTCAGTTGTTCACTCTGCCCTGCGTATTTTTAATTTGTATTATGATATAGAGAATTATCCTACTGAAGCTAGACCCCGTCTATGAACATCAATTTAGCAATTCCAATCTGCTACTTTCAAGACAGGGACTCTAAACCTTTTGTGTTGTTATGATCCCCCTCCCTGCTATAAACTACAGGGGAACCTCCTATTTGTTATTACTAGTAACTGTACAGCTTGTTAGCTGGGAGGCTTTGTTTTGTCTCAAACGAATCCGTTTAGGGCATTGACCCCCACAGTGTATCCAAATTTAAAAAAATGGACACTTTAAAAACAAAAGGGTTCTCTGAAGAAGAATTCAATAAAATTGTAAATGGTACTTCAAAAAATTACACCTCCATTACAAATACCAATAATGATGAAGAGAAATGGCGCGAATTATGGAACAACAAAAAGAAATTAGTTCGTACAGAACTACATGCGGATTTCTTAATTGACTATCTTAAGAAAGGCATAATCCCCAGGGGCCTTCAGGTTAAAAATGAACCCGGTGTTTTTATACGACACGCAGGTTTTATAGAAAATTGGACCCTGATTGCTAACAGATGCAGCAGGGATTGGATGTTGCTGATAATTGAAACGGCTAATTCCATTTTGATAATCGAGAGAAAAGAGATAGTAGAGTTAAAAGCGAAGTTAGATACTTCAATACTGGAAGATGCAAAGAAAAAACTAGAGGAAATTCAAAAAGACGTCTCTGGATATAGGGACTATCTATTCGGTAAAAAAACTAATAAATTTAACAAAGATGTCTCTAATTACAATACTGAGATAGTTTATCCCTATACCCAAAAGGATTTTTTTGATCGTCCTATAGAGAATTTCCCTAATAGGAATCAATGGCAACAACCCTGGCGAACATACCCTAAAAAACGAGTGACCTTTTCGGACTCCTCGTACACAAGTACTGACTCCGAACAAGAAAAAACAGTGGATAAAAACAGGACAGGAGAATCCACATCAACCCCGAATAGTGAGTCGCTACCTTTTTTAGGCCAACGGGGTCGAGGGAACCATCAAAACCATCACAATCACCCGAGAGGCAACGTCAGAGGGAAGTTCTTCCCTCAACCTCAACAACAGAGGAGATACTACACAAGAAGTCAACCGAAGTGGGAATAAATCAAAAAGCCGCAATTATAAATCTCTCTGATGTCACTTTAACAAAAACAGAAAAAGAAGTTCTTGAAAAAGGCTTAGGTTTCGCTATAAGTACCCGAATTAACAAATACAATTTAGAAAGAGATCTACAGGGATTTTTTAGAAAGATTAGATTGCAAGACTTCTTCAGAGACAAACCCCCAAGAAAGGGCCCTACCAATAAATCGGGTCTTAAACCCAAATCTACTTGGACACCCAACATTGGGATGGTTAATAAACAAGTGGATCTTTTTGAGAAGGTGGTTGAAAGTAACATCTCAGAACTATTAATGCACCCATTAACAGGTATAAATAATCTAAGTTTAGACAAAAGAGTTGCGCTAAAAAACCTTGAAAATAATGACCTTTTAACCATTAAACCCGGAGACAAGGGAGGGAGTATTGTCCTAATGAATTCTAAAGATTATGAAAAAAGAATGATGGTTCTTCTTAACAACACTGAACACTACTGTTCCTCAAGTAGATCAGAGTGGAACGTGCTGATCCAGAAAGTAAATACGCTTCTTGACTTTGCTCAAGAAGATGAGATAATCTGCACAGATGATTATAAATTTTAAAAAAATTAGTCACCTATTATTCCTGCCCTATATGGGCTCCCCAAAGTCCACAAAAATATAATTGACCCGCCAATGAGGCCCATTGTGTCATCTATCGATTCTGTCACAGAACCTTTGAGTAAATACATAGATAAGTTCCTTCAGCCGATTGTAACTAAGCAGAAGGCATATATAAAGGATACAACATGCATGATCGAAAAAATAGAAGGTTTACCATACGACATCACTACACATTGGCTGGTTACCCTGGACATAGAGGCCCTCTATACAAACATCCCGCAGGATGATACCATCATGATGTTAGAGGGCCTCCTTAAAATAGGAACAGAAGACTTAAGCCAACACGCAACGTTCATTTTGGAATGTGCAGAAATTATTTTAAAAAACAATATTTTTTTATTTAAGAATAATTTTTTTAAACAGATAAAAGGGACCAGCATGGGGGCTACCTGGACCCAAAGCCTGGCATGCTTATACGTAGCAGCTTTCGAGGATAAACACATTTTTAATAACATAGCTCCATTTAGTGAAAACATCACATGTTGGTCGAGATACATCGACGATATTTTCTTTATCTGGACTGGTACCCTGGATTTGCTTAATGAATTTATTCTTTGGTTAAATCTAGGCGACAAAAATCTGAAATTTACTTCCAATTTCAACAAGGAAACAATAGAATTTCTAGATATTAGAATCAGAGTAGACAATGCAGCCTTAGGTGTTGATCTTTATACCAAACCAACTGACCGAAATACCTTGTTACATTACAAGAGCAATCACCCCAATAGCCAAAAGAACAATATACCGTTTGGACAATACTTGCGTATCAGACGAAATTGTACTAATATGCAAGATTATAAGAAACATGCAGATGCCCTATGCGCCAAACTTAGAAATAGGGGATACCCTAAAAATCTAATCAAATGTGCGTACAAACGTGCAAAGTATTACAATAGAGAGGCACTCTTTGAGAAAAATAATGATAAAAGAAAGAATGATAAGACTAAAGACAGACTAATCTTTGTAACCAACTTTAGTGCAGCAAGTAACAAAATTAAAAACATCATAAATCGAAATTGGTCGTTACTTAATGACAGGCCAGGAGAAAATATTCCTAAACCTATGTTTAGCTTTCGTAGAAATAGAACAAACAAAAACTGCCTGGTCCATACTTTCAAAGAAAAGACCCGGAACAACCAAAGCACCATCAATAACACACCCCTCCCGGTCGGGAATTTTACTTGTAACATGTATCTAAACTGCACATCATTGATCAAAGGCAACTCAGTATCATACAATGGAGTAGAACACAAGATAAAAAACTTTGTGAATTGTAAAACTAAAAATCTGATCTATATGATTAAGTGCCCCTGTAATAAAGCCTACATTGGAGAAACAGCTAGAGAGATAAAAACTAGAATAACAGAACATAAATCGGCCATCAGAACGCAAAAGAAATCTGCCCCATTAGTGGAACATTGGTTAACACACAACCATAAAATAGAAGATCTTAAATGGTGTGTGGTCGAGGTAATATCACACAGTACCAGAGGCGGCAATGTGGATAACAAGAGAAAGAAAAGAGAACAATTCTATATGTCTTTATTTAATACCTTCCGTACTGGGCTAAACCACAGAGAGGAATGGGAGAGATTAATTTTATAAAATAGCAAAGACGAATGGGAATGATTAATCTTATGTAACCTACTCTAAAACTCTTAACTCTTTAAGCCCCCGTGTCTAGATCCAGGGCAATAATACCATTGCAATCATGTAACATTGAATGTTCAGCCCTTTTATCTTCATAGTATAAATACATATAGACATCTACATAAATAGCACTTGTTGTGTTTTCTGTTCCTCCATGAAGTATTGTCGAATATTATAGATATGCCGAATGGTATTGTTGTATGCAAATTCGCTTTTTCTGTACACACTCAATGCGGTCCGCTTGATGGTATACAGAAAAGACAGAGATCAGAGAAAGCATATAAGCATCAGCAAACAAATATCATTGAATGTAAATAAAGACAAACAACACTACGTAATGTGAGATTATATGTAAATTGATATTATAGCCATACGTATATCTGTATTTTCCATTCTGTATTTTCCATTCTGTATTTATTCAATGTATTATATGTGAATGCCTCGTTCATACAGATAAAATGGTAAGACTGTTATAACTTTCTAGCAGTGCTCGGAATGGTGAAATCAGCATTGTTTACTGACATAACAGTTACTAAATTCTGGTTTTAAGCCAACCTCAGAGATGTATTTCGCATTTCCCCACAACAGCTTATTTCAATCTGCCCGTTCCAATATGGCTGCCACGATAAAATTCGGCACAATTGAACATAGGGGCAGATATAAACAAATCTTTAAAATATGAGCTAAAATCGATTCGGGAAAATATATAATATATAACAGTATGCTAATTGCCGTAAATCATAAATAGCAACATTGCCGAGGTCAACGTTGCCGGTGTTGCACTTCCGGGTTTGCGTGCCCGTTTTTCGGTACAAAACTAGAATGCGTTGTATCAAACATACCTACATCAATCAACGGTATATATAAATAAATATGATATGAATATCTAACTAAGAAGTTCTAGTTTTATGACTGCGGAATAAATCAGTAACTCACTACTCCCGGGTCAACTTGGGAATCTCAGCATAAAAACACCAGCCGCTAGCATTCAGGTCACTCTTCGAATGTCTATAAAGACGAAAGCACGGAGGAGCAGGGAGGCCGTATTTTTAACACAAGGTGAGCGATGGTCTCAGGGGTTGAGGGTAGATAGAAGATAGAACTATTCCAGTTAAAAAACCCTGAGAATACCCACCCTACAAGCGTTGTGAGCCTTGCCCATAATCTATTGATAGTCGGTAGAAACAACCTGGACCAATACAAAGGGAGTTTTGGATAATAGCGGTCAGTATAATCTCTGTGATCCCTTGAAATCTTTGTTTTTCCATATGGAGCTTTAGATACAAACAGATGATTGGGCTTTTTTTGAGTCAAGCTTAAACAATTAAAATACATCTTGTGCAAATAGACTGACTGCTAGTTATTTCTTAAATTTAGCTTCTTGTTTTAGTCATTTGACAAGCCCCTTCCGTATTTCTTTGTCGTATATCTACAGATTTCTGCTTCCACCCATAAAGAGAAGAATTGGATAAATATCAAGAATCATATAACTATCATGAATCCCATTCATTAAAAGACTCGCCTGATATTAAAACAGGTTAGTATACCATGTCTATGACATGATGGTAACAAATATCACCTTCTTTCTTAAAACACCATATATGTGAAGATAGCTTAGACAGATATGATCTTTATATATTCAGGTCTAAAGACCCAAAGAAGCTACTCCTCCTTACCAACGGTGGCCCCTCCGTGCACACAGAAGATCTTAGTTCTGTCATTTGAGGTAAATCGATACTGCTCACAAACTTAAGGGCTAAGATCAAATGTAGATAAATGACTATGTTGAGCCTTCTTGTGCTTATTGTTTATATAGCTCAAGGAAACATGAAATACCTGAGAAGCTCGTAGCATATTGGAAACTATTTGAAACGCATCAAATTTAAAATACAGGTACGAGTTATAAGTTGCATCTAAATTTTAAAGGGTTGAACTCATGTAGATAGTGGATGTGAACAGACTAGAGGAATATGTCTCAGATATAATGAGAACCTCATGTGTGATCTCTAAACGAGCTCCTTAATATTGGATTCTCTAAAGATCTGGTGATTTAAAGTAGGGGTTCTAGCATGTCTAAACACGTCTAGGCATTAAATGGTTTTAAGAAAAAACAAGGCGAGTGTGATGAACTAATAAAATAAACAACAAACACTAAAATACTCTTATTTAATTTATAGATACGGAGTCAAATGTTTTAAATGTCCCGAAGAAGGTGTCAAGAGTGAAAAAGCACCGAAACGCTGCGTCGACTGTTTTAACTTTGACTGTTTGAGATATCCATTGTATTACCACGTTTGGTGGTTTTTAATAACTTGTTTTTGATTATGTTTTAGATTGTAACCCAGTTGGGAGGAAAAGAATACATTTCATGATCATTTTTAATATGACAAAAATCGTTTGCCTGGTATATTCATTGGCGGTTCCAATTTAATTTATTTTTTGGTTCAGTTGTTCACTCTGCCCTGCGTGTTTTTAATTTGTATTATGATATAGAGAATTATCCTACTGAAGCTAGACCCCGTCTATGAACATCAATTTAGCAATTCCAATCTGCTACTTTCAAGACAGGGACTCTAAACCTTTTCTGTTGTTATGACCATTTGCTGGCCAGTCAGTTTGCACAGCTCAACCCTTCTCGCTCCAAGTATCATGGGCCGCTTCTTGGTTTGGGGGGACAGCGGGCCCCAGCCACGTGGATGCCCAGAAGAGGAAGCACACACAGGGGCGGTCTTGCCGCAACCCCACATGTTGCCGGGCCCCGTCGCTGCAACAAAGCATGCCCGAGGCCCGGTTCTGGGTCACGATGAGCTCCTCCTCATCCCTGCAGGTATTCTTACCAACTTCCTCAGCAGGATGGATCCAGTAGGGCAGATCAGGGTCCGGGTGTCTCCATTATCCCTCCACCCAATGCTGGTACGTTCACTATTCTCATGCAGCAAAGCAGGACATTGAATATTTCGACAAGGGCCGGATTAGTTCAGAATTTTGTTACGAGCTGGTGGAGCTGGCAGAAAAAGCTACTAATCGGCCATTTTGTTGGCCACGCCCCCACAAGAAGGCTTTTGATTGTATGCATTAGAGTTTTATTTTTTCTACACTTACTTGATGTGCTTTTGGACACAAATTAATTAATTGAGTTTCCCTTTTATATTCTTTTCCTAAAGCATCAATTTCTGTCAGTGACTTAGGGCCAGATACATGAAGCTGAAATGGTTTTGCAAACGCCGAAATTCTCAGAATTTCGCCGTTTGCGAACTCAGTTGAGCAAAATGGTATGTATGTAGCAAATTTCAGTGCAAAATAAGGAATCGCAAATTTGCGATTCCTTATTTTGCGATTGCATTTAAGGAATCTCAAAATTTGCGATTCCTTAAATGCAAATGATCAAGCAAAAAAAAATTGCTAATTGTCCTTAAGGAATCGCAAATTACCACCAACTTCAAGTTGGTGGTAATTTGCTAAATTCTTGAAAAATGCCCATTTTTGCATTTTTCAAAGTGCCATGTGATGCGCATACATGCCCTTAGGGCATGTATGTGCACCACATGTGCACCCATGCTTATTTCAGGGGTGCAACAGGGTGTCCTTTGGACCCTTGAAATCATTCTCAATTTGCGATTAGTAAATTGCGAATCGCAAATTGAGAATAATTTCATATTCATTCCTATGGGGCTCCTGGCCCATAGAAATGAATAGGAAATTATTCCTTAATTGCGATTAGCAATTTGCTAATCGCAATTAAGGAATTTTAAGAAATCGCTAAAGAATAGCGAATTTCTAAATACATAACATTTTGCAATTCTCAAATAGCGATTCCTTAAAAATCGCTATTTGAGAATCGCAAAAGTGTATCTTGATACATCTGGCCCTTTCACAGAGGAGTACGGCAGGGATGTCCTCTGAGGTTCCGTGACGATCGTAAGTGGTGTTTTTGACTCGCACGAATATGGTCGAGTCCGGTATCTACGAACCGCAAATGACGAGTTTAGTGGGTGTACGCAGTTTCGCTGCACTAACCTAAACCGTTCGTCTGTTTCGTGGGTTTCTATATCTGTACCCACGGGTTCCATCTTAGATACAGCATCCATTTTGTTTCTTGCCCTCAAGTAGCCAGCGAACGGACGCTGTCCGCTTCGCGACCCTGGGATTCCCAAGACTCTTGCGGAAGACACGTTTCCTTTGAAAGTGTCTTTATGACGAGGGGGATGATACTGTAAGGCAGATGGCTCCGCTTGAGGCACATCTTGCCGTGCCGGTCTATTGTCTTAGCCGTGCATCTCATTAGGCACGTCCCTTTGATGCCCGCAACTCGTGTTTCCCGATACCACCCCTTTTACACCCTTTTCGATCTCCCCACTGTTTCTGTCTTCCTCTACACCTGTTCCTGTTCCTTCTTCGATCTGTTTACTACCGATTGGAATGTACTAATGGTGGGAAGATGGGTTTTTACAGTTGGGAACCACCAAATGTTTTCATACTTATGTTCCGGGTCCTGGGTACATGAAAGTAACTCCTTGTGGTTTTACGATGGGAACCAAGTTGTAAACCTTTGTGTACCATGTTAACCTATGAGAGAAAACTGTATAAAAAGGAGCGACCCACAGTAGCAAATTGAATCAGACTCCGCGAACTTACATGATGTGTACTTCACGTGACTTCTGTGTTCCCTGCAGTAAATAAACCTCGAATCTTTGACGCCGAAGGAAGTGTCCCGTGTCTCTGTCATTTGTACGCCGGAACAGGTTACCCACGAAGGTTTCAGGTGTTGGCCCCTGGCACCGCTGGGTCTTAAATAACCCAGTCCTTCAGTTGGCGCCCAACGTGGGGCTGCATCAGTGGTACCGGTCCAAGCCCGACGATCGTGAGGAACTTCGTGTGAAATCTCCGAGGGAAGGTGCACCCCGCTTCATCGATCCTGTTGTCGAAATAAGTGGCCCGACGACTTTTCCCGCGAAGATTCCCACCTCCTGACGGCTGCGACGGACTGCTGCCCTGACTGTAGATCTGTTTTGGCGCCTAGCGTAGACCTTGGTACAGCGAGACGATTGACGGGCCTTCCTGGTGACGCCATCGATCTTTGAGTTAAGTATTTGTGGGTCGCTCCCAGAGTCCTTAGTTGTGGGTGCTTAGTTGTTGCATGGTTCCATTGCATTTGTGGTTCTTAGTACTTGGTTCTTTGTTGTGATATTTGACGTCTGCAGTCGCCAAAAACCGAGGGTATTTGTTCTTTGCAGGGACTTGGTAAATCCCGTAACCCTTGAAGTTTGTGAAACTCGGCTAGTGTGCAAGATGCCTGGTCGTAGTACTTTATTTGGTTGCTTTAGAAGATGTGGTACGGATTCCCGACTGGAGGACTCGTGTCCGATACCTCCGGTTGGAACTCCAACTTATGAATTGTATAGCAAGCATGGGTTAGGTCCGATTACCTTTAACGAATATTGGATTCGCTATACCAGAAAGGATGGTGTCCTTAGTTGGCCACCTCATGGTAGTTTCGAGACCTCGATTTTAGATAACCTTGAGGCTAAATTGTTTAAAAAGAAATCTAGGCCGGCCATGTTTGATGCCTTTCGGTTGTGGCGTAAAGAAGCCAGACAGAAAGAAATCAGACAGACAAAACGTAATCAGAGAGATGGAGTTGCTACTATAGTAAAGAAAGCAGAACAGTTCCAGCGAGATAAGGAGGAAAAGGAAAAGGAAGTTTTTGATAGACTTCAGCGTATTTCTATAGATAAATGTTATCCCGCTTTGCCAACGGAGTCGGATAAGAAGGAGGAATTAGTTGAGGATCCTTAGATTTCAGTGCAAAATAAGGAATCGCAAATTTGCGATTCCTTATTTTGCGATTGCATTTAAGGAATCTCAAAATTTGCGATTCCTTAAATGCAAATGATCAAGCAAAAAAAAATTGCTAATTGTCCTTAAGGAATCGCAAATTACCACCAACTTCAAGTTGGTGGTAATTTGCTAAATTCTTGAAAAATGCCCATTTTTGCATTTTTCAAAGTGCCATGTGATGCGCATACATGCCCTTAGGGCATGTATGTGCACCACATGTGCACCCATGCTTATTTCAGGGGTGCAACAGGGTGTCCTTTGGACCCTTGAAATCATTCTCAATTTGCGATTAGTAAATTGCGAATCGCAAATTGAGAATAATTTCATATTCATTCCTATGGGGCTCCTGGCCCATAGAAATGAATAGGAAATTATTCCTTAATTGCGATTAGCAATTTGCTAATCGCAATTAAGGAATTTTAAGAAATCGCTAAAGAATAGCGAATTTCTAAATACATAACATTTTGCAATTCTCAAATAGCGATTCCTTAAAAATCGCTATTTGAGAATCGCAAAAGTGTATCTTGATACATCTGGCCCTTTCACAGAGGAGTACGGCAGGGATGTCCTCTGAGGTTCCGTGACGATCGTAAGTGGTGTTTTTGACTCGCACGAATATGGTCGAGTCCGGTATCTACGAACCGCAAATGACGAGTTTAGTGGGTGTACGCAGTTTCGCTGCACTAACCTAAACCGTTCGTCTGTTTCGTGGGTTTCTATATCTGTACCCACGGGTTCCATCTTAGATACAGCATCCATTTTGTTTCTTGCCCTCAAGTAGCCAGCGAACGGACGCTGTCCGCTTCGCGACCCTGGGATTCCCAAGACTCTTGCGGAAGACACGTTTCCTTTGAAAGTGTCTTTATGACGAGGGGGATGATACTGTAAGGCAGATGGCTCCGCTTGAGGCACATCTTGCCGTGCCGGTCTATTGTCTTAGCCGTGCATCTCATTAGGCACGTCCCTTTGATGCCCGCAACTCGTGTTTCCCGATACCACCCCTTTTACACCCTTTTCGATCTCCCCACTGTTTCTGTCTTCCTCTACACCTGTTCCTGTTCCTTCTTCGATCTGTTTACTACCGATTGGAATGTACTAATGGTGGGAAGATGGGTTTTTACAGTTGGGAACCACCAAATGTTTTCATACTTATGTTCCGGGTCCTGGGTACATGAAAGTAACTCCTTGTGGTTTTACGATGGGAACCAAGTTGTAAACCTTTGTGTACCATGTTAACCTATGAGAGAAAACTGTATAAAAAGGAGCGACCCACAGTAGCAAATTGAATCAGACTCCGCGAACTTACATGATGTGTACTTCACGTGACTTCTGTGTTCCCTGCAGTAAATAAACCTCGAATCTTTGACGCCGAAGGAAGTGTCCCGTGTCTCTGTCATTTGTACGCCGGAACAGGTTACCCACGAAGGTTTCAGGTGTTGGCCCCTGGCACCGCTGGGTCTTAAATAACCCAGTCCTTCAGTTGGCGCCCAACGTGGGGCTGCATCAGTGGTACCGGTCCAAGCCCGACGATCGTGAGGAACTTCGTGTGAAATCTCCGAGGGAAGGTGCACCCCGCTTCATCGATCCTGTTGTCGAAATAAGTGGCCCGACGACTTTTCCCGCGAAGATTCCCACCTCCTGACGGCTGCGACGGACTGCTGCCCTGACTGTAGATCTGTTTTGGCGCCTAGCGTAGACCTTGGTACAGCGAGACGATTGACGGGCCTTCCTGGTGACGCCATCGATCTTTGAGTTAAGTATTTGTGGGTCGCTCCCAGAGTCCTTAGTTGTGGGTGCTTAGTTGTTGCATGGTTCCATTGCATTTGTGGTTCTTAGTACTTGGTTCTTTGTTGTGATATTTGACGTCTGCAGTCGCCAAAAACCGAGGGTATTTGTTCTTTGCAGGGACTTGGTAAATCCCGTAACCCTTGAAGTTTGTGAAACTCGGCTAGTGTGCAAGATGCCTGGTCGTAGTACTTTGTTTGGTTGCTTTAGAAGATGTGGTACGGATTCCCGACTGGAGGACTCGTGTCGGATACCTCCGGTTGGAACTCCAACTTATGAATTGTATAGCAAGCATGGGTTAGGTCCGATTACCTTTAACGAATATTGGATTCGCTATACCAGAAAGGATGGTGTCCTTAGTTGGCCACCTCATGGTAGTTTCGAGACCTCGATTTTAGATAACCTTGAGGCTAAATTGTTTAAAAAGAAATCTAGGCCGGCCATGTTTGATGCCTTTCGGTTGTGGCGTAAAGAAGCCAGACAGAAAGAAATCAGACAGACAAAACGTAATCAGAGAGATGGAGTTGCTACTATAGTAAAGAAAGCAGAACAGTTCCAGCGAGATAAGGAGGAAAAGGAAAAGGAAGTTTTTGATAGACTTCAGCGTATTTCTATAGATAAATGTTATCCCGCTTTGCCAACGGAGTCGGATAAGAAGGAGGAATTAGTTGAGGATCCTTAGATTTCAGTGCAAAATAAGGAATCGCAAATTTGCGATTCCTTATTTTGCGATTGCATTTAAGGAATCTCAAAATTTGCGATTCCTTAAATGCAAATGATCAAGCAAAAAAAAATTGCTAATTGTCCTTAAGGAATCGCAAATTACCACCAACTTCAAGTTGGTGGTAATTTGCTAAATTCTTGAAAAATGCCCATTTTTGCATTTTTCAAAGTGCCATGTGATGCGCATACATGCCCTTAGGGCATGTATGTGCACCACATGTGCACCCATGCTTATTTCAGGGGTGCAACAGGGTGTCCTTTGGACCCTTGAAATCATTCTCAATTTGCGATTAGTAAATTGCGAATCGCAAATTGAGAATAATTTCATATTCATTCCTATGGGGCTCCTGGCCCATAGAAATGAATAGGAAATTATTCCTTAATTGCGATTAGCAATTTGCTAATCGCAATTAAGGAATTTTAAGAAATCGCTAAAGAATAGCGAATTTCTAAATACATAACATTTTGCAATTCTCAAATAGCGATTCCTTAAAAATCGCTATTTGAGAATCGCAAAAGTGTATCTTGATACATCTGGCCCTTTCACAGAGGAGTACGGCAGGGATGTCCTCTGAGGTTCCGTGACGATCGTAAGTGGTGTTTTTGACTCGCACGAATATGGTCGAGTCCGGTATCTACGAACCGCAAATGACGAGTTTAGTGGGTGTACGCAGTTTCGCTGCACTAACCTAAACCGTTCGTCTGTTTCGTGGGTTTCTATATCTGTACCCACGGGTTCCATCTTAGATACAGCATCCATTTTGTTTCTTGCCCTCAAGTAGCCAGCGAACGGACGCTGTCCGCTTCGCGACCCTGGGATTCCCAAGACTCTTGCGGAAGACACGTTTCCTTTGAAAGTGTCTTTATGACGAGGGGGATGATACTGTAAGGCAGATGGCTCCGCTTGAGGCACATCTTGCCGTGCCGGTCTATTGTCTTAGCCGTGCATCTCATTAGGCACGTCCCTTTGATGCCCGCAACTCGTGTTTCCCGATACCACCCCTTTTACACCCTTTTCGATCTCCCCACTGTTTCTGTCTTCCTCTACACCTGTTCCTGTTCCTTCTTCGATCTGTTTACTACCGATTGGAATGTACTAATGGTGGGAAGATGGGTTTTTACAGTTGGGAACCACCAAATGTTTTCATACTGATGTTCCGGGTCCTGGGTACATGAAAGTAACTCCTTGTGGTTTTACGATGGGAACCAAGTTGTAAACCTTTGTGTACCATGTTAACCTATGAGAGAAAACTGTATAAAAAGGAGCGACCCACAGTAGCAAATTGAATCAGACTCCGCGAACTTACATGATGTGTACTTCACGTGACTTCTGTGTTCCCTGCAGTAAATAAACCTCGAATCTTTGACGCCGAAGGAAGTGTCCCGTGTCTCTGTCATTTGTACGCCGGAACAGGTTACCCACGAAGGTTTCAGGTGTTGGCCCCTGGCACCGCTGGGTCTTAAATAACCCAGTCCTTCAGTTGGCGCCCAACGTCGGGCTGCATCAGTGGTACCGGTCCAAGCCCGACGATCGTGAGGAACTTCGTGTGAAATCTCCGAGGGAAGGTGCACCCCGCTTCATCGATCCTGTTGTCGAAATAAGTGGCCCGACGACTTTTCCCGCGAAGATTCCCACCTCCTGACGGCTGCGACGGACTGCTGCCCTGACTGTAGATCTGTTTTGGCGCCTAGCGTAGACCTTGGTACAGCGAGACGATTGACGGGCCTTCCTGGTGACGCCATCGATCTTTGAGTTAAGTATTTGTGGGTCGCTCCCAGAGTCCTTAGTTGTGGGTGCTTAGTTGTTGCATGGTTCCATTGCATTTGTGGTTCTTAGTACTTGGTTCTTTGTTGTGATATTTGACGTCTGCAGTCGCCAAAAACCGAGGGTATTTGTTCTTTGCAGGGACTTGGTAAATCCCGTAACCCTTGAAGTTTGTGAAACTCGGCTAGTGTGCAAGATGCCTGGTCGTAGTACTTTGTTTGGTTGCTTTAGAAGATGTGGTACGGATTCCCGACTGGAGGACTCGTGTCGGATACCTCCGGTTGGAACTCCAACTTATGAATTGTATAGCAAGCATGGGTTAGGTCCGATTACCTTTAACGAATATTGGATTCGCTATACCAGAAAGGATGGTGTCCTTAGTTGGCCACCTCATGGTAGTTTCGAGACCTCGATTTTAGATAACCTTGAGGCTAAATTGTTTAAAAAGAAATCTAGGCCGGCCATGTTTGATGCCTTTCGGTTGTGGCGTAAAGAAGCCAGACAGAAAGAAATCAGACAGACAAAACGTAATCAGAGAGATGGAGTTGCTACTATAGTAAAGAAAGCAGAACAGTTCCAGCGAGATAAGGAGGAAAAGGAAAAGGAAGTTTTTGATAGACTTCAGCGTATTTCTATAGATAAATGTTATCCCGCTTTGCCAACGGAGTCGGATAAGAAGGAGGAATTAGTTGAGGATCCTTTAATGTCCTATCTTATGAAGTCACCACCTCCGTACGCGCAGGGTACCACAGCTCCTGTGGTTCCTCCTATACTTCCTCCTCAACCTCCTCCTCAACCTGTACCCGTTCTTCCGACTGTTCCTGCTCCTTTGCCTACTTCTGTTCCTACTGCTCCACCGCTTGTACCTCCTCAAACTCCTGCTCCCGCTGCTGCTCCTGTTCTACTTACTCCTGCTGTTTCATCTGGTTCTGACTCTTCTCTTGTTAATCCTCTATATTATACTTCTCCATCTACCCGACGTCGTACCCCCTCTGTTGCTGCTAATTTCTTTCATTCTCTTGGACCTATTCTCGAGTCCGCTGGTTCGGACGGTCCTCAAAGACGTAGTCAGCTTCCCGGTAATCGGGAACGTGCTGCATTGTATAATATGGCGATGGGTTGGATGAAACACCCCCTTAGAAATCCTCCACGTTCGGTGCTTGATACGTTTTGTCAATTCAATATACCGACACAAAGATATGTTTTCGAGGAAATGTGTAAGGTTTTACGTGATCAAATATCGGCCGATGCATCTGATGATGTATTGACTGCTTTGACTAATCTACAACTTCAGTTTTCGAGCGGAATGATAGTCGATTCTAATGTTCGACGCGCTGTTGAGCAGTTGTTATCTCTTCGTCCCTCTATAATGCCTCGAGCATTGTTTGTGGAAGACATTGAGGGACCACTAGACGCGCCTGGTCAGTATCCCATGCGCGAAGTTCCACCAGTATGGATGCCGGGTAATGCTGCAGCTCAACCTCCGATCTTGCCACATTTCCAGAGAGTGTGGATACAGCTCCCATGGAAACGATCGGAAGTTCTGCAGGTGAAGCAATCTTTGCCTGACCCTCGCAAAAATCCTGCAGGGTATTTTAAGGAATTATCGCAGCTCGTAGATGCTACGATAATGAATCTTGCTGATATCGATATGCTGTTCGGTAACGTTGTGCCGCAACCGGTATGGGCTAAGATTCGTCAGGAAGATCATGCAAACGAATTAGGTGGTGATTGGGCTGCTCTTACGGCGGCAGATACACGACAAATTGGTGGGGCTAAACCTGAACAGCTCATTACGGCTTTGCCTCAGAGAATTATCACCCTAATGAAAACGCTTATGCCAGCCATGAAGGTGAATTGGGACAAACTGTCCGCTTGCAAACAAAAGAAGGATGAGAGCGTCTCTGATTTCTTTACGAGATTTGAGGAGGCTTTCATTGACCACAGTGGTCAAGACATGGGTACCGAAGGTGGTCAGAGGTTGTTTGTGGACAAGTTTGTTTCCAATTTACTGCCTGACTTAAGCAACAAATTAAGAAATTCTGAGAGTGCATGGGCTGTTTCCACTTCTGCTCAAATATTGGCTACGGCTCAATATTATGAGAATAGGGAGAAGGAGGAGAACGATCGTGCTGACAAGAAGACGAAAGAGCTAAAAACAAAAGTGTTGTTGCAACAGGCGTATCCTCCGCGTTCGAATCAGAATGATTCGCAACAACGTAATCGATCGCAGCCGCAATCTAATAGGTCGCAATTTCGAAATGACACCTCCTCGCAGAGATCTTCGTTAGGGTACAATCAGTGTGCCTATTGTAGGAATGAGGGTCATTTAAAATTCGATTGTCCAGTTCTCAACGAGCGTAATAGTGGTAATTCATCTAGAGGAGGTCGTGGTGGTTCTCAACAGACATCACGTGGTAGAGGTCGCGGTGCTCCAAACGATCGTTCTACTAATACTTCTGACTCTAATAATTGTTTTGATCAACGTGGATCGTCGCGAGGGCGATCTGCTCAGTACAATGTAGATGATTATTACGTCGATCAGGACGCTGACTACGGTAATTACTAGGACAGCCATAGACAAGGAGAGGGAGTAGTATCAGTTCCGGTTGATCAGAGAGGGCCTTACGTCGCAGTTGCCACCTCGGGCGTCATTGAGCCTTTTCTGTTGGACACTGGTGCAGCAAAAAATTCCATAATACATTCGAAACTCCCTGGCGCACCTTTGTCTGGCTTAACAAATGTTTCCGTTGGATTCTCTGGCGCCCCTGTTAGCAATCCGGTTTCGCGCCCTTTGCCTCTTACAATTGGGCCGCGTGAGCTGAAAGCTCCGTTGATTTTGACCACTGGGTGTGGTGAAAATCTTTTGGGCCTGGATTTGCTAAAACGTCTGTATGCGACTTTGTATTGTTCTCCTGCGGGAGTAAAGCTTACATTTGGAGAGAAAGTCGTCTCTCCAATGTATTTGTCTCTCGATAAGCTTCCACCGGAATTGAGTTCTCTTCCTGCATCTTTGTGGGCAACAGGTCCCAATGACGTGGGCCTGCTTGACATCTCCCCTTATGTTGTTCACGTAAAATCTAATGTGCGACTGCCACGTATTCCCCAGTATCGTATCTCCCTTGATGGTGAGCGAGCACTGTTAGCGATCATCTATGATTTGATCGAAAAAGATGTTATCGAGGAGACACGGGGAAACGTGTGCAATAGCCCTGTGCTACCCATTTTGAAGCGTACTGACCCTTCAAAACCGCCTGTTTATCGTTTTGTCATCGATTTACGGGAGGTCAATAAAATTGTGATTCCTCAGTTCCCTGTTGTGCCTGACATCACAGCGCTACTAACTCTGATTCCAGCCTCTGCATCTTGGTTTTCGGTGATCGATCTGAAGAATGCGTTCTTTAGCATCCCGATTGCCGAGGAAAGCAGGGACCTTTTCGGTTTCTGTCTCGGAGGTCGCAGCTTCAGGTTCAAACGTGCTCCTCAGGGCTACTGTGAAAGTCCATCGATATACAGTCAGGCCTTGAAGGGCCAACTGGATGCGTTTGTGTTGCCGGCTGGTGCAGCCTTAATCCAATATGTCGACGACTTATTGGTGGCTGCAGATACTCAGGACATTTGCAAAATGGCTACAGTATCGTTGTTGCAACATCTCTGTGACTTACATCACAAGGTGTCTCCTTCTAAACTTCAATATTGTTGTCAAGAAGTAACCTATCTAGGTCACTTATTGTCAAAGGAGGGGAGACGGTTGACCCCAGAGAGAATTGCAGCGATTGCCCGAATGACTGTGCCAACAACTCAGAGAGATGTGCGTGCCTTTCTAGGTATCACGTCATACTGCAGACAGTGGATTCCAAATTTTTCATTGTTAGCGAAACCATTGGTGGCTCTTACGTGCAAGGATGTTCCAACTCCTTTACCATGGACGGAAGAATGTCAGAAAAGTTTTTCTGAACTGCGTGACGCATTGTGTTCGGCTCCTGTGTTAGGTACCCCTGACTACAGTAAGCCGTTTACACTGTATGTTCACGAGAGAGAAGGTTGTGCGTTGAGTGTCCTGACGCAACCTTTTGGTGATAAGCAGCGTCCATGTGCATATTTTTCTTCGACCTTGGACCCAGTAGCTAGAGCGTTGCCGAGTTGTCTGAGGGCAACAGCGGCAGCTGCGGTGTCCATCCGCCAATCAGCAGGATTGGTCATGGATAATATGCTAACGGTGATGGTTCCGCACGCAGTCGACACTCTTTTGAATCGTACGAAAACTCAGCACTTGACGAGTGCGAGGTTGTCTGGGTACGAGTTGACGCTGTTGGCAAGTCACATTCAGATAAAACGTTGTAATGTCCTGAACCCGGCGACTTTATTGCCAATTAATATGGAATCAGATGAAGTAGCAGCTCACGACTGCTACTTACGAACAGAAGAGGAAACAAAAGGTCGTGTGGACCTTAAAAACACTCCTTTGGAAGATCCCGATGGGACCCTGTATGTGGATGGTTCATGTTTTAAATTGCCGAATGGTGATGTGACGACTGCATATGTTGTGGTAACTTTGAATACTGTTGTGGAAGCTGCGAGATTGAATCAGAACTCTGCCCAGGCTGCAGAACTGATCGCTTTGACTAGAGCATGTGTGTTGTCAAAAGGGAAACGTGTGAATGTGTTTACCGACAGCCAATATGCTTTTGGCGTCGCTCATAGCTTTGGACGTTTGTGGAGAGAGAGAGGTTTTATGACGTCGCATGGCACTAAGATTCAACATGGACAGCTTGTGAATGATCTTTTGGATGCACTTACATTGCCTAAGCAGGTGGCGATTGTTAAATGTAGTGCACATCGTAAGGTGACGGACGATGTTGGTCGTGGGAATGCGTTTGCTGATGAGACCGCTAAGGAGACTGCCCGGAACCTTAGCACTAGAATGTATGTGACGAGTTCGGTTAGGTGGCCTACAGAGACTAGCATGTGCGAGGATACCATCGAGAGTGTGAAAACGATACAGAATGAGGCCACTGAGACTGAAAAGACGAAGTGGAAAGAGAGTACGGGAAAGCTGGATGCGAATGGTTGCTGGATTGATTTGTCTGAGCATAAGAGGTGGATGTTGCCAGATGCGTATGTGCTAGCTGTTGTGACGATGGCACATGGGTTAGCGCATGTTAGCGCGAAAGGTATTTGTAAGTTGCTGTCCCCTGTGTGGAGGAATGATGGTATTACGAAGTGTGCTGAGAGATTGGTGAAGAATTGCATGATATGTATGATGTACAATCCTGGTAAGGGAACCCCTACACCTCCTGGCCATTTCGCTCCCCCTTCATGTCCCTTTGAAGTGATTCAGCTAGACTTCATCCATATGGAGCGATGCAATAACCTGAAATACGTTTTAGTTGTGGTTTGCGCATTCTCCCGATGGATCGAAGCCTACCCTCTTAAGGACAACACTGCCTTGTCCACTGCGAAAATCCTACTGAAGGAATACTTTCCTCGGTATGGAATGCCACGGATTGTATGGTCTGATAACGGAAGTGAGTTTGTAGGGAGTGTGATGAAGAGTGTGTGCAAGGGCCTTGGAATTACTCAGAAATTCCATAAGCGCCAATCATCCCCAGTCTGCAGGTTTGGTTGAAGGGTATAATGGCACCCTTAAACTCAAACTAGCGAAGATTCAAGCTACGACTGGTCTTTCGTGGCCTGACGCTTTGCCTCTAGCTCTGTTGTCAACAAGGGCGACTGTACACTCCCGAGTAGGGCTTAGTCCCTATGAAATAGTGTTCGGCCGTCCTGCGAATGTTTGGGGGGTTCCTAGACCGAGTGTGTTTTCTGATCTTGAGTATCCAATGTTGATTGATTATCTTCATGATCTGACTGCTAAACTGAGGTTAATTCACCAACAGGCCTTTGAAGCACTGCCGACGCAGACGGAGGGTCCAGGCCACCAGCTCCAACCTGGAGACTGGGTGGTAACGCGAAACTTCGCACGCAAAAGAAACCTTGAGCCCCGTTTCACCGGACCCTTCCAGGTCCTCCTTGCCACGAGAACTGCTGTCCGTTTGGAAGGCCGTAAGAATTGGGTGCATGCCACCCATACCAAAAAGGTACCTATACCTTTACCAGCAGACTCGTGGGTGAGGAAGGGCATTGCGTCATCTGAAACCGAAAGATTGCAGACCTTCGTACCTTTTAGCGACGCTCAGCCTGTCGGAGAATCCTCAGTGCAGCAGAACGACATTGTTGAACATTTGTCACCACAAGACTCAAGATCTGGACAATTGACTGATCAGCAGAACTCTGTTCCTTCATCGGATCCATTGTTTGATGAACAGACACGTCCTGGAAGGAGCCGATACTTTTTGCGATCCAATACCAGAGACAAATAAAAGTTTGCTTTTGTTCCTCGACATCTACGTTATCCCATTGCCACGATCAGTCTAAACACTCGTACAACTATGATATTGTAAATATTGAGTTTTTTCCATATCTGTGTTTTTGCTTCCACAGCTGAGAGACTTTGTACATATTTGTGAATTAAGATACCTTGCATCCAGGTGTACCGTAGGGCCGCGCGTGTACTTCCTTCTGGTTAGTAGGTCTTGACACTAGGTCGAAGGCCGTTGGTTCCTGGGAACTCCTGGGGATTGACGGCGGACGGTCTTAGGGGATGGCGTTTTCAAAGCTGATGGACTTGGAAGAAGCTCAGGCGCAAAGATTCAAACTCCAACAAATTACTCGTACCAAATGCTTTATGTTTCAGGTGTTCCTTTTGTTTCTAATTGTTTCCTCGTTATTGGTGGGTGGGGTGTATTTTATGATACAGTACTCCCTACCTTCTGCCATACCTACTCCTACTTCTGAACCTAAATCTATCACCACTGTGTCCCCCCATTCCTTTCATATCTTACCCCAACACGAGCAGGCTAGACGTGCGGAATTCAGAAATAATTCCTTCATCCAACTCCTTTATCAGCATCAGTTGGTCGTAAACACTACCAACTGCTGGGTGTGTGGGTTAATGCCACATACCACGGATAAGGGAATTCCATATTTGGTCCTTCCTTATAGTTCCCAGGGTTCAGCTCGAGCATTTCAAACAATGTTTCGAAGCGCACTAGATTCCCACCCCAATCGAGAGCCACGTCCTTCCCGCTATGATCCTGGTCCATATCACAAACCTTTGGCTAAAGCGATTGCTGATCTAGATAGGGATATCTATGAACCGTCGCTCATCCCGGATGAAGAGGTGCGAGCCTATAGGGATCTAAGTGAGGTTGAGTACAGTGCGCTCGTGGGTGAAAGACAGCTTAGAAGCTCGCCTCCGATATTGATCGTACCCCATCTTGGTAATTTCTGTCTACTAGGTCGTGGCAGAACATCGAGAGCTCGTCTTGGAGAGAGTGCTTGCTCCGAGACTTATATCCTACCGACGCTCTCTTCCCTTGTGTTTCTGGCTGCCAAGGGTACATACTTCGTCTGTCATGATCGTGCGTATACGTGGTTGCCCTCTGACTTTGTGGGCTCATGTTACATTGCAAATCTGTTGCCTCCGACGTTTACCGTTGACGCAGATTATCACAAGACTAGAATTGTGAGGGGCGTGATTAGCGAAGAAGACACTGCCGTTCAAGAGGCAGGAGACTTTTTCAAGGGTTTCTTTCCGTTTTGGGGACCTATGGTCAATAGTAGGAACCTGAGACAGTTGACTCGAGTGGTGGAATCGACAGCTAATATCACTGCCAGTGCCCTTGGTAATATCACCACAGAACTTCAGGCGGATAGGCTCATGACGTTACAAAACCGTATGGTTTTAGACGTTGTTTTAGCAGATCGAGGTGGAGTATGTAAGGTGATCCATTCGAGCTGCTGTATTTTCATTCCAGATAATGCTCCGACTGTCTATCAAGCCATCTCAAAGTTGCATAAGATCTCTGAGTCCATACACGTGGACGAAGGGGATTGGACACTACTTGGGTGGTTTTGGGGCCTGATGTCGACTTGGGGTTGGAAGATTCTGATGATCATCGGGGTTGTTGCAGCGTTTCTGTTTACGTGTTGCCTTTGTGTACAGTGTGGTCCTGCCTTATGTGGCCTCTGTGCTACGACGTGTATGAGACAGCCGCCTGTTACCAAAGGAACTCAGATGGATAAAGTCATGTTGCAGCAACATCTAGATGGTCTGATGAATATCGAGTATGATTCTGACTAGTGCTTGCCTACATGAGGGCAAAAGGAGCGTCTGAGGTTCCGTGACGATCGTAAGTGGTGTTTTTGACTCGCACGAAAATGGTCGAGTCCGGTATCTACGAACCGCAAATGACGAGTTTAGTGGGTGTACGCAGTTTCGCTGCACTAACCTAAACCGTTCGTCTGTTTCGTGGGTTTCTATATCTGTACCCACGGGTTCCATCTTAGATACAGCATCCATTTTGTTTCTTGCCCTCAAGTAGCCAGCGAACGGACGCTGTCCGCTTCGCGACCCTGGGATTCCCAAGACTCTTGCGGAAGACACGTTTCCTTTGAAAGTGTCTTTATGACGAGGGGGATGATACTGTAAGGCAGATGGCTCCGCTTGAGGCACATCTTGCCGTGCCGGTCTATTGTCTTAGCCGTGCATCTCATTAGGCACGTCCCTTTGATGCCCGCAACTCGTGTTTCCCGATACCACCCCTTTTACACCCTTTTCGATCTCCCCACTGTTTCTGTCTTCCTCTACACCTGTTCCTGTTCCTTCTTCGATCTGTTTACTACCGATTGGAATGTACTAATGGTGGGAAGATGGGTTTTTACAGTTGGGAACCACCAAATGTTTTCATACTTATGTTCCGGGTCCTGGGTACATGAAAGTAACTCCTTGTGGTTTTACGATGGGAACCAAGTTGTAAACCTTTGTGTACCATGTTAACCTATGAGAGAAAACTGTATAAAAAGGAGCGACCCACAGTAGCAAATTGAATCAGACTCCGCGAACTTACATGCTGTGTACTTCACGTGACTTCTGTGTTCCCTGCAGTAAATAAACCTCGAATCTTTGACGCCGAAGGAAGTGTCCCGTGTCTCTGTCATTTGTACGCCGGAACAGGTTACCCACGAAGGTTTCAGGTGTTGTCCCCTGGCACCGCTGGGTCTTAAATAACCCAGTCCTTCACCTCTCTCCCGTCTTCTTTTTATTTTTTTATTTTAGCACTCAAACCCTTTCATCTAAAATTCATGATAACATACAAGGATTCAAATACGGAGATAAATAGATTACATTTTCTCTTTTCTCTGATGACATTCCATTATATATGTCTTCCTCTGAATCTTCCCTACGAACATTTTTGGACACAGTACTACTTTTGCCTCCCTTTCGGTTTATAAACTCAATTCTGACAAATTTGAGATTGCTAAATGATTTGTCATCTGATTTTCTTTAGAATCCAGTAAAAATTAAATATTTGGGTCTTTGGATTACTAATTCCTTAAAAGACACTGTTTCTCTTATTTCTACTACGCTTACAACTTCATCTACCCTTACTTGCCAATCATACGTATTGTTTCTCTCATGAAGGGGTAGGTTGGATTCTATCAAGATAATGTTAGTTCCTATCATTCTCTTCTATCTCTATGCAATTCCCATTAGTATCTTGTCTTATGTTTAAAAAACATATATATGCTATTCTAACTTCCTTTTATGTAATAATAAAAATAAACCTCAAATGTCTCTTAATAGATTACAACATAATAACCAGCAAGGGGAGTAAACTTTTCAAATTTCCAATCATATCATACCACTTACGTTTTGAAACATTCTGCCTTTTACCAAACAGGTCAATACACAAAAAATCCCCACTTATGGACAAACTTAGAGTAATTTTTCATTTAACTCTTTTCGTTTTCAGAATTCTTATTTTTTCCTCAATCTCCTTCTTCCATGTCTCTTCTTATTCTTTAAAATGCTTGTAGACTATTACTCCCGACATATATATCTACTTCTTGTGTCCTTGATCAATTTTTCCACTCCTTGATTTAATAATATAATCAAATTAAATTAATAATAGAACTGTCTTTTGGAAATCCTGATGAGCAAAAGGTTTAATATGGACTCATCAACTAATCCATGATTACTCCTTTATTTCTTTTTGTGAAGCTTAATCATGGTTTAATTGCCCTTCCTCTTATAAAAATAACTTTAATTTCCTGATCTTGGCCATTTCCAAATTCTATTCTTTCCTATGTTTGACCACTACATCTACATCTACCATCATCCCTCTCAAATTCTTGCTGTCAACCCCTGAAGCATTCCTCATTTATAGTATCATTACTTCCTCTCCTAACATTAGAGAGAAAACAGAGTTAGAGTTACAATGGAAAAGAGATCTACATAACTCATCCCCTCCTCCTTAATGGAATAATATATGGATCAAGATTTGTAAAACCTTTTGTGCTACCAACTCAAACTCAATTTTTCATCCTCCCCGACTCATGGTCACTCCAGGTACCGAACAAAGGTTTAATCCCACTATTCCATCAACCTTCTGGTCATTTAAGATCTCTTTCTCAGACTTAAAAACACATATTATTTGAACGCCCTGCTACTTATCAATTTTAGTCAAAAGTTTGGGCACAAATCGTCTCTACTTTTCATACAAATATACCATTCACTTTGACAAAATTGTTTTGAGGATTCTTTCGGACAATTGGAATGACAGTGCTTTCAATGTGCACATTTTAGATTTATTATTTACAGTTGCATTCCAATAAAAAATGCTCTAAACATAGCTTTTCAGGCATGGTGAATGGTATTTGTTATAATTATAGAATAGTCCAATCCTACACCACACCACTGTCTCATGCTATCAAAAGGAACATTCTTTGGTCACCAGTAACTGTTTCCCTAGATTCCTGTGCTTTAATTGCTAACTTACATTGTCCCTTAATTGCAGAAGTCTCTAACCCTCCTTGATTTATTTATTTATTTAATTGGTTTATGTACTAATATATTTGTATCATACTGTTATTTCACTATCAAATTTACTCTACAATATTACTATTTTCCACTTTTTGGGGCGGGTTACAATGTGGCTCGGAAGGCTCCGGCCCACAGTTGCTGCCTTCCGAGCCGCATCATAATGAGCTCCTCGGTTTACTTACCGACCACTTAATTAAAATATAGGTAGTCGGAAAGTAAACTGGCCAGTCATTGCGGCTGACTTCGGCCAGATGGAATCCATGATTTCCGACATGTTTTCTATGCCGGCCTGTCCCACTTGGAAACCATTTCGGAAAGCATGTTTGGGGGCACCAGAAGGGCCCCTTTTGGGGCATGGTCTTTGTTGGAGGCAGAGGGGCACCTGCGATGCCCCCTGTTGAACCCTACTCCATGTGGCAGGCACATTAAGGTGCCTGGCATGGGGTGCAGGGATGAACCACAGCTACCATTTCACTATGGGAGCATGCATTATAGTAAGTTTGCGATATGCGAAATGTGACCAAACAATATTGCATCCTAATGAGGCGGTCTGCACTACTGGTGTCGGTTGGTCCCAGGATCGAGTTAGTGTTGGGCGGAATCCTCCGACATAGAAATCAGGCCCTTTATATTAAGTCTTTTCTTCAATATACACAAAGTTCCTATTCTGCCCTTGTTACCCTCTCCATTTCTCTTTCATAGTTTTGTTATGTGAATACCTTATTACAGTATCAATAGATATCTTAATGTACTTTTTGCACTGTTGCACTATTGATTCATCATACTGTAAAATGTTATTATTCTTACTTTCGTCAATAAACTTCTTTAAACATATGTCACCTCAAGAGCAGGCCCTATGTGCCCATAGGGCAGGGTGCGCAGTATTTAAAAATCAGTCATATATTTGTTACATTTTACATGTCCTGGCAGTGAAAAATGTCTAAAGCTGTTTTCACTGTGGCAAGGCTCTCCCACAGTAAGCACTGGCTTACATTATAAATCCTAATAATACTTCACCTTCAGTTTGGGACTAGCTAAAAAATGGTTCAAGGACTCATTAAAATAGGAATTTAAAATGCAACCTAATGGTCAGGTCAGATTTTGAATTACCATTTTGGAAATGCCACTTTTAGAAAATCTTGATTTTTATGATTAAGTGAAAGGTTCCTTTCTGCCAGTACCAAGGGTCACATGACTGTAAATATCTCTTCTGTGATGTGCTGTGTATTCCTCCTAGACAGTGGACAAAAGACCTGAATGTGGTGAGGTGAGGTCTGCAGGGAAGTCTCCCTGAGAGAATAGATACAGAGGAGCTGTGCCCCTGCCCTGATTGCACTTCAAATGATAGACTAGGGACTGTACCCAGCCCTTCCTGATTTCAGAAGATGCCTTCTCTATCACTGACAGATGCAGCTCACACCTGGGTCTGTCTGCCCTTGGGTCACTAGCCAGGCTAGCGCCAAACCCAGAGGAAAGGTAAGAACTGACCAGAACCAGTTTTAGTGTTAGACAAAGGGGGACAAAGGGGTGTCTCCCACTCACAGGCTGGCATTGGGCATACATATGGAAAGCCCATAACCTGTAATCAGAACACTCCTGGTCCTGTGAAGACTCAGAATGTGGACGGCCCTGCTTTCTGAAGCCTGGAGGAAGACTGGCTATGCTTGCCTAGAACTCAAAACCGCAGAGGAAACTCTAAGTTGGCTGACCTCCTGTGTGAAATATAGGGATAAACAAGTTCTGAAGGCCTTCCCTACTTCCCAGCTGACCATTCCCCTCTGTATCTGACCTGGTCCCTTCTGTTGGTCGGTCTCTGTGGGAGTGAGTCCTGACCCCAAGTGCTGTCCTTGGGGTCCTGGACCTTAGGTTGGTGTCAGAGTGCACTTCTCTCTGCTGTAGGGCTGCATCATGCAACTTCTTACTGAAGTCTTCACCAGATTTGATGCCGAGTGGCGCTGAACCCCGAGAGCTATGCAGTTCCCCACTGAAAGACTCACCGGACCTAATGCAGAGCAATGCAGGGCAACACAGAGCCCTGCAGAGTCGCGCCCCACAGTCCTTGTATCGAAGTCAGAAGGTAAAAGTTTCAGCTGTCCAAACCTGGCCCTGTGTCTGTGGTCAGCCTGAATTTGTAATTTTCTCGTGGTCTGGTGCAATCAGGTACTCGCAGTTGCCTTTTGGCCATATTTTTTACCTAAGCCTTTAAAAACTCAACTTGAGTTCTACTGATTGGATGTTTGCAATTTTGGTGACTCTTTAAAATTAAAATGTACTCTATTTTTCTAAATAGTTTTGGGATTTTTTAATGTTGTTTTTTTTACTTTATTACTGTTGGAGTGCTACTTAAATACGTTACGCAATGCCCCCAAGTTTAGATCTTGGTGGATAAGCTACTCCGTCACAACAGTGGCAGATATCCAGTCTGCCAAACATATAAATCCCATTATAGCATATGGCCTTCATATTTCGGCGGATGGGATATGTGACAGTTGTGAAAGACTAACCAGTCCACCAATATCTAAATCGTGGCCCTAAGTATGACTGCTTTTGTCAAAAACTACCAGAGGGTTAAGCACAGGTTTTGTGGTTCACCCCGGCAAGGATTGTGATTATCATTTGAAGTGGGTCCTCACCCCCTTCAACCAATAATACAATTTCTTACACACTCTTTAATTCAATTTCCTGGAAGCACATGACATTATACAAGTTTTCACAATTACCATATGAGGCTTCAAGAAGACTTATTTTTAGAATTTGGGAGGTAGACTGGCAAGGAGGAAGATTGGCTTGTTCGTAAAGATTACTATGGGGGAAATTATGATTAACTGTAGTGCTTGAAATAGTACAGTCTTGGAAGAGGATGAGTGAGGGTAAACATTCTGAAACTGAGTTATATGTGTGGATGTGATTTTCTTGCTGAAGCACAAACTGGGCTCAGACGATATCAAGAGATGCAAGAATCAATGAGTGTCATAGTAGGGAAAGGTTCATAATCCCATGCTAAAGGAGCTATCATATGATATCAGGAAAATTTACCTTGGTCAATTCTTACAGTCATAGGCACAAACTCACAGGTCTGCATTGTCTTGCCTGATTTAGCAACTAAATTGCTCATTACTGATTTGCCTGAATGCCTACTTCTATGTTGTATTAGACAGTTTATTAGATAGAAATGGCCATAGGAAAGTGGATTCGAACCTACAAAATACCATGTTGAGAAGTAGAACTATTTGAGGCAGATAATGCACATATGTGTGGTCTGATACATCGAGGTAAAACACAAAAGCTTATTTTTTATCTGCAATTGGATTTAGATATTAAGACACCTGAAATGTAGCCTACGCATATTTAGAAATGGAAATGGACCAGCAATGTTTTCTGCTCTCAGGAGGATCCTGGATCAAAAACAGATGACAATTGTCACATAAATAGACATTAGGATTAGATATATACATCTACTGACATTTAATGAGAGGACAGTGTCACACCTATCTTCTAGAAAACAAAATCTTTTCAAGGAGTGTATTTACAAACCAGTAAAGAAGGCAAAAGAGAAGTTGTTCTGTATCCAGCAGATGATTGTTATTGTGTGTTATGAAGGTTTTCATAATTTGGTTACAAGTGTTTATGTATGACAAAGTGTCTGATTAATACGTTTTGTTTCTTAGAACTTTCTCCTGTTTTCAGGTCATCAATCGTCGTATTTATTACTATGCCTTGGTCAGGCGGTAAGGTCATGATTGGTGAGCAGTTAATTTAAGGTCCTTAGGGGGGCGGCGCCATTCTCGAATGGGGTCGCCCAAAGGGAGATAGTCACGCTTTCTCTAGGCTGTTTGGCCACCCCGCATGTGCACAATGACGCCAGTAAACGGCGCAGAGATGCAAGGGCCCCCTTTAATGGAGTTAATGGAGCGTATGGGGTAACTGGGGGGTTAAAGTACCCTCACGGTAAGCGGGCCCTCTGCGCATGCGCACTTCGACAAAAGGGCGTGGTTAATAGGGCGCACGAGGGTAACCGGGGAGGGGATGGGCCCCCACGGTAAACAGGCCCTCCTGCGCACGCGCACTCCGACAGGAGGGTGTGGTTAAATAGGGCGTATGGGGGTAACCGGAGAGGGGATGTGCCCCCACGGTAAACGGGCCCTCCTGCGCATGAGCACTCCTTCAGGAGGGCGTGGTTTAGTGATAAGGATCTGACACCAGTTATTGAGCTTGCTGTAGGCCCAAATAGGTACGCAGAAAATTAACTATTGTGTAATGTGAATTGATATGTTAGTTTCGGATAGGAAATACCTTGTACTAGAAATATGTTAAGGTTAGCCATCTGAATACCTGTATATATCAATTGTAACATTTTCTAAATAATTGTGTAAATATTGTTTATTTACATTTTGATTTATTTTTTATGCTTTAATAAATACGGCCGGGGGGTCGGAAGATCCCCCGCCTTCCAAAGAAAGCCCTCTCACGTCCTGTTAATAATGTTATGTTGGTTATCGCAAGGGTGGGGGCCCCCCGGCAGTCCCTGGCCATATGACGTTCAAGTGGGTAACTTAATCTTTAGAGGAGGAACACTGTTGATTATTGAAAACGAATGAAGTATATTATACCATGGTTCCAATCGCCACTTTTTTTAATCAAAGGTTGAAGACTTACCCAGCAGACCACCTGTAAAGCCTCCTTCAGTGTGTTCATGCCTCAGCTCTGAGGCCCGTTTTAGTGGAACAATGCCTGGGGGGTGGAGATGAGACAAAACAAATGAAGGACTTTCCTATTGGCGCTACGTCTTGAATGCTGCTGCATCAGTCAGCAAGAGTGGCAAGTTGGTGCCACCAGGGTGGTTAACTCTGCCCACTCCGGTCGGATCACTCTCTAAGAGGAAGTGAACTCTGCATGTCAATCCCCGATCTACACAAGTATCACCATGGTGATACTTGTCTAGATCGAGGGTTAACATGCAGCATTCACTTCGTGCTGCCATCTTTTGCCACCGCTGGAGCTGCCATACACCCGCCTAACACAACCCCTCCTGCATCCAGCAGCCTTCCCCAATGGCGCCCTGGGGGCATCTTGAGTCTGGACTCGGCCCCATGGGTGACTACAAAGCCTGGTGAATTGGCTCGCAATATTTTCCTGTCTTCTGGAGACTAGGTCAGTTTTTTGGGAGGGATTACTACTCTTTTAAGAATCACAGACCTGTTAACATGCGGCCATAGCATACAATGAAACACTGTATTTCTTGACAGAAGATCCAACCCGGGTAAAGCAGCAAATAACAAGCTGATTTTAGTTTCCTGTAGATAATATATTCAGAAGTTTCACATTGTTCAATTTTATGACTTTTTATGACTACTCTTTGCAGACCGTAATCTCGGGTGTTGGTAAACTCCGCTAAGCTGCGTAGACAGAGTTTTTGTTAAACTCTGCCCTCAAAGCAGAGTGTGAAATGAAAAAAATCTCAGTGAACTCTGCTGGCGGAGTGGAGTTTACCACCCAGATTTAGATATTTTGTGAATATTTAAATCTACCTCAGGTCAGTCTTTGCGAATATGTTCAGGCACAATGTAGTGCATGTGGCCATTATAGCCTTCTCAAAGAATGTGTGTGTGTACACATTTGGGTATTAATAAGTATGCACATATATCACTCTCAAAGGTGTTTGTAGTAGTATTTTTAATTGGAACACGTGAAGTGTTTTCAGGAGTTTGACAACTAAGGTATAACACTTAGTTCACCACTTTATGTGGTTGCACTACACTACTGAATATTTGCACTTAAAATATTGAGATACACGAATATCGAGGACAGAATATTGAGGGACACAATATCAAAAGTTAAGTGTATATAGGGAAGTATAGATTTATTATTCCTAACTCCACATCCATGAACCTTGATGATATATGTCGCACGTAGGTACACATGTGGAGTTAGGAATGGAAATATTGACTTGCTTACCTGTCAATATAATTTCTTTGTCATTTTGTCCTCAATATTCTGTCCTGCTGATATTGTGGATTCAATATTCAGGGTCTACACCTTTTTGGTTTACCCGGGCTATCCTTGGGTAAAGTGTATTGTGTGCTCTCAAAAGGGGTGAAAGGAAGAACTAACAAAGGGAGTTACTGATGGGTTTAGTTATACTGGAGGGTACCTTAGATGGTTTGGAAGTGAAATGGGTTGAGAAGAATTTCAATCATGACTGGAGTCCAGAGTGTGAAATTGCATTTAAGAACATGAAGGCTTTTCATGTGTTATGTGCTTTATCAAGTCATATGACACACACAATGGTGTTATGTTTGTAATAGATGTCAATCCATATGTGCTTGGAGTTGAATATAAGTAAGTACACTAGTTAGGGAGTGGTTTACATCTCACACATCCCAAAATATTTGGTAATTAAAAATAGGTGTTTTCATGCTTGTGTGGCATAAATATGTGTAGTTCTACATTCAGAGGGCTGGTTTAGTGGCCCAAACTGACTATAAAACGTTTGTTGAATTTAGGGCTTTATAGAGTCTTTTACCAATGTCTTTAACAGAATTGTTGTGATCGTATCTAGGACCCTAATTAAATATTCCTGATTCATGCCTTATGTGGTTATAACAAATCATATCCGTGTAATGGCATAAGAATCATATCCATATTTAGTAATAGCCTACGCAATCCAAATACAGCAAGGCTACTTCCTTAGACTCCTAGAAAGTACAACGAGTTCTTTAAACAAACCAAACCTCCAGCAACCTGGGAATTCCCCATGCTTTTGTTTTGATTTGTCCTAGAACTCCTGCGAGCACTGAAAGAACGGCCAGTTCTTAGTGACATCTTTTATTGACGTCTTATGTCCAACCTTACGTCAAACACGGCACCTTCCAGGTATAAATATACCAGCGTTTGCCTTAAGCAAGAGACGGTGGTTTGGAGCAGAGCGGCTATCTACTTATCCGAAGCCCAGCTGATGCGAGTGCCGAAGGAAGCTTTCCCTCCCATTTTGCCGCACTGAAGAAAACGCTGTCTTTTTCTCCTGCCGAGAAAATCCAGCTCCAGTGTTTCAAGTCACCCTTGCGGGTTACTGGGAGATCGAGTCCTGAGAGCGAGATACAAGACCTCCTTCATTCTAAAACCAAGGTACGGAGCTGATTAGATCCTTAGAGAATTCTTGAGTCAGATTCTTGGCAAAAACTAACTTAACTTAAAAACTCCTTTACTCCTTCCCACGTACTAGGCCTAGGGTCGGTACACTGGGGTAGGCGTATTTAGAAACATCAGTTGAGTACGTTTAGTCAACTTTTATCATTGTATGTAATTGTATATATTTTATACCTTTTAAGTATCATATGGCTCAGAAACCAAATCAATGCTTTTACAGTATTATTTCATAATACTCCTTTTACTGTACGCACTTTACTTTATGACAAGTATTGCAATTATAGCAATTCACTTCTCTTGCATGAGAAAGAAGACTGCTCAATAAATAACACCTCTTATTGAAAACACCTGTCTCTCTATTTCTCTGCAATCTGGTGAAACTTAGTATGCACGATTGATTGAAATAGCTATCTATTGTTTTCACACGACTCTGGAGATTTACTCCTAATTCTGGGGGAGCAACGTTGTCATGTTTATGCGGTTGTCAGAAGCTAATCCCTTCTTGTCTAATCAGGGAAGTTAACTCCTCCCTGTTCATTCGAGAAAGTTTCTAGTGACCTCTGAGCTAGCTGGCAAACCTAATTAAGTCTAACATATTCAATAGAGACCTAGTCGACCTCAGTCCTACGTCTAAACTATCTTTTATGTTATCCCAATGCGCAGAGCCTATTGGGAAAATAGGAACTACACAACAGAATATCTTAGCTTTATGTGACCAATTTTATTGATAGCTTGACTCACTGCTGTGACAGTGGTTTGCAAAATAGTCTACAGCGACTTCACAACTAGGTGCTTTATAAAATATATATGTATACGGTTATGGGTACTCAAAGGGATCAAATTTGTGGAAGTATTTTCTATCAGAAGGTTATATGTATTGGGGCTTATTTACAAAGGTAAATCTATATGCATAGGTTTACTACAAATAAATTTGCTCTTACACTTTTGAATAACTTTACATATTTTGGCTAGTCATCATTTATAAGTGTCAAGTTACTCAAAAGTGTAGACCATCCCATCCCCTAAAATAGGGGGTGGGCTCACTAAAAACATCAAAAATGACTATGAAGTTACTATGAGTAGTGAATTTATGACCCTATTCGATGTTCCTCACACTTGGCAGAGACCTCTGCAATCAGGGCAGAGCTCTCCCTATAGTAAAGTATAGGGAATAATCTAAAAGTTTACAAAAAATGTTAATAAATTAATTTATCTATTATTAGTCCTATGCGATTTCTTTTTGATCAAATTTCTTTTTATTTTTCATGAAAACAAGACATTGCGAAATTAGGACGTTCACAGACAGAAACGCTTCTTTCGCCCCCTGCGTCAAACCAGTGGTAGAGCTCTGATCCCTGCGGTTAAATGCCATGTGTCCTTGTATGCTGGAGAGGGTGATAACCATCTCAATGATGCACAGTAGATCTCTTGAATCCAACCCCCTCTCGATGTCCACCCTAACCCCAACTGCCCCCTCCCTGAACGTCCCACCTGCCCCCTGCCCACCCCCTCCGGTGTGTCCCGCTGTGTAGTCATTTGGAATCCAACTAGACCCCTATCATGTCTTCTGATCCTTGTCTCTCGGAGCTTTATGAAACTCATCTACCAATCTGAGAACTTTGAGATATTTCGGACATGTAAGCTCATGGAATTCATGGGATAGCAGAGAGACCAACGGTGACCATGTGTCTTGAAAAGTGTCTGAGGTTTGTGTAAGAGAGGCTTGTATGCGCTCCATCCCCATTATATACCATAGCCGGTGGAGCCATCCCGTGTGTGTGGGTCTCCTTATTTATTTATTTTATTTAATTTCTTATATAGCGCAAGGAATCAATCCCGAAAGGGTATCTCCGCGCTTTGCCAGCTAAGACGGTTATTAGAAAGAGCAGCCTGAGGTTTATGTGGATGGAAATGCTTCTTGGAAAAGGAGGGTTTTTAATGCCTTTCTGAAGGACAAGTGATTTATGGTGGTTCTTAGGTTAATGGGAAGGTTGTTCCAAAGGGCAGGACCAACAGCGGAGAAAGCACGGTCACCATGTCTAGTCTTCTTTGTATTGGGAGGTTTTAACAGGGCTTGGTTGCAGGAGCGCAGGGACCTGCTAGGCTGGTACAGTTCAAGAGACTGGGCTAGGTATTTAGGGCTTGCTCCATACAGACATTTGTGTACCGTACAACAGATCTTAAAGTGGATGCGCTGTCGTATGGGAAGCCAGTGCAGTTCTTTCAGCAAGGGCTTGGAAGGAGCCCTGGCAGGTGCACCCATGACCAATCTGGCTGCCGTATTCTGGACCACCTGTAAACGGCCTACTGCATCCGTACTGGCTAATGTCAGCAGGCCGTTACAGTAGTCCAGGCGGCTGGTTACCAAGGCCTGTACAAGTGTCTTTCTGCATGTGGCAGGAAGAAAAGGAAAGACACGCCTGAGTAGACCAATGGTGTGAAAACACAGACCCGCGATGTAGTTGGTGTGTTCTTTCATGGTCAGTTTTTGATCAAACTTCACTCCAAGATTTTTAACATGTGTTTTGGGTACAGGTACTGGGCCAAGGTCAAGTGGCCACCAGTCAGGGGTCCAAAGGATACTTGCTTTGCCAAAGAGCAAGACCTCAGTCTTTGTTACATTACACTGGAGGCAGTTCCTCGCCATCCAGTGTGACACCACTCTCATACCCTCAGCAAAATTCCCCTTGATTTTAGGGTCAAGGGAGCTGAAAGGGTAGAGGAGCTGAGTGTCATCAGCGTAGGAGACCGGTATGAACCCGTATTTCCGCACAATCTCAGCAAGGGGGGCCACATAGACATTGAACAATGTAGGGCTAAGGCATGAGCCCTGTGGCACCCCCTTCGTGAGCCCCCTTGAGATGGAACGAAAGGGGCCCAGGCTGGTAGATTGTGATCTCCCGGCGAGGAAACTCTCCAACCAAGATAGTGCTACGCCTCCGATTCCTACTCCCTGCAACCGGTTCAGTAGGGTGTTGTGAGACACGGTATCGAAGGCTGCGGACAGGTCCAACAGCACTAGAATCATAGAGCCCCCTCTATCTTGTGACATTTTGATCTGATCTGTCACAGAGAGGAGGGCTGATTCAGTGCTGTGGTTGGGCCTGAATCCAGATTGGGATTGGTCCAGGCCCCCTGTCGCTTCGATGAAATTGGAGAGGGTGGTGTTGACGTGCTTCTCTGCCAGTTTGCTGATGAAGGGAAGGAGAGAAATCGGGCGAAGGTTGGAGAGTGTAGACCAGGGCATGGTGGAATTTTTGCGAATAGGGTTCACTACCGCTTCCTTCCAGGCAGATGGAAGTTGGCCTTTGGCAAAAGACAAATTAAGTAGGTTCTGAATATGAGGACCCAATATCTCGATTAGCGGGGGGATGAATTTAGCTGGTATCAGATCAGAGGGAGAACCAGATTTAGTTTGGTTAATGAGAGTGGTCAGGTCCTTAGTAGTAATTTTTGGGATGTCCAGAAGAGTTTCACCAGAAGTCAGTTGCGGAACAGTTTCAGGGACCTCAGTCCCCAGAGTGTCAGAGACTGTAGTGATTTTTTTATATATTGCTTCAATTTTTTCCTCAAAGAACTGAGATATTTCATCGCATAGTTCTTGGGTGAAGGTGTCTGGACTTTCACATACTTCAGGACTAGTGAAAGTTTGAATGATTTTAAATAACTCTCTAGTAGAGTTGCCTGCCTCTGCAATTTGAGTGGCCAGACTCATTTTCCTAGCTTTTTTGACATTTTTGTAGTAGGAGGACATGGCCTCCAGGTAGCAGCTCTTGTCTTCCCTATTACCTGTACGTCTCCACAATTTTTCCATTTTTCTGCATTTCTTCTTTTCACTTTTGAGAGCTTCCGTATACCATGTTTCCCTTTTCGCTATAGTGGGTTTTTTGGCATTTTTCTGTGGAGCTAGAGAGTCAATAGCTGTCATCAGCGTAGAATTGAACATGGAGAGAGCAGTGTCAATGTTATCGAGATTGGTAAGAGGAGGCTGTTCCCAAATTTGAGTGAGTTTGGGAAGAGTGATTTTGTGCCAAGGCCTACGTTTAATAGAGTGAGTAGCCGGGCGGTTAGTGGAGTTGGATAGGTGTGGTATGGAGAAGTCAATACGTTTATGGTCCGACCAATTAATATATTTAGGGGGATGGCAATGGACATTAGGTTGGGTAGTAAGGATCAGGTCTAATGTGTGACCACCTGAATGAGTGGGGCCACTATTTCTAGGGTGTAAACCTAGCAAAGCAAGGTCAGAAAGAAATGCATTGGTATCCTGATGGTCAGCAATGTCAGTATGAAAATTGAAATCTCCAAGTAAAAGGAAGTTTTCCTTAGCTTTCAAATAGGGGGCTAGTAGTTCAGTGAGAGCAAGGGAAAAGCCAGCATTGGGTCCAGGTGGACGGTAAACCAAGGCTCCTTTCCATTGTGTTTTTGAGTTGATTTTTAAATGAAAGATGAGTACTTCCATAGTAGGGAGCATCACCTGTTCTAGAACTCTAATACTCAGGGTGTCTCTGTATATAATAGCGATTCCACCTCCTACCTTCACAGGGCGGTCGAGGCGAAGGATTTTATATCCCATGGGTATCCCTAGGGTGATGGTAGGGATAGTGTGAGGAGTGCCCCAGAGTGAGAGGATGTGATGTGTCGCTGCCCCCATCACCAGCCCCATTTGTTTCCCCCGTATTGACTTGAGTGGGAAGGTGAGTTTGTTGGGCAGCCCAGGATAGCGTATGCGGGGAAGGGGGGAATTTCTGTCTCGAAATATATGTCTATATCCCGGAGTACCTCCTCCCAGTATTCCTTTACCTCTGGACATTCCCATAGCAGGTGAAGCATGGTCCCTGTGTGCCCGCATCCCCTCCAGCATAGGGGATCTCGGCTAGGGTTACTCTGGTGCAACCTCTCCGGGGTCAAGTGCCAATAAT
The DNA here is from genome assembly GCF_964263255.1 of Lissotriton vulgaris. Classification (NCBI taxonomy): domain Eukaryota; kingdom Metazoa; phylum Chordata; class Amphibia; order Caudata; family Salamandridae; genus Lissotriton; species Lissotriton vulgaris. The sequence continues at coordinate 360,546,444 of NC_141685.1, read as the reverse complement.
AGGCCACCTTGACCGCTGATTCCCGACTGGCCATGTTGCGTGCCGTGTGGTGCGCCCGGTAGAAGATGTCCTGCCATTCCTTATCCGAAAGCGTGCGTCCCAACTCTCGCTCCCAACGTTTCTGCCCCGCAGATCTAGTCACTGGCAGGGGGGGGGTCAGCAGCTTATACAGCTCCATAATCCCCCGTTTGTCTGTGGATTTGGATAAGAGCCACTTCTCGTATGGTTTGAGAAAGCGGCCCACATGCAGGATCGTATCTTTGTGAGTAAGCCAGTGCCGTAACTGAAAATATTGGAAGGTTTGCGGTTTGTCTACGGCATACCCCTCCTTTATAGCGTCCAGTGTCATAAAGCCCTGTAAATCAAATAAGTGCCAGGCCGATTGACACTCAGTCTGTCGCCATTGCGGAAAGGAGCCAGGAACCATCCCAGGCGGGAACGCTGAATTGTCGAGTAGGGGCATCATAGGTGATGGAAAAGAGGTAAGGTCCCTAGGTATTGCCACCGCGTCCCACACCTGGAGGAGCGTTCTGGTGATGGGAGACTTTTTAATGTATACCGGTCTATCTGGGCGCGCCAGCAATGGAATTTTCCATAGCGGCATTCCCGCCATTGCTCTGTCCTGGAACAGCCAATGCTTCTCCGAGGTCGGCTTGGACCATTCCAGGAGATATCATAGCTGTGCTGCCTGGAAATATTGCTGCAGGTCAGGTACTCCCAGCCCTCCCTCCACTGGAACCCGCGTGATCAGGTCGCGCCACATTCTAGGACGCTTGCCAGCCCAAATGTATTGCTGAATGGTGTTCTGTAACTTTTTAAGCATTCCTATCGGAGGGGTGACCGGGATGGTCTGGAACAGGTATAGCACTTTTGGCAGTAGGGACATTTTAACAGCGGCCACCCGGCCCAGCCAGGAAAGCGGCTGTTGTCGCCACCTCTGAATATCCCCTCGGATGCGCGCGAGAAGCTTGGTGTAGTTTAGTTCAACAGTCTGGGCTGTTGTGGGCGTCAAGTTAATCCCGAGGTATGGTAGCTCCATTTGCGTGGACAGCCCTCCCAGTTGAAGCGAGCCTCTGTTGGCCTGGCGGGTGTTACTTCCCAGGGGGAGGATCACAGATTTCCCGACGTTCATTTTAAAGCCCGATACCCTCCCGAACCGCTCCATTTCACCCAGAAATGCCGGTATCGAGACCCTTGGGTTGTCTACAGCGACTAAGCTTATAGTTTGTTCTACGCTCCCGAATGTAATGCCCTTAATGGCCTGGTTGTCCCTCACATGTTGGGCGAAAGGTTCAATATAAAGGGTGAATAGCAGCGGCGAGAGCGGGCAGCCCTGCCTCGTGCCTCGTCGGATGTCCAACGATCTGGAGCTGGTCCCATTCACCTTGATCGTCGTTTGAGGTGACGCCTAGCAACTAGCCACCCAAGCCCTGAACCTGTCACCCATGCCAAATCTCGCCATCGTCCTGTCTAGGTGGATCCAGTCCACTCTGTCAAACGCTTTTTCGGCGTCGACTGATAGAAGGGCCGCGTCCGTAGCGTTATAGTGTGCTTTGTCAATCACGTGCATCAGGTGCTTGGTGTAGTCCGCACACTGACGGGAGGGTATAAAGCCCGCCTGATCCGGTTCTATTATACCCGGGAGACAAGGGCCCAGTCTCGCGGCTAGAATCCCCGTAAAGAGCTTCAAGCCGAGGTTGAGGAGCGAGATCGGCCGGTAGGCCATGCACCGGGACGTGTCTTTGCCCGGTTTCGGTAGGACTATAATGTCTGCCTCCAGCACTTCTTGGGGGATCGATCCTGGGCCTCGAAAGGAGTTGAATAGTTTTGTCAGTATGGCAGCTAGAAGGGGGCAGAAAGATTTATAAAAGCCCGAGGAAAACCCGTCCGGGCCCGGCACCTTAAGCGGTTTGCGACGTGCGATAGCCGAAATCACTTCTTCCAATCGTATGGGGGCATCCAGAGCCGTGGCGTTCTCCTCATTAAGGGCCGTTACTTTAGCTTCATCTAGGTATGCAGTTCCTGCCTCCGCATCGGAGGCCGGGTCAGCCTTGTAGAGTGTGGCATAAAATGCCCTGAACGCCTCTGCAATGTGGTCGTCCTCTCTGAGTTCCCTACCTCCGTCTTCTCGAATGACTGGGATCCTAGACCTGACAATTTTCGCTTTGAGTTTACTGGCCATCAGGCGGCCTGTCTTATCCCCCCCCACGTAGTATGTGTGCTTGAGGCGCAGTGCTGAGTATTCCGCCCTATCGAGATCGAGGCTCGCAAGCTGCGCTCTGGCTGCCTTCAACTTGCGCCAAATCCTAGGGGCCCCAGTCCGGCTGTGCACCCTCTCCAGCTCCAGCACCTGTGCTGCCAGCTCTAAGCGTCGTTCCTTTTGTTCCCTATTGTCCGCAGCCGAGATCGCTATTAGTTGCCCTCTGATGACCGCCTTGAGTGCCCCCCAGACTGCTGTCGTTGCCAAGTCCCCCGTGTTGTTCTGGCTTAGATAAGCCTCTACGCTCTGGGAAAGTTGCTGTGTGACCCCCTTGCGAGTGAGCATATTCTCCCTGAGACACCATTTACCCTTGTGTGACTGCATACGTGGGACCTGTAGACGAAGTTTTACCGCGTCGTGGTCCGACAGGGCTGCTGGGGCAACCTCCAGATCCTGTATCATGCGGGCCAGCTCCGTAGAACCAAGAAAGTGGTCTATTCTGGCATAAGTAATGTGTACGTGTGAATAGAAGGTGTACCCCGGGGCTGTGGGATGGACCTCCCTCCATGTGTCCAGGAACCCCCTGCTATTGAGCCAGCGTTTCCCCTCAGTAGAGAGAATCGCCAAACCTCTGCCCGACCTATCACTTTGGTTATCCATAACCAGGTTTATGTCCCCGCCTATCAGTGTGTGCCTCATGTCTGTGCTCATGACCTCCGATAGTGCTCCCTTATGGAATGTCTCCTGGTTGGTGTTGGGAGCGTATATATGGACCCCACCGTGATCGGCACATTCCCATCAAAGACAGTATGGGCTAGTAGTCTGCCTTTGATTTCCGCCACTTTGTCCCCCACCCGGCCCTTGAAGTGGCGAGTGAAAAGAAGGGCTACCCCGCTTTCTTCTCTGTGGTGTATGTATTGCACATTGTATGTATTGCACATTTGTATAGCGCAAGCTGTCACCCAAAGGGTATCCTGGCGCTTTGACTCTACTGAACCAGATACGCAATCACACCGTTACAATGTCCTAGGGAAGAGGTAGGTCTTTAAGCCCCTTTTAAAAGATGGAAATACCCTTAGACTCCTCAAAGACGGGGGGGGGGGGAGTTCCAGAGTTTGGCGGCTGCATATCCAAAGGAGCGACCACCCATCCGTAGCCTCTGGATTCTCGGGACCACCACCAAATATGCCGAGGAGGAGCATAATGGTCTCGCTGCATGGTACCACGAAAAAAGTTTCTGCAGCATGACTTGTCCTTGATCATGCAAAGCCTTAAAGACCAGGCAGGATGCTTTAAAGCAGATTCACTGCTGAACTGGTAACCAGTGAAGGTCTTTTAGCGCAAGGGAGGAGGAAACTGCGCGCGGCCTGGAAAGAGCGAGCTTCGCTGCCATGTTTTGAATACGCTGCAGCTTGCTAATCAAAGTGCTGGGTGCCCCCAGAAGCAGTGCGTTGCAGTAATCAATCCAGCTTAGGATAATACCGCGTACCACCTCTGGCCTGGCCTGAGCCGGAAGCAGTGGAAGAATTTTACGCAGAGTGCGGAGTAGCATCATGCAAATGGAAATGGCTTTGTTAACAAAACCATTGAGCTGTAAATTAGGGCCGAACATAACTCCAAGGTTGCGAGCAGAGTCCGCCGCCACCACTGTGCCCAAGGAGGATAAAGGCCAAAAGTCTGCCGTTAAAGGACGCGGGGTATGGTCAGATGAACAATACAGTACCTCGGTCTTTGAACCATTAAACTGGAGAGAATTGTTTATCAACCAGTCTGCAGTGGCAGTCATGCATTGATGGAAAGTCTCCTTGGACACAGTGTCTTCTCCTTCAAGGGAGAAGATAAGCTGGGTGTCGTCAGCGTAGTCAATCACAGAGATGCTGAAGGACTTAATCAAACTAATCAGGGGACGGAGGTACAAATTAAATAAAATGGGACTAATCGCTGACCCTTGAGGCACACCCTGCCCTACTCTCCTCATGCCTGACCTGAAAGGCAGTAAAGCTACCACCTGGTGTCTATTCTGAAGATATTAGATTAGTCAATCCCGTGTCAGTCCCGCTACCCCAATTTCCTCCAGCCTGCTGATGAGAGTGGAGTGGCTGACCGTGTCGAACGCAGCCAACATGTCGAGCAGCACCAAAAAGGCTGCCCGGCCAGTGTCGACCCGCGAGCGAAGAGCATCCGGCACGACCACCAGCGCCGACTCCGTACCATGAGCTGTCCGGAAGCCGAACTGGGCCACATCCAAACAGGTGTTACTTTCCAGAAAGCTGGACAGAGACTGGGTCACGAGTTTCTCCATGATCTTGACCGGGAAGGGAAGCAACGAGATTGGCTGATAATTCGCTGGACAGGTGGGGTCGAGTGTGGGTTTCTTCAAGAGGGGAGAGACCACTGCCATCTTCCAACACTCCGGAACCGTGGCAGTACTAAAAGACTGATGACAGATGGAATAGAGGGGGCAAAAGAGTTCCTCCTGAAAAAGCTTCCAGAATTTATGGGGTAGTGGGTCAAGGGGAGAGCCCGAGGACACACCATTTGCTAGAGAGCAGAAATCATCGAACGGGGGAAGAGTAAAACTCTCCAGCCGTGGATGACCTGTCAGTTCTTCTGACTCACCTAAGATGAGAGTAGGTGCAGGGGCATCTAGTGACTGGGGACAGGAAGTACCTGAATTAGAAAGTCCACTCAGGATAATGGCAATCTTATCCTCAAAAGCAGCTGCCAAAGTATCACAGAAGGACTGTGAGGCCGGGATGTTGTTAGCCGAACAAGTCGGCCTGGAGAGGTCATTAACTATTTTAAACAAGGTCTGCGATTTGTTGAATGCCTGCAGCAGCATATCCTCTAGATATTTTGCTTTAGCGCACTTGATCTGGGCTTTATAGTCCAGCAGTGCTTGTTTGAAGAGGGATCTTGCAGACTCAGAGTAGTGCTTCCTCCATGCCCTTTCTGCCTGTTTGCACCACAGTTTCAATTGGAGAAGGTTGTTAGAATAACATGGCATGGCAGGCCTACGTCTATCTCTTGATTTCCGTAGGGGAACCAGCTTGTCCAGCGAGTTGGTAATTTGCTGACACAGACTGGAATAGCTCGCCTCCACATTCCCCTCCAAAATGAAACCTCCAGGGAGCAGAGTAGGTGGACCAGTATTGTTCAGAAGTTTGGACCATTGCCTACTGACTTTGGTAGGCCCCGAACCGCTCTCTCTCAAGGAGTCAGCGGGGAGGCATAGGGAGAAATGGACTAGAGCATGATCCGTCCAGCATTGGGTGACTATATCCCTAATCACAACCTGGGTGGTTTCCGCAAAAACCTGGTCTAAGGCATGGCCCTTCAGGTGAGTCTGAGAGAGTATCAGCTGCTGCAACTGAAGATTGCTGCAGGCTTGACACAATTCTCTATAGGCTGTACCTGAAGGCCCGTTTGGCCACAAATTAAAGTCCCCCAAGATAATTAATCTGGCATGAGTATTAGAAATATCATAAATTAAGTCAATCAGTTCTGGTAGCTTGGACAATGCATTGCCAGGTGGTCAATAACATAACAATCCGGAATGCAAAACTCCTTTTTGTCCTTTAAGAGAGAAGCCCATAAGTTCAAATCCTTGGACCACCTTTACCTCAAACTGAGAAAAGGCCAAAGTGTCTCTAAAGATAAGCCCTAAACCTCCACCTCTACTCCCCAGACGAGGGTTATGCCTGATTTTATATTCCGAAGGGCAGGCCAGCCCAAGTTCTACCTCACTGTCTGCTTGAGTCCTGTCTCTGTAAGAAAGAGCACATCCAACCCATATGAATCAATTAGGAGTGCGATTTCAACATGATGCTTACAGAGCGACCGAATATTGAGCAGACCACAGGACAGCACCCCGGAGTTATTGATGGTAGAACCCGGCAGATTACTTACCGGGAGATTTTGACCGAGCTGAATAAGCTCTGCTCTGGAGTAGGTTAGACGGGGTGGAGCCGGAGAGGCAGCATAACTAGCGCTAGTCGCGATCTGTGCGCGAAAGGGCGCAAACTGGCTTACCTCTGGCGCACCTCTGGCGCGACCGCTGCGCGCCTGCGCTGCACACTTGAGGAAGGCACATCTTATATAAGCGTTGAGCGCAGGAGTCCTGCGAGGCAAACCTCTGGCCCCTCACCCAAGATGACGCCTGTTAATCGGCACCTCCTGGCTACACACACCCAAGATGGCGGCCAAAACGCTGCAATGCAGTTCCAACAAGTCCTGATTCGACCTAAGTCCCGCAAAATGCGGGTGGCAAGATGATTATAGTGCAGGTAAGAGCTAAATAGTAATTATGGCCCCCAAAGATGTCCACAATACTCAAGAAACGCCTGCGTCCTAAATTCGAGCAGCGCGATGGTGTAAGTGCAAGTGCAAGTGGTTTTAAAATAATACAATCAGCAGGTAGCAGCAGCTTACGCGAGCGTGCAATAGCAAGTAGAAGTCTACCTGAGCTGAGGAAGTTCCTGCTTTTATAAACTCCTCTGAGCGCGGGAGTCCTGCGAGGCAAACCTCTGGCCTCTCACCCAAGATGGCGCCTGTTAATCGGTACCTCCTGGCTACCCACACCCAAGATGGCGGCCAAAACGCCGCAATGCGGTTCCAAAAAGCCCTGATTCGACCTAAGTCCTGCAAAATGCGGGTGGCAAGACGATTATAGTTCAGGTAAGAGCTAAATAGTAATTATGGCCCCCAAAGATATCCACAATACTCAGGAAACGCCTGCGCCCTAAATTCGAGCAGAGCGTTGGTGCAAGTGCAAGTGGTTTTAAAATAATAAAATCAGCAGGTAGCAGCAGATTACGCGAGCGTGCAATAGCAAATAGAAGTCAGTAAAACTGAGTAGGGAAAGCCCTGGACTTTATGCGGTGCCAGTCTTTAGCCAGCAAGTGCGTCTCCTGGAGAAGGCATATGGCTGCCCCGGAGCTTTCCAGATACGAGAGTATTGCCCTTCTTTTGATCGGGTTGTTGAGCCCTTTAACATTTTAGGTGAGAACCTGAAGAGACTCGTCAGCCACGGGGAGATATGTACCCTGTCCCTCTCTTCCACTGTCCTGGGTCATAGCCACCCCAAATTCCCGCTCTCAACGCCTTAATGACTTGAACACACCGGAGCCCCACCAATCACCTTCCCCTCCCTTCCCTGCCCCCAACCCCAACTGAACTCGTAAACATTGTCCCAGGCCTGATGTAGGTTCAAACCAGGCCTGTGTTTAAGTTTCAAAGAAGGGAGAACAATGGCAATGGCGGCTCCGAAGCCCCCATCCCGCCCCCCCACATGCAGCAAACGCAGGGTGCAACCGCACCCCCATCCAAGACCCTTCATTGATCCTCAGTCGTGTCCTTGGAGACCTCTTTTATCGCCGCTGCGTGCTCCTGTGCTATTGTCTCGGGGTCTGGTTTAAGTCCCTTCTTGGGTAGACGTTTGCGTCCGACCGTTTGCCAATCATCCCTTGCCCTCTGTGGGGACCTCGACTGGGAAGATTGTGTGCCAAGACCTTCCTCCGTGTCGCCGGTCTCAACAGTGATGCCCAGCAGCTCACATGTCTCCTCGAGGGATCTGAGCTGGTATAAGGCTCCTTTCCATTTTTTCTGAACGGATGCCCCCAGGAGTATGGGGTGCCATTATCGCGCAGGAAGGAGGTGACCACTTTGACGGCTTTCCTTTTTTGTAGCGTAATCGCAGATAGATCCTGGAACAGTTCGACCTTATAACCCTGGTAGTGTAGCGGTTGCTTTTGACGCGCCACTTTCAGGATGTGCTCCTTAAGGGGGTAGTTGGGCAAAAAGGCTAGGATGTCCGGTGGTGGAGCAGGCGCTCGACGTGCTAGGTCCACTCTGTGGGCTCTGTCTTTTCGGATTTCATAATCCGCCGGCTCCCCCAGGACGTCCCGAAATAAAGACTGCAGGAAGGTCGTGACATCACTCCCTTCTGATTTGGATGGCACCCCTCTGACCCGTATGATGTTGCGCGGAGAGCGGTTCTCAAGATCTTCCGTGTGGGTCTGCGGGTCCATTTGTTGCTTGTGAAGTCTGAGAATCTCCTGCCGCAGTTGGTCTACTTCTTCGCACCGAGCGTCTCCAGAGTTCTCTATCCCTGCAATCCGCTCCCCAAGGTCTTCCACGTCTCGGCGTAGCTCTCTGTATTCCCCCGCCATGTCTTGTTTGAGGGTTTGGAAATCTTCTCTAAGGGAGTTGAAAAGGGATTCGAGGAAGGATTTCGTGATAGGGGCCTCCTCCTCATCTCGGTCTGCGTGGGGAGCTGTGAGTGCGTGTCGACTCTCGGTACGGCCCTTCTCTCCGAATGCTGCCCTCCGTCGACCCGGAGGGGTTCGTGTGGACGTGCGGCCTCCGCCGTGTGTGACCCGGCCTCTAGTCGATTGCCGCCCCTCGAGTCTGTAGCTGTGTTGCGACACCTCTCTCCCTCGCACCTCCAGGACTATCGCCGGGGACTCGGTGAGTGCCCCCCCGAAGCCGCTCTCTCCCCGCCCTGGCGGGCCTTAGTTCTCTGGTGGGAGCTGCCGGGCCTCAGATCTGCCCCGGAGCGCCGTCGTCCGTCTCGTGGCCACCATTGCTAGTCCTCGTCGGGCCTCTCACCGGGGGCTCGAATATCCGCCCCCGAGCTCCTGCCCCGGACACCCCAGGGGTCCGCTCCTTCTTCTGCGATTGGGTGCTCGTCCGTCCTAGCCGGCCTCCCTGGATCTCCGGATCAGCCCGGGTCAGGCCCAGCCCGGGGCCTCAATTTATGCCTCAAGCCGGGTGGCGCTGTTGCTCGCTCCCCGGGGTCCAGCCCGGTCGGTTAGCGACTTTCCCCCAGCATCTCCTCTCTCCTACACCCTCCAGCTGGGGTCTACCATGCTGTAGGTCGGCGGCAGCCGCTCTGCCGAGGGGCGCTTATGCCGCTATCGCTGCGCGGCGCATCCGGCCACATCGCTTCTCTTCTCCGGCTGGGAGCGGCCACCTCCGCCACCACTATCATACGCACCGGAGGCAGGGGCAACGTTGCTCGCCGGGGTCCCGGCCGAGAGCCCCCTCGATGCTAGTGAGGAATTGAGCGGGCAGGGGTGTAGTAAGCTTATTTTAATGCCTTATTGGGGGTTTGGGACGGGGAGCCTCCTCGAGCCACGTCCGCTCAGCCTGCCATCTTAGCCACGCCCATGCGATTTCTTTAAAAGTCTCTAGCTCTATTATTTTCTATGGGTGAGTATTACAGTGCCAGTGGCTGGCCATGTCTGGTGTTGGAATGTACATTTACGACTGTTTTGGGTCCTTTTTGGCTGTACTAACAATAGAAGGGTATGTTTTCAACATCAATGAGCTTACTATTTTGTGGGTGGGTGTTTGTCTCTCCATAAAACTCTTCCTATCTCTCTGTAAACCACTTGTTACTCCTCCCTTAGCCCCTCCCCTTTACTAGTATTTCCCATTTTCCAGACACTCCCCTCTGTCCCTCCCACATTTACTACTAAAATGTATCCGTAAATGTGTGGAAATATCTGAAGTCAGTGCAGAGATTTTCACACATAAAATAAAAGAGATGTCTCCAGCTGGAGAATTCCCCATGTGAATTTGTGTTTGTAATTGTATTTATATACTTTAATAAACGAGGGATAAAAGAGGGAAGTGTTTGGAAAGAGTTATTTTGGAGTCCATTGTAGCAGGAGAGGTTTTAGATGAGTCAGAAGTAGGGGCATACTTTGAAAGATTTAGGATGAATCAGAGAGTAGAAGTACGGGCAGAGTTGCGAAGATTGTTATTGTTTTCCTCCACAGAAGGTAACAATATATATATATATATAGATACATAAGCACATATAGAAGATATACATACTTGGAGATGTGAACATATTATACGGATGCAAAATAATCTAAAAGTACAAAAAAGTATACTGTTGAAAGACCCAAATCTATATGCATGTATATATATTTACAAACTGTAGTGTGGTGAGTGAGGTGACAAAACTGGATACGTAGATTTGTGAATTATAATAATTTGAAGGTGGTGTATGCATTTTCAATTTGAGTTATTATTAAACCTTCAGAATTTCTAATGTTTCTATGGTGTAAGTCAGGTTTGTATAAAAATAATAAATAAAGTTTTCCTAATTATAACTTACCCATAAACTTTGTTTTTTTCTTTGAATTCGAAAACTCTTTTATCTTTAATAAAAATACGTTTGAAATCATACTTTCATCGAGTGGAATGTCATTAAGTAGAGTGTGGTACAGTAGAGTGAAAACGAGTTTTGTGAAGAGTACTGTCTTAGAGTATAGAGTCAAAGAGTGGAGCAGAGTGGATTGGATTGGAAAAGAGCGGAATGTGGTAAAATGGAGTGTGTACAGTGGAATATTGTACAGTAGAGTTGTATAGAGGGAAGTGGCTTAGTGTGGAGTGTTGTAGAGTGGAGTGCAGTACCGTGGAGTTGTGTATAGGGGTGTGTGGTAGAGTGGAGTACCATAGAGTAGAGTATTGTAGAGTGGAGTGTAGTAGAGTGGAGTGACATAAAATAGAATTGCATTCAGTGGAGTTTCAAAGACTGGAGTGGTGTAGTGTTAGAGTAATAATGTACAACGGAGCTGTGCTGGCACCAGTCTGGAGTGGAAGTTCCATTGTTGTATGTATTTGGTGATTTTCTTTCTGATGAAAAGTGGTCCTTTGCCATGTATTGCATTTTGGGTGATAGAAAGCAGCTTGACGGTGAATCTTCTGGCAACCAGTAACCAATGCAGAGCCTTCAAGGTAGGGAGATGTGTGCTAACGTCTTTACATATAGGAGTAATCAGGCAGCAGAATTCCAAATTCTTTGTAGTCTTTTCATAGTTTATAGAGGTGGTGGGCCATTAGCATATTCAAGTTTAGATAGTACAAGAGAAATAGTGAATCATTATTACAATTGTCATTGGCCAGTATTTCAGTTTTGGACGCTATAAATTTGAGGTGGCCCCATGTCATCTACTGATTAATGACTCGGAGGCAACCGAAGAGTTTGGATTTTCCACTCTATTTGGGGCTTTCCAGTTTAAGAAGTATTTGTGTGTCATTTGTGTTGTTGTAGCAGGTAAACTGAAAATCATTGCCAGTAATGACTTTAAGTAGGTGTTGAATAGCAGGAGTGAAATAATAGAGACTTAAGGGATTCCTGCTTTTATGATATCGGGTTTGCATGAGAAAAGAGGAGTATGGATGACATTTGTTCTATTTTGTAGGTAGGATGTAATCCTATTGAGGCTAGTACCCTCTACACTGGCTTCGTCAAGTCTTTGAATTAGAGTGCCATGATCAACTTGCCAAAGGCAGTTGAAAGGACCAAGAGAAGTGATGCAGCAAAACCACTGTGGTCTACTGTGTTCTTAAGGCCATCTCAGAGGATGATTAGGGCAGATTCAGCACCTCTTCCTGAACAGAGTTCTGTTGAAAGTATGAAGTTATCTTCAATGAAGTATGACATGGGGGTGAGGTCTGCTCTTTTTTATCAGTTTGTCCCCAATTGGTCCATTTGTAATAGGTCTGTAGTTTTTGGGGTCTAGAGGGTCGAGGTTTGTTTGTTTTCTAAGATAATGGGCATTTAAATGCCTTTTTTAAGTCTTCTGTAAAAACTCCTGTTGCTTAGGAGTCATTGGTGATTGCACTGACTGGGGTGGTGGCTGAGGTAGTTCAAAAGTTATTTTTGAGGATTTGTAGTGGACAAGGGCCATAGGGGCAGCTGGCTGGTATGTTTGCTATGACAAAACCCAAAAGTTCTGTTTCTGATAGTTACTTGAAGGAATGCAGAGGCTTTGTGAACCTACACTTGAAGGGGATTGTTGGAAAAGGGGTTGGTGCCTGTGGTTTTCTTTTTGTTTAAATAGGAATCTAACATGTCTGCGTTGGTGGTGTAATCATTTTCCAGATTGTCAGAAAATTCTTGAGAAATGGGATGGGCTCGTTCTGTGCATTTAGATTTTGGAAATTCTGGTGAAAAATGTATAAACATTTTTATTAGCACATTTTGCTTTATGAATTGTGTTTCAATAATAGTTTTTTGTAGCTTTTTGATTGTTGACTTGTACATTCTATCATGTTTGTGTAGGTGTATTTTGTCTTGAGTATTCTGTTATGAAATTCTTTATTTGCACATTTTACATTGTGAATTTTGCTTGAATAGTAGCTTTCTTAGATTTTTTGATTGTTGACTTGTACAGTCTGCCATGGTTGTGTAGGTGTAGTTTGTCTTGCTTGCTCTTTGTTTTGAGCCAGGTGTGTTGTAACATTGCAATTTATTGTTTTATCATTTTTAGTTTTGCATTCACCTAGAGGTTTAATTTCATTTCTCATGTGTTGTTGCTTCTAGTCTCAAAAGCTTTCTGGAGCCACTCATACAGTTTTTTAACTCAATTCATTGCGTCCACATGTGTGTTGGATGTTAGTTGTGCTGCTAGCTCTCCAAATTGTAGTTTGTTCCAAGTTCGATATATAGTTGCAGGTAAAGTAGTTTTAGGTCTAGTGAGCTGTGGGATCTTGTGTTGGAAGGTTACCAGGTGATTGTCTGACCACGTGACTGATGTAATCCCTTGGAAGACTAGCCCTGGGTTGGCAAAAATGACAACTGGGATGTGTCCAATGGTGTGTGCCGGTTTGGCGATTTTTCTGATGTAGGTTGAGTGTGTCTTAGCCAGTGATGATATTTCTGGGTTGAGGCATATTAGATTTCTCACACTATAATTTTAGGTCACCAAGGCTGCATAGGTTGAATATAGTGTTAGAAGGTTTGAAACTGTTTCTAGAAATGTGTTTGGGAATGTTCCATTGCGAGGTGGTGGTCTGTGAAGAAGGAGGAAGTTACAGTTTACAGGCACACATTTTATAGAATGTTTGTAGCACTATTGTAAAGGCATTTTAAGCCCCAATGTATTGACCTGTCACAGTGACACACTGTTCAGCTTTTGTGTTATTGTGTTACTTCTTTATTTTCTGTACCTGGTACACACCAACAATGCTTTCAGAAAGCCTTAAACAAGGTCTACTGAGGAGCTATCAGAGAACCTTGCTTGTTTCTTTAATCACTAGAAAATGTACATACAGATGCCAAACTTCAAGATACATTTAACCTTCAAAGTCAGAAAGATATTACATTCTATGCAAGTGGTTTGTGGCCCAGGCTAGAGCTCTGAAAGGCAGTGGTGGCAGCTCTTGGCAAGCTAAGATGACAGGCTGATAAGGGACACATAGTAGAATTGATCCTTTTGCACCTTTCTACTTTGTTTAACCCAGAAAACTAACATTTGTTACTAACCAGTCTTGGTGAGCTCGGTGACCTGGACTAAGACAGTGGTGTGGCTGAAAGATTACCTAAGTCAAAGAACACAAAGTGTAGCCTTTCGATCTTCATGTTAGAACCAAATAGTAATGCCTGTGGGGTGGGGATCCACATGGATAAATACTACCCCTGCTTTGTTTAACCTGCATGTTCTCCCACTAGCATCAATGACCGAGTTGCTTGGATTTGCCTTTTTATGTAGACTGATTGCACTCAGATACTTATAAAAATAAACAGATCAATGTGTACTGTAGTAAAGAATTTCAGGAGTTGCCTCACTACCTTCAACATGTAAACTCAGGGCTTTAAGTGGGCCGGGTCCTGCCTCTGTTCAGCACCGGCAGTTCTAAAAAGCAGGTTCTGAGACGGGTCTCTATCAAGCTCTCCATTTTTGCTCTCAGGGTGAAAAAACAGATCTTAACACTGCAGCAGTACCAGGCTTCACTGCCTTTGATGTAACTTCAAAGAGACTCGTTATAGTTCTTTCACAGTCTCATCATTTCAGAACTGAAGCATTTTCAATATTCTATACTACGAATCCATTGTTGTTGCATATTTATCTTGCATAACTAACAACCAGTGGCAAAGCCAATAGTCCTGACTTGTTGTAGATGTCATGTTACTTATTGGATTATATATCTGTATTTAATGACAGAAACGACAAAATACCTGGTGAGTGGCACACTATGCTAAGCACAGATTTTAAGCTTGTGTATTTTTAAGCCACGCCATCATTCACCTTGGCCACGCACCTTTGAGAGGACCTATGTTTTTTTTGTTCCATTTAAAGCCCTGTGTAAAGGCTTAACACATTTCTCATGTTAAACGGTGACAAAATTGACATTCTGCTGTAGTACCACAGACAATATTGTGACATCGCATTCAATAACCGGGAGCCTCCCCTGCTCATTCATTGTGTCAAAAACGTAAGAGTGAAAATGGATCCTAAGAGGATTGTGTCGGCCCAGATCAGCTCACTAAGGGGCATATCATCAAGCGGCCGCAATATTTATCGCTGGCCGCAATTAGCGTCTGAAATTTTAACGCCGACTATAGCAGAAATCTATCGCTCGGTTAGCGCTCTATTACCGAATCGCATCACCGAGGCGATAGAAATCCAGGCAAAAGCGGCGGAAACAGTCAAAATAGCCGGAATTCCAGCAATAGAAAACCGCATTAGGGAATACCTTGTAGATAGGGAGATGTGGACTCAGCATAACAATCCACCTCCCACTATAGATATGGCTTAGTAAGAAAAATAGCGGGCATTACAAACCGGCGAAATAACCGGTTAGCGCTGATTTTAATATCACTATGCGTGTGAGCGATACACTTGTAAATAGCGATAACCCAAGTTGTTTCACGGGACAGGCCTCCCTTACATCTCATTAGCGATGCAAGGCGATGCGATGTTGAAGTCAGCGCTAATCCCATTGAACACGCATTAGGGTGCTCTTGTAAATAAGCGATATTTTAATTGTCACATTTCGTCTGAAAACGAACGCAAACGTGGCGATAAAAATATTGCTTGCCCTTGATAATATGCCCCTAAGTAGTGAACGCTTTTACCATCCATGAGTGGTAATAAAGTGTTCACACTTTTTAGCTTCACACACAAAAGTCACTATTATCAATGCTTTCATATCCTCTTGGGTTGTATAATGGCATCTACCTACTTACCCTCAAAGCTGCCATGCAGATCGTACAGTTCCCAGAATGTGGCGGGGAGACTTTGGGTGCCCGTTGCTAGGGGGGCCATGCTACTGCCACCTTGAAATCACTCTGTGCCTTCCTGTTAGTGAAACCGTGAAAATGACATCACTTTGTCTGCCACTCACAAGTCTGGATTCCTCTGCAGCTCCTCGCCAACAAGCACGTCCCACTTGTACCAACCAAAACGCGTACTCATATCTTCCAATCACTTGTACAGGGCGTGGCATTCGTACACACTAGGGTAGGCTGATTAGCTTTGTTCCTAACACCCACTCCCTATGGAATGCTAACATTTTCCTTTCTGGGCAAGGCCGACATATTGGTTTATGAAAGGGCTCAAACCTCGTATATATCTTTACCTACACATATTACTAGGTTGAGGTTTAACAAAGCAGTGGCTGGGTCACTCCTCGTGCTCTACAAATGTACAGGCTACAAAACGAATCAGTCAAAGTTGTTTGGCATTATACAGGCTGATGGAACAGGAAGGACAACCTCTACTTGAAAAGAGCGGGCCTCACTCACGATGGCGAAGCACACATTTTCCATGGTCCAAACACATCTGCGCCCTTCCACAGTAATGCCTAAACCAGTGCTTCATTTGTTATTTTTTTTTTAAAGTTCACTTGCCCTCGTCAGGAGTCCAGTGCAGCTTGAAACACCCGTGTGCCCCTGTCAGCGCTGCCAATGACAGTAGCAACAAAACTACTAACCGTCACAGTATGACAATTCAGACGATTGCAGGCCACACCAACGTCATAACAATAGCTTGGGCGCAGGTTTTCACCATTTGAATGTAAATTGAATCATTAAACAAGTGCTGTCTTGCTTTCTAAATTTGACAAAGAGCGCCGCCATGTGGCAGACTGTTATAAGTGTTGGTGTTTACAATTAGTGCCCGGTACCGAGCACCGGAAAGCACCGGATCACTTAAGCACCATGTAGTGTGTTGTACTCGTGCTGATGATTCTTACCTGCTGTGCACATGCTGATGATTCTTACCTAGTGTGCACATGCTGATGATTCTTACCTAGTGTGCACATGCCTGTGCATGTGCACAGAATGTATATGTATTCTTTTAAATGTGGAGACGCTCTCAGAAGCCAGGTGTCCGTTGTACTTGGTCAGTTGCTACTTGGACTCCTGGCTGATGAGGCGCTCCTCCTGTGATTGGAAACCATATAAATAAACCTCATCTGGATTACATTCCTTTTTCTGGATTTCTTGACCTCTACATATTGGCGACGATCGGGATTGTTTCCATCACCGTATCACCCACGCAAAAAGGATTTTTGACGAATTCGCGTCAAATTTGATCTCAGCCAAACGATCCCTCGATGACCTTTTTATTCCAGCCTGGTTCATTTGGGCAATTCAAGCGGATCTTTGGATTATTAATCTTTGGATTATTTGGGCCACGTTGATACTACAGAGGAGGAGCGGATTTAAATTTATTCCATTGACACTTTTCCCAGATTTAAGTGTCATCGGCGTTTTCACTGGAGACGGTAAACGTTTTTCAGAGACATTGGTCTACGTTTGAAACTTCGATTTGTCTGCGGATTTACTGTAAGGCTTAAATGTAAACTTGCCTCGGTTTACATTTCGAATTACGCGCTTACCGGTTGTCTGGAACTCCGGCATCGCGTCTTGGAACTCCCTTGCAGCCTTCTTCTGGAACACTGAAGACGCGTGGAATCCTGGGATACACGCCTACGACGCTACGCACGGACGTCACGTCGCATGGTTGACGCTACGCAGGGCAGCCATTTTGGTAAAGGTAGAAGCTCCTCGCTTCTGATTCAGTTATCTACGTGTGATCGTAATACGATTTCGGCGATTCACACGCCTCAGGGTCAAGTCAAGTGACACATCAAGCTTTAACCCTGCGTGTGAGCTCGGCGATTCACACGCCTCACAGACAGATCAAACGACGGATCAAGCTTTAACCCTGCGTGTGAGCTCGGCGATTCACACGCCTCACCACCTACAAACTTAATTCTATCAGTAACTATATTTGGTGCCTTTAATCAAAACGTTTTCTTCCAACTAATTGTGTTATTCAGGTTTTATTATTTTTTTTTTCTTGTTATACGTTTTACAAATCTATTTTCTTACTATATTTGTAACATGGCTTCGGTTAGGGAGGTCACTCAACCCCCTCCTTTTCTAGAGAAACCTGGAAAACCTACGTTGTTGTGGTCGGAGTGGTTTGGCCTGTTTGAAAACCACATTTTAGCAATTGATGCTTCTGACTATTCTCCTCCTAGGAAGTTTGCTCTTCTTTTTGGCAGCCTTGGGTTGGCGGCACAACGCATTTTTAAGAGCCTTGTTCCCATTCCCCCTCCAGCTGCTGCTGGTTCAGGTGATAACGAATGGAATATTTATATAGAAGCCATTGCCAGATTAAAGAAGCAATTTGAGGAATCTCCTAATATCATGCTGGAGAGACACAATTTCTATAAAAGAAAGCAAAAGGAGGATGAAAAAATTGACGAATATATTTCAGCATTGAGGGTGTTAGCTATCACCTGTGATTTTGGTCCTTTGCTGGACAATTACATTTGTGATCAATTTGTGTTCAATTGTTCTTCTACCAAGGTGAAAGAAAGAATTCTTAGTTGTAAGAATTCTTCATTGTCCGAAGTTATCGATCTTAGCCTTAGTATTGAAAGATCCGTAACTTCTACTAAAGCCATGGCTCTAGATTCTGTCACTAAGGTTAATTTCATTTCAGATGATATGTCTGACGATGGCCTATATGCCATTTCTAGTAAGGAAACTAAGGAAAAGTGGCAGAGTAAATCTAGTGGTAATACAAATAAACAAAATTTTTGTTTTAGGTGCGGGTCCAAATTCCACATTGGGAATTTCAAAGGGTGTCCCGCCATGAACAAACGGTGTGTTGGGTGTAAAAAAGTTGGACACTTCCAAAAGGTTTGCAGATTCCAAAAGAAATCTGTCAAGGTCAACTATGTAGATATGGATGAATGTAATGACACCTTTGATAATCTAATGTTAATGGTGGAGTGTGATGATTCTGAACCTATTAAGGGACCTTTGTGTGAAGCCATAATTGACAACATTAAATTACAGGTAATGGCTGATTCTGGAGCTCCCATTACTATACTCAGAGACTCTACATTTTTTTGATAAATGGGGAAAGGATGTGAAATTAAGTCAATCTGATGTTAATTCAAAAGCTTTCGGCGAGAAAGATATTGACATGTTAGGCTTTTTCTTAACGAGTGTGGAGGTCCTGGGTAGGTCCATTATTACTAAAGTCTACGTGGCAATTAAAGGAAAGGATATCGTAGGTTGGAAAGACCTCGCTAAAATGGGTTTATACCTTGTCCCAGGGGATGAAAATCCAATTAAAGTACGTGACTTTCCTATCTGCTTTATTGAGGACACAAAAATTAACAGAGCTGATTTGCTAAGTGAGTTTAAAAATGTATTTAGTAATAAAATTGGCCTGGTGAGTGGCGCAGAACACAAGATTAGACTCATCCCTGGGGCATCCCCTGTTTTTCACAAGGTCCGCCCCGTTCCCCTTAGTGTCAGGGCGGAACTTAAAAAGATGCTTGAGGACCTGATTAAAGACAAGATCATAGAACCTTCTGAATCCTCTCAATGGGTTGCGCCCATTGTCGTAGCACGCAAGAAAAATAATGAGGTTAGGCTATGTGCGGACCTCAGGGGTCTCAATAAAAACATTAAAATTGACTGTCATCCTCTCCCTAAAATTCAAGAACTGTTGGCAAACCTAGGCGGTGCCAGATGGTTTTCATTGTTGGACTTAAAGTCCGCTTACCATCAGATTCCCTTGTCTAAGGATTCTCAGGAGTTAACAACCTTTGTGACCCCATTTGGAGCTTTCAAGTTTCTGAGGCTCCCATTCGGGTTGGCTTCAGCAGCTAGCGTTTTTCAAAGGTTAATGGACTCTTTGTTTGGGGATCTGGTGGGGGTCCAAGCATACTTGGATGACATTTTGATTTTTGCAAAAACAATGGATGAACATAATGTTTTACTTAAAAAGGTTTTGTCCATTCTAGGCAGTAGAGGTATGACGGTCAGGGAAGACAAATGCAAGTTTGGAGTGTCTGAGTTAGAGTATTTGGGTCATTCAATTTCGAATTCTGGCATTAGACCGAAATTTTCTGTAGTTAGGGCTTTAACAGAAGCTAAACCTCCGAGTGATAAAGATGCTCTACGTTCGTTTCTGGGCCTAGCCGAGTACTACGCCAGATTTGTGGAAGGGTACGCTCAAATGGTGGAACCTCTGAGATTACTCCTTAAGAAAGGTCAAAAGTTTGTTTGGTCAAAAGATTTGGATGACACTTTTACTAAGGTCAAGGATTTAATTGTCTCGGCACGTTCCCTTCAGGCGTTTAGGGATGATTCCATGTGCATTATTGCAGTAGATGCGAGCATGAAAGGTCTTGGAGCTGTGCTTTGCCAGCAGGTGGAGGGCAAGGAGCACACGGTAGCTTTTGCCTCTAGATCTTTGAAGGAGTTTGAAAAGCACTACAGCACAATTGAAAGGGAGGCGTTAGCCTGTGTGTGGGCAGCTCAAAAGTTTAAAATGTACATCTGGGGTCGCAAATTCGTTATTTTGTCTGATCACAAACCTCTTTCATTTATTTTTAGCAAAGTTTCAGGTACCAATAGTCTTTCCCCTAGGCTGACTAGATTGGTTTCTAAACTGCAGGAATTCAATTTCGAGTTAAGACACATCTCTGGGGGTAAAAACTTCAGAGCAGATTGCTTGTCCAGAATGTTAATGGACAAAGATGATGAGGATGATTTAGTTGAGGAAGATGTGGAATGTGTCTCTATGGTGGATGCTATTGAGGAGTGGAATTCAGTCATTGCGGAAAAGGATTGGTTAGAGGCTAGTGAGATGGATGGTGTTTTATCTCAGGCTTTGGAGTTTTCAGCCAAGACTTGGCCAGATGTTAGGAATCTCTCTGGGGATCTAAAGAATTTCGCTCAGGTGGCAGAGGAACTCTCAGTCAAAGATGGAGTTTTGTTAAGAGGTGATAAGTTTGTTCCGCCCAGTGGTTTAAGGAACACTATTATCAAGTTAGCCCACGAAGGTCACCTTGGTGTGACCAAGACTTGTATGAGAATCAAAGCCCATTATTGGTGGCCGGGTATTGACGCACAGGTAAGGGCTACTGTGGACAGTTGCGAGGAATGTTTGTTGTCTGATAAGCATTGGAAGACTCATCAGGCCCCTTTACAGCCTTCTCAATTTCCAGGGATGGCCTGGGAGAAAGTTGCTTTGGATTTCTCCGGCCCATATAAAGTTCTTCCTGAAGGGAAGAGGTACCTTATCCTAGCGATTGATTACTTTTCGAAATGGATGTACTATAGGTTTGTTGAGGCTCCGGATTCGAATAATACCATTGCTTTCCTGGAAAGATTGTTCTTGTTAGAAGGAGCCCCACGAACCTTAGTAACTGACAATGGAACCCATTTTGTCTCTGACAAGATGTGTAAATTTTTGAAAACACATGATGTGAAACAATTGAAGGTGGCACTTTATTCGCCCTCATCTAATGGTCTAGTTGAGCGTGGGAATAAAGTTTTGAAAGAGGGAATCCAGACAGCCATAGCAGCTGGGGTGGATGTTTTCAAATTTTTGGAGAAGAAAATCTGGAATTATAATGTCTCACCCCATTGTACGACTCAAATGTCCCCTTTTCAATTGTTGCGAGGAAGGGATTTCCATTCTCCTTTGTTTCCTGCTTGGTTAAGGAAAGTGGAGGGCTTGCAATTTTCTCCTGTTAGGGATAATGTTGACTTCTCAGTCAAGCAGAAACAGGCAGTAATGAAGGAAAATTATGACAAGTCAAAATGTGTAAAGGACATTCAAATGTTGGTGGGGGATTGGGTTATGATCAAGAAGCCCTATAAAGTTGCAAAAGGTTTGTCTATGTTCTCAAGTCCTGTACAAATCCTTAAAGTCAGTAAAAATGCAGTTTTTTTGGGGGACAAGGGTTGGTGGAACGTGAGACAATTGGCAAGGTTGACTGCAGATCAAGCGACCCTCATTTCTAGGAGGAAAAATCTATCCACGCAGGAGGGTTGTGATTGGTCTCATTGGCTTCAACCAAATGTGATTCAAGCTAGCATTGCTGTGCCTTCTTCTGCACCTGTTTCATCTAATAATGCTTCCCCTGCTGTTGTTTCCCCTGCGGTCCCGTCTTGCAGTCGCAGTGGCCGCATTAGAAGACCCCCTGCAAGATATAACGAGTTTATTTCTTTTTAATTGATTAATTAATTCTCTTTTCTGTATTTGTATAAGGGGGAAGGTGATGTAGTGTGTTGTACTTGTGCTGATGATTCTTACCTGCTGTGCACATGCTGATGATTCTTACCTAGTGTGCACATGCTGATGATTCTTACCTAGTGTGCACATGCCTGTGCATGTGCACAGAATGTATATGTATTCTTTTAAATGTGGAGACGCTCTCAGAAGCCAGGTGTCCGTTGTACTTGGTCAGTTGCTACTTGGACTCCTGGCTGATGAGGCGCTCCTCCTGTGATTGGAAACCATATAAATAAACCTCATCTGGATTACATTCCTTTTTCTGGATTTCTTGACCTCTACACACCAGTCTAAACGCAGTCTTAAACAATCCCCTCTGGATATTGTGAAGGATGTGCCTTGCTCTCCCTGCTGAAATGAACGGTAAGAGAGGGAACTATCTAATAGATGTGTTTAGATTTCTCAAATATAAAACTGTATTCACTGAGACTTGGACAGACCTATCAAACTACTCATATATGGTACCCAATCTCCATTAAAGGGGGATGAGATTTGGGATATTGAGCGTTGAATGTGCTACAAAGTTTTTAATTTGATCAAATCTTGCATTCAAACCGTCCAAGACTAACTAGGCTGTCTTCAACCTTACAGTAAAGTGGATAAACTTACATTTATTTGAAGTAAACCCAAAATTATTGCATTTAGATTTTCTTTTATTTGGCATGTTAAATGATCCGCTCGGAACAAATGAACTCCCGCAGCATCTGGAGAATGTTACTCTAAAAATTAATAGCCCTGCAAAGCACATCCTTGAAATGACTTGCACGTCGAGCAGGATTCCAAAGTTCGTGCTCGCGAGACGTTATCGGGGTCTTAATAGGTGATTGAACTGGATGTTCTCTGATTTTAATGAGGAATTTCTCAGATACCTTTATTGAAACATTGGGAGCACATTTCTGAAATTGCTTTTATGTCTTAAAGCTACTCTAAGTACCGAGGAGAAGAGTCCTATTTGTACTTAAAAGTAGCTGACTTTCATGTGCTCCAGTAATCTCTGTCTAATGACTTTCAATGTTGACAAATGCCCCCTCTTCATGGGATGGTTAGATAGCACCATTGGTTCAACAGAGAAAATACCTGGACGACAAAACTCCTCAAGGCCACAGCAATGGCACATGTGTGCCGCACAATAGCGGCAACATAACATAACAATATGGAACCTGTGAAACGGCTAATAAAGATAATTAATGGTAATTAATCTGGTACAGTTCCACGAAACAACCGAATTCCTGAGGTAGGACATTTTCTGGACATAGCTCATATCTGTCTCTTAGATATTTTGCATATGAAACCTTTATGTGAGTTTGTTATCACGGAAAGTTAATTAGCGGTAAACTCAGCAGGCTCAGCAGGTTGAGAGCTCTCAATTGGCCGATTCAGAAAGGTAAACTGAGATGAAAGTCTCAACCAGAACGTAAGAACACAGCAGCAGACCAAGGCCAAGCACAATCACTCGCTTAGTTTCAAATTAGTATTTTAAGTGCAAGTACTTCCAGCACCTGCTGCCAAGAGATGCTAGTTAACAATAAGGATTAAAGACAAAAAGGAAGGTGCACTATATAAACAAATCAATAAGATGTAAGTTCTTTGGAGATTCCTCTTTAATATTCAATTTCTTTGGAAAACAACAGCGGCACACAGCTGGTGACTCTCACAACACCCACAGCCTGGACACCACTGCAGACTAAGAAGTGTAAAAAAGAAAAAGCAAGGCAGCACACCTTTTCCGTCAGTGCACCTAGGATCTCAAACAGCATCCCTGTAGCCATGAGGATTGCCCAAGCGCTGCTTCAATTTAGGAAAGTACTGAAACAAAGTACTACTTTAAAGCTCAATACATCACAATGCATTACGAGTCCACAAACCCTTTAACTCTCCTAACACCTATTGACTTTACACTTCTCTGGGACCCTGAAAAGCTCTTCTCTGCCTTTTGGCTAGGTATGTACTATGGAAATATCACATATTTACATACATACATACATACTTTTAAAAGATGTAATCATCTGAGATTTATAAAATAACCTCAGGGACGATGGAAGTAGATACGATGGAATTTGGTTACATAATTTTAGAAAGGAATATATGATTGCTTATCAGCCAATCAGTTCAGGGCAGGTCAAACTAGTGTTGCGCCTCCCAGTGAAAGGCCAGAGGATGAAGACCAGGGTAAAGGAAGTTCACAATGTAATCTAATCTCATCTGGGCATAACCTGAACAATTGTTTTTTGTCAGCTGATTTTCTTCAGTTCAGTAAGTGGCTGTATCATTAACCACATCCAGTGCAGGGCATGCGTAGAGAGCGAAATAGATTCGGAACCACATTCTTTTTTTCTTCCACTTATTCGTCAGAGCTCCTTTAATGCTTAGGTGTCTTTCATGGAAATATATGGGCTAAATATTATGCTACTGGTAAAAACAAACATCACTGTTCGCTCTCTTTGTTGATGATCATTCAACATTGAAGCTAAAACAGTTGGCACACATATTCCTGTGCATCAGGGTCAGAGGTAGGGTTCCCACATTTTTCTTATAAAAAGATTGGGCTTTTATTAATTGTTTGTAATTTTATAATGGTCTATAGCTCGTTTTGGAGTACAGTTTTTCCTCCATAGTTTTTTGTTTAAATCTCTTTCATTAAGTTTGTGAACAAAGAGAAAATATTAACAAACACCAGGCAATAGGCACTAGTAGTCAGGCAAGAATACAGTGCATACAATTTTTGGTCCACTTCAATGAAGTTATAAAACATTCGGCACATCACGTAGCCATCAAATACGAAAACAACAGGAGGACGCGGTATGGCAAAATGGATAGGAGAAGCCCCCTCCTGGCTCAGATTCGCCAATACTAACCAAGCATAAAGGGGTCCCTCAATTACTCGAGCCTACGTATATCTGGGCGAGTACATTCTCGCCTGCTATAGTCCTGTAGAGAGTGTGGTGCCCTGATTGTGAAAGCTGCACAGACAGTAGTGTATCGCCAAGCAATACGTACAGCAAAAGGATAAGAACATGGATAGCAATAATAATTATAACAAAAAAATAGGTATCCTGACTGGATTATCACTGCAGGCCCTGGTGATTTGTATTATGTCATTGAAAACATCATAGGTTTGTTGCGATCTATTAGACAAACAACCACTAGAGGCACAAAAGGTAGCCTGCAACAAGGTATCGGGGGTAGTCCCCATTTCTGCTAGCCTTTGAAGAAAAGGAGGAACAAAGAAGAACCAGAACAAAATGCTAGAGAAGGAAAGATAGGAAAAAAGAAGAAGAGGAGGGAAGAAGGGATGGTGCGATGTTCCATTGGCGAGGACGAGCTATGGTAGAAGAGGAATGAGTCCCAGGGTTAGAGCGTCAGGCCCAACCACCCCTGTGGGAGGACTGCCCACCCCCACCCGCCTACCCCGGCTCCTCCTCATTGGATGCTCCCCTAGGGAGCAGAGGGGCGTCGAATAGTTGGAGGGCTCGTAAGCAGGGAGGGACAGATCGAGCATGTTCCAGTTAAGAGATGTAAGACTAGGGATTGCCAAGTGCGCTCAAATTTAGCATCAGAGTGGGATAGACAAGGGAGAGTAGCTCCATCGACATTACATGCCATAGACGGGTGAGCCACAACGAGGAGGGGTGGTCAAGGCCTTCTTCCAATGGAGCGCTATAACCTACTTCGTCACTTGAGCATGTGGAAGATCAAGCACCAGTCCGAGTGTGTAATTGCTTTAAGAGACCTCGGTCGAAGACCTAGAATCTCTACCCATGGAGCACTCGGAATGGGAAAGCCCACCTGATGAAGCTCAAGACCTCCTTCCAAAAAATCATTATAAGTGGGCAAGACCACCAAACTTGCATGAATGAACCTGGGGCGGTTTGGCAGATAGGCGTGGAATTGGGGAACATCTTTTGCAACCGGAGGTCGGTGTAATACCAGCCGATCATGATTTTGTAAGCTGTCTCATGCTGTGCAATGCTGTAAAAGTGCCAGGAATGTCCCTCCATAATAGTTCCTAGTGGTCAGGGGTAATGTCTTCCTCAAGACCTGTGTGCCAGCGTTGTTGATAGGTATGAGGTAGTATAGCGCATGCGAGTGTTGAAGGACCATGTAAGTCCTAGAAATCAGGCCTTGGGAGCCATCAAAAGTGCGGAGTGAGGATTCAAAGGGGGTCCGTTGGCGCGTGGCGCCCTCTGTGTTTGAAGGAGTATGTAGCCAATGGCGAATTTGAAAGTATTCCAAACGAGCTGTGTTAGGGAGGAGAAATTCCTTCCTGCATTGCTCAAAGGATTTAGAAATCTCCCCCTCGAAGAGATCTGCAAATATACGACACTCTCCAGCTGCCCATGCAGGAAAGGAGGCAGGCTGGAGGGTTGGTGAAAATCCCGGATTGCGTGCCAAGGGTGTGTTAAGGGATGGAAAGGAGGTGCGACCACGGGCCACTGCAATTATGTCCGATATCTCTAAAAACGTTCGCGTTGGGGTAGCAAAATAAGCGTTGTGATGGCGAGCAACCCTCTGCAACAAAGCCAGGTCCCACAGCGGTTGGCAGGCCACAGGTCTGTCCATATGGAACCAATGCTTCTTGCTTTCGCGAGTCACCCACTTTGAGACATAGCGCAGAGGCAAAACCCAAAAATAAACAAGAAAATCGGGCACGCCAACCCTTTCTGTTCTTGTGGCAGCGTTAATACTTTGGTAGAAAATCGTGGCCTTCCCCCACCTCAAATAAACGCAGTAACCTCCTGTTGAAGGCTCAGAATATCCCTTTGGGGGATATGGGTTGTAAGTGCTTGGAAGAGGTAAAGGATTTTGTGAACCCAGGCGAATGCCTTCTCAGCATCGATGGATATGAAGAGAGCCGGGATGTTACGGTGTTGGACCTTTTCCACCAAGTGGGCTACATTCCGGAGATTGTCCGCCCCTTGTCGTTTGGCGTATGAAGTCCACCTGGTCAGGCTCAATCAGACCAGGTAGATGGGGAGCTAGACGGGCTATTATTTTGGTATATAATTTAACGTCAACATTTAGCAGAGAAATGGGGCTGTATGAAGCACAAGATGTTGGGTCTTTCCCCGCTTGGGAATAATCGCTATTTCGCTCCGGCCATGGTCGGTGTGACAGTCATTGTATCTGCGAAGGAATTAAAGAGTCGCAGCAACGGTGCTTGCAGCTCTGGGAGAAAAAGACGATAGAATGGTAACGTAAGGCCATCAGGGCCTGGATCCTTGCTCTGGGTCTGTCTAGAGGGTGCACTATGCCCCTGTTTTTCCAGCAGTTTGATATTACGAGCTAGATTGGTTTTCACCAGGCGGGATTCCCGCATGCCGGCAATGGAGATGGAGGTAATAACACCTCAAATAGTGGCCTCGAAGGCATCCCATAGGACATGCCAATTAGTGTCCGGGAGGTCATTAGTTACAAAATAGGCCTGAATCGCCTGGCGTATTTCGGCCACATCGACCTGATCCCGTAAGGCGTGTAAGGGAAGTCACCACCGAGGAGCGGAGCAGGGTTCCTGCCCATACCTGTCAAGGTAACCTCCAGGTGGGCATGGTCCGAAATATATATTTCCAAGATCGCTGATGATTCCAAAGAGCGAATGAGAGACTGGGACAGAAAGAACTAGTCGATTCGAGAGTAAGAGTGGTGAACATGGGAGTAAAAGGTGAATCCTTAGTCCCATGTTCTTTGTATCGCCACACGTCTATGAGACCCAAGGTTTCAAAATCATGCTTGAGAGCCGCAGACATTGCTCCAGTGCCCTGGAAGGAAAAAGTGGTGCAATCTAAGCTGGGGTCCCACACTAGATTAAAATCAACCCCGAGGAGGACGGGGTCAGGCTCCCGGGACAGCAAGTCCTTAAGCAAGGTCCGGAGAAATGTGTCTTGCGCGTGGTTAGGTGTGTAAATATTGAACATTATGTGCAGCTTACCATGGATGAGTAGTGTAAGCTTTAAATAACACCCCTCCTTGTTGCGCAGCACCCGAGAAACATGTGCAGGGCTTCCCACCTTAAAAAGAATAGCCACCCCTGCTGTTTTAGTCTGCACTGACGCCCAGAACTGCTTGGGAAACCTAGGGTGGGACATGAGCTGCGTGTCTGTACGTAAGAGATGGGTTTCGTGGAGGAAAATGACATTGGGGTCATGAACAAGGAGGAAGATCCACACCTGCCTTCTCCTGTTGGGGGCATTGAAGCCTTTAACATTGAGGGAAGTACATTTAAGTTGTGCCATCATTGACTACAGACAAAATAGATCGCGGGCAATTGTGCAATCCACCATACCACTCTCCCTTGGATCCCGACCTACATAGGGTTAGCCTCGGGTGTAGAAGAGGATGGGGAGGTAGACAGATTTAGCTCGAATGGGTAGTCAAGTAACCCCCCTCCCATGCCCAGAAGGTCCTACTCCAAGGATATAGGATGTCATGATGTATCTGTGGTTTCCCCCCAAGAGAACAGAGAAAGAAAAAGAAAAGAGAGAAAGAAGGATGGGATAAAAAATAACAAGCTGAGAAGTCAAAAGGCCAACAGGGCCAAAGTACATCATTCCAGTCCAGGAGCGGCCCAATGGTGAAAACCAGGGTGGCTCTGATGTAGTCAATCCCCATAGGGACTAAGGGAATGGCTGGGTGTGCCAGCAGGTATAGGAGAGAGGACGCTGCCAGTCCCCCAGTGTCAGACCCGCCACAGTGTTAACGGGGAAGTACGGGGTTCACCAAGGAGTAAGTCTAAAGTCCCCGGGTCCTTTTACTGTGTATTGTATGTCCAAGCATTGCAGCCATAAAAAGGATCCCAGAGGTCCCCATGTTGCTGGGATAATTCCAGCAGTTTGGGACTCTCATGGAAAAGGCAAGTGACTACGACACCAGGATGAAGAGTTACCCCCCTCCAGCCACAAAAGGTCTAGATCATGTCAAGGGTCCACCACTCCATTTCCGGAGCCAGAGAGGGAGGGGGTCCCGACAGGGAGCCCCGCCCTTCATAAGATTGTGAGGCCTCTATATATTTTAAATGCTGGATGATGTCCTGGTTAGCTTGGTGCGATATCTCACTTGCTTTAGAGGCTCTAGCATGAGGAGGAGGAACCTTCGACCACTCTGGGTGCAGGGGAGTCCTGACTCAATGTCCACAGAGGTAGGGGTGGAAGGCCGAGGGTCGGTAGAGAGATGAAGCAACTAAAAAGCCTCCTTGAGCGATCTCAATGACCTTCGCTTGCCCTCCTACTGGAAAATCAGAGCGAAAGGATGGCCCCACTGGTACTTGGTGTTCAATTCTTTGAGTTTGTCTGTTACTTGCTTGAAGTCTCTGCGGCGGCGCATAGTGATTGGGGATTGTTCTTGAAAATTTTGGTTGTTGTGGCCCTCATATATCAGATTCTCATTGGTCCCAAACGCTGGAAGGATCGCCTCAAATTCCGTGAGGAAGTACACCCAGGTCAGGATGTCATGGATCAGGTTGGCCTTCCCATGCAGATGTGCTACTCGGTGCGCTCTGCCCAGCGTAGGGGGCGAGGCATCATCATCACCCCGGATCATTTGGAGGAGATCTGCGACATAGGTCATGATGTTCCAACCCTCCACTCCCCTTGGAACCCCCCTGATGTGGGCGTTGTTCCGGCGGCTTCTATTTTCTACATCTTCCAGCTTAATTTGGAGTTCCACATGTTGCTCCTGACACAAGTGCTGTGCTGTCACATGACATCAGAGTTCCTCCTGATCCTCCATTCTCGTGTCGAGGGTTCTTCCAAGATCATCCACTCTAGTGCCAACTTAAGCTACATCTCTGCTGATGTCTTTTAGGCATGTTTTGAGAATTCAATTCAGATTTTATTTCCTGAAGGATGTTGGACATAAAGGCTTGGGTGATAGGGCTGGTTTCAGCGGTTTCCGGAGGGGTTGGCATTGTGGAGACCTTTAGTGTTGGCGCAGAGGTAGTTTTAGTCCACATGTCTGCCACTGATGTGTCCTTGGAGGCTGGCTGTATCGTGGCTTTCCTCGATTTGGTGCGGGCATGACTTAGACAAAGGGTAAACCCAGCCCATGGAAGATTCCGCTAGTGTCCAGCAATTGAGCCCCCCTCTGGAACGGCACCATACACAACCAAGAGGGAAGGCTTCCAGCCAGGGTCAACTGCATACAGGATGAGTTGTGGCTACAGCGGAGATAGTGTAGGTGACTCTGGGAGGGCACCCACAGCGCAAAGAGAGGATATGGGGGAGGCGGGACAGACCTCAGGCACTGGCCGACTGCACAGCAGATCTCCTTACCTTCGTACGGAGTCCATTCATGCCCCCTCGCCTGACAGGCCCCAGACTCACCCCCTGAACTGGGGTGGCAGAGTGGGCTAAAGAACGGTGATGGATTAAACCCAAATCTGTTGACTGGGTGTGAGTGTTCAGATGCTCCGTCCATCACCACCCCCTTTTGTACCGCTTTGTTCGCCATAAGTTGGCAGGGTATGCTCAGACGTGAGTCCCTTGCTCACTTTGCCACTGGATTCAAGCAAGCCTGGCTGAAGACGGCTGTAATGCCAGAAACCGGTCCTAGGAAGCTTGTTTCTGGTCCAGGGAAAGCATGGCTTGGCAGTTCAAGCTGGACTGTTACCATGAGGCACTGGGTCAGACTGATTTGCATATGGCCATGTCTGAAATGGGGTGGCAGAGTGGGCTAAAGAACGGTGATGGATTAAACCCAGATCTTTTGACTGGGTGTGAGTGTTTGATTGGTTCAGATGCTCCGTCCATCACCACTCCCTTTTGTACTGCTTTGTTCGCCATAAGTTGGTAGGGTATGCTCAGACGTGAGTCCCTTGCTCACTTTGCGACTGGATTCAAGCAAGCCTGGCTGAAGACGGCTGTAATGCCAGAAACCGGTCCTAGGAAGCTTGTTTCCGGTCCAGGGAAGGCATGGCTTGGTAGTTCGGGCTGGACTGTTCCCATGAGGCACAGGGTCAGACTGATTTGCATATGGCCATGTCTGAACTGGGGTGGCAGAGTGGGCTAAAAAATGGTGATGGATTAAACTCAGATCTGTTGACTGGGTGTGAGTGTTTGATTGGTTCAGATGCTTCGTCCATCACCACCCCCTTTTGTACCGCTTTGTTCGCCATAAGTTGGCAGGGTATGCTCAGACGTGAGTCCCTTGCTCACTTTGCCACTGGATTCAAGCAAGCCTGGCTAAAGACAGCTGTAATGCCAGAAACCGGTCCTAGGAAGCTTGTTTCCGGTCCAGGGAAGGCATGGCCTGGCAGTTCGGGCTGGACTGTTCCTATGAGGCACAGGGTCAGAATGATTTGCATATGGCCATGTCTGAACTGGGGTGGCAGAGTGGGCTAAAAAACGGTGATGGATTAAACCCAGATCTGTTGACTGGGTGTGAGTGTTTGATTGGTTCAGATGCTCCGTCCATCACCACTCCCTTTTGTACCGCCAGACTCACCCCCGGCGCGTCTACCAAGGAAGATCCTGTATAGTCTCTCACTTCAGCTCTTTTGCCTTCCTGTGGGCAATACAAAACGACCGTCACTGTTGAGAGCTGTGGGCCACAACACGACTCACCCCAGGCAGTTCTCCAGGGGGGAGCAGGGATGTAGAGGCTGGGGGTCAGGGGCCAATAACTCCCTGGTCCAGGCCCGGCGTACAGGTGGAGAGGCGGATCAAGCGAAGGCCCTGCCACGTGAGAACTTCAGGCTCAGGCGGGCGTGCTGTGTCCTGCTAAAGCCCAGGTGTGGCTAGGCTCCGTACTGTATGCTGCCGAGGTGCCCCCCCACCAAACTCCACCAGTATAGGAGGGAGCGGGAACGGCAACAGGGTGGACCCAGCAAGGGCACCCACAGAAAGCCCTGGGCCGCAGCAGCGTGCCACCGTCTTGATGGGCACAATGTCCGCCATGCTCTACCCCCCCCAGAAGCTACACTGCCACCATCAAGCTTCACTCCAAAGGGGCAGCCCTCTGGGGAGAGCCAATATGTAGCTGTGAAAATGCTGGGGTCAATATCTTCCGACCCGGGTCCCCTTGCGAGTATGGGACAACGGCCCAGTTGAGGACCTGAGCCCTTCAATCCCCTGGGCTCAGGCAGGGGCGCAAGAACCCACCAAGGCCCCAGACGCTGCGAAGCCTCACTCATGCAGGCTCCTGAGCTCCCCCCCCACCAAGCCACCTCGGTCAAGAGGGGAGCTGGGGAAGTGGCAGAGGTATTCCGGCACCCCTGGAAGGTCTCGAGGCCCGGGGGTGCACCGATGTACTGCGGGGGGAAGCGTCGATCTCACTCCTCCCCCGGAGACTGAACCACTACACTAGGTCTCCGCACCAACACTGTTCTGCTGGGCCTGCATCGCTCCACTGCCCCATCATCCACCTCACCTCTGGGCATCCGTTGACGCTCTTCAGTCGAGGGCCGTCACGGCGTGGAGTCAGTGCTTGGCCCCGGTCTTCACGTAGCCCACCATGCGGGCCTCCGCTCGTCCCACTCATCACTGAAAGAGTTCCCTGGGAGGTGCGCAGTCAGGTACGTGGGTGTCGGGGCATAGGCAGCACCCCTACGAACTCCCCAGCAGCCGGCTCCACCGCATGGCCCAGGACTCCTCTGGAATTAAGGCCTCTCCTGCGTCAGCATACAAGATGGTGGGCGGGAGCGTCTCGTTAGGCCCTCTGCTCCATTTCAAGTCAACCTGGGCAGCGTAGCCCCCGGTGAGACAGCGTGGGTGTACAGGGAGTTGGAGAGACACTGGGGGGTGGGGGTACCGATCGTACCCCCCAAGCTGCTAAATGCTCTAAAATGCCAGCGACTGGCCTCCGGAGGACGGAGCTCACACAGCATGCATCCTACTCCATCAAGGTCTTGGCCACGCCGCCCCTCCATAGTTTTTTAACTGAAGTACATCTGCTTACTTTAACATTAATTGATGAATAAACAAGACCATTTAAAAAACTTTAAAAAAATGGGTGAAGGGCAGCAAAGGAAGTGACTATAATGGGCTGTACAATTTGTTTATGAGAATTGAATCAACACCTTATTGACTCCAAGCTTATTTTGTCTAGAGGGCTTGTGAAGGAAGCTGACCTCTGGATCCGTACCAGAGTGTCAAAGAATGTACCTGGGGGTACACTAAGAAGGATGGAGAGTGTCCCTGTTTATAGAAGGGAGGGATGGAAAACCAAGGGGACTTCTCTTGAGGCCCTCAAATATTTTTCAAGGAAAGGGATCCCAGTCCAATCCCAAGGAGATGGGTGTTACCAGTATCAACATCGAAAGAGGGATGCCATCTGTAGGAGGAAGCATCCTCCCACTGATCAAGCTATCCTGGCTGATGAGGGGTGAAACTCGAAACCGGTCCCAGGATGCTTGCTTCCAGTACAGGGAGGACCTGGCCTGGCAATTTGGGCTGGACTGTTCCCATTGGGGGCAGGGTCAAGACTGATTTGCATATGGCTGGGTTCAAACTGGAATGGCATGCGGAGCAAAAAAATGATGGCTTTCGGCCCAGATCTCTGTACTGGGGTGAATGTATGACATTGTTCTGCATTCTGTCCATCACTTGTTCTTTTTGAAGATAACCTGTCTGGTAAGTGGGCAGTCATTGGTAAAGTGTCAGTCTCCCCTGCTTCCATTTTCAGTTGTGGGAGCACCCTTTGAAGAAGTAGGCATTGCTATTGTTGGGCCTCAGAACCCCAAGACTGCCTTAGGCAATAGGTTCATCCTGGTCTTGGTGAACTATGCCACACAGTACTCTGAGGCCAGATCCCTGATGGTCAGTGACGGAGTCAGTGGCCGCCACGGCATGATAGGGATTTATCCCTGAGGGTTTCCCCTAGGAAGTTATGTCTGACAGAGGCAGCAACTTCATGTCCGTGTGTGTGAAGTCCACATGGAATGTTTTGGGATAAGCTGCACATTTTCCACCATATACCAGCCCCAGACCATTGGGCTTATTGCTATATTTCACAAGAACCCGAACAGTGCGATTGTGGGTCTGTCAGATCCCTTGACCCAAATGTGTGAAATAATCGTGCCATTCTTACTGTGTGCATTCAGGGAAGTCCCCTAGAAGAGAGTAGGGTTCAATCCCGTTAAACTTCTGTTTGGCCATTTGGTGTATAGACCTCTCATTCTTATGAAAGATAGGTGGGAGTATCTCAAGATGAAGAGAGTTGCATGTTAGCCCTCCGGTCTCAGATAATAATAATAATAATACAGTCATTTATTGAGCGCAAACAGCTACCTCCAAAGAGGTGTCCCTGTGCTAGAGCGACAAGTGACACACAGGAAATAACACAGATAAAGTTTTTCTAGGAGAGGCCACTGAGAACCAGGAAGTCATGAAGCACTGATATGACCAGAAGGCCTTTCTAGTGGAGGATCAGCCTGGCCAAAAGTTGTGTGTAATGGAACTTGTGGAACACCAGGCCTTGAAGAACCAGTGGGCTGGGCCCTATGAGGGGAAGGAGTAAAAAAGGGAGGTCACCTACCTGGTAGGCATAAAGTTGTGCTGGAACCCCTTATGTGCCCTACATGTGACCCGCCTCCAGCCCCTCTTTGAAAGCTCAAAAGTCACTATACTCCTGGTGACATATTTTGGTGAGGAGGATGTTGCTCGGATATGAATTTACCTTATATAAATGAAAAGACAAGAAGTGTTTGGCAAAACAGGAACAAGTTGGTTTAATTAAGTGCTGCTGCAAGGAGAGTGTGGACAGAATGTGTCTGGTCAAAATCATCTCTTGATAAACAAAGTTTTGGCCCTCCATTTATACAGTTCATGAGGTACAATAAAGCACTTTTTCACATTCCAAAAAGCATCTAAGTTGTAAATCAACAAACTTGGGTATCTGGTACGGATACAGATGGCTCTCAACTGTGGGGAGAGCTAGTGTGGGCCAGTGTGTATGTGTACAAATGTCCAGCATGAGGAGTGAGTGATCACTACATGTGGTGTGCCTATCGTGTCCTGATTGATTGAGTGTGCCTAGCTACATGTGGTATCTTGCTTTGTGGTATTTCTGGTGAATGTGAGCCTTAGGTCAAACAGGTTTTATTCGGAACAATTATCTTGGACTTGTTTGTGGTGCTATTATCTATCTGTAAAATCAATTTGGTTTTTCTCAGGGTGAAAGTTTGTCTTTTGTTTATGAGCGATCCCACCTGTGACCTGTTACTCGATAGGCATGGGCATCGGTTGCAGGACCTCCCTGACCACATATCTGTGACTCGGGGTTGATGGAGAGGTCACCTTGGCTGACTCCAACATAAATAATGTGATTTAATTGGAACTCCCAAAAGTTATATGGCGGCTACTGGTGTATTTTTTAACGACATTATCGTCATTACGCATACAGTTGTAATTTTGTACATTGATATCATTTGTACTGGTATTAACGAGATTATGTTTGCTCTGGCCTGAATGCATGCTGACATTGCTCTTATTCACAACAATAATATTTTTGTGTGAGCATGGATCACGGAATACATTGGTATCATTATTGCTGATGTCTGTGGTGTTGGACGGGCAAAAGCTGCGGTATACATGACTTTGCATTGACAGGCATTGTGCAGGTACAAGCAGTGGCATTCATTCACATTGCATTTACTGATGTTGCTGTTGTCGGGCCTGCCCATATCATGAAATTCATTGACATTGTATTCACCCCATCTTAACAAGGAGACTGAACCCCCTTCCCAGACCTTCTGCCTTCCAAGGAGGACGGGAAAGTGGAAAGAGATGTCGTCTTGCTACTCTAATCTCAGAGTAACAGAGTGACTGTTTTGATGTGTCAGGGCAGTTTGCTTTTTTTTTCTCACTTACATAAGGCCCACTGATTGGTGTACCCATGGAATAGACATGGAGATCAGCATGCCTGTCAAGAATAAGATTTACAGGCTGTCTGACTAAGTGAGGGTCAGCATCAAGGATTAAGGATCCATGATGTTGGATTTGGGGAGGATTGAGCCCTCCCGTAGTCCCTGGTCCGGTCCAGTGGTACTGGTACCCAAGGCTGCCCTACCAGGCACCACACCAGAACTTCGATTCTGTGTGAATGGCAGGGCCTCAGATCAGTCCACAAGACTGATGCTCAACCCATCCCCAGAGTTGATTACCTCTATGATCACTGGGGTTGACAAGTTCTTCAGTACCTGTGACCGTCCGTCAGGGTATTGGCAGATTGCCGTAACTTAGAGGGGCAAGGAGAGGTCAGCATTCAACAACACAGAGGGCTACCTTCAGTTCAGAGTGATGCCATTTGGACTAAAGAATGCCCTTGCCACTCTTCAGGAGGTTGGGCAGCTGGGTCAGCCGCCTGCTTGGATTACATTCTAGCCTTCAGGTTCAGCTAGGATGATCTCCTGCACCACCTCCAGGAAGTGCTTCTGGCCCTGCAACAGGCAGGTCTGACTAATCAAGAACAGTAAGTATAATAGGGCAGGGATCTGTGGTCTAGTTGGGCTACCAAGTTGGTGGAAGCAGACTTCAGCCTCTTCAGCCCAAGATGCAGGGCATCACTGCTTGGGAGCTCTTCAAGACCCAGACCCATGTGAGAGGCTTCTTAGGCCTCGGGGGTACTACAGCTATTTATTTAAGGGCTAAGGCACCATTGTTACCAACTTAAGTGAGCTGACTTCTAAGAAGCAGTGAAGAAGGAAGTCATGACAAAGGTGTGCCACAAAAATTTATACTATGTAGGAAGCTAAGTGTACAGCATCGGTGCTCAAGGCTCCTGACTTCTTTAAAGAGTTCCTAGTACACCTGAGTGCTTCAAGTATGGCATTGAGGTTGTATTGTCAAACCCAAATGATTAGAGCTTTGGACCAACCTGTAGCCTTGATCAGCAGAGGTGGAGGGCAGTTGAGACAGAGGCATTTGCAGCGATCTGTCCACTGAAGAAGTTGAGATCAGACATGTTTGGGACTCACATCTGAGTTCAGATGGACCAGAAACCACTTAGATGGCTGATGCAAAAGTGTGGTAATAATCCTAAACTGTTGATGTGGTCCTTCGTCCTGCAGGTAATGGACTTCATAATGAAACATCGCCCTAGGACTGACCATGCCAATGCTGATGGTCTTTCCAGGTTTCTCTGCCTCTGCGATGACAACTCCCATTGCGGTGGGTATTTCTCCCAACTTTCTGCTGGGGTGGGGATGACACATGTTGGAAAGTACCATTTTGTGCGTGTTGTCCCCTCAGATTTTAGTTTCCTATTGCTGGACCCACTTTTGTTGGCCATAGGATTTTGTGCATTGTACCCCTGGTAAGCAGTGGCAAAGTGCTCTTTTTTTCAAACATGGTAAAATTGTCAGAAACCTAATTGGCACATTTATTCACTCATAAGGCCTAGTATATGGTACTATCTGTACCCAGGGCTGGTAATTTAAATGGTACTAGTGTATTACAGCACTCATTGTTATGTTATGTGACCGGAACTTAGAATAGCGCAAACAACTCATTTCTGAAGGCTGTATCGCAGCAATCTACTGAATCAAGAGAAGACAACTAATCAAAATAGTCACTTCTTCAGAAGTTTTTGTAACCTATCAGGATCTGAGCAGGAATGAATTTAGATGGGTAGTTTATTCCAGTGGTGGGGGCAGGGTGGCAAAGAGACCAACAGTCATATCTCGAAGTACAAATATGGAGCATAACAGCAGTTTATCCTTGGATCCAAGGTTTCTGCTAGGGCAGAACTGAGTAAGCTTCACCTGTAGGTTAGCAGGGCCCTTGCCAACCAAATATTTACAGATGAGTCAAAGAAACTTAAGTAAGGACCACTTCTTGACAGGTAGCCAGTGAAGAGCTTTAAGCGTGTGGCCGAAGGGGGGCCAGGAGGGAGCTTACAGATTAGGCGCACTGTTGTGTTTTGGACTACCTGCAGTTTAGAAAAAAGAGCTTCATTATCCGCTACCAGCAGGGCATTCCCATAGTCAAGATGACTCATAATGAGAGCCACCCACTACACTAGTCCTGTAAAGCATGGCTCCAGGCCTGCGGCTACTGCCTGAGTGTGCGAGTTTAAACTGCCATTTTGATATGGGAAAAAAACCTTTTGCCAGGCATAAACCCTTCCTTTGTAATACTTAAAAGGCATGCCCTAGGACTGGGTACATGGTATATAAAAGTAGGGCATGTATATTTAATGTTTTGCATGTCCTGGCAGTCAAAAATCTCCAGTGCAGTTTTTCACTGTGGCAAGGCTGTCTCTCCTATAGGTTAACACTGGTTTACACTAATACATTTATTACGTGCTAATTAGGTGGAACTAGTTAGATAACTGATTCAAGGGCCTATTTTAATGGTAATTTAAAATAATCCAACTTGATAGGAATATTATAGGATTTTATATTATAATTTATTGAATGACACTATTAGAAACGTGTCATTTTCCTGCCTAAAACCAAAAGGCTTTCCTGTGAGTATCTAGCTGTCACCTGAACCTGGATGGCTCTCCTGTGTATTGCTCCCAGATAGTGGACCAAGGGTTCTTCCCTTGACAGGATCGCCTAGATTAGGTATGGGCGGAAAATCCGTTTCGCTCGCGGATTTTGCGGATTTTCGGGAAATTCGCAATCCGCGAGATTCGCGAATCTCCCGCAAAATCCGCAAATCCGCGAGCAGCGGATTTTGCTCGCACTGCTCGCACTGTTCGCGTGAGTTCGCGGCTTCCCAGTACAACTTCGCGCCCCGCGAATAAGTGCTAAATTGCAGAAATACGATCTTAGCAAAACTGAAACTACTTGCCAGGTTCAAAAGTTCAGGCTCATCATTAGTAGCCATTTCCTGTAGTGCTTCCTGAGGGGCCCCTCCAGAGTTCAGTTGCCAGTTGCAACTATTATGTGACCCTGCTCTGAACCTCAGAATAGTTACACATATGCCACAAAGGTCCTGAATTACAGCTAAGGGAGACAAGCAGGAGCCAGGCTGGAAGTTAAAATCCATTAAGCAGCCCCTAATTCATTATTGTCAGTTGGGGCAGGGCAGGTGTTGTAACTAATTTTGCAACAATGAAAGCACTTAGCAAGTGCAAAAGATCACTAATCAGGGCGCACTAAGGAAGCAGGTGCCAGCTAAAAAAATATTCTGTGACACATTAATCAGCCCCAAATTAATTCAGGTCACTTGAGGCAGGGAAGGTGTGCTTTGCTTTGCCGAAAATAATGTACACTGGACAACCAGAGGGTGTGGTGATGAAACAGAGGGTGGCATGGGTGGGCCAGAGGGTGGCATGAGTAGTCAGAGAGTGGCAGTGGTGATAGAGAGTGGCAGTGATGAAGAAGAGTGTCCCAAACAGGCTGGACACGTAGAAACAAGAAGTTCGCAAAACATGCGACCCGACAGGTAAGTTCGCAAATTGCGAAATTGTAAAAACCCTCGCGAACTGGCAGAAACACGGGCAAACACAAAAAAAAAAAAATCTGCAAATTCGCGGGAATTCGTGGATTTTGCGGATTGCGAGTTCGCAAATCCGCAAAATTCGCGAACGCGAGATCCGCAAAATTCGCCCATGCTTACCTTAGCCTAGATGCTGTACCCTGCACCTTTCTGAGCTTCGAAGGATGCCAATGCACTCACTGGCAGATGAAGCTCACACTAAGACTGCCTGCTTTTGTCTCTCTAGTCAGATTGGCTCCAAACCCATTGAAGGGGGAATAACTGGCCAGAACTGGTTTAGGTGGTGGACAAATGATTAAAACCACCCACAGGCTAGCTCTGGGCATAATAGTGGATCCCTCAGAACACTCCTGGGCCTGTGAAGAATCAGATGGAGGACTGCTCTACTTTATGAAGAACCTGAAGGAGGACTGGACCTGCTTGCCTTCAACCCAGAAGCCCA
Organism: Lissotriton vulgaris; assembly: GCF_964263255.1. Classification (NCBI taxonomy): domain Eukaryota; kingdom Metazoa; phylum Chordata; class Amphibia; order Caudata; family Salamandridae; genus Lissotriton; species Lissotriton vulgaris. The sequence continues at coordinate 360,507,066 of NC_141685.1, read as the reverse complement.
AAGGTGACTCAGAGTCAGTTACCTAACCTCCTGTTTTAGCTACAGGGACATAACAAGATTCCAGAGACTTTTCTCCCTACAACTGCTCAGCTGACCAGTTCCAACTGGAACTGCCACAGACCCTGCTGCTAGCCTCTGTTGGGGTGAGTCCTAACCCTATAGTGGTTCCTGCCAAGCCCTGGACCCTTAGATGGTGTTAGAGCATACTCCTCCTGCCTCAAACTGCAAGAGCTCAGACGTTAAAATGTTTTGCCAAGTTCTCCTTCAAAGAACTGGGGAATACAGGGACTGCTGTCAAGCCAAAGCTGTCGATGTTGAATCGCCGGTCAAATCCAACTTGCGGGTTTTGCACTGCTGAAGGAGATATGACTCCCAATAAAATATCTGAACTTAGAGGATTTCACCGAAACCTATGCCATGCCAAATCTGATTAACGGCAATGTCTTTCTGGGCATAAACCTTGGACTTCAACCTCTCATAGCTTTGTCCATGAGTGCACTAGATCCCGCTCTTCAGCAGCCTGCTGTCATTGAATCCCACTTCTGATTCAGCTTGCTGATCTGTTGACTACTCATGGATGACCACTTCATCTCCCTAAGACCAAAACCTGGTCCCTGTATCCGACTGGCAATTCATCGCAGTGGGACCTAACATTTGACTTAGACTTGGTCTACAGTGACCAGATACCCGAGGTAGGCACTTTTTGCTTTTTTCATTTCAACTTTAAAAATTCATATCTCCAGTTCTACTTAATGGATGTTTTGTCATTTCAGTGTCATTATATTTTCTAAAATATTTTCTATGTTTCTAAGTTGGTTCTGGATTTTTCTTGTGTTGTCTTTTAATTTAATTACTGTTTGAGTACTTTATACATTTCCTCTAAGTTAAGCCAGTCAGTCAGTCAATATAGCTTTATTCGATTTTGGTTTAAAATCATAAAAGCGTACATTTAAAAACGGTTGTAGGTAAAAACATACATACAGTAACACATAGTATCTGAAGTTAAAAGACTTTTGCCCGACCTGTGGGGGAAATATATTAATTGTAATGAGCTTTTCACAGGTTAAGCTTAAATCAAACTGTAATTAATAGGGATGTCAATACTTAGGACTATAAAACAATGATTCCTGTCTGGAATAGGTGGGAAAGCTACGGCCACTTGATACGTGGAGTCCTCTGCCCATTAACATGTTACAGCCTACTTTTAGGCTAGGTGTGGGGTTACACGGCATTCTAGGATAAAAATCATGCAAGTCCCAGACTGAAATTGGGCCGGTTCCCACTTGGGGTGCACTGGTACGCAGGTATGGGACAATGTGTCTCTGCCTAAATCTAACGAGTACTAGGTCACCATCAATATCTTTTAGGAGGGAGCCCAGCCAGCCCACCCTTCTGACACTCAGTATTGTAGCCTCGAGGTTAGGTGGCAGGGGTCTATTTTTTGCCAGCCAGAATTTGACTTTGTTTAACAGGTCATGTTGTCTCTCGGTTTTCCCAGGTGTAAGTGATGTTACTCCCGCGAGGACACATACAAAAGGAGCTGCCTCCGGTGGGAGTTGGATAGGGATAGCTTTGTTATACTGTGCTCTAGAAGAAGTATGCTGCGGCAAAACGGGTTTAAGAGAAGTTTTACGGGCTATTGGGGCTGGTGCGTTAGGGACTGTTGATTGGGTTGGAGCCCTTTTATCTTGCATAATTGGCTTGGGGTCTTTGGGAGTAGAAGGTAGGTTTGAGCAATTAGGTGTTGTAAAGCATTTATTGCCAAGCAAGTGCGACTTGATGGTTTCCTCCATACCAGTCAGCCTGTCCCCTAGTGTGTTTATTTTTTCTACTAATGGTGATATAATAGAGCTGACCAGTTGTTCAATAAGGGATAATAGATCCAGCTGTAAGGGGTATGCTAGAGCGACTAATTTCTCGACAACCTTAGGAGTCGTGGAAGAATTACTGACTGGAACTGTGGGGCTTGTACACATTTTTTGGAGTTTTGATTGATTCCCATTATGATTAACCCCACTACATTTCGTTTTAGCAGATGAGAACAGGGGAATGCAGTCCTTTGGGTGTTTTCAATATTGACTTTTTTGGATGATGGGAGGGATTGCAGGGGGCTAACAGTATCAGGTAATACACAGGAGCTTTCGTCGGGAGGCGTTGATTCCACTAAGGTATGTTTAGTTTTACATAGGGTGTTTAGGTCATCTAACCACGCAAGAGCGTGCTCTGTGTCTGCTGTTTGTGTGGGCTGGGGAGATGAGCCTTTATCGACTTCTCTAGGGATGGACAATGTTGTACTGCTTATATTATCCCCCTTATGAGTCATAGTGTAGTTTGGGTGTGACAGAATAGTTGTAGACAAGTCATACGCATCGGGAGGGGAAATGTCCTGGGAGAGAGGCAAAGTCAGTAATCGGAATACCAAAAGGGAGCAAATGTCTATCTTTACCTCCTCTTAACGAGAGCCAAGGGGGGTAGCCCCGTCCCGTCCTCCTCGGGCCTCTGAGGGCCACAGAGGGCCCGCCTGGCCAGGGCTTAGCCCGGCGACGTCCGCGCGCGTCGGCAACGCGGAGGAAGCTGCTCGCCTTTATGCCCTCCGTGCGCGGTGATTCCCGGAAGTGGGTGTGTCCGCAAAGGAGTCTGGGAGCTGTAGTCTTCCCCCACTCCAACCGGTGAGTGTCCGCTTCTATGTCCCCCGTTACCTCTTTTGGTCTTCTTTTACAATCCACAGAGAGCCACGTTAGTTCCTAGCACCTAGCTCCTAGCACCTCCGGCACCGATATTCCACCACTCGAGTCCACTCCGCTTTTTTCCGGTGTCCCCAGACGTCTCTTCACCTGGGCAAAATCCAATTCAAAACGATTGCGGAATAATTAGCTTTTTCCCTTTTAATTTAAATGTCCCAAAACAACTCTTTCTTTCTTTTATGGCTTCCAATATTAGCGCTGCATTGCTAACAGCCGGTTTGGACTCCTCGGCTCCTGGGCAGGGAAACAGGTTCGCGCTCCGATTTGGAAAACGGCTCGCTTTCTCACAGTACTCCGTGATTCACTGAGCTAGCGCTGCACCACCGCAACTCTCGCCCCCTCTCACCGCCGTTGCTTTCCCTCGCTTCAGCAGCACATATGCTGAATTTGCACTTGGTCCCGAGGTTTCCTCCCAAATCCTCCTCACCTTTTCTTTCACCTTTTCTTTCACAAAAGGGACTCCCAGTGTCTACTTATTCCTTGATTTATTCTCCTATTCATATTCCCCTTTTAAGCCACTAATGCCTCTAAAATTGTGCTTCTTTGAATTTCCAGTAGTCTCTGGCAAGCAATTTTGAGGACTTCGCAGTTCAAAAAAAAGGGTCAGGCCGATGTTTAATTAATTGCTCCCGGCATTAGGTTGCGCAGCAGTCCCTGCCGTCATTCGGGAAAGCACTGGTCACCTCCTCACCTTCTCAGGCACTGCCTGCGGCCATGTCAATGAACTCCCCCTGCGGCCGCCGGAAACTCGCAATCACGGATGCCCAGCTGGAGCAGACAAACTCCGGAAAAGCTCACTCTGCATACTGCTCAATCCTAACGTTTGGAATTTCGAAAGCCTGCCAGTCATATCTGTGCAATAGCTACTGGGAGTTTGAACAGGTTTATATAGTGAATTATGTGGTTCAGCCTGAAAAGAAATGTGATTTCTGCTGCTGAACAAGAGGGAGTTCGAGGCTATTCTGCGCCAGGAGGCACAATCAGCTGTCTGGGGGCTGGTCCAAGGTGCGCTTTAAAGCGCTGCCCCTATTCCAGCCACACTGGACACCATTTCTGCTGCTGCACAAGGGGTACTTCAAGTCCCAGGTGACTCTGTGCCAGGAGGCACCATCAGCTGTCTGGGAGTCAGTCCAAGTTGCCCGATTCCTTCCGCACAGGATACTGTTTCTGCTGCTGCACAAGTGGGACTTCAAGTCCCAGGTGACTCTGTGCCAAGAGCCACACTTCAGATTTCTGGGGGCCCGTTCAAGGTGCTCTTTAAAGCACTGCCCTAATCCTACCATTTGTGATGCTGATTCTGCTGCTGCACAAGTCCCAGGTGAATCAGCACCAGCAGAAGCCCTCAGCTGTCCTGGGGCGGTCCAAGGTGCTTTTTAAAGCACGGTCCGTGCTTTGGTGAAGCCCAGGCCAAGGACGGGAGAAGAATGGGCTGGACCACCCCTCTAATGCCCAAACCGATAAGGTACTCTTGATTTTATTCATGGTCACCTCCAAATGTATAACACGCCTCAATTTCTGACTCCTTGATTCAGAAATTGATTGTGTCTTTCTTCCAGTCCTTTTTGAGATTTGTTTTATTTGTGCTGTCTGCAGATAGTGATCATTGCAGAAAGGAAAGCTAGGGCAGGAGATACAGGGGCTGTAGAAAGTAATAAATCCAAGGAAATGCCCAAATTGGTGGATGAGAACTCAGTAATAGCCAGGATCGATAATCTTCTGGAACAATGTGAGCAGATGCTGATACAGGAGCCTACAGATCTTGTTCAGAGTGGGAATAATCCCTTAACTCTAACACTGTGGTAAACAATTGAAGAATACCAGGGGTGTTCTACGGCCTAGAGTTCGTAGGCCCGGATTGCTCCATGTCCAACCACTCTTGCTGCCCCCCACTGCATCACCTCCTGCTGATCCTGAAAGCAGAGAGATGCAGGTGGAGGGTTTTCCTTGCAGCAACTGTTTTGTTCCTTTAAGTTAGCTACAGACTAGGCAGATATTGGCAGTGGATCTTGCAAGTAATACAAATGATGCTATTCCAACGTTGCCTGGGTGCTCCACTGTCAATGAAGCTGCCCTTATAAAAGGAAGAGGTTGGTGTGCTGAAATCTCTGGTAGCTTCCTTGTCTACCACAGTTTTACCTCAGAGTATGTCTCCATTGACATTTATTTCCCAACAGTCAGAACAATTTCTGCCTTTGATTGAGCCCTTACAAACAGCACGGATGCCACCTTTGATTACTAAATTGTGTCCCCCTGGAAAGTTCTTGGCCTAGGGCTAAGGCCATGAAGGCTGATATACCAACTAAACACACATCGGGCTCTCTGGATACTAAGCTTACGTATAGCCACATAGGGTTCCACAGAGACGAAATAGGAGAAGTACTTTACAACTAGGTAGGGGGAACATGCTACCCTTGGCCATATTACAATGATCAATGTCCCAAAACTCTCTAAAAACTTGGCCATGGAGACTGAGGAGTCCTTCTTAAATAAATCCATTCACTGGATATGTCATGTTCAGGCAGGGCTGTTGTTCATTAATTCGCAACTACATAGTTGTTGCAACAAGAAGAGCGGAGCGAAGCACGTGGCTCGACAATGTTCAGTTAACCTTGTCCTCCCCATTTTTGGCAGACAATCTGGTTGCGCTAGACACAAGAACAACTCCACCAGGCCCCTCCAATTTACAATTCAAATACATTAATAATTATGATTGCACAAGCACGGGGGAGTGGCCTGACTGAGCACCAAGATGGTGGCTTGATTCACTAACTCCGGAGTGACGGCATCATTAAACCTGCTTAACGTCGTTAATTGCTGCAATGTCTGCCGCTGAGCCCTGCCGTTGCTGCCCAGCTCTCCGTGGCCTGCCTGGGGATTGGCGGCGCTGGTGAACGCAGCTCTTCTGCCTGATTGGGGCCTCACACCTGTGGTATTTGGGCCCTAGGCCCTCATACTAATAAATGGATGGACACAGATACAGTTGGTATGGTTGGCTAACTGGCCCTGAGCACGTGCGCTCAGCCCTTTATATTAGCAGGGTCATCTGACTGATGACGCCTGTGGTGGGTGGGTGTTCAGTGTAGGTTACGCCATACTGCAACAACTAGAACGTATCCCTCACAATACTACATCCCTCCCAAACTTTAATGAAGGTCCAAACAAAAATGAAGTCTGAACCTGTGGGAGAGAATACAAAATTGCAAACCAAATATAACTCAAGGTAGATGACTTCCCCATAGTCTCTTCGCTGCTGGTCATCTGCAATCGAGGGTATCCTTGCAGTCGGGACCACTAGTTCTCCTCAGCACAATGTTCGGGTGCCCTGTGGATGTGCTCCTTTTGTACTTGCACCGTGGAAGCGTGCTTTACAGTCCCTTTCTTCCGACACGGCAGTCAGTAAAAAGTGCAGATGGAATGATAGTGGATCATTGGTGTGTTGCTGTCCACTGTACAGTCCTGGTTGAGGTGTTTTCTCCAACTGGTGGCTGGTTCCAACAGGATTTGCAGTTGCAGGATACCCCTCTCACGGATACCCCTATCTGGTGGGTGTCCCCTCTCACTGGACGATCGGGAGGCCCTTTACTGCCAGGCTTCCACTGGACCGGTGGGCTGCCGCCTTGTCGCTCCAAACGCATTGGAGGAGTCGCTACGGGTCCCTTCTCCGTGTCCGAAGCTCCACCTGAAAAGGGTGTTGTTGGAACTTGTTTATTTGCATACCACCTTTGTTCCCCCTGGATTTCCAGAGCAAGCTTCAAAAGTTCATCTCTAGTGCTAGGAACCGCTGCCACCGGTGTCCCAGAGGCTTCTGCGCCTTGGATTTCCTCGGTCCTGTGTCCGTTCCATCCCAGATGTGGTTGCTGCCAATGGACCGGCTTGCTCGCCTCTGTCGTCACCGGGTGATCTTGGGATTCGCAAGTAGACATGTACTTCCAGGGATACTGATGTTTTTTCAAGCACAATGTTCCGATGTTCATGCACCTTTGCACTTTCTTCTTCAGGTGTTCCCCTTCTGGTGTGTGTGTTGATCTGTTACGCACACCTCTTTACTCTTCTCTCCTTTTCATCGGTCACCATCTCAAGTTCTGATCTTTGATTTCCTTCTTTTGTGACGCGGTCTGGTCTTCTCTCATGCCTGTTCGCTCTAACCATGCTTCTCCATGTGGCGTGCACTCCACATTTTTCCCCCTGGTCTTGTCCAAGCACTAGGACACTGTCTTCACTTCGCTCTGTAACTGGACCTGTCATCGCGACCTTCTCTCACTTGATTACTTCTGACTTTTAGCGGATTTCGTTAGACTTCGCTTCAGTCTCTTCCTGGTCCTCTTCGTGGACATCTCCTCGGTCCTTCCCTTCACAGATGTCTTCCAGTTCTTCTTGTCCAATGTCTTTGTCAGATCTCTTCGCTCACTGACTTCTTCCAGGTCAGCTTACTCCTTGCGACCAAACTGGCAGGTCGGCTTCTTCTTCCTTGCCACCAAACTGGCAGGTCAGCTTCTTCTTCCTTGCGACCAAATGGGTGGTCGGCTTCTTCCTCCTTGTGACCAACGGGATGGTCGGCTTATTCCTCCTTGCGACCAACTGGGTGGTCGGCTTCTTCTTCCTTGCGACCAACTGGGTGGTCGGTTTCTTCCTCCTTGCGACCAACTGGGTGGTCGTCTTCTTCCTCCTTGCGACCAACAGGGTGGTCGGTTTCTTCTTCCTTGCAACCAACTGAGTGGTTGGCTTCTTCTTCCTTGCAACCAACTGGGTGGTCAGCTTCTTCCTCCTTGCGACCAACTGGGTGGTTGGCTTCTTCCTCCTTGCGACCAATTGGGTGGTCGGCTTCTTCTTCCTTGCAACCAACTCGGCTTCTTCCTCCTTGCGAGTCATCATGCTTCTGGTGGTCTGCGCAACCACTCCTCCTTCTCGTCGCAGTCACATTGCTTTGGCGCGCTTCTGGTTGCGCACTGCTGCCACTTCAGTGACTGCTGCTTTGGGCGCTTGTCTTGTAGTCTTGTTGGTCTCTGTTCAGCTATGAGTTAGCTTTCACTTTTCCATTTGAAATCCCCAGGCATCTCCGGCGTTCCTTTTCCAAAGGGGTGGGGGGCTTGCTTACTTCTTTTCCAATGGAATGACAATGTCTTATGGGTCTGCCTGCCCCTTCAGTCGGATCCTGTTTGCTGTCCTCACGCGCTTTGAGTAACGTACCCCCAACTGCCTCTGTGTGGAGTTCCTGCACTCCTGGCGCGTTCCTGCGCCATCCCATTGCAGTGGTTTGGTGCCACACTAGCATGGCAAGTCTCTTGCGCACTCTTCTTTGTATGTGGCAGTTCTCATTGTCCAGTGTTGCCTGTTTGTTTCCCACTGGTGCCTTTTGTCCTTCAGTCATGTGCTGCACAGCAGCCTGTCCTGTGCTGCTGCTGTGTTTCCTTGGTTTGTTGCAGGCTTGTTTGTCCTTCCTTCCTTCCTTCCTGCAGTATCAAAAAATGGCAACCAGATGGTGCTGCTGCTCTTTGCATTTCCTGGCAGTGCTCCGATCAGACCCCAGGAGCCTCACACTTGCTGCGGGCCTCGTTCAGGGGGCCCTGATGGTCTTACATGCACCACATGGATGGGCGGGGTATTTCTTTTCACTGCCACCCCTGGGATACTTGCAGGCTGCCTGAGACCTTCTCCTTTGCCTCATAAGTGTCTCTGTTTTCTTTCTCCTTTAGGGCTTCGCTGCCACATGTACTTTGAGTGGCTGGAGGGGGGGGGGGTAGGGGACACTTGTACCGAGTCCCAACGCTTCCTCCTTTGAAAGTCACTTTTTGCACACAGCCCCTGGTAGCAGACCCTCTCACCTTCTAGGCTGTGTGGGGGACTCGTGTTGCTGTGGCTGCGGGTGGGCTCCGCTTTAGTATTTTACGCCGGGCAGCCCATGCCATTTAGGGCCTCCTGGGCTGATTTTACCCGGACATCGCTCAGACAGGCCTCCGTAGCTCCACACACGCTGCAGACCTTTCTCTGATGCCTCTTCAATTTCATGAATTTTCTTGCAGCCGCGGGCCCCACAATACTGCTTCTTTCCTCTCACGTCCGCTCATGCCTTCACTACGGGCCGGGCAGGCCTCCCGCGGTCCTCATGCTGCAACTCCCCTGTCACCACTGTCGCTTAGGAGGGGGGGACAACAATTCTTTTGAGGCTCACAGCCTCGCGCACCATACTCCTGCCGTCTCCTCATATGTCGGGCAGGGTGGGGGAGGTTCGTGCTGCACCCGGGGGCTGCTTCATTTGTTAGGGGCCCTGGGCATGGTTTGTTCATTCCGGCGGGGACGGGGGAGTGGGTAGATCCTCCACTGTCCGTCCTCCGGCCTCTTTCTTGCTGCAACGTCCCTCAGCCAAGGCGCACTCACTGCCTGATGCTACCTCAGCAGACTCTTCACCGCGGGGTGGGCTCTCGTGGACCTCCTGATGTGTGGGGACACTTTACACGGAGTGCCACGGCCCCATGACACCTTCCACATTCACGGTCTCACCTCATGCCCGGCGGGTCTACGCGGCCGATGCGGGTGGGCTCCGAGCGGCTCGCTCTTCTTCCCACCGTGCTCTTCCACATGCCGTGGGCTGTCGAGCGCCTTCTTGCAGGGGGCCGATTTATGCCAGGTGCATGAGGTACGGGGTGGGCTCCTGACCTCCTCACCTTCACCCCGGGGCACTTCACATGCCCTGTGGGGTGGGCTTCAGAACACCTCGCACGCCTGGGGCTCTTCACATGCCCCGCAGGCGATTAGGCATTTCTCGCCTACTCATCAGGGGTGCCCTTCGCACGGGCCGCTCTCCTCCCCCTTTTCTCAGCTTCTGGGATGCTGCACGCACGGGCACAGCCCCCTCGTTGCCAATGTGGTATTTGGGCCCTAGGCCCTCATACTAATAAATGGATGGACACAGACACAGTTGGTATGGTTGGATAACTGGCCCTTTTTATTAGCAGGGTTATATGACTGATGACGCCTTTGGTGGGTGGGTGTTCAGTGTGGGTTACACCATACTGCAACAACTAGATCGTATCTCTCACAATCCTACAACACCAGCGGCATCTCACCGGCAGCAGCCTGACACAGCCCTTGGAGGTCCTGCGACTTCAGGGGTCACGGGCAAGCCTTAGGGCGTGGCTGCGTCCGCGGCTGAGCGGCTCCAAGAAAATCGAGATTGGTGCTGAGCGACCTTTAGACATGGTGCAACAGAGAAAAACATCTGGACTCCCCGGATGGATCAACTAACATCATACCAATGGCTGTGAGTTTCCCCCGCATTCCCTGAACACACCTGACCACATCAATCCTCGGACCCCTCCCTCACAGTGAGCAGTGGCCTGCAATGTCACGCATGGAACAATTACTGGCATGACTCTTGTGTGGGGCTAGACAATGGATGGAGTCCTCTCATTAAAGACGGCCTGATGCTATAACACACCAGGACAATACACAAAGATTGCGCCTAAAAAACCCAACCTGAAATGTTAACTGGTGTATGGCCACTGCTTGAATCATCATTGTATGTTGCAGCGGGTGTAGTCAGTCTTGCGCCTGAATTGAACACCTACACGGCGGTGCCCCTCTTACTCTGGCCCCCCTATACTCACTCACTGATCTGCATTTAGGACGCTCCTGCCTACTCAATGTTATCTCCGCTACCTCTCTGAAACACAGGCGCTGGTCATGCCATCTACGCTCACCATGGATCACGGTGACCCCAAGCAGTGGCAGCTCATATTTGAGCCCCGTAAAACTCCCAGGAGGGAGAGTAGTGAAGATGCTGCATGCAGCGATACCGAAGGCCCCGCTGACCCCCCAGATGCTGAGCAGCCAAATATGAATGGTGCAGCATCCATTGTGGTGGAACTGAAACCTGGTTTTAAAGGAATAGACGTGCATTTTGACACCCTGGCCGTCGTGCCGGACATTATGCACAGCCACCTGGAACAGCACGAGACCCACATCAACACTACAGAGCTTCACATTTCGGAGGTAGCAGATGTGCCTATGATCAAGCGCCAAGAGCAAACAGAACGCCTTCTTAAAACAACAGCGGCCAAGGCAGAGGTCCTGGAAGCTAGGTCATGATGCAACAGCATTCAGATTGTCGGGGTGGCCGAATCCACCAACACTGGTCCTATGGAGGCAAACGTAGAGCGACTTCTCGTGGACCTCTTTGGAAGGGACACCTTATATGCCACATTTGCAGTAGAAATACCCCACAGAGTATTTGCTCCCCGGTCGGCCCCGGTGCTCCACCGCAGCTTATTATAGCCCAGCTTTTAAACTACTATGACCAGGATATTGCACTGCGTAAGGCCAGGGGCATATAGGGACTTCAGTACCAGGGAATGACGTTCTCTCTCTTCCCTAGTTTTACGCCAATAGTCCAGGAGGATTGGCGTAAATTTTAATATATAAAACGGACATTGAGAGTAGCAAACAATCCATATGATATGCTCTACCGTGCGGGACTTTGTCTTCAACCCAATTGTAAAACCCATATCTTTGAGACACTTGCAGAAGCCACTGAATTCTGGAAGAACCACAAGCCGACCTCGGGTCCACCCCCCGGAAAGTGACTTACCACTTTTCAGTCTACAGCTATGGCATAAAAGAGAAGTATGGCCTAGATGCCAGGACCCAATAAACTCGCTGACAATGGGCAACAGATATCCTTTTGGGGGCATGGCTGGCAGCCGATGAATATGGCAGCTGCCTAAGAGAGCTCTGGACTTCCAGAGGCTTCCACGAATACTCGTGCACTTATCTGCACCCAAAATGACCTACAAATGGCAGTGGTAATATCGAAGCCACCAAAGATTAAGCCGAGATGCCTGCGTCGCCGCAACTCAACAGTATGGTTCAGTCCAAAATTTAGAATCATTGCAGAGTCACTTTGCCAAAGATGTTTGACCTGTCAACAGATGAATCCAAATAGGAAAACTGTTGTGAGCATGGGAACCATAGGACCGGAGGGTGGTCCTTTTACCAGATTACAGATGGATTTCATTGAAATGCCGATGCACAACAGGTTAAAATATGTGCTTGTGTTTGTTTGTCTATTTTCAAGATGGGTGGAAGCTTTCCCAACTCGTCACAATGACTCAGTCACTGTGGCAAAATTGCTTTTGAGGGAGATCATACTTAGGTACGGGTTTCCAGTAACCATTGAAAGTGATTGCGGAACCCATTTTGAAAACAGATTGATGAAATTAATTTGTGAAGCCTTAAACATTGAGCAAAAGCTGCATTGTGCATACAGACCAGAAGCATCAGGTGTTGTTGAACAATTAAATGGAACTATCAAGAATAGAATTTCAAAAATGTGTCTAGCTACAGGAGTAAAGTGGACAGATGCTCTTCCACTTGTTCTGATGTCATTGAGAAGTACTCCTGAGAAAAAGACAGGCCTTAGTCCCCATGACATTGTAATGGGTAGAGTAATGAGGCAAGCATTTGTTCCAGTTGGCAAATTATTGAGTATTATTGATAGTGCAATCATTGAATATTGCCAAAATCTCTCTGATGTAGTAAATTCTGTATTTCATCAGGTGGGAACAGATGTAATCTCAAAGGAGAAAGTGCAAGCGCATGATTTGTTGCCTGGAGACTGGGTGAGGACAAAAGTCCATCGAAGAAGAAACTGTTTAGTACCAAGGTGGCAAAAAGCAAGGCAAGTGATTTTGGTCACAACAAATGCTATCAAGTGCAAGGGGTTGAAAAGGTGGGTGCATGCGAGCCATACAATTCGTGTACCACCTCCTGAAAATCCTGATGAAGACAGTGAAGGGACATCTGATTCAGATTCAGAAGGAGACCCAGAAGATCCCGAGTCTGATGATCAGCAAGAAAATCAACATCAAGAAAATCTAGATGAGAATCAGAACTTGAATGAAGAAGATCTGAATATCGAGGCTGGAAATCGAGGTGTTGATGAAGACCTGCTAGAAAAAGAATCTCAAAACCAAAAGGGAGATTCAGGAGCAGAAGATTCTGAGCAAGACGAAAATCTAATCCAGGAGAGTATTGAAAAGCAAAGAAGTAACTCTGTGTACAGGAGCAAGAAGCCTGAAACTGGGAAGCTGAAGGTGATTCCTGAAGAGGAGGAAGAATTACCAAGTACCAGTAAGGATATTGTTCCTAATGGAGTGAAGTTGCCGAGTAAAGAAGTTCCTAGGTACAGACTTGAAGTCTCAGATACAGACACTGATGAGAGTGATGAAGAATCTGATATAAGAAAATTCAGAAAAAGAGCTTGGAAAGCTGAATGTAATGAAAGTTTGCCAAAGAAAAAGATTCTAAGGAAAGGAGATATTTGGCCTGAAGATAATTTGAAATTCAAATTGGTGAAGAAATCAAAAGAGCAAATCAACGAAGTTTCTAGTCAGGGGGGTGACTCAGAAAAGAAAAACGAGAATAAAAAGATTGAAGTGATCTCTCGCAAGATAAAAAGTCCCCAGAGTGGGCCTATATTATTATACCACCAATTGTAGAGGTGGAAAGCAGTAGTCAGGAAGATTAGGAAGAATTCAGTTACAAAGATTGAATGTTGTTTAGATTTTAGATAAGGGTTTTGCTTTCCTGGCATAAGGCTGAAGAAAATGTGTTAGGTGACTTTAGGTCGAAGAAATTGTGTTTAGTTGGAGAGCACATATTTATGTGACACAAGGTCAAAGAAAAGCTGTTTAGGGTTTAATTCTAAAAACAAAATTAAAAGGGGGATATAGTTTGATAGTTCACTCACATTTAGTCATTTAGTTAATTCACATTATTTAAAAAAAAAATCAAATTGTTTTTCAGAATGCCTAGATCAGATACTTCAAGGTGTTCTATACTGAGAAGATGTTGCAAAATGACTTCAATTTGTGTGGTTTTATTCATTTTGGTTTGGTTAATATTAGCTGTAGTTTACCCTTTTGGTATTGATAAGCAAAAACTCAAGACTAATATAACAAGTAAGGCAGAGACTAAACATGAGAAACATGCTGGCAAGTCTAGCAGAGTTATTGAGCATGATCCAGAGATTCATCAAGATAGATCTGTTGGAGATTTCTCAAGCAATTCATTTTCAAGGCTTCTGTCTGAATATGTTAAAGTAATGAATGTTAAAGACTGCTATGTCTGTGTGAAGCTGCCTGCTTCTGTCTCAGAGTGGGTTACTTATAATATGTTACCTCTCACTTATGGCATTACTTGCAGTGTAATTGCTAGCTTGTTTTATCAAACTGGTCGTCTTGAGTATTATTATTCAGACTTTGATGAGGTTTTTGCAAATCTTAAAGTTGTAAATAGCTTGAACAAAGTAAAACCTGCGAAACAGATGGGGGAATTCTTTTTAGTTACTAATGAGCTCAACTATGAGTATGCTTATAGAAATAATTTAACATGCAAAATGAGAGCAGAAGAAAGGACTTTCCTGAACATGGTTGAGGAGAGAAGGGCTGTTTACAAGAGAAATGAGATGCTTAAACATGCCAAGTCAAAGTACTGGCAAATGGAGGATGCTAAACTTAATGGTGTTAACACAAATGCTGCTATACACATAGATGAACCAGTTAGTGGTAAATTTTGCATTAGAAGAGATAACACACTTTATGATAATTATTTTGTAGGTGCTAGTCAATGTGAGGATACTTATCGCATCATAGGGGGATGGGGATTTAAGGGTGGTAAGGATCCAATTTTTCCTGGAATTTATTTTATTTGTGGCAATAAAGCATATTTTAGCATCCCAGACCATTGGTATGGGACATGCTATCTTGGCTTAGTTTTTCCAAAATTTTTTCATGTTGACAGAAATGAAAAGGGTACCTTTGAATTTGAATAGGTACAAAAGAGAAAGTTTTACAGAAGTCCTAGGAGACATCTTTGGTGCTGTCATTCCTATGGTAGGAATTACCATGAATTCAATCAAAATGAGAAAGGTTTCTACAATTGTAGATAGGTTGTCAACAGATACTGCAAGTGGTTTCCAATTAGTCAACACAGAACTTGTTGCTACCAGGAGCATGGTTATGCAGAATCGTCTTGCATTAGACATTCTGCTTGCAAAAGAGGGAGGAGTCTGTGGGGTCTTACATGTCCAACATTGCTGTACCTATATTCCTGACAAGAGTCGGAATATAGAGTCGTCAATTAAAAACATCACCGAATTTCACGCAGAAATAGAACCCATGGAAGAGGAAAGTTTCACTGAACGAATAGGCAAAAGAATGGAGGCAATAAAAGAATGGTTTTCAGAAGTTGGTAGCTCCATCATTGGCAAAGTGCTCTATCAAGTAATTGTCATCATTATAGTGATAATGCTGCTAAAAATTAGCTGTATGATTCACAGGAGGAAGAAGCATCAGAAAGAAAAGAGGAGGATTTTCAAACTCAGAAAGGAACAGGAGAAGGAATATGAGTTAGAAGAAATGCAAAGGGCTCAGTTTGAAAGAGATGATCAGCCAGCAGAAACAGGGGTTTAGGGAGACTAATACAGAGAGAATTCAAAGTGTGAAGTCTCTAAATTGGGTTCAAAATTTTTCTGACATTTTTGGGAGTTGTTTGGTGATTTTTAAATCACCAGATGAGGGAGTTGATTGACTGAGTTTCAGAAATTATTTTATTCTGACTCGTAAAGTTTATTCCCTGTAACATGAATTAATCTATTAATGAATTGTTGCATGATTTGTTTTACTAATTCAACCTAGAATAAGATTGCACACACAAACACGTGGGATTAATGACATGTGCTCTTGTTGCATTTGCGAGTTTGTCATGTAACACATGGTTAATATTGTCTTATTTGTCCTACTGTCCTTGTCATTATTAAATGCGGCTGAATATTTTATGGCATGTGCTTTTATTATATGTGCTTATATGTTTGTCTTATGTCGTGACTGTCTGTCTGTGTATTATTCGATCATCTTTTTACTCTTTCAGATACATAAAGACTTCAGATGGACATTATGAAGAATGGTAGATATTAAATGTGCTGCTTTATTTGTTTGCTTCTGCTAGATGTCATTTATTAATGGGTTAATTATTAGCAATGGTTGGGTGGGTAACAGAAGGGTTTATTTTACTTGAATTAATCATTCTTTTGTGTTTGTTTAAATACTAGCCCGAGAGAAAGGCTTGAGGCCTAGTTCTGGAGAATGTTGGTTAGCCTGTGTACGTGAGCAGAGCCAAGCACAGTCGTATTGGAACTTTTCCATGAAAGCTATTCTTTGGAATGAACTGAAGTTTAAACAAAAAGACTTGTGCGTTATGTGCTCTGGATGTTATTTCTACAAGGCCAAGGAAGTGACAAGGGATGGTTTGGTCGAGCTTTGGAGGAAATCAGTGAAACAACTTTGGAAACTTTATCAAATCCTCGGAAGCTGGTGTCGCTTCATGTCAATGAACAATGATGAAATGACGTTGTCACTTTGGAAAGAGGTGGCTTTGGTGGTCTGACAGTCAGCAACCAATCAGGGTGCTGGAAATTATTAAAACATATCGTTTAGTTACATTAGTGAGTCAGAAAGGTATAAAAGTTAAGCCTCTTGAGGGGAGCGGTGCTGACTGTTTCCTGAGAGCGAAGTGCTGTCCGTTTTCCTTGAGACACATAAGGCATGTTTGCTTAATAAATTGTTTTCTTTTTACAGTTCAGAAAGCTAACTTAGGGAATAGGCAATTATGTTTTCTTTAATTCATTATTCTGTGCAATGTTGAAGTGTCGCACCTTTGGAGCCAATAATTTAATGATTAAAGCTGATTTAATAAAAATGCTTGGAATTAATAAAAGAGTTAATAAAGATTTTGAATCTTTTAAATTTTAAAAATAAAAGACTTTAAACGTCAAGCTGGTCTTGATTATTTAGTAGTTACCATTAGTATGTATCCATTGGCCTCAGTGGTCAAATTAATAATTCTTTGATAAATCTATGATTATAAAAATTATACTTCAGTTGTAAATATGTATATATAAGTTTGATGGTGTGATTAATTAGGCCATATGATTCAGCTTCATGATATTCTCTCCTAGTCGCATGGGCCTAGTTATTGATTAGTTTGGTGAGTATTAGGAAGTGAATGGTGACGCATATGAGACAGAATTTCTGTAGTGACGCTGGATCAAAGCCAAACAGAAAGAAATTAAATTAGCGAAAAAGAATAAGAGAGAACGAGGTATGTCAATGGTGCAAGCTGCCATTGCATATAGAGATAATGAAGAAGAACAAGAAAGTGAACAGATGCTTAGAGTGAGGAAGTTAGCGGTAGATAGATGCTACCCAGTCTTGCCGCCTAAAGAGCAGAAAGACGAGAAAGATCTTACGAAAGATCCTTTAATGTCGCATCTGTTAAATTCACCTCCACCCTATGCGCAGAATGCTACGGCACCACCGCCACCAGTCGTGGCTGTGCAACTGCCGGTTGTTTTGCCTCCTGTGATTCCTCTACAGCCAGCTTCTCCGTTGGCTACTGTTCCTTTGGCGCAGCCTCCTCAGGGGCCGCCAACTTTGCCCTTTCCTACGACTGCTGCTTCTGTGCCTGTCCCTACAACTCTTATGCCTGTTCCGACTTTGGATTCTTCTACTACTGTTTCGTCTTCCCTTGTTCTTCCAACTACTCCTTCTCCTAGACAGCTGATGACCGCTGCCTTTTCTGGTTTCCTGCTTCCTTGGTTGGGACAATTGGGTATGTCTCCTGTGAGTGAGCGTAGACAGTCACGTAGTCAGTTGCCTGATACAGATGAACGAGTGGTTTTAGACCACATGGCGCGTAGATGGGTTACGTATGCGTCTCAGTACGATCTTGAGGGTATCATGGATGTTTTCTGGCAATGGGAAGCACCTTAGCAACGATATGTTTTTGAGATCATGTGTGCGTTCCTCCATGACCAATGGATGGACGAGGTGGGTAAACCTCCTGAAGAGTTGTTTCGACTGCGTTCGGAGTGTGTGAAGGGAACGACTGTGAGTCTCCTCGACATCGAGAGAGCAGTGTCGACTTTATTGTCATTTTGAAATAATGCTTCTTCTGAACGATTGCTTGAGCCTGATTCGTCAATTAGGAGACAAGCGCGTCAGTATCTGATGCGAGAGGTTCCTCCGGTTTGGAGACCTGCTGATGCAACTGCTCAGCCACCTGTTGTTGCGCACTTTCAGCGAGTGTGGGTACATGTTCCTTGGAAGCGTGCTGAAGTTCTAGCGCTTAAGCAGACTTTGCCTGATCCGCAAAAAAATCCAGCTGGATATTATAAAGAACTTACGCAAATTGTGTGTTCGTGCGTCATGAATTTGGCGGACATAGATATGTTGTTTGGGAATGTTGTTCCACAGCCCATCTGGAATGTCATTCGACATACGGATCATGATAATGAATTGGGTGATTCGTGGGTTAATCTTGTTGCTGCAAACGATAGACAAGTTGGAGGTGCTAAGCCTGAAAATATCATTACAGAACATTCCTGGTAGGATTATCACTTTTATGAAGACTTTGATGCCTGAAGTACGTGTTAATTGGGACAAGTTGTCTGCGTGTAAGCTGAAGAAAGATGAGACTGTGTCAGATTTTTTCTCACGTTTCGAAGAAACTTTTGTCGATCATAGTGGGCAGGATATGGCTACCGAGGGGACCGAGGGGACCCTTCCTGCAAAGAAGCGCTGTTCCTGTGCTGTTGCTGTCTGGCCACTTCGCCACGCCTCGCGGCCCCCGCTTCGCGGGAGCCGCTCGTAGGCTTAGACTCTCTCTGGGGAACATCCTTTCTGCCTCCCTTCACGTGCTTTGAGCACCAACGCGCCCCTTGCAAGCTGTCATCTGGTCAACAGGGGTAGAGGCGGGACTGCGAGGACCAGCATTCCTAGCGCCGTGGATCGGCCGCAGCTGGTCCTCTTCCCGCCCCCTCCTCCTCCTCTTTAAAATCTGTGTGGAGTGAGTGAGCCTTGGGACCCTTCCTGCAAAGAAGCGCTGTTCCTGTGCTGTTGCTGTCTGGCCACTTCGCCACGCCTCGCGGCCCCCGCTTCGCGGGTGCCGCTCGTAGGCTTAGACTCTCTCTGGGGAACATCCTTTCTGCCTCCCTTCACGTGCTTTGAGCACCAACGCGCCCCTTGCAAGCTGTCATCTGGTCAACAGGGGTAGAGGCGGGACTGCGAGGACCAGCATTCCTAGCGGCGTGGATCGGCCGCAGCTGGTCCTCTTCCCGCCCCCTCCTCCTCCTCTTTAAAATCTGTGTGGAGTGAGTGAGCCTTGGGACCCTTCCTGCAAAGAAGCGCTGTTCCTGTGCTGTTGCTGTCTGGCCACTTCGCCACGCCTCGCGGCCCCCGCTTCGCGGGGGCCGCTCGTAGGCTTAGACTCTCTCTGGGGAACATCCTTTCTGCCTCCCTTCACGTGCTTTGAGCACCAACGCGCCCCTTGCAAGCTGTCATCTGGTCAACAGGGGTAGAGGCGGGACTGCGAGGACCAGCATTCCTAGCGGCGTGGATCGGCCGCAGCTGGTCCTCTTCCCGCCCCTTCCTCTTGTTTTTCCTTCATAGCTTGTGTGGACAACGCGCACGCGGGACGCACGCGGGGCAACGGCCGGGGCGAAGACCGGGCAAAGAGCGGGCCGTTTGAGGCCGTTCGAGTACGGCAGAGTCCGGCCCAGGCCCACTCCCCCTGGACGTTCTGAAGACCACCCAAAATGCCATTAAGATCAGGGAAGGAACGTACTGTACAAATCAACACATCTAATGGCGTCGTCTCTGGCCCCTTGGACGCTTTTATCACCCGGGCCACTGGCATCTTAGAAAAGGAAATTGCCATGGTTGAGAAAAGGCTCTCAATAGACCTGATTAGTGGAAAACGATCCTCGCTGGGGGCTTTAGCTACATCTGTCTCCCCTGCACCATCTGTACCCCATGCTGCATTCAATTGTGTCCATACCACCTCTACGGACGCAATAGTCCATATAGAAAATATTGGGGGTAGCCTGTCCACAAGAGACAAAATAATGGAAAAAAGGCTTAGTATTAACGACTCTAAAGATACGCAGGAGATTGGGATGGAGGATAATGACTCTGTGATCAATGAGGAGCAGGATTTTAGCCAATTATCCGGAACTCCTCTTCTTAATCAATCCAATATCTCTAATCCTGTTGTAAAGGCTAATTCACCTATATCCAACTCTGCCCCCAATACCAAAAAGAGAAAACGGGATTCTAGAATGTCAGGGGAAAGAAATATGACACCCAATAAAGCAAATACAGTCCAAGGGGAATGGCGCCAGGGGCCCGAGCCCCAATTAAACCTGCTAAAACCCTCGGTGCCTAACAATAATAATATGCTATGCCCCTCACTTTTGGCTTTGGGTTCCTCCACTACATGTCCCATGTGCCTCAATAGTGATGAGGCTCTGCTGGCAAAAATGGAGGCCATGTTTAAAACACTACTTTTACCAGTCCTGGAGCGGACTAGGCTCATGACCTCAAAGATCGATAGTATGGAGGGTCTGATCCAATCAAACCACGCAATGTTGCAAGCATTGTGTGGCTTAAATAATAAGGGCACTGTTAATGCACCAGCACCAAGTAAGGCACCTAATAAGGTTACTAGTAAGAATATGGAAAACGGCAAAAATTCCCTCAATAAAACGACAGGAATAAATAACACCATAGCTAAAGGGGGTCAAAAAACCAATACCTCTTCTACCATCTCATCTAAACCAGGTGTTAGTTCTCAGACTCAGATACTAAAGCCCCAAACGAAAACAGAGGCTAAACAAAATATGGTTGGGCGCCAACACATGGGTCCTCAAATACAATCTAATATAAATCGTCCTTCACCAATTTCTTCAAGAACTCAAAATACTGCTTCTACCAGTCCCAGGGAAGGGGGGCGTAAAAGGCCAAACATCCCCAGTGTTGATCTTCCACCCGAAGCGGCCTTACACACCATCGTCTTGACAGGCGTAGCACCATTAAAACCAGGATCTAGGGAATCATATGGTGACCTTCGTAATAAAGTCACCTTTTGGCTGAACAAAAATCGCCCGCTACCCCCCTCCACTCCTACGGAGATATTGTATGTGAGGAGAGTAGATTGGGTGGGGCCTGAGGCTAAAGATCTAGAAGGAGACTGTATCCTTATATCGTTCAAAGACTCATGGGTAGTAGATGCTATTAAACGAGTACCCAGATTTGCAAGGCAGGGGGATGTACAAGCACTAGATTTATCCTACTTCTACCCGCGCAGGCATATACCCTTCCAATCCTATCCTCTGTTCCGTAAAGGACCTGCTGCAAGACATCCCATGGTACTGACCCCGATTGACTGCCAGCGCCCCTTTCTCTTTAATCATTTTGGCCCCCTTTCTGGCTTGGAAGCTATAGATTGACTTAACAATCCCTTTAGCGAGTCTCCGACTGGTAGTGTGATAGCCCAAGTCCCCAGTGATTATAACGTGGTATGCCCAATTCAACTGACCAATCTAGTTGACGGGGAGGGAGGCCGAACATATCTGCCAAACAGCCCTAGACCACACGTAGTTACCCAGGGGTCCCAGATCGAGGAGAAAATCACTGCCCCGGTAGACTGTGTTAAGCATCTAGTGGATAATGATGATATAGGGGCTGCTCATGGATCTGTACAGCCCTTACACTCTTTGTTGCCAGGCAATTTGAATGACCATCTAAAAATTTTGTCCTGGAACATAGCGGGTATTAAGGCACGCCTTGTGTCTGCGGATTGGTCAAGTTTTATGGACAACTACGATATTATCCTGTTGCAGGAAACATGGGCAACGGAACCTGTCCATAAGCTGGGCTATACTAACTTTTTCAAACCCGCAACTAAAGGAGGTAAAGGGCGGGCCGCAGGTGGCTTGTTAATCTGGGTGAAACAATCCCTGGGCTTTTACCCAACAGAGTTCCCAGTGGAGAATCAGGATCTGTTATCCATTGTTTTAAACAAAGGGAACAAGCAAGCTAGGAATATTATTAACATCTATGCTAGAGGCCTTCCTGGCGGTCGATGCCCACCCCTGTTGAACCTTGTTGATCACATGATAACGAAAATGGTCGGAGGTATCACTACCATTATTGCTGGGGACCTAAATTGTACTATAGAACCTGTGCTAGATATGGGAGACACATGGACTATGGCAGATGATTCTGCTTGGGGTATTCCAGACTTACAAGTGGAGAAGATGGCTAAAGCTACAGAGGCTGCAGTGTCCTGGACGGCCTTTTGCTTACAAAATGGGTTCAGGGCATGTAATGGCCGCTCTGTCTCTGATGCGAAGGGAAAAAGCACTTTTGATAATGGCCATAGGCAAAGCCGCATTGATTATATTTTACTGGACATGGAGCATTGGGCTCTCTTAATTGATATGGTAGTTTTAGAGCGCCCGGAAAGCGATCATAACCCACTGTCCCTATCGATGAAGACACCGGATTTAAATAGAAGGGAGGAACCATCTGCAACCTATACAGGGGATGTCCTACTTACCAATGATAGGAGGAGATTGAAGTGGTCACAGGTTATAGAAGATGAATGCTTATTAAATAATATCAATGTTGTAGTAGGAAATGCACTTAATGAAATGTTGCAAATAGATATGTCGGGGGTGGAGATTGGAGCTGCAAATAGTGTGATGGGTGTTCATATTAAGTGCTTTGACAGCTTAAAATCAATGCTATCCAAACCATGTAGGAAAGTTGTTACTAAAACTAATCCCTTGCCCCAAAAATGGTATAACAAGGACTGTAGAGAGGCACATACAGCTCTCATCTCTGCCATTAAATCTCGGGACATGGTTAAAGTGAGAGCTGCTAGACTCCATTACAAAAAAACCCTTAGCAAAGCCAAAAGGGAGTGGGAGGATGAGTTCTGGTCAGATCTTTTAGAGGCATCATCCTCTAATAACCAGAAAAGGTTTTGGGAGTTGGTTAAATGGGGCAAAAACATCGACTCTTCTACACCCGGAAATAATGTGCCACTCGAGGATTGGGTATCATTTTACTCGGCCCAATTTAGAGCTGGGGACGATGATACTTCAAATCCCTCAGGCAATCCACTCACGCAGACCCCAGAAAGCGGGAAACTCATCTTTACGGTTGCTGAGGTTGAGCTGGCATTGGCACTTACTCTCCGAGGCAAAGCCCCCGGTATGGACCTAATCCCGGCGGATCTTTTTAAATCTAATCCCACTTTGTGGCTCCCGTATATCACTAGAATAGCTAATACTTTGGCACTTGGAGCTACAGTCCCGAAATCCTGGAAAGGGGCAGAAATAGTTCCAGTCTATAAAAAGGGTGATAAATCTATTCCAGCAAACTACCGCCCTATCAGTTTAATCGACTCGATTCAAAAGATAGTGGCGCGTATGGTTTTGGGAAGGGTCCAGGGTTGGATAGAAATGGAGAACATCCTGTCACCCATGCAGGTGGGCTTCAGATCGGGAATGAGCACCATAGATCAGGTTTTTAGATTCTGCCTGATCTATTGGAAGGAGGTTTGGTTAGGTGGTGGTAACATCTATGCTGCATTCATTGATCTGAAGTCCGCCTTCGATCTGGTGCCCAGGGACAGGTTGTGGGGTGTGCTGGTAACTTTGGGATGCCCACCCGAATTATTGGACCTTATTGTAAGACTCCACGAGGACAACTTTGCGAGGGTGAGGTGGGGGGGTCAGGGACAAGTCACAGAAACTTTCCCCGTAACCGGAGGCGTCCGCCAGGGGTGTGTCCTGGCCCCTACCCTGTTCCTCCTTTTTATCAACCAAGTTGTTAAATTTTTCTTGGATACTCCCACTGATGCCCCAATGTTGGCAGGGATGAGGTTCCCGCTACTCATCTTTGCAGATGACACTCTAATCCTCTCTAAAACACGCAGCGGACTACAGCGGGCTTTGGACCGCTTTGAGGAGTTTTGTGCCATCAACAACCTGGTAGTCAACGTGGGGAAAACAAAATTTATGGTCTTCACAAAAAACCACCCAGTCCGAAGGTCAGTGAAGATGAATGGAGTAAACCTTGAACAGGTTGATACCATGACCTATCTAGGGGTCACCCTTGATAGCCGTCTGAGATGGAAGGATCAGATCAATATGCAACAACTCAAACTTGCCAGGCTTACTGGCTGTCTCGTTAAAGAGCAGAAGGAATCAATCACTAGACGGGTCCTGCCGGCCCTTAAGATCTATGATGTTAAAATCTCTACGGCCATCTTATATGGCGCAGATCTATGGGGTCATATGGACTTGTCTAATCTGTATAAAACTCAATGTAGATTCCTCCGAAACCTAGTGGGCCTTCCACAGTCTACACCCTCGCTCCCTCTCTGCCTAGATCTTGGCACCCCCCCCCATAAATGAAATGGCAAGATTTAGGTTAGTGGCATTGTGGAGACGAATATGGACATCCCCAGACTTATTCCTTTTTGCAAAGGAATTGTCAGAAGTTAGGTCCATCAGGGGTTCAGGGAAAATACCATGGCTCATTGCTGTAAAAACAATTCTGATAGACATGGGCTTGGAACATCTTTGATGTAAACAACAAGGACCCCCTGTTCAAATACTGAATTTGTAATGCAGGGAAATAGACAATATGCAAAAAAGGAAAACAAAATGGATGATATAACTAGGGAAAAGGACAGTATGTAAAGCACAACAACCAATTAAAAATTACAAGTTCGATTTATTTGTATAAAAAAATACATCATCATCTTAAAAAACAAGCAATGTAATGTTTATACAAGAAATCACAAAATTATGTATGAGGGGAATATTTGTAACACAGTTATACACAACTGTGTTACAAATATTCCCCTCATACATAATTTTGTGAACTTTTGTATAAACATTACATTGCTTGTTTTTTAAGATGATGATGTATTTTTTTATATAAATAATCGAACTTGTAATTTTTAATTGGTTGTTGTGCTTTACATACTGTTCTTGGAACATCTTTGGTCATCCCACAATCTAATCCCTTCCCACCTAAAGATGAATTTAAATCTCTATATTGGGCCACTACCCGCCTAAAAAGAGTGATGCTGTCCAATAAAAATGACCTCACAGGCAGGTTTCTAACATTCAAAATTGACCTATTGAGAGAGCCATACTGGGATGTTATTTCCCGACCGCTAGATAAGAAATTGTACCATCAGTTTAGAGTGGGCGCTTTGCCATTAAACATCTTTCTGAACAAATGGTCCACAGGGATATCACCTTATTGTATGTGCTGCTTAGGTCATATTGAGTCAGAAGGTCACTTCCTTTTTGCCTGTCCTAGGTATGGAGCACCTCGGAAAAAATGGCTAAAACCTCTGTTCCAAAATTTACCATATAAAACAGCAATGGAAGCCATACAGGTGCTCAGGACTAACACCTCAGAGGTCTTTGTGGTAGCCTTGGCAAAGTACTTGGGCTGGGCTTGGCTCCTTAGGTTAAAAAAGCGCTCGTCTTAGCGCCAAGTGCAAAAGTCGTTCTGCTATTTGCCATAATCTGTTTAGTTTAAGTATACACCTGTTAAACCACCCTACGACTATGTCCTATTAACTGCATTCATTGTTTGCGATCTAGAACTGTAATCCTAACTTTTTAAATATTTTTTGTCTTTTCCTATTTTTTTTTAAATTCTACATAAAATATTCAGGTTTTTTTCACTAATTGAAATTTAATCCTGTTTTATTCACTTGTTAAGAAATGCTCTTTTGTTTGTGCACTTATGTATTTTTGTGAGTGTCTAAATAATAATTATGTTCATTGATTTCCTTTGGATATTTTAAATGAACCAGTTATATTCTTTTGTATTTTAATATGTCTTTTATGATTGCTAATAATCAAAATAAAGACTTTAAAACCTGAACCTGGCTACCGAGGGTGGCCAGAGATTGTTTGTTGACAAATTTGTGCACAATCTTCTTCCCGAGTTATGCACTAAGTTGAAGGATTCTGAGAGTTCTTGGCCTGTTTCGACATCAGCGCAGATTTTAGCTACGGCTCAGTACTATGAGAATAGACGTAAGGATGAGTTAGAGAAAGCGGACAAGAAGACTAAGGAATTGAAGACTAAAGTTCTGCTACAACAAGCTTATCCGCCCCGTGTTAATAATCAGCGTGATTATCAGCAACCTCAACAGTATTCGAGGAACTCGCAAAGGGACGAGATTCCTCAACAGCATTTTCCGTATGGCCCTAATCAGTGTGCGTATTGTAAAGAAGAGGGTCATTACAAGAATAGTTGTCCGGTTTTGCTACAACGAGCGAATAGTACTCCTGGTGTGAGATGTAGAGGTGCTCAGCAAGCGCCTAGAGGTAGGGGTCGCGGACAGAATGTGCGTCCTTTGCCTCCGCAAAATTCGATGAATAGTTTTGACCAACAGCAGAATTCGTCTGGTAGGACAGCACAGTACTATGTGGATGATTATTATGTTGAGGGCGATGAAGCACATGGTAATGATTGTTAGGACAGCCATGGACAAAGAGAGGGAGTTGTTTCAGTTCCAGTGGATCAGAGTGGACCTTATGTTGAAGTGATTGCATCAGGTGGTTCAGAACCTTTTCTGATAGACACTGGTGCAACGAAGAGTTCGATTATGCATTCTAAACTCCCTGGCGCACCTTTGTCTGGCTTTAATAATGTTTCTGTAGGTTTTTCTGGCGCCCCGTTACGAATCCGATTTCTGCTCCATTGCCCCTTTCTGTTGGTCCTCGTAGGTTTGAAGCACCCCTTCTTTTGACTACAGGTTGTAATGAGAATTTGCTGGGATTGGACTTGTTAAAGAGATTGTATGCGACTTTGTATTGTTCTCCAACAGGAGTACATCTTACTTTGGGTGAGAATGTGATTTCTCCGATGTATGTGTCGAAAGATTGTCTTCCATCGGAATTGTCTTTGTTACCGGATTCACTGTGGGCTACGGGTCCAAATGACGTGGGCCTGTTGGATATTACCCCATATGTTGTGACACTGAAGGTGAATGCTAAGTTACCGCGCATTTCGCAATATCGTATTTCAAGTGATGGTGAGCGTGCACTTTTGGCAATCATTTATGATCTGATCGACACGGGTGTTATTGAAGAAACGCGAGGTAATGTGTGCAATAGTCATGTTTTGCCGGTTCTGAAGAGAACTGATCCTTCACAGCCTCCTATATACAGATTTGTTATTGATCTTCGTGAAGTGAACAAGATTGTCGTTCCACAATTTCCTGTTGTGCCTGACATTACTGCATTATTGACTCTGATTCCGGCTTCTGCCACCTGGTTTTCGGTGATCGACTTGAAGAATGCTTTCTTCAGCATCCCGATTGCCTTGGAGAGTAGGGATATCTTCGGATTCTCTTTAGGAGGCTGAAGTTTCCATTTTAAGCGGGCTCCTCAAGGCTATTGCAAGAGTCAAGTCAAGTCAAGTCATAAAATTTGTATAGCGCACTACATACCCAGAGGGTTTCAAGGCGCTTAGGAAGGGGAGGAGGATTATTTGTCAAAAATCCACGTTTTAAGCTGCTTTCTGAACGCTAGGTGATTCTGGGTGAGGCGAAGGTAAGCGGGGAGTGAGTTCCATGTTTTGGCAGCCAGGTAAGAAAAGGATCTGCCTCCCATGGTGGTCTTGTTGATGCGAGGTACAGTGGCGAAGGCTTGGCTGGAAGAGCGAAGTTGGCGGGAGGGGGTGTAGAAGGACATTCGAGAGTTGAGGCAATCTGGTCCGATGTCGTAGAGTGATTTGTGTGCGTGGGTAAGCAGTCGGAATTGACGGGTAGCCAGTGGAGGTCTTTAAGGTGACCAGAGATGTGTTCGTTGCGTGGGATGTCTAATATGAGCCTGGCTGAGGCGTTTTGGATTCGTTGTAGTTTCTTCTGGAGTTTAGCGGTGGTACCTGCGTAAAGGGTGTTTCCGTAGTCCAGTCGGCTCGTGACTAGAGCGTGGGTGACTGTTTTCCTTGTTTCGGAGGGGATCCAGCGAAATGTTTTTCTGAGCATGCGAAGGATGTTAAAGCAGGAAGAGGATACGGCGCTGACTTGTCTGTTCATTGAGAGTGAAGAATCCAGGATGACGCCAAGGTTCCGTGCGTGGTCTGTCGGGATGGGTGCTTTTCCGAGGGGTTCCGGCCACCAGGAGTCGTCCCATGCAGAGGGGGATGTACCTAAGATGAGGACTTCTGTTTTGTCTGAGTTCAGTTTCAGACGGCTTTGTTTCATCCATTCGGCGACTTCTTTCATTCCTTCGTGTAGGTTAGTTTTGGCGGTGCTGGGGTCCTTGGTGAGAGAAAGGATCAGTTGGGTGTCGTCCGCGTAAGAGATGATGTTGAGGTTGTGTTGGCGGGCGATGGCCGCGAGAGGGCTCATGTATACGTTGAAGAGGGTGGGACTGAGTGAGGATCCTTGAGGTACGCCGCAGATGATTTCAGAGGCCTCGGACTTGAATGGTGGGAGGCGGACTCTCTGGGTTCTTCCGGTGAGGAACGAGGTGATCCATTCCAGTGCTTTTCCTTGGATTCCGATGTTTCTGAGGCGTTGTAAAAGGGTGCTGTGGCAGACTGTGTCGAAGGCTGCAGAGAGGTCGAGGAGGATGAGGGCGACTGTGTCTCCATTGTCCAGTAGAGTTCGAATGTCGTCTGTTGCTGCGATGAGGGCGGTCTCAGTGCTGTGTTTGGCTCGGAAGCCAGATTGTGAGGGGTCGAGTGATTTGTTGGCTTCGAGGAAGGCGGCGAGCTGGTTGTTGACGGCTTTCTCGATGACTTTGGCCGGAAATGGAAGAAGCGATATGGGGCGGTAGTTTTTGAGTTCGGTGGGGTCTGCTGTTGGTTTTTTCAGAAGGGCGGTGAGTTCAGCGTGTTTCCAGTCTTCTGGGAAGGTAGCGGAGTTGAGGGAGCAGTTGATGACGTCTCGGAGGTGCGGAGCTATGACGGAGTCTGCTTTGTTGAAGATGTGGTGGGGGCATGGGTCTGTGGGGGATCCAGAGTGGATGGAATTCATCAGGCGGATGGTGTCCTCAGTGGAGATTGGGTTCCAGGCGTTAAGGGTGTTTACTGGAGGAAGATGGACAGCAGATGGTAGGGTGGGTTGGCTTCCGGGTTGGTTGTCAAAGCTGTTGTGGATGTCAGCAATCTTGTTGTGGAAAAAAGAGGCTAGGGAGTCGCAGAGGGTTTGAGAGGGGGTGATGTCGTTGGAGTTGGCCGAGGGGTTGGAAAATTCCTTGACGATGTTGAAAAGTTCCTTGCTGTTGTGGGCGTTGTTGTCAAGTCGATCCTTGAATGCATCGATTTACAGTCAAGCTTTAAAGACACAGCTTGATTTGTTGATTTTACCTGAAGGTGCAGCCCTTATTCAGTATGTTGATGATTTGTTAGTTGCCGCCGATACTGAAGAGATTTGTAAAGATGTCACTTTGTCATTATTACGTCATTTATCTGATTGTCATCACAAAGTTTCTCTTTCGAAACTGCAATTCTGTCGACAAGAAGTTACCTACCTAGGTCACCTCTTATCGAAGGAGGGAAGGAAACTGACCCAGAAAGAATTCAGGCTATTGCGAAAATGAGTGTTCCTACGACACAGAGAGAAGTACGTGCGTTTTTGGGTATCACGTCCTATTGTAGACAGTGGATTCCCAATTTTTCTTTGTTAGCGAAGCCTTTGATAGCTCTTGTTATGTTTGTTTTGCTTCCATCTCCTTTCTCAGTTTGGGGTCAGAAAGCGCCGGGACACTCCCTGGAGTAGCCGTGCGCTATATAAGCAACCCCAATAACATAACATAACATTACTGTTAATGATACCCCGAATCCTATTCCTTGGACTGATGAATGTCTGAAGCGTTTCTCTGAATTACGTAATGCGTTGTGTTCGGCTCCTGTGTTGGGTACTCCCTACTACAGTAAGCCTTTCACACTGTATGTCCACGAGAGAGAGGGATGTGCATTTTCAGTTTTGACCCAGCAGTTTGGCGATAAGCAACGCCCATGTGCGTACTTTTCGTCGACTTTAGACCCAGTAGCTAGAGCGTTGCCGAGTTGCTTGAGAGCCACAGCGGCAGCGGCTGTTTCAATTCGACAATCTGCTGGTTTGGTTATGGATAACACGTTAGTGGTTATGGTTCCACATGCAGTGGATACCTTGTTGAACCGTACCAAGACACAGCACTTAACTAGTGCTCGGTTGTCAGGGTATGAGCTTACATTGTTAGCGAGTCATGTGCACATCAAAAGGTGTAATACCTTAAACCCAGCTACATTGTTGCCGATTCCGTTTGAGACAGATGATGATAGTGAAGAACAGCACGATTGTTTTCTAAGAACCGAAGAAGAGACGAAAGGGAGAGTAGATCTTAGAGACACTCCTCTTCCTGACTGTGAGGATGCTTTGTGGGTTGATGGTTCGTGCTTTAAGTTGCCGAATGGTGATACGACTGCAGCATATGCTGTGACGACTTTGCATACGGTTGTTGAAGCTGCACGTATCCCACATAACTCAGCACAAGCAGCTGAATTGATCGCACTTACGAGAGCATGTGTGTTGGCGAACGGAAAATGAGTGAATGTGTACACGGATAGTCAGTATGCGTTGGTGTGGCTCATAGCTTTGGACATTTGTGGCGTGAACGTGGATTTTTGACATCGCATGGGACGAAGATACAACATGGACAACTGGTAAATGAACTTCTTGAATCTCTTACGTTACCATTGCAAGTAGCGATTGTAAAATGTAGTGCCCATTGAAAGGTTACGGATGATGTTGGTCATGGAAATGCGTTTGCGGATGAAGGCCTTTTAGAGCTCTCCCTGGTGAGAACACGAGTGCTGTGAGCTAGCGCTTGACCTAATATCTTGTTTACTGTTTTACCACGTTGCTGAGAATCGTTTTTAATCATTTTTAAATCATGCAATTATTTCTCTGCTGGGGGGCTGTAAACTATCTAATTAAAAGGGAATTTTGAGAGGCACACTGACACCCCTCACACGCCGCTGTTTCTTGCTCCCTGCTTCGCCCAGCCGTTTTTATTGAACCGGCTGCAAACGATGGCGGGCGCCATCTTAGGTGTGGCTGGGGCTGCGCTCTAGTCGCGCCGGCCTCCCGCCCTCCTTAGCTATTTAGCCTGGCCTTGGAACCTGCTCCGCTGACTTTTAGAGCTCTCCCTGGTGAGAACACGAGGGCTGCGAGCTAGCGCTGGACCTAATATCTTGTTTACTGTTTTACCACGTTGCTGAGAATCGTTTCTAATCATTTTTAAATCGTGCAATTATTTCTCTGCTGGGGGGCTGTAAACTATCTAGTTAAAAGGGAATTTTGAGAGGCACACTGACACCCCTCACACGCCGCTGTTTCTTGCTCCCTGCCTCGCCCAGCCGTTTTTATTGAACCGGCTGCAAGCGACGGCGAGCGCCATCTTAGGTGTGGCTGGGGCTGCGCTCTAGTCGCGCCGGCCTCCCACCCTCCTCACACTCTATATAAGTAGCATCATGGCCAGACGGCGCAGCGGGCTGGCGCAGCGGGCGCGCTGGACGCGCGCCGAAGCCGCGCCTAAGCCAAGCCCGTCTGCGCCCGTCCGCGACCGGACACGGCCCAGGGCCTTGACCCCTGGCCCTTCAGTGCGCTACTCCTCAAACCAACTCAGATTGCTCAATCCGGGCTATCTTAGCCACCATTGCATCCCCTTGCCTCCCTCTACCGCTGTGGGTATTAATCCCGCCCCGTGCCCTGGATGCAAATATCAATTACCATCTCCACTTCTATCCGATTTACCAGTTCCTGATGCCCCCTCCAGTACGACTATTACTCCCTTTCGGGGCTGTCGAGCAGCGCTCATTAACACGGGCTCTCTCCCATGTCACAGTCTAGACATCAGTGAGTGTATTACCACTCACGACCTGGACTTTCTTTTTGCCACCGAAACTTGGGGAGATGCGGGCTCGGGACCAGACTTCTGTCAAGCTACCCCGGATGGCTATAGCGTTGTGAGACATGACAGACAAATAGGAAGAGGGGGAGGACTCGCTATAATTTACAAGAATCAGTACCAAACTACGCTTGACCCCATTTTATCCACCAATTGTGAAGCTGCAACCTTTGCAATCAACATTAATTGTAAACAAACCTTTAAAGGTATTCTGCTATACCGACCCCCTGGACCTCGGAACTCCTTTCTTGGTTCCCTCTCCGAGCTAAATGAGTATACTATAGGCTCCACTGACTACACGATACTGGGAGATTTTAACTTCCCTTTGGAAGAACAGGGAAATCATGATACTTTCCAACTTACTGCTGATTTCCTAAGCCTAGGACTTCAACAATTGGTAAAGGGAACTACTCACCAGGCGGGACACACACTAGATGGTGTGTTCACCAATAACTCTCTCATCACGATACTAGACATTTTACCCCTTACCTGGACTGATCATAGGGCTATTATATTTGGTATTGACACTCGGCCAGTCAATCTTCCCGTTTCCAGACCACCTAGCAGGGCAGCAATTCGTGCCTGGAAGAATGCTGACATCCCTCAGATGGCAAACATCCTGACATTATCCTCCCCTACTACAGGATCCAACCCTGTCCCTTCAGCTTCCGACTTCCAAGACTGGATCAGGAATGCTGCTGATCAGGTAGCCCCGGAAAAGTCCATCCGACCTAACAGAAGATCGCCATCGGCGGCGTGGTACACAGAAGAGCTTAGACTTCATCGACAACATTGTAGGAATCTAGAAAGACGCTGGAGGAAATCCTATTGCCCCATAGCTAAGCAATCCTACAAAGATGCCTTAACTATATATAAAAAGGCCATTACTGCTCGGAAAACTATTTTTTTCTCGACCCAAATAGATAACGCCAGGAATTCGGCCAGAGAATTATTCTCAGTGGTCACCTCCCTATCTACTCCTCCGTCGGGTCTCGGAGTTGAACCCTCCCAGCTGTTCTGTAATGCACTGTCCACTTTCTTTATTACTAAAGTGGCAGATATTTATGCATCCTTTGGTGGGGATGCAGGGGCTAGATCCACTGTCAGCAGTAAGGAAATACCCCATATTAACCATGCCCCTCTCTCTTCATTTGTCGCCACCACAGAAGACCAAATCAGCAGACTTATCTCCATCACCAAGTCTGGATCCCCTTTGGACCCATGTCCTCCCTCAGTGATGGCTAATTTAAGTGAGGTGATTTCTCACCCACTTATGGAAATCTGCAACACTGCCTTTCAAACCGGCTGTTACCCAGCCCCGTGGAAGAAGGCAGTGATTAAGCCTCTTTTGAAGAAGCCCTCCCTGGATCCCTCCGCCTTGGTCAGCTACAGACCCATTGCCTGTCTCCCCTTTCCTGCCAAAATCTGCGAAGCTCTGATGAATATACAACTCTCAGAGTTCGTCGATACCCACCAACTCTTAGACGAAACGCAGTTTGGCTTTAGGAAGGGACACGGGACGGAGACCGCTCTAATAAAAGCTTCAGATGAAATTAGAACCATCATGGACCAGGGAGGTGCGGCCATCCTAATTCTTCTGGATCTGTCCGCAGCATTCAACACGGTCGACCATGCTATTTTGGTCGACCGTGTCACAGCTCTGGGGATAGACGGTTCGGCTAGAGACCTTATTTCATCCTTCCTGGCCGACCGCACCCAGGCAGTCAAGTTGGGTAATTTCTACTCTCCCGTCTCTGCATTACCATGTGGAGTACCACAAGGCTCCTCGCTAAGTCCCACGTTATTTAACATCTACGTAGCGGACTTAGTGAGGGTAATAAAGGCCTATGGGGTACGATTAACTTCCTACGCAGATGACACCCAACTGGTGCTGGCGATCCATAAGAACGGCACAGCAGTGGCAGCCAATTTCCAGGAGGCTATGCTTGCTGTCAGTATGTGGATGTCCTCCAATTGCCTAAGGCTTAACTCGGATAAAACCGAGGTTATGACCTTTGGCAACCTCTCCCCAGAATGGTCTTCCATTTGGTGGCCCAACCAGCTGGGTTCTCCACCCGTCCCAGTGGTAAAGGCGAGGAATTTGGGAGTCATCTTCGACAGCAAGCTGACTTTCAACCTTCATGTCAACAAGGTTGTCTCCTCTGCTTTCTTTATCTTAAAGAAAATTAAGAAATTGCTGCCTTACCTCCCCACCTCAGCTGGGAAGACCCTAGTTACCACCTTGGTATTTTCCAAAATTGATTATGGAAATGCCCTTTTTCTCAACACCCAGAAACTAGTGTTGTCGAAGCTACAGTCTATACAGAACGCGGCTGCTAGAATTCTCTTAAATATTCCTCGCCGCCAGCCTACTACCCTTGCCATTCGCCAGCTTCATTGGCTCAGAGTAGAGAGCCGAATTAAATTCAAGGCCCTCTGCATTGCCTACAAGGCAGTGCATGGCATCGGACCCAAGTTTCTGACTGAGGCATTTCAGCTGTACACTCCCAAAAGACTGTTGAGATCTGCTAACACCTGCCTCCTACCTGTGCCTCGCACAAGAACGGCAACTTGGGGAGACAGACGCTTCTTGGTGGCCGCACCAAAACTTTGGAACCTTCTACCACTAAATATCAAAAATGCCCCCAACTTGATGAGCTTCCGGAGGCTCTTAAAGACATGGCTGTTTGATCAGTGAACTCTATTATTGCGGTCCTGCTAGTTCACACATGCGCCAAGACACCTCAGGGTAATTGTTTGCGCAATAAAAATTCCAAAAATAAATAAATAAATAAATAAAGTTGCGAAAGAAACTGCTAGAAACGTTATGAGTCAAATGTATGTTGCGGGTCCGGCGAGATGGGTTCCAGAGAAGAGTATGTGTGAAGATACTATTGAGAGCGTGAAATCTATTCAGGGTGAGGCCACAGAGAAAGAGTTGGATGAATGGAGAGAAAGTAAGGGTAGATTGGATTCGAATGGTTGTTGGATTGATTTGTCAGAGCATCAGAGATGGTTGTTGCCTAACGTGTATGTGCTTCCAATTGTTACAATGGCTCATGGAATGGCACATATTAGTGTGAAAGGGATTTGCAAGTTGTTGGCTCCGGTTTGGCAGAACGTGGGAATCCCCAAATGCGCAGAGAATTTGGTCAATAACTGTATGGTGTATTTGATGCATAATCCTGGTAAGGGAACTCCAACACCAGCTGGTCATTTTGCCCCTCCTACGTATCCGTTCGAGGCTTTGCAGCTAGATTTTATCCATATGGAAAGATGCAACAACTTGAAATATGTGTTAGTAGTTGTTTGCTCTTTTTCTAGATGGGTAGAAGCTTACCCCCTTAAGGACAATACTGCCTTGTCCACAGCGAAGGTTTTGATAAAAGAGTTTTTCCCGAGATTCGGAATGCCGAGAATTATTTGGTGTGATAATGGGAGTGAATTTGTGGGTCAAGCCATGAAGAGAGTGTGTGAGGGTCTCGGGATTAGGCAGAAATTCCACGCTGCAAATCACCCCCAATCAGCTGGTTTAGTCGAGTGCTATAATGGCACTCTTAAGTTAAAATTGGCCAAAATCTAAGAGAGCACTGGTTTACAATGGCCAGACGCCTTGCCATTAGCACTTTTGTCCACAAGAATGACTGTGCATTCGCGAATGGGTTTGAGTCCGTATGAGGTTGTGTTTGGTCGCCCGGCGAACATTTGGGGCGTACCAAGACCAACGAAGTTCAGAGACCTCGAGTATCCTGTGTTGCTTGATTACTTGCGTGAACTGACAACTAAAATGAGTGTTTTACGCCAACAGGTGCATGACAGCCTTCCACAAGCTGCAGAAGATCCAGGCCACTCCATTGAACCTGGGTCTTGGGTATTTGTATGTAACTTTCAGCGGACCAAGAACGAACAGCCCCGCTGGACGGGGCCCTATCAAGTACTCCTATCAACAAGATCTGCGGTCCGAGTGCAAGGCAAGCGCAACTGGATCCACGGATCCCATACTAAAAGGGCACCTTTGCCCTTGCCATACGATAAGTGGGTCCAGGAGGGACTTTCAGACTCTGAAACGGAAGTGGTCCCACGGTTTATACCGTTCAGCGATGCTCGACTGATTGGAACAAACTCAGAGAAACAGAGTGATAGTATTTTGCAAGCATCAGTACCTCTTGCAGATCGATTGGACACTCCAGAGCCTCACCTTTTGTTCACTGATCAAGAATTAGCTGGAAAGAGCCGCTATAATTTGAGATCAAGAGTTACGGACAAATGAATAAAGACTAATAAAGTTTGATGATTTTTTTCTGTTTGCAGGTAAACTCTCCACCAAGGATCTACTCATTTTTGTTTTTCTTGAACCGCCATCCGGTTCTCGCTGCTAGGGTCGCGGTTGCCACCAGACTTGGGAGTGCAAGCCTGAGACACTAGGTCGAGGGTTCTGTTGGCTCAAGGCAGTCTTCCTGGGTTAGCAGAGGCATTCCTGAGCAGAATCAACCTACCAGCACATTTAGTTTAGGATGGATTTCTTTGAGTTGGAGAAACCTGTACAGACACTGACTTTTAGAAAAAGAATATGTAAAATAATATCGAAGAAAAGTTTTTTGATACCATGTTTATTTTTACTTTTGAGCTTTATGATATTTATAGCTGGTTATGTAACCTCTGTTTTTAAAATGACGTTAAATCCCACTGTGCAACCTACACCTTCACCTACTATTTCTTCTCATTCTTTTCATCCTTTGCCTGAGCATGAGGTAGTTAGACAATTGGAATTTGCTAACAATTCCTTCATCCAACTTCTGCACCAACACCAGTTAGTAATGAACATGACAAACTGCTGGATTTGTGGTTTGATGCCTCATACAACTGACAAGGGTATTCCTTATTTAGTTTTGCCCTTTAGCTTTAATGGTTCGATTTGGGCTTACAGAACGATGTTTATCTATGCCCATAGTGTCTACCCCCTACGTTCACCGAAAGACAATCTGAAGAATAGTGCTTTAGCTAGAGGCATAGTCGACATGGTTAAAGGGACTAATGCATTTGAGACTATTCCGAAAGATGAGAGACAACCATATAGTGGTTGGAACGTTACTGGATATGGAGTTAGTCTGAGTATTAACCAGCGAGCAAAAAGTTCTCCACCGATTTGGATAGTGCCCCATCAGGGCCACTATTGTCTGCAGGGCGATGGCAAGAATCCAAAGGCTCAGTTAGGGAAGAGTGTTTGCGCTGAGACTTATGTATTTGCGTCTCAGTCTTCCCCAGCGTTCCTAGCTGCTAAGGGTACCTACTTTAATTGCTTTGACAAAGCATATACATGGTTGCCCCCCGACTTCTCAGACACATGTTTTGTTTCCTTTCTGTTGCCTCCCACTTTTACAGCTGCGGCAGATTACCATAAGACGAGAGTTGTTAGAGGTGTCTTTAGTCAAGAAGACACTGCAGGATAAGAACTGGGAGATTTCTTTAAGGGTTTTCTGCCGTTCTGGGGACCTATGGCTAACAGTAGGAATATTCGCCAGTTGACGAGAGTGGTTGAGTCCACCATAGTCGAAACTGCTGGTGCCCTTGGTAACTTGACTGCTGAGCTCCAGTCGGATAGACTCATGACCCTGCAAAATAGAGTTGCCCTTGATGTTATTTTAGCAGATCGAGGTGGAGTTTGTAAGCTGATTCAATCGAGCTGCTGCGTTTTCATTCCAGACAACGCTCCATCAGTCTTCCAGGCCATATCCAAATTGCATAAAATCTCCGACTCTGTCCATGTGGACAAAGGAGATTGGTCATTGATGGGATGGTTATGTGGATTGATATCCACTTGG
Organism: Lissotriton vulgaris; assembly: GCF_964263255.1. NCBI lineage: Eukaryota > Metazoa > Chordata > Amphibia > Caudata > Salamandridae > Lissotriton > Lissotriton vulgaris. The sequence goes on along the minus strand of NC_141685.1, from coordinate 360,469,657 downwards.
GGTTGGAAGATTTTGATGGTCATTGGGATGGTCTTAGCAATCCTTTTCATGTTCTGTCTCTGTGTACAGTGTGCTCCTGCAATTTGTGGCCTCTGTGCTACTTCGTGTGCAAGGAGCCCTGTCCAGGGAGAGGTACTAAGTAATAGGATGATGCTACAGCAACATATCGATGATCTGATGAATATAGATCCGGATTCAGATTAACATGGGTTTGGGTCTGTCAGCAGACCGCAAATGGCGAGTGTAGCGTGTCTGAGTGTTTTTGTATGAATCGATATAGGAGAACACTCTGTATTTAAGGATATAGTTTGAACCTCCGGGTTCCATTTTGTATACGGCAGCCATTTTGTGTGGTTGCCCTAATATAGGCCCGATGACTATGGCCAAACGAGTCCTGGAGACACGTATGCCTTAGCTGGTTTCTGGGTGACCTGGCCGAACTGACTCCTTGCCCGAGGCTGACCTCGCTGAGCCAGTTCCTTGTTCAGCAGCTGGTCTGATAAAGATCAAAGAACAGGACGTGCTCGAGTTTATGGTACACTGCTCCCACCTTTCTACCTCCTTTCCAATCTGTTTCTGCCTTTACTTTACGACATAATCATTGATTTGGGTTGAAGGCTTTATGATGAGTTTGTCCGGCCTGATCGAGCAGGAAACTTGGGAATGTGCGTGGTCATTTCTGGTGGGCTGGACAGTGGAAAATGGGATTGTCTGAGATTGTCGTCATTCGCTACTTTTGAAATGTTGCACTGTCATTGGCCAGTTTGTATGCACCGAATGTGAATTTGGTATGTTGCTGAGGCTTGATTTTTGGCATAAAAGACCATGCTCCGCTTATTGAAGGTGTGCAGTCTCTGACGAACCACCCGTGTGTGCTTCGTAGATCTCTGTTCCTGGTTGCAGCCTATAAACTTTGGTCTTTGATGTCATCAAGAAGTATCCCGTGTCTCTGTTTGCAAAGACAGGGGAACTCGAAGGTTTCAGGAGTTCTCCCTGACGCCGCTGGGTTCTAAAACCCGGTCCTTCACTCCTCTGCACACTGCGCTGGCCTGTAGGCTGTCTGTTTAAATAGACACCAAAGGGGCTACCAGGCACAATTCCTCTTTAACAGGCTCTCATCTTAAGTATTCAATTTCTTTATCCTCCTGTCTTCTTCTTAAATTCTTCTTTGTTTCTGGTGACACTTCAGAGCTCTTGTGGTCATGCATTAACCTTTCCTCAATGCTTGGGTCTTCTCCGCTCATCGCCAGTGTTAAGATGAAGCATGCCACATAGACAGGTCTTGTAGAAAAGGGTTGTAAATGTATTCTTCCAGTTAAAGTAAGATGGTAAGTTCCACATAATGCCCCACAAGGAGCAGCCTCCTTGCTGCTCATCCCATACACTCCAACTGACTCATCCACTTAAAGCACCAACACTTCAACTTCTGACATCACCACTGACTGAGCAGGAAGGCAGAGAACAACAATGGGAAGGGTGCGTTATCCTAGCAAGTAGATTACAGCACCCACCCTTACTGACACACACCATCTTCAAAACTAACTTCATCACTTACAAAGCCGCCACAACCAGCTCCCCCCACATATCTTTCAGATAAGCACACCATCTCTGGTATCTCTTAGCATGCCGACATCCAGAACACCAAAGCCTGGAGGCCAAGAAATGTAAACAGTTTAAAGCAAGGCAACAGGCCTTTTCCACCTGTGCAACCAGGATTTGGAACAACATCCCATATCTGTCAGCAATGCCCCATCACAGCTCCAATCCTGGATTGATTGGAAGACTCACCTCTATAAAGAATACAACATCACAACACAATAATAATCAACAAACCAGCTACCTCTCCTGTCACTTTTGACTGTATGCTTTTGACCCTGTACAGTGCTATGAACTATTAGATATGGACAAATTCATTGTTTAGAGCCCTTATAATGAAAATACAGTACATTAAATGCAGCCCGTAGACTACCAGAGCTGAGAGAAGGGAAATCCGTAGGGGACCTTCAGCAGACAGACAGAAACACTAAATCAGTAGTGTTTAGGTCCAGAGGTGAAGAATCCATTTCTCCAAAATGGGGCACCTAACAAGACCGTTGTCCAATAATCATGATCCTTTACAGCAACCTCGCAATCAGCAAAGAAAAAAATATTTGTAAAATATATTTGGACAGGGATTGGTGGATTTCGCAACCAAGTTCCCCATTCACCAGGAGACAAGAGCAAAAGCATCAGAGCATTCTGCAGGGAAGCAAACCTTGTGCAAATTCCAGAAAAGCACAAAAGTAGAAGCCACAGAACAGAGGGTTCTGCAGGGAACTATATGGATATCCATCTTATATTATTGATACCCATATTTAAAGAAATTGGATCAGATCAGAGGATGCAAATCAATATTAGCACAATTTACTCTTGAATTTTTTGAAAGACCAAAAGTTCTTAAGATCCACAAATCAATGAACTTTTACTTCACTAGATGGCTCATAAAATGTTTGATCCATATTATCTGGAAAATATACAGAGGCTTTGCCATATCAGTGGCCAGACATCTGTGTGCTGGCACCTGATTCCCTACTTCTTTGCTGTGGTTTCGGTATAAACATTGACCCCTGTTAAGTAAGACATCTTACTGCAGGATAATGATGATCCTGTAATGGTGATAGCTGTGGTTTTTCCTGCTCAATGAGAACCTATGTCCCTGTAAAAACAGCAGATATTAAAAATGTCTATGGAGAGGGCTGGTGAGAGGTTCGTCAGCCAGCCTTGGAGTCAAGAATGTACTACATTACCTACTGAAGGAATATTTAACTGTATTTGTTATTCCATTTTGAAGTGAGTGTTTGCAATGCATAGGATCAGATGCTTGGAATCCACACTGCTCACAAAGAGTTATCCACTCGAAAAGTGATCCACAAGATCCTATGGTTCCATGCATTCTGGGACCTATTAACAAAGGCATATGTAGAGTAGTATTTTGGTGTATCTCACTTTCATGCCTTTCTGAATTGGCTCCAACACATCTAAAATGGGAATAAAATGAGAATATTCCTGGAATAATCAAATGCAATTAGTACAAACAGAATAGACTGTGCCTTCATTGCACTTTTACCAGTAGAAGGCTTGACATTCAAGGGCCGATTCACAAAGACATATGAGAGTACATAAAAGAGTACATTCCTGAAGTACAACTTCCTGTACTAATAAATGCTTTTGTGAATTAACTCCTTTATTTCTTCAGAATCACTGCCTCCTTTTGCACTAGTATTGCCTTTTGTTTAATCAAATCCATTAGAAACAGATTCTGGAATGCTCTTCAGACCCAATGGGTAGAGCCAAACTCTTTTTGACATCCTTTGCTTGTCATTTTGATGATCGTAGATCTGAATTGCCCTTTTCTGAGCTGCAAAGAATATTTCGATCCATCCATCCAATGGGCAACTGATAACTCCTCTGGCTTTAGAAAGTCATGATAGTCCCTTGCCTTCTTAGTAGGTGACATGGGGTGTGTATGTATTGGTGGGCACTCTTTTTTGCTGACAATTGTTGTGAAAGCATCGTACTGGTTTCGTGAAAAAGTGTCCACTTCCTTGACTCACTTTCTTTGGGCAATGGTTGAAAATGTCTTGTGGTGGCTGAATTCCTGGAAAAATTCACTGATGGAAAATGGCCAATATAACATAAAAAATACTTGAAAAGATACTCTGATGTGTAAGCCCCATAATTTCCCCCTCAGAAAGACAGATTCATTTGTGTCTTTGCTTACTTCATCACTCCAACTACCCTATAGTCATCTAGGCCCAATGGCAAATTATTCCCAGGGACCAAGGATATCTACTAAGTCTAAAAACGGTGGTGTCTACCTTAACAGAGCGAGGTATTTTCACATTAGCATTCACTTACTTGACAATCAAAGCATGAAACATAGCACTTGCACTTTTTGCATTTTCTTCCCTGTGTGCCTATACTTTCATAAGATGATGTACAGAAAGTCTAACGGTAGTATTTTAAATATATTGCCCCAAGAAGTCACTACTAGTGCTTTTCAGCCTCAGGGGATCCTAGATTTTTTAATGATTAGACTTATTGTAGCTGGTCACTGTGCAAATGTTTCTGTTTAATCGGAATGGACTTTCAGCACCTTTCACTGTCAGGAAGGGATCATGTTCCCTTGAAAGCCATCCACAAATTGATAACATCGCCCAGAGGCACAGTTATGCCCTTCAATATAAAACTTTTCCAACAAATGCCTACAATAAATTGTTCTCACCATATCCATAACCACATAACGTGCAAAAAAATATAGACTTAAAGGGTCTTACTTCTTTAGATATGAAGCCAATCATCAACTATGTGGCTATGATAAAATTCCAGCTCAACTGTTTGAAAGTGAATTGACCAAAGTCTGCCTCAATTGCTGATATTCCCCATTTCTCGCTTATAATGAGGGTATCTTGGTTTCATTCTTAATGCCAGGAGTTGCAAAAGAAGCTAAGGAAATTGAACAGGCAAAATATCCATCTACTGACAGCAATACTTATTGAAAAGTTTGTAATCTTTACACAGCAAGGATAAGACAAAATAAAGTACATTGCTACAAGAATAATTGGAAGGAAATGCTGGATGTAATTATTACCAAGAATGTTCCTACAGCAATTGAGATCAGGTGTTCATAGTAGAGAGACAACGACTGGAAGTATGGTTACTGAAAAGGCATGGGTCAACTATCTGTTTTTAATGTATAAGGGGCGAGTTGGTGTTGTCACAGCAGTGGGGCCTCTAGTTGATCATGACATCCTTACCCTTTACTCTGAATCACCAGTGAAACATATAATCGCATTGACATAGCGAACAAGAGCAGCTGAACTGGATGCCCTCCCAACAATCATAATAACATTTGATATAGACTAGTGAGCAAAATGTTTTTCTGGCTGGTTAATGGTTTAAGTTATGTGCGGGCATGCACGGAAAATTGGAAAGGTGCTAATTAAACTCACATATGAAAATGGTGATCTGGAGGATCTCAATAATTATTGTTTAATTAAAATAATTTTTGTAGGACAAATGTTTATGAACAGATACTATTCTAAGCCATGAAACGGTGTAGTGATGAGGTCAACCTTATTCCATTAGAACAGGGTGGCTTCAAAGCGGGACACTTAATTTCGGATTATTGCTTTAGCCTATGGGCTATAGCAGAGACAACTTTACAGAGTGGGGGCTCATTATACACCTTCTTTGCGGATTTCTGGGCTGCCTTTGTCCTTGTGGATAGGGAACTTAAGTGGTCTATATCAGAATCCCTGAAAATCCCTGGTAATACCCTAAGGATACTTAAAAAACTCCACAAGAAGAACTGGGCTAGTGTGGAGTTTGATTTGAGAACAAACATTAATAATGGCCTCTGTCAAGGATGTGTGCTGTCACCTGCTCTATCTGTCCTATTGTTAAATGACTGTCACAAAACGCTTGCAGCTAAACATTCTTTTTCTCCATCAATCAGAGCCTCCTTTATGTGTATAACCTTGTAATAATGGATAGAACTGCTGTTGGCCTATAAAGAACAGTGGTAGGTAGAATCGAGAAGTACTGCCAAAGGTATACATTAACAATTAATTTTGATAAAAATAAAGTTATGGTTGTTGGTAGGAAGCAACATAAATTTGTCTGTTTAATAGGGCAAACAATGTTCAATAAATCTCTCGCATAGTCATCAAATATCAAAACACTTAGGGGGTCATTATAATGGCCGGCGGATGTGAAGAGGGACTGCCTGCCATAAGGGTAGGGGTCCCGTGGGGGCAATTAGGATGCGCACGCCACAGTGGCGGGTGCATCCCGCATATTTACCATTGCAGCGGGCGGTGCTGAAAGCACCGCCCGCTGCAATGCTAAAAAGGCATGTTGTGCATTCAATGCACAATGTGAAGGGCACCTGCCACGTAGTCTATTAAAATGCAGGGGGTACCATAGGCAACCCCCATGTGCACCTCTGAGAGTCCCTGGGGGCCTGCAACGGGCCCCGCAAGCAATTCCCGCATGCCCATTGCTGCCACGGAAAGGCACGTTTCGGCCCCCACAGTAATATGGCTGGCGGTGTCTAACAGACACCGCCACCATATTAAACTCTTTACCGCCCGGTCGACTTGTTGACCGGACGGAAAAGCGGCAGACGGTCTTTCCGTCCGCCGCGGTCCCCCCACCAGGTTAATATGGTGGGGGGGAAATGGGTGGCAGGCGGGGACGGATCTCGGGCGGATCGCCACCGCCATGCCGGCGGTGGCGATCCACCAGAGATCCTAATGACCCCCTAAATGTCAAAATGCCTTTCGCTCCATCCTGTTTTAGGGATTCCTTGACTCTTTGCTTCACTTCTTCACAATCAACTCTTATATTCACTCTTCCACTCAAGCATACGGGCCACTCCTTTCTAACAGGTTCCCTTCCTTTCAGAAACACAAATAGTGATACACCAGTTACAGAATGGGGAGCTGTCCCTTGTGACTAAATTATCCTCCTTAATTCTTTTCTCCATGGAAAACAATTGGCCAATAATAATTGGATATTTTCCATTATCAAACTGTTTACCCTTTCCACTAACCCATTGGCCTGGGGTTAGAAAAGGGCTACCCTCATGGACTATACCCATCCTGGAAAGATAACTAGTCATTTCCCTAGAAACGTTTTGAACCAGATTATCCAACACAATGGTTTTAGGTATTCCCTCCTCCATGAAAGCTTCCTCCAAAAACTCAATTACTCCTGCTTTCTTCACGTGCTCCATAGTCTTGATAACAAACCACACTGTGATAACCTACCGGTACCAAGATGTACCTATTTCTTGATCCCAACCTTGACACAGGACCTGGAAAATCAATAGCCAACTTTTCCCATGGTCTTTCAGGGAAAACCATACCATTCAACTTTGGTTGCCTCATTGCCTTGGCCTTATCACTCTTGGCATATGCAACTCAATTTTTCACCTTGTCCTCCATGTCACTGTCCATACCGGGCCACCAGAATGACTGCCTCACTTTTCTTTTCATTCCTCACCGTCCCTGATGTCCTCCATGCGCAATGCTGATAATGTGTGGTAGGACCCCACTGAGAGGAACAATTTGACTTCTCCTCATTAGCTTCCCATCAATTATGCTCAGTTCCTCCTTGACTTTGAAATATTCACTGATTTATTTACTCAATCCACCTCCATTGCCCCATTCACATACAACTCTCACTTTCACGTCTTTCATCGCAAAATCATTCTTCTTTGCAGCATTCCACTCTTCCACATTTACTGCCATCTGCCCATTGATGCCCCTTCCTCTCTGTCAAATATCTTTTCGACAATTTCCTCCTTACTCACTGGCATTCTTACTAAATAATCTGCCACCACATTTGTGCTGCCCCTCACAAATTCCAGGTCAAAACTGTAATCCATTATTGAAAAACAACCACCTTGATATATGTGGTGTCACATTTCCTTCCAACCCTCTCCCCCCTTGAAAGTATACGTTAACAGTTTGTGGTCAGTCCTTACTTTAAAAGGTAAATCCCAAATATAAAACCTAAAGTAGTTAACTGCCCATTAGCAAGCTCAGGCTTCCCTTTTAATCACATAATGTGTGGCTTCTGCTCCATGTAACCTTGTGGATGCAAAACCAACCACATATTTTGTACCATTCTTGAATTATGTTAGTACTGCACCAATTCCCACATTATTGACATTTGTTGTAATATAAGTCTTTCCTGAAAATGTCCTAGCGTGGGAGCCTGTACAATGCTTTCCTTTACTTTCTCAATTGCATGCTAACATTCCTCTCCCCACTCAAACACTATGACCTTTTTCATCAATCTTCTGAAAGGTTGTACCACTTTCTTCAAAATGTTTTACACATTTTGAGAAATTCTCTGCGAGTTCAAGAAATTATTTCAATTAATCTTTACTACATGGCCTTGGTACTTTCTCTATCGCTTTTTAATACTTTTCTTTGGTTTAATTCCTTCATTACTTAAAATATGTCCCAAGTATGTTACTTCTTTCCTTCTAATGTGACATTTCCCCTTTTTTTCCGGCTCTCCATGTTTCTCCAACTGCTTTATTACCTCTTCAAATAACTGATCCTGGTCACTTCCTCACTTTCCTACAATCAATATGTCATCGTGAAAGCACATTATTTGATCCATATCCCTGGAAATGTTTTTCATTATTCTTTGAAATACCACTGAGGCAAGCCCAAATGGCATCCTTTTGTAATGGAAAGCTACCAATGAAGTTACGAATTATGGCAGGTGTCTCGATTGCAGATGAGGATTAATCTGATGATATGCAGCCGACATATCCAAAACACAACACCTTTACCCTTTGTTGTTAACATTTCAGCTATATTAGGAAGTGGTTGCCTATCCATCCAAATGTTCCTATTAAGATCACATCGATCTCTACCCAGAAGGGTTTTAACTCCTTATTGTGGCGCCACAACATTGCAAACAACCATTTGGATGCTTTTATTCTCTCAATAATCTCTTATTGAAGTAATTTGTCTGGTTCTTGTTGCAAAGGCTCCCTCATCATATTAGGAATATTTCTTATTTTATAGACTACTTGCTTTGCAACTTCCTTCAATATTATTTTATGGGAAAAACGTTTCAGTAGACCCAATCCATGAGTGAACACACATGGATACTTCTTAATCAAATCACACTGGTCCTCATCAAGTATTTCCTCCACTTCTTCTCTCTGCTACCATCACTGATTCTTTTGCAATAGGATTTATCATTATGTCTCAGAGGCATATGTATCAAATACTGTATTTGCAATTCTCAAATGCGATTTTTTGGGAATCGCTGTTTGAGAATCGCAAAACGAGATGTAATAAAAAATTTACAAATATTTTGCGATTCCTTGGTATTCCTTAATTGTGACTCGCAAATTGCAAATTGCATTTAAGGAATGGCTTCCCATTCATTCCTTTGCGCCTATAGGCCCGTAGGAGTGAATGGAAAGACATTCGCAATTTGCGAGTACCCATTAGGTACTAGCAAATTGTGAATGCAATTTCAAATGTGCAAGGGTGTCATATGGACACCCTGATGCACCCCTGAAATGAGCAGGTATGCACATGTGGCGCACATACATACCCTAAGGGCACGTATGTGTGCCACATGGCACTTTGAAAACAGCAAAAATTTGTTTTTTTCTAAGAATTCGCAATTTACCACCATCTGCCAGTTGGTGTTAATTTGCGATTTCTTATGCCAAATTCGCACAACTTGGGTGCTTTCTACATCACATTTAAGGAATCGCAATTTCCGATTCCTTAAATGCAATTGCAAAATAGAGAATCACAAATTTTAAGATTCTCTAATTTGCGATGGGGTGATAAATCCCAAAAGGCCTTTTCCCATTCGCAAACGGACCGATTCTGAGAATCGGCCCATTTGCGAACGGGAAAGGGGCTTGATATATATGCCCCCAAATCCCATCCTAGCAGATCTGAACGATAGCCTGTAACATATACGTATCAATAGACAGCCTTACCTTTGAGTTCGATAGTCATCCACTTCATTCCTATAATCTCTAGCATCTTTCCAGCAAAGCCTACAGCCTTTATATCCAGCTTGCACAGCTGTAAATCTTCAACCCATTTCTAATTAATTTCATACATTTTCTTAGACTCAAGGGCAAAAGGCTTCCTGAATCCAGCAGTACTTTTGTAGATTTGTCACTCAGTAATACTTGGTAATGTGGCTTTTCTAACTTGTCAGTGCTCTGAAACCTTGTTACCTTTTCATTTTGCAAATCACTACCTCTTACTGAATCTTTCACTTCTTCCGTTACTGTAAGAATATTTTCTTGAGTACTTTCACATCTGTCCTGAATCTGTTGTTCGATAACATGAATCTTTCTGTTATCTCTAACATTGATCTTTGTTCTGCATACTGTTACAAAGTGCCAGTTCCTCCCGTAATTTCTAAAAATGTTTCACAATTTGGTCTCTTATTAGGTTTCAGTTAGTTGTCTAAAACAACAAGACAATGCTAGCCTTCTTAATGCAGCCACATACGATGCAATGTCTTCATCTACAGTCTGTGCCCCTGAAAAAAATATATGACGTTCCAAATGCACATTGGTTTAAGGAGTGAGTTGCAAGTTTAGCATTTGCATAGACCTGTCAAAAACGTTAATGGGCTGACCATTCCTCATGTCTAGAGACACTGCAGGCAAATCTTTATAAATTCTTCTTCCCTAAATGTCTTGATGATGAAGGACAATGGATTGATGCCTGAGAGGTTCATATCTATCACTTCCAATGGCTAACATGTACATAATAAATACTTTCTTCCACTGCTTCCATCGTATCGGTGGCTCTCTAGGTGTTGGCAAAAAAGAATGTTGGTGGTGACATGCTCTGATCTGCCATTTTCCTGCAAGAAACTTAATATGATAAACTAAAATATACATTTAAAATAACAACCTATTATAATACGTTAGCACAACAAACTACAATATTGTTCTAAAATTACAACTTATATTTAGTTGTCCAATTCTCTCTTCTTATATGTTGTTCAATATACATTTATTTTCTCATCGTCTTCTGCATCTTTGTAGTTGCATCCAGCATTTCTGTATGTATACTATCAATTTGCAGAGTAATTTTCTTCATTTTCGTCTCCTCTATAGTCCTTCTTCTATTTCCATAAGTTCTATTAGTACTACACTTCCTCCTCCAAATGTAATCCTTCTTCTATGTCCTTCTTTTTTTCTCCTTCAGTTCAGCATGTAGTCGGTTAGCTGCTTCTCCTGGTACCAGCAAGCATGAAATTTGGAAAAGTATTACGTTCTTTTCCCCCTTTACCATGCTTTTTTCAGCTACTTATTTCAGCCTGCTACACTTTCAGCTGGTAGCAGCTAACTCTGCTCACGCGGCTGATGGCACCCGGCTCGCACATCACACTTGTCCCGATCTGAAATGCACCTCGAGCGTTACTGCAAGTATATGGCATGCACAGTCCCTTGAACTGGATTGCTAGTAGCGGCTTGATCTGGTTGCACAGCTGACGGTACCCAACTCACAGCTCACACCTGTACCGATTTGAAGAGCTCCTCGAGCGATGCTGAAAGCATTCGGCATGCATTGCCCTGGGCCCTCCCATCTTACAGCACTTGCCGACTTGGTTTGTGTGGCTGACAGTACCTAGCTTGTGAAGGATAGGGGTAGGGTTTTTAGTGAGGGCAGGAAGACTGGCACTCTGCCAAATGTGCGCGCTGTTTGCAATAAACCTAAGTATGCATGGTACTGCCAGGTCGGGGGGAATACCCGATAACCCCCGGTAGTTTTATGGACCACACAGAGTCCACACTGCAGAATGAGCCCAGTCCCGGTCACACGTACATTAGGCAGAGCACCAGCCTACCTGCCCTCACTAATAACCCTACCCCTAGCCTTCGCCCTCTTGTACTAGGAAGAGCAGCCGCAGCGCTTCACATTCACAGCATCACGTTTCCAGTTTAGGTTATGAATAGAGATATGGTCGCATCAGAATTGCTTGACAACTTCATCTAAAGGGATCACCATTAGTCCTGCATCCACCGGAAGAAACCTCACACACAAAGAGGGTCTTAAAGAAAAATTCATCAAACTAGAGAGAATAAAAAAGACAGAAAATTCCAGGTGGTGGGATAGTGCCACCCTCAAGCAGTATCTGAGACTCAACAGAGTCCCAAGGGGATTATGCTCACAGATTTTCGCCACATTCGATGATCTTGACGACGACCTACTTAGCAAATGGGAAGAGACACTGAATTCAAAGTCAAACATTTTGATTAACATTCTTATAGAGAACGCAGAACGTAAGGTGGCAAAACTCCAGATTGAGATCGCTAACCTTGAGAAAGAAATAGTCGAACTTGACTTACAAGAGGCGACAAGCAAGAATTATGTCATCCTAAATGATATCTTGGAGAAACACCAAAACGACAACTCAAGAGAGACGAGGCCGATTACAGGGAGGGTCATGTATTCACCTTCGCCAAAAAATACGACAAGCTAGTCAGCACCACCAGCCAGGGAGATAAACATACCATAACAGATAACACATCTCTTTCATCCAGCTCCACCTCACTTAACACAATTCCCACAGGTGACAGCAAGAGTGAAAACCAGGGTAACAATTCACATAGAACAGGTCTGATAACCTCGTCTTTAGTAAGAGAAGTACAGGCAATACGGAGGGAGAACAAAACAAAGGCAAGGACCCCCAGACAGAAGACCCATGGAGGGAAAAGGGCAGGTCACAGAAGATTACAAAAAGAAACTCAGATTCGGAGATGGGAAGAACAAATAGACCAAGGGGGTCTAGGGATACAGGTGGTCAACCTCTCCTTCAAACCTCTGGACAACAGTATGATTTCTCTTCTTAATAAGGGTCTTAGTTTCAACCCCCACGAACTAGGAGACACCTGCTGACACAAGATTGACCTATTCAAATTCATAAGGGGCATCGAGAGAAAAAACATTTTAGTGGTACTCCTCCGACCACAAGGAACATCAGCAAAATCTGCCTAGACAACTCTTCTGAGGTTCAGACTATCAGGGACATAGAGGACACATACTCCTTTCACTCACAGACTCGGACGAAACACCTATCAACATGGAGAATCTCCTCCAAGACCTAGACATAGAGGCAGACCTCAGTCTCAACAGTGGCTTAAAGACCAAGTCCAAATGAGGCCTATACTACCAGGGGTAACGCTGTTGACACTTTCTATAACCTGGTTTTGACAGACATGGACAAACATGAGCACAAGGTACTGAATTCCAAACACAGAACCATAAACAACCTTCGTAGAGAAGAAAGAACAGCGTTAAAAACCTTTCATGCAATTCAGACATCATAATAAAGGAGGCTGATAAGGGAGGAAATGCGGTTTTCATGTATAAGACCGACTACCACGCTGAAATACTGTCTCAACTGCAGGACACATCCTGCTATGAACAGATTACCCACAACCCTACAGCAACACTTGTAAAATATGCCTATCAGAGTGGCATATTCTGGGTCTCATTGACGACCAAGAACTTCTCTATTTGAAAGTTCAGAAGCCTGCAATTCCCTGGCTTTATACTCTGCCAAAAACACATAAGACAGCATCCTTCCAACCAGACAGACCTACAGTGTCAGGTATAGGTGGGCCCACCAAGAGACTAGCGCAATATGTGGACCTCTTCCTTGGAAAACTGGTCAAAAACTTACCATCGTATATCCAGGATACAAAACACATCCTAAGCATCTTAGCGGATGTCCAATGGCAACCAGGAATGATTGTAACCACCCTGGATGGGGTTTCCCTCTATACCACCATTGAACTGAGACTGGGTCTGAAAGCCGTCGCCAGCCTACAACAGACCAGCTACCTTATGGCAACATACCTAAATATTTGTCGTCATGATGGACAAAGTGATACAAAAGGGGATGATGGACGGAGCGTTTGAGCAAATCAAACACTCACCCCCAGTCAACTAATCTGGGTTTAATCCATCACTATTCATTAGCTCACTCGGCCACCCCAGTTCAGACATGGCCATTTGCGAATCAGTCTGACCCTGTGCCTCATGGGAACAGTCCAGCCCGAACTGCCAAGCCATGCCTTCCCTTTACCGGAAAAAAGCATCCTGGGACCGGTTTCGGATTCATAATCCTCATCAGCCAGGCTATCTTGAATCCAGTGGCCAAGTGAGCAAGGGACTCACGTATGAGCATACCCTGCCAACTTAGGGCAAACAAAGTGATACAAAAGGGGATGATGGACGGAGCGTTTGAGAAAATCAAACACTCACCCCCAGGCAACTGATCTGGGTTTATTCCATCACCATTCTTTAGCTCACTCGGCCACCCCAGTCCAGACATGGCCATATGCAAATCAGTCTGACCCTGTGCCTCAATGGAACAGTCCAGCCCGAACTGACAAGCCATGATGGACATCATCCTCAATATTAACTTCTTCATATACGACCACACCTGGTACAAACAGTACAAGGGCGTAGTCATCGGCTTGAAATTCTCACCCTCTATTGCAAATTTATCAATGGGTGTCCTTGAATCCGAATGGATGTGGCGCACCAAGGGGGCACCGTGGGTTGACTCCATAATGTACTGGGGACACTACATAGACAATTGTCTTTTACTTTGGGCAGGGTCACAACACAAACTGGAAGAATTCTGCGCACACCTCAGCTCCAATGACATGAACATGAGGTTCACCAGTGACTCCAGTACCTCCAGTATCACCTTTCTGGATTTTAAAATCTACATAAAGTCTGACAAATTACACAGTCGGTTACACAGGTAAGATACCTCATGCAATGCTATCCTGCATGCAGAAAGCTCACACCCGGCTCATCAAATCCAAGGTATTCCATACGGGGAATTCGTCAGGGCAAGGAGAAATTGTAGCGAGGATACAGAGTATCAGAAATGTGTAACCAACATGAAACACAGATTTATATCCAGAGTGTACAGTACCCGCACCACCAGTTCTGCAGAAAAGAAAATCAGAAACACAATGAGGCAGCAAACACTCAACACTCAAAAGAAAAACACTGCACAGGACCAACCGGTCAGACTAATCACCGACTACAGTGACATGGGTGTAACCATGAGAAAGAGCCTCAACAAATACTAGGGGATGATACTAGCTGACACCACACTCAGACAGATCATGCCTCACAAACCCCAAATCACCTACAGACGCGGAAGAACACTGCGAACAAGACTGAGCCCCAGCGTACCAAGTCCTAGCACCAACACTACGTGGCTCACCCGGAACAACTTATGTTTCTTCAAATGCGGTTGTTGCAGCGTCTGTAGGTTAGCCCAACATGGGATAAAAAACTTCACATCAGTGAACAAGCAACAATACCAGATAAAACACAACATCAACTGCAACACCAGGTTTGTGGTCTATTTTCTGGAATGCGCCTGCAAACACTGGTACATCGGCAGTACGACCAGACCACTGAAAAAACGCTTCGGGGAGCACATCAGAGCCCTGCAACACTAAGACACCAGATATTCCATGGCAATCCACGCGGCCCCCGCCCCAACCAAGGTGCTAAGAAACAGATCTCTTTCTTTGGTTTCGATATGGCAACAGTAAGCACCAGAGGCAGTATCAGAGAATTAAGGCTGAGACGCCTTCAAGCCATATGGATTATGCGTCTACGTACAGTGCAACACGGACTCAACATGGACCATGAGCCACACTACTTTCTGGGTGAATGACTACCCACGGCTGTAACTGTGCTCTGTACTTGTACAGCCATGCACTTCCTTTTACTGAGTGTTTTATTTGCTCTGTTACTGAGTGTTTTACTTGCTCTATTTGCTATGCCATTACTCCTTAGGTGAATGTTCACCCAAACATGATCCAAACACGGGCTCATAAGAATGAGATCCTACTGTTGCTGCATGTTTGCCTTGCACTAATTTGTGATGCGAATTCTAGACAACTGTCCAGTCATAACATGCACGTCACCACCACTATGCCTATCACTGGCCCATCAAGATTGCACCAACCGTTTTTGCAGGTGTGCCTTACACGGTGTGCACCTGTTACAACGCATTTTTTACAACGCACTACTGTTACAACGCATCCATTACAACGCAGATACTGTTACAACTCATGTTTTTACAACGCATTTTTTTACAACGCAGGTACCTTTACAACGCATACCATTACAACGTAAGTATTGGTAAGTATATAGTTATATTTTAAATGTTATATGTTTGGGGTAAAGGGGTATTTTTAGGGTTCAGGGTCAGTTTTCAGTTTTTGGGTAAAGGGGTATTTTTAGGGTTCAGGGTCAGTTTTCAGTTTTTGGGTAAAGGGGTATTTTTAGGGTTCAGGGTCAGTTTTTAGTTTTTGGGTAAAGGGGTATTTTTAGGGTTCAGGGTCAGTTTTCAGTTTTTGGGTAAAGGGGTATTTTTAGGGTTCAGGGTCAGTTTTCAGTTTTTGGGTAAAGGGGTATTTTTAGGGTTCAGGGTCAGTTTTTAGTTTTTGGGTAAAGGGGTATTTTTAGGGTTCAGGGTCAGTTTTCAGTTTTTGGGTAAAGGGGTATTTTTAGGGTTCAGGGTCAGTTTTCAGTTTTTGGGTAAAGGGGTATTTTTAGGGTTCAGGGTCAGTTTTTAGTTTTTGGGTAAAGGGGTATTTTTAGGGTTCAGGGTCAGTTTTCAGTTTTTGGGTAAAGGGGTATTTTTAGGGTTCAGGGTCAGTTTTCAGTTTTTGGGTAAAGGGGTATTTTTAGGGTTCAGGGTCAGTTTTTAGTTTTTGGGTAAAGGGGTATTTTTAGGGTTCAGGGTCAGTTTTCAGTTTTTGGGTAAAGGGGTATTTTTAGGGTTCAGGGTCAGTTTTCAGTTTTTGGGTAAAGGGGTATTTTTAGGGTTCAGGGTCAGTTTTCAGTTTTTGGGGTACAGGGTAAAAATAAATTAAAATTAATTTAAAATTAAATTATTTAATAGAAAAAAAATTAAATTAAATTACATTGCATTATTTTTGGGGTTGAGGGTCAGTTTTGAGTTTTTGGGGTACAGGGGTACAGGGTAAAAATAAAGTTATAATTTTTTTAATTTACAATAATTAATTTAAATTATATTTAATAAAATTACTCTAATTTATTTTGGGGGTTTAGGGTCAGTTTTGAGTTTCTGGGGTACAGGGGTACAGGGTAAAAATAAAGTAATATTAATTTAAATTTAAATTAATTAACGGAAATTAAATTATTTAAAATTACATTAAATTATATTTTTAAAAATTAAGTTACTATTATATTATTAATATTATTATATACTTACCAATACTTACGTTGTAATGGTCTGCGTTGTAAAGGTACCTGCGTTGTAAAAAAATGCGTTGTAAATACATGCGTTGTTACAGTATCCGCGTTGTAAAATCCGCGTTGTAACGGTATGCGTTGTAAAAGTCCGCGTTGTAACATCATATATCCGCCTTACACTAGTATCTTATACAAATTCTAGACAGCTCTCAATTCATATCAAGCATGCCCATTCCTGGCAGACCAACTATACTTATCCAGCGTATTGGCAACATTGTAAATAATTATACTTTCACTCTAGCCCCTTTCACAGTCTTATTCACCTGTGTCCGACCCCTCCATGTCTCAATAACTTCCACCCCTCCACCCCCACTAACATTGCTTTTATTTTAATCTTTTCTTCCCACCCCTTCTCTTTTTCTTTTTCGTCCTCCAATTTCAGTTCCAGCAATGAGGGCCCTCTTAACGTAATTCTATTCACTGCGCAGTGTGCTACTCAACAACACTGCGCCGTACCTACAACATGGCGGACCTCACTTCCAGAACACTTCAACTTTCTAGGCTCAGTCTAGTTGGCAGCATCCTTGTACATGCACAGTGTGCACTCGCCCACACATGCGCTGTACCTCTCAACTTTTCCCGGTCCCGGGCCCTCCAACATGGCGGCACCATACTTACAGAACAAACCACTTTTCCCAGTTCAGTCTAGTTGTCAGTTCCTTGATGACTTCTTAACATGTCTTACTGCTACCCAGCCCCACCCACCACTTCCAGATGGCTCCAGGGTCTTCCGAGCACCAGCACCTTCCAACAGTTAAGCCCCTGGCACCACGGCCCCCCACTTGGTGGCCTCATGCCCTGTGTTACAAGGGTTTTTTCTTGTGATCAAATTCCTCTCCATTGTCCTCCTACAGGCGCACCCGCCTGCAGTCTTGCTTGCTCCTCATAGATCACCCTGATCCTGCTCTTGTCAGGGTAAGATTTTGTACGCGGTTGTCTTATACTCTAACTCTATTTGACCCACTCCCTCCCCTCCTCATTCCTCCACGCTTCCTTACAGCTCCCATACTCTACGCCACAACCAGGCACCTGAGCCCATTACTCCGGCAGACACTGGACGGCCACACCTATATCCCCTGGGGTAAGTTTCCTCCCGTTCTTTCTGACCCCCTGTAGGCTGTCCATCACTCTCCTGACTTCCGCATTCACCCCTATTTTTCTCCAGCGGTCCACCGTAAACCCGCCCTCAATCTACAGCATTACCAGGCGCCTGTTCTTGCCACCCGGCTAGATTCTTCAATTGTGCATCCATACATCTGGGGTAAGTCGACTGACTTCTCCGGCCTCTTCCACCTACTCGTAAAGACTAGTCCTGTGAACCCACTTCCTTCTCCTCCACAGCGAACCCGTTCCCATGTGCCATACGCCGTCCTGCTCCGGCTTCACCGCACTACACCATGGCCTGATTTACTAATTTGGCCTGGTAGGGTTTTTCCTCCTCTTGCCTTCTCTCACCTAACAGGTGGGTTTGCATTTTTCAACATTGTTGTGATTATCTTCTCTGCAGCAGCCGCCTCACGGCGCCTACCTCATGCCAGTGACCTTTTAGAGAGCACCTTTTACTTAACCTTCAGCATAGTGCCTCCATCACCATCCTGTTGCTTTATGTTTTACATGAGTTAATATGGTATGTTGGGACCTTTTATTGTCCTCCTTGTAGGACCACTGACTCTGCTCTAATCACTCGAGGTCACGTTTGTCCACACTCATGTATGATGTTACACCATACTCTGTATTGTTTTTCCAGTGCATTTTCATGGTGAGTAATCCATGACAGCGGCACACCCACTGAAGTCACTTTTTTGCACCTTGCTCCTTGAGTCCCTACGTACTCTCCATAGGCAGTTTAGGGTGATCCCCTCTTCCATTGCTCCCCCAGACGCCATTGACTAGGGAAACCATGTGTTATTCCCTTCATCCCCTCAACCTTTGTCTTGTATCCTCCCCATCCCTGAGGAGTAACCGAACCAATACCTGTGATGAAACACGTGTCGGCTGGCCATTTGTGTACAGTACCTAGCTCGTGCTCAGTTTCATCTGACAGCACCCGCTTGATCTGGAATGCACCTAGCGGCCTCAGCTTGCGCTCCCCCAACCACCAACAGTGGCTGATTAAGATTATATTAAATACAATAACTGGTTAAAGTCCCATACATAAACCAGCGTTCACTTGCCTTAATCTTCTGTTAAGTTCACCAAACGATTTCTGTTTTCCACCATACACCATTGTGACGTACAAATATGGGAAAAAGTGATTCCTTTTTCCAGGGGTGGAGATGTTTAAAAAGTCTGTCCCCTGCACAGACAGTTATACACATCGCCAATGTAAAGATGAGGTCTGCACACCTTTAATTCCAAACGTTTTTAATAGTAACTTCTTATGACATCTCTAGCTGACCTCCTGTCATCCTCCCAGCTTCCCGGACTCTTCTGATTCCTACCCCTTCTCTTTGATGTCATAACATTCTAACATCCTACACTCCTTAATCCATATTATCACCACAACAAGATAATTAAAAGTGAACTTGGTTGGGAAAAAAAAGTTAAGGATGCAATTACACTTCCTGGCAGATGCCTTGAAAATTAATAATTTTAATGCAGTTCGCTCCTGTATCCCGTCCTGTGCTCCCGGACTAGATAGAATCCCCAATGACCTCTATAAGGAGAATGTAGCACTTTGGGGATCTTATAAAAACTTACTTACCAACTAAATCCTCAGTGGTACCCCTATTTTCCCTTCGTGGAAAAATGCTGAAGTTGTCTCAATTTACAAAAAGGGGATAGAGCGAACCCATCCAGCTGTAGGCCAATTAGTCTCTAGGGGCCCGATTCACAGAATGAACTTAAGACTCAATCCTAAACTTACTACTATTTTGGTATTCACAGAAGGCACTTACTACTTTTGGTATTCACAGAATGAACTTACTACTTTTGGTATTCACAGAAGTTAGGATTCTGTCTTAAGTTTGTCTTAAGTCTGTCTTAAGTGATGTTCTTAACTTTTTAAGACAGAGATGGGTGCGACACCCCTAACATTGGTAGGGAACCGCTTACAACACTCTACTAATCTCAAAATCACCACAGGGATTACAGCAGCTTTCAAGTGATTTTATTAGGTTCTGTAATTAGCGAGAGTTGGAACTGAATAATTCAAAAATGAAATAAATGATCTTTAGAAAAGGAGTGGTTAAGCCCAACAAACGACCTATGATAGCTGATAATAGTAATTTGAAGGGTGTCAATGTCTTTGATTATGTGGGCATCCACCTGACCCTCACAATAAATTGGGCCCCACATATAGAAAAGTTGAAGATGCAACTCATACACCAGACAGCAAATATTACCAAAATACACAGGAAAACATTATCAAGGCAGCTTGCACCCGCCCTGGACATCTATACCTTAAAAGTACTAGGTGGTGCTCTCTATGGGGCCGAACTGTTGGGAACAGGTTTAATAAACTGTTTGTCAACAATAGAAAATTGTTTTATTAGATCCATGGTAGATCTACCTGCTCTTGTGCACCTATATCTGTATCCTGCCCAAAGGCAGTTGCCACACAGAGTATGCTACAAACTCCTGATGTTCTGGCACCGGCTATGGACTGTGGATGAACTCCTGCCATATCGGGAGCTCCTCTCCGAGCTACTAAAGTCACCATTGATTATTTTGATTCCCTGGTTCAGAGCATTAAAAGAGCTACTGGGATGCTTGGGATGGAGGGGTACTGGTCTGACCCAGACAGCATGGTAAATGTATCCAGACTGAACCTGAAGGAAAGCTTTTGGGAAGCAATACTAATACAAGAACAGGCAAAAACAGAGGGCCGCTTGTCCATCAAATTTTGTAACTTCAAATGTGTCCCCTGTTTTGAGGACACAATGGATGAAATTGTCCCCCCTTTGGCCTGGAAACTATTTTTCCAGTTTTGGTATAAGGCCCTTCCTACAAAATTCTTTAGTAAAAAATGTGGCGAGGATGTTGTAAGTGAAGCTCTCTGTCCTGCTTGTAATGTAAGTCCTGAATCCATCGTGTACCTGTTATTCTTTTGCCCTAATTATAAATCTCTTAGGGAAAAATGGATAATACCACTCTGTAAATTAGTTGGTCCTGGTTACTATTTAGATGTATTACGAACTTTGAGCACATACACACGTAGAGTTGTGATTTTTGGCTTGTCCAGACATTGGCGTGCACTGTGGATAAAACGAGCAAAATGCATTTTGTGATGGGTACGACTCGATCAGAAACTGATATGTATTTTAAATTAATTGCACTGAAAGCACCTTAAGATAGATCCTTATATACATTTTATGTGTTTTTAGACAAAACATTATTTATAGATTGTTTGCACTCATGTCAATCCATCTCTATTTTACTTGATTATTTATTTTTTATTGTATTTGTCTGTGCTGTGCACTTTATGATCTTTTATGATCGAAATAAAGTGATGATGTTGATGATGAATAATGTTAATGTGTTTCAACTTCTAGACTATTCAAACAAAGAAATGACTGAGTTGGGTCAGATGGCTGCAAGAGAAATGAACCTTCAGTATTTGCGCCTTCAGCCTTATTCTCTCAATTACTGTTAATCTTAGGAATCAAAGGTGCATATTTACATGAGCTCACAAATTCACACGTGAATAGTGCAATTTCTAAATTTAGAATAGGACCTCACACTCTTTATGCAACTGTTTGTGATTCCATCATTTAAGAATGTGGAATGGTTGTGTAGATGTGGGTTGTGGATGCACTGTCCCAAAGTTCATATTTTATTAGATTCTCATTACTTTCTTAATTATGTGATGGAAATGTTTAAAACATATATTTTTCAAATAAAATATAGGGTCAATATTGGTAGCAAAGAGTTTCTTTTTTCAAATGCAATCTGTGGATATACCTTTGCCCTAGCAAGATTTTGTATGATTTTAAAAGAATGTGTATCTTGATTGTGCATTATAATGTTTGTATTAGGGGATATTTATGGTTTTAGACATGTTATGGAACTGAAAACACCTGTTTTGTCTCCTGACGTGCCTTCACGTTGATCAGATGACTTTGAAGAAAATGCCAAAGATGTGGTCTCCTTAAAATCAGTGACATATTATCAATGCATCCAATACTGAAACACAAAAATAAATGAAAATAATTATTGTTAAAAATATATCGACTTAATATACTTAACTAATAAAACCACAAGTATCGAGAACACAAAAATTGCAGTTAAAAATATTGATTTTTACTTATATCGAAAATAAAAGTATCGGGAACAAAAATACCTTCACCTTTAAATAAAAATATATGTCAAAAACAGTGATTCACATAATATTGACTACACTATTATAACCAAGGTAATTACATTACCATTATATCTTCTATATAAATAAAAATGTAAATGTTCAAAATCGCAAATCTCCGAAAGTTCTTCACCGATTGCTTTGAAATTTTGCCACAACTTTGGATTCGATTAAGCGCGTGTGTCCAATATGCACGTGTTATTAATCAAAAGGCCGTCCAAACCCTTTTGATTTGCTTGCTGCGCAACAACTACAAGGGACACATAGAGACAATAGTCTAAATATATTAGGATGGACAGTTGGTGTCAGGATGGCAGACCGGGAACTGGGTGGAGGGAGGGGGGAGTAGTTGGTTCACTTTCCAACAATAAGAAAGGACGTATAGAGACAATAGTCTACATATATTAGGATGGACAGTTGGTGTCAGGATGGCAGACTGGGAAGTAGGTGGAGGGAGCGGGGAGTAGTTGGTTATCTTTGCAACATTGGTGCGTGTTTATATATACACAACGTTGGATTTGAATACGCGCGTGTACAATACGTGCGTGTTTTTAATCGAAAGGCCAAACAGACCCTATCGATTTGCTTGCTGCGCAACAACTACAAGGGATGCATAGAGCTTGCTGCATAACAACTACAGGGGACGCATGGAGACAATAGTCACAAAACCATATTGTGTACCCAAAAGCATTGTGAAATTAACCATATTTGAAATGTGCGCTTACTCTTTTCTTTCTTTTCCATTTAACCAGACTGAGCAACAGCAACGCGTGGCCAGGTACAGCTAGTATATATTTAAAAATGTAGTTTTCACTTAAAACAATTACGTAAAATAAACCTAAAACATTTTATACATCTTTAAATCATAAATTACATTAGGAAAATATTTACAGCTCACCTCAATAAAATATATAACTAAAATCATAGCAATATAACCCAAAAAAATATTAGCATTTACTGCAAACATTGAAGACACTATCTAAATATTAATATTTATATATATATATTTTACCCACACACACACACAAAAACAATCTAACTACATCTCATACATTATAACGAAACCTAAATTAGTGTTTGCCACAGAAAGATATAACTGATAAAAAATTCAAACTGAAACTAAACTAAGCAATAAAATCAAAAGATAAACAACTTTAACCACTAACATCAGACAAACAATTAAATCAAAGATATAAAAGGCGCACAAATGTTAATACTTCAAAAATGACAAACACTGAAAGATGAAGAAAGGCAGCCGCATTCTCTGACCAGACCCTTAAAGAAAAAAAGTATACATCTTGACAACTACTCAGTAAAACTTATATTTAAACTAAACTAGTAAATAAGCCTAATAATGTAAAACAGAAAATAATTAAGAGAACACTCTCACACTTCTATCGCTTTACATGTACTTCCAAGAAGAAAACACTGTGACTTCGAAAAGTCATAGGCAGCCAGAAAAAAACAATCATCACAAACCAGCAAAAAGATATAACAAAGTAGGTATACATAAATTATTAGTTACCAAAGTAGAGAGGGAGGCAGAGGTAGTGGCTAGGTTTATCCTCCTATCAGTTACGCACTAAGACAAAAATGAACTATTTCCATAGAGGATTGAGAGGAACCCCAATGATGAAGCATGCCACCTAGGAGTAACCATGGTGGGTGAGGGGTCTCTAGGAAAAAAGTATTTTTCTAGACAAGTGATTACAACAAATTCTCGCTGTAGCCTATCTAATTTCCTAATGGCAGGTTTTCTTCTAAATACTCGATTTACATAAATCATTAAACAATATAAGCGAGAAATGCGCATGCGCCGGCTGCCGTGCATGCGCATTGGTATCCAAGACGGCGGCGACGGCAGCGCAAACGAGCAGAGGGAGCCCCGGGACGCAGCGCACAAGGTAAGTGCCTTTTTGTTTACTTTTATTTTAATATTTTCAAAAATTAGGTATGGAGGGGAGGGAGGCAGGTGGCAGGTAACTTTGCTACGCCCACGTGGTGGGCGTAGTGTTGCCTGCTACGCCTACTTTGCAAAGGGCGAAGTAGGCAACACTACGCCCACTCTGTGGCGTAGCGAAGTCCTTCGCCCAGGTATTACAAATAGCACTAGTTGCATGATTTTAAATGTAAATAACAAATACATAACCTTTAAATTATACTATTACACTACTTTCAGATACAATGTTTATTATTTATTATTTATTTCTTTATTAAGGAGTTTTATATAGCGCTAACCTGACCCGAGGGGATTGAAGTGCTTCCCAACAGTTTTTAAGCAAGTTTCATACAATAAAGCAGTATTCTACATATAGGTTCGGAAGTCCAAGTGTGATGAGCAGTATTGAGATAGTACGTGAGTCCTGAGATGACCTCATTGAGTGCACGTTGTCTTAGGGTTGATACAATAAAGTAGTATTCTACGTATAGGTTCGGAAGTCCAAGTGTGCTAAGCAGCATTGAGGTAGTGCCTGAGTCCTGAGATAACCTCATAGAGTGCACATTGTCTTGGGGTTGAACCACTTAGGGGAGGGGAGGAGCAGTTAGGGGTCAAATAGGAGGGAGTAGGTAAGTCTTAGAGCTACATTGTCTGGGAGAGACGACGAGCAGGAATTTGCGTTTAGATGGCGGCTATCCATTCGGGAGGGAGACAATGACAGAGAGAGACAAATATAAAACACCACAGAAAAGAAAGCAGTTACGAAGTCACATGGGCTACATCTACAACCAAGAAAGTTCATCAACAACATGTTTTAATTGGAAATGTACCAAGTATTATTCTAATGCATGCAATGGGAGAGCTGCAACATAAAATTATGTTATCATTCATGTAAGAAAACACAACCCCCCCCCAAATGTTACTGAAATAGAAGTAAGAGAGGTGTTGTAGGATATAAGAGATGCACGTTCTAGTTCCCTGGAACCCACAACTAAAGTTCCAAAAGATATACTCCCTAAAGTCCCCCAACACAACAGAGGCCAACTACCATCTATACCTACTTTAAAATACTTAATTGCACAAACTAAAAAAGCCACCAGTGATACTCCTCCTGGCCCTAGAAGATACCAAGACATAGAAATACCTTAACATTTTCAAATGACACATAATGAGGGACCATTCCTTTTATATGGCACCCTAAACAATGATAAACAAATCATAATATTCTCTGCAGCAGGTAACTTACTAAAAATAAGCCATTGTCAAACCTGGATGATGGATGTGATCTTCACAATGTTTACCAAACCATTCATTCAGCTATAAACCATACACGAAGAGTATCAAAACACAAATATCCCTTTTATATATGCCCTACTACCAAATAAACAAAGCAGTACTTACTACGAGTTTTTAAACCACATTACACATGAAACAAATAACTTCTACCCATAAAAAATAATCATAGACTTTGAGCAAACCCTGATTCAAACAATTAAAAAAAATTACTCCCTCACAGACACACAAGACTGTTACTATAATTTCAAATTAAGTATAAGTAGAAACCGTCATCAATGTGCACTAACACATGCAGTGCATTGCTTAACAACCAGATTACAATAACGTAAGTAGGAGCGATTTGGGCAAGAGAAGACTGCCACATCAGGGCAGCGGTCGTAGCATAATCTCAACAATGGAGGCACCGCAGTAGGGATTAGGATGTCTCTTTCCTCAGCCTTTACATCTCGGTCCCACCATCCTGCAGTAGAAAGTCACAATAGTAAAAGGGATGTTTCAAACCATCTAGATGGCGTCGCTTCATAATCTGAAAGATGGGTCTGCCGACTACTTGTCGGGGGATTCTAATCCCAATACAAAGGTGGTCGGAAGCTCGTCCGACCACCTATTTATAGAATAGTCTACCACCCGTCAATTTGCCATTGAAATAAAAAACATGAGGGCAATAGCGTTAGACCTGTCTGCCTGTCCCTCAATCTTTTTGCCTATTTACCTCTGATTTGTTTTTGTTGGCCTTAGGACTCTATGCAATTTATCACTGCTATTCAGCGCTCAAGTGCTTGTGCCCACTCTCCTAATCATTGTTTGGTTGGCAGATACCTAATTGGCATATTTAATTTACTTGTAAGTTCCTGGTAGAGTGGTATACCATATATCCAGGGCCTGTAAATTGAATGCTGCCAGTGGGCCTGCAGCACCTATTTTGCCACACACTAAAGTAGCACCCTAAAACATGTCCTAGGCCCTCCATTGCTGCCTGAATGCAGAGTTGCACTGCCATGTTGACTTGGCATTTAAACCCCCTTTCCAAGCCTTAAACTCTCCATTTATTACACATAAGTCACACCTAAGGTAGGCCCATAGGGCAAGGCGCTGTGTAATGAAAAGGTTGGACATATGGATAGGATGTGGTGTAAACTCTCAGAGCTGGCGACTTTATAATGGGGGAACAAGGTTCGAGTCTCAGCATTGGCTCAATATCCCGTGATTCTGGATGAATCAGTTAGGGCCTAATTATGAGCTTGCCGGTCCTATGACCGCCAAACTCATGGTGGAGAAGTGGTGGCGGTCCGGCCACCGCTACCCGTAGCCTTAACAACTCGGGCGGTCAGACCACCATGGCACCACCGCAACCACCAGGGATCAGAGATCCATGATGAGGGCACGGAGGTCCGAGGGCCGCAATATGCTTGGTGGTGTCCTGCAGCACCACAAAGCATTTTACGGCTTTCCTCACCAGCTGCAGTTTCATGGAGGTTCTTACTCCATGAAATCGCTGGTGGTGAAAGAACTCTGTGCTTGGGGTTGCACACAGGGGGGCACATATGGTGCCCCATATGCATGCACCCCATTCCTGCACAGCATGGATTGCACAGTCTATGCCAAGCAGGAACGTGCACTGGCAGTTCTGTGGAACTGCAGTTTAAGGCCCACATATGATCCTTTAGACTGCAATGCCACACGACCACCACACTGCCTGCCCACCAGACCATGATAATACTTGTAATCTGGCGGATGGGTAGCGGCCCTGTTTAGCCGTGTGTAAGCGGAGTAGTGGCATGGCGGCCCGGTCCCACACTGCCAAACTCGCAATTGGGCCCTTACTCTTCCCATGCCAAACAAAAATGACTGTGTCCTTACGTAATGTAACTGGTGATCATGTAAAGCGCTCTAATACCTTCAGTTTGAGTATTCGCTATACAAAACTGAAAAAAAATACTTTTAAGTTGTACATGTCCTGGTAGTGAAAAACTCCCAAATTCCTTTTTCACTACTATGAAGCCTACCCCTCCCTTATGTTAAAATTGTGGATTATTATTGCAAATAATAAGTGTAAATTATAAATGGGAGCTGGTGGCAATGTTATGTTTAGTACCTATAGAATTAGAATGGTGGACCCTCTTTAATCGTAAAGTTTAATTTTTCATTACAATTTTGGAAATGCTGCTTTTATAAAGTGATTCAGAAAAGGGGTGATGATGAACAGAGCGTCTGAATTAAGCAGACCACTCTTACCCAGTCCAAAGATCAGGGCTTGATCCATCACCGTTTTTTAGCTCACTGCACCATCCAAGCTCAGAACTTGGCAATATGCAAATTAGTCTGACCCTGGCCCAGTGCATCATGGGAACAGGGCAGACCAAACTACCAAGCCAATTCTTATACTGGGAAGGAAACAAGCTACCGGGGACCGGTTTCTGGCATTTCAGCCGTCTTCGGCCCGGCTTGCTTGAATCCTGATGGTGCAATGAGCTAGGGACTCACATCTGAGTATACCCTTCCACGCTTATGGTGGACAAAAATGATTCAGAAAAGGGGGTGGTGATGAACAGAGCGTCTGAATTAAGCAGACCACTCTTACCCAGTCCAAAGATCAGGGCTTGATCCATCACCGTTTTTTAGCTCACTGCACCATCCCAGCTCAGAACTTGGCTATATGCAAATTAGTCTGACCCTGGCCCAGTGCATCATGGGAACAGGGCAGACCAAACTACCAAGCCAATTCTTATACTGGGAAGGAAACAAGCTACCGGGGACCGGTTTCTGGCAATTCAGCCGTCTTCGGCCCGGCTTGCTTGAATCCTGATGGTGCAATGAGCTAGGGACTCACATCTGAGTATACCCTTCCACGCTTATGGTGGACAAAAATGATTCAGAAAAGGGGGTGGTGATGAACAGAGCATCTGAATTAAACAGACCACTCTTACCCAGTCCAAAGATCAGGGCTTGATCCATCACCATTTTTTAGCTCACTGCACCATCCCAGCTCAGAACTTGGCTATATGCAAATTGGTCTGACCCTGGCCCAGTGCATCATGGGAACAGGGCAGGCCAAACTACCAAGCCAATTCTTATACTGGGAAGGAAACAAGCTACCGGGGACCGGTTTCTGGCATTTCAGCCATCTTCGGCCCGGCTTGCTTGAATCCTGATGGTGCAATGAGCTAGGGACTCACATCTGAGTATACGTATACCCTTCCACGCTTATGGTGGACAAAAATGATTCAGAAAAGGGGGGTGGTGATGAACAGAGCGTCTGAATTAAGCAGACCACTCTTACCCAGTCCAAAGATCAGGGCTTGATCCATCACCATTTTTTAGCTCACTGCACCATCCCAGCTCAGAACTTGGCTATATGCAAATTAGTCTGACCCTGGCCCAGTGCATCATGGGAACAGGGCAGACCAAACTACCAAGCCAATTCTTATACTGGGAAGGAAACAAGCTACCGGGGACCGGTTTCTGGCATTTCAGCCGTCTTCGGCCCGGCTTGCTTGAATCCTGATGGTGCAATGAGCTAGGGACTCACATCTGAGTATACCCTTCCACGCTTATGGTGGACAAAAATGATTCAGAAAAGGGGGTGGTGCTGAACAGAGCGTCTGAATTAAGCAGACCACTCTTACCCAGTCCAAAGATCAGGGCTTGATCTATCACTGTTTTTTAGCTCACTGCACCATCCCAGCTCAGAACTTGGCTATATGCAAATTAGTCTGACCCTGGCCCAGTGCATCATGGGAACAGGGCAGACCAAACTACCAAGCCAATTCTTATACTGGGAAGGAAACAAGCTACCGGGGACCAGTTTCTGGCATTTCAGCCGTCTTCTGCCCGGCTTGCTTGAATCCTGATGGTGCAATGAGCTAGGGACTCACATCTGAGTATACCCTTCCACGCTTATGGTGGACAAAAATGATTCAGAAAAGGGGGTGGTGATGAACAGAGCGTCTGAATTAAGCAGACCACTCTTACCCAGTCCAAAGATCAGGGCTTGATCCATCACCATTTTTTAGCTCACTGCACCATCCCAGCTCAGAACTTGGCTATATGCAAATTAGTCTGACCCTGGCCCAGTGCATCATGGGAACAGGGCAGACCAAACTACCAAGCCAATTCTTATACTGGGAAGGAAACAAGCTACCGGGGACCGGTTTCTGGCATTTCAGCCGTCTTCGGCCCGGCTTGCTTGAATCCTGATGGTGCAATGAGCTAGGGACTCACATCTGAGTATACCCTTCCACGCTTATGGTGGACAAAAATGATTCAGAAAAGGGGGTGGTGATGAACAGAGCATCTGAATTAAGCAGACCACTCTTACCCAGTCCAAAGATCAGGGCTTTATTCATCACCTTTTTTTAACTCACTGCACCATCCCAGCTCAGAACTTGGCTATATGCAAATTAGTCTGACCCTGGCCCAGTGCATCATGGGAACAGGCAAGACCAAACTACCAAGCCAATTCTTATACTGGGAAGGAAACAAGCTACCGGGGACCGGTTTCTGGCATTTCAGCCGTCTTCGGCCCGGCTTGCTTGAATCCTGATGGTGCAATGAGCTAGGGACTCACATCTGAGTATACCCTTCCACGCTTATGGTGGACAAAAATGATTCAGAAAAGGGGTTGGTGATGAACAGAGCGTCTGAATTAAGCAGACCACTCTTACCCAGTCCAAAGATCAGGGCTTGATCCATCACCGTTTTTTAGCTCACTGCACCATCCCAGCTCAGAACTTGGCTATATGCAAATTAGTCTGACCCTGGCCCAGTGCATCATGGGAACAGGGCAGACCAAACTACCAAGCCAATTCTTATACTGGGAAGGAAACAAGCTACCGGGGACCGGTTTCTGGCATTTCAGCCGTCTTCGGCCCGGCTTGCTTGAATCCTGATGGTGCAATGAGCTAGGGACTCACATCTGAGTATACCCTTCCACGCTTATGGTGGACAAAAATGATTCAGAAAAGGGGGTGGTGATGAACAGAGCATCTGAATTAAGCAGACCACTCTTACCCAGTCCAAAGATCAGGGCTTGATCCATCACCATTTTTTAGCTCACTGCACCATCCCAGCTCAGAACTTGGCTATATGCAAATTAGTCTGACCCTGGCCCAGTGCATCATGGGAACAGGGCAGGCCAAACTACCAAGCCAATTCTTATACTGGGAAGGAAACAAGCTACCGGGGACCGGTTTCTGGCATTTCAGCCATCTTCGGCCCGGCTTGCTTGAATCCTGATGGTGCAATGAGCTAGGGACTCACATCTGAGTATACGTATACCCTTCCACGCTTATGGTGGACAAAAATGATTCAGAAAAGGGGGGTGGTGATGAACAGAGCGTCTGAATTAAGCAGACCACTCTTACCCAGTCCAAAGATCAGGGCTTGATCCATCACCGTTTTTTAGCTCACTGCACCATCCCAGCTCAGAACTTGGCTATATGCAAATTAGTCTGACCCTGGCCCAGTGCATCATGGGAACAGGGCAGACCAAACTACCAAGCCAATTCTTATACTGGGAAGGAAACAAGCTACCGGGGACCGGTTTCTGGCATTTCAGCCGTCTTCGGCCCGGCTTGCTTGAATCCTGATGGTGCAATGAGCTAGGGACTCACATCTGAGTATACCCTTCCACGCTTATGGTGGACAAAAATGATTCAGAAAAGGGGGTGGTGATGAACAGAGCGTCTGAATTAAGCAGACCACTCTTACCCAGTCCAAAGATCAGGGCTTGATCTATCACCGTTTTTTAGCTCACTGCACCATCCCAGCTCAGAACTTGGCTATATGCAAATTAGTCTGACCCTGGCCCAGTGCATCATGGGAACAGGGCAGACCAAACTACCAAGCCAATTCTTATACTGGGAAGGAAACAAGCTACCGGGGACCGGTTTCTGGCATTTCAGCCGTCTTCGGCCCGGCTTGCTTGAATCCTGATGGTGCAATGAGCTAGGGACTCACATCTGAGTATACCCTTCCACGCTTATGGTGGACAAAAATGATTCAGAAAAGGGGGTGGTGATGAACAGAGCGTCTGAATTAAGCAGACCACTCTTACCCAGTCCAAAGATCAGGGCTTGATCCATCACCGTTTTTTAGCTCACTGCACCATCCCAGCTCAGAACTTGGCTATATGCAAATTAGTCTGACCCTGGCCCAGTGCATCATGGGAACAGGGCAGACCAAACTACCAAGCCAATTCTTATACTGGGAAGGAAACAAGCTACCGGGGACCGGTTTCTGGCATTTCAGCCGTCTTCGGCCCGGCTTGCTTGAATCCTGATGGTGCAATGAGCTAGGGACTCACATCTGAGTATACCCTTCCACGCTTATGGTGGACAAAAATGATTCAGAAAAGGGGGTGGTGATGAACAGAGCATCTGAATTAAGCAGACCACTATTACCCAGTCCAAAGATCAGGGCTTTATTCATCACCTTTTTTTAACTCACTGCACCATCCCAGCTCAGAACTTGGCTATATGCAAATTAGTCTGACCCTGGCCCAGTGCATCATGGGAACAGGCAAGACCAAACTACCAAGCCAATTCTTATACTGGGAAGGAAACAAGCTACCGGGGACCGGTTTCTGGCATTTCAGCCGTCTTCGGCCCGGCTTGCTTGAATCCTGATGGTGCAATGAGCTAGGGACTCACATCTGAGTATACCCTTCCATGCTTATGGTGGACAAAAATGATTCAGAAAAGGGGGTGGTGATGAACAGAGCATCTGAATTAAGCAGACCACTCTTACCCAGTCCAAAGATCAGGGCTTTATTCATCACCTTTTTTTAACTCACTGCACCATCCCAGCTCAGAACTTGGCTATATGCAAATTAGTCTGACCCTGGCCCAGTGCATCATGGGAACAGGCAAGACCAAACTACCAAGCCAATTCTTATACTGGGAAGGAAACAAGCTACCGGGGACCGGTTTCTGGCATTTCAGCCGTCTTCGGCCCGGCTTGCTTGAATCCTGATGGTGCAATGAGCTAGGGACTCACATCTGAGTATACCCTTCCACGCTTATGGTGGACAAAAATGATTCAGAAAAGGGGTTGGTGATGAACAGAGCGTCTGAATTAAGCAGACCACTCTTACCCAGTCCAAAGATCAGGGCTTGATCCATCACCGTTTTTTAGCTCACTGCACCATCCCAGCTCAGAACTTGGCTATATGCAAATTAGTCTGACCCTGGCCCAGTGCATCATGGGAACAGGGCAGACCAAACTACCAAGCCAATTCTTATACTGGGAAGGAAACAAGCTACTGGGGACCGGTTTCTGGCATTTCAGCCGTCTTCGGCCCGGCTTGCTTGAATCCTGATGGTGCAATGAGCTAGGGACTCACATCTGAGTATACCCTTCCACGCTTATGGTGGACAAAAAGCCCTGATCTTTGGACTGGGTAAGAGTGGTCTGCTTAATTCAGACACTCTGTTCATCACCACCCCTTTTTCTGAATCGTTTTTGGCCACTATAGGTGTGGCAGGGTATACTCAGACCCTTGCTCACTGCACCATCAGGATTCAAGCAAGCCGGGCCGACGACGGCTGAAATGCCAGAAACCGGTCCCCGGAAGCTTGTCTTCTTTCTGGTGAAGAATTGGCTTGGTAGTTTGGTCTGCCCTGTTCCCATGATGCACTGGGCCAGGGACAGACTAGTTTGCATATAGCCGGGCTCTGAGCTGGGATGGTGCAGTGGTGCAGTGAGCTAAATAACGGTGATGGATCAAGCCCTGATCTTTGGACTGGGTAAGAGTGGTCTGCTTAATTCAGACACTCTGATCATCACCACCCCCTTTTCTGAATCGCTTTTATAAAGTTGGCATTTTCCTGTCCTCAGCCCTTTGGGCCTGCAGCCTGTCTTGAGTCACATGAGTGGGTATGGTTGATAGACAGACTTTGTGAAATTCTCCCAGAAAGTCACATAATAGAGGTATTAGGAGTGCCTCAATGGGCCATCACTGGCAGGATGAGGGGGGTGAAGATGAGCACAGCCTCTCCTACACTGAATAGGCTTTGTCTTGTCTCTAAACAATGGGCCTAACGATCTAGCATTCTCACTGCAGCAATCTTGGAGCCAGGAATCTTTCCAGAAGCTTTCCAGAAGCTTTCCAAGAAGCTTTCCAAAGAACCTTTCCAGAAGCTTCTCCCACCTTCCAGGAGAAGGGTACCAGCGTATTAAACTACGACTTTCAGACCCACTCATCAATTTATTACTGGACCTGCAGAAGGACTCTCAGAGGACTGCCTGCTGCTGTGATCTCCCCTGCTGTGCACTTTGCCAGACTGCTGCTGTACGTGGGAGGACTGCTTTGCTGCCTAGAGCCTGCTTTGAACCCTCAGAGGCCAGCCCTGCCATTGAGACCTTCATCTTCACCTGCAGCCAGGACTACAAGAAGTGACTCCAAGGGCTAGTTTGCCACAGGGACATAAAGACTGCCACCATCTTGAACCCACTTGAGTGAGTCCTGAGCTCCCAAGAGGTGTCTCACCAGTCCTGGACCCTTGGATGTGGTGCTAAAGGGGCCCAGATGGGCAATTTAAAAAACTGGGGACTTAGAAAATATTTGGCCAAAAAATGCCCTGAAAACCAGGAGAGGGTCGGCACTAACCTGCTCGTCAACCCGCCTAAGGTGCATCTCCAGCTTTGTTCTTCTCTGCAGCAGCACATCCTTTTCAGCAGTTCAGCAGTTCTTTGCGAAAGGGGTATCCATCCTGGTGAAACAGTCTTCAGCTATAGTCCTCTGCCTTGTCCTGCTGAAGAACTTCAACTTCGATTTTGGTGGCTAAGTCCGAAAGTAAAAACTTCACTAGGGCTACGTTCCAAGGTCATCCACAACAAAGTTCCCTCCCTCCTGCAGCCCTCTGCCTTGTCCTGCTGAAGAACTTCAACTTCGATTTCGGTGGCTAAGTCCGAAAGTAAAAACTTCACTAGGGCTTCGTTCCAAGGTCATCCACAACAAAGTTCCCTCCCTCCTGCAGCCTTGCCCCACTGAACTTCATCCTTCTCACATTTTTCTTCAAGAATTTTTCTAAGTCCAAAGGTAAGCGCAGACTGGGCCCAATCCACTTCTTACATTACAACCGTGCTCCATCGCGGTTGGCCTTAACTTTGGTCTTTGAGGTTGGCGTTTTTAACTTTTAGGAGCTAGTTTTTACTAAAATCCAATTCTACTGATTGGATTTTTGTCATTTTGGTGGTTAAATTATTTTTGTGAAATTTACTTTATTTTTCTAAACTGGTTTGGGATTTTTCTTGTGTTGTGTTTTCACAGCATAACTTTTTGTGTGCTGCGTAAATTATTTACACATTCCCTCTAAGTTAAATCTGACTGATTTTTGTGCCAAGCTACCCAGGGTAAGGGACCGGTTCGTTTACTGACTTTTTGTGGTTCATCCTGCAAGGGACTACAGGTGTTGCTTGACCAGGGCTCACATCACAAACAACCAACAACCCAATTTCATCACCGGCATTCCGCAGTATGGATAAGAACTAGAGTTTGTGCAGTACCATAGAGCAGTTTGTGCCACACAAAATCCCAGATTAATATTTTGACATCAGAGTGACCCATTTTTAAATTCCTCCTTAGTTTTGCCAGTTGTTTTTCTCTTCCTTTTCAAAATGTAAGTGCTCTACCTGCCTTTTTATGCCATGGAGATGGATCTGCAAGCATAGCGGGCCTGAGATCAGACAAGAGAGCTACCAAACTGGATCAACAGGTAGCTCTCAGGGCC
The DNA here is from genome assembly GCF_964263255.1 of Lissotriton vulgaris. Taxonomy (NCBI): domain Eukaryota; kingdom Metazoa; phylum Chordata; class Amphibia; order Caudata; family Salamandridae; genus Lissotriton; species Lissotriton vulgaris. Next base: position 360,434,506 of record NC_141685.1, on the reverse strand, counting down.
TTTGAAGAGGTGCAAAGATGGCAATCCACCTCAGAAGAGGAGGACATGGATGGCAATGAGTAGCATGGAGCACAAACAGAGTTTGAAGAGAGACAAGACCCAGCCCTGGGAGAGCCCAAACTGACCCCTGCAGATGACTAGTGTTTTACTCACTATATAACATTCAACAATATTTTCTAAATTGGTGTTTTTTAATCACAATATTAAACACAAAACTTAAAATGATATTTTTACTTTTGCTATTCCTGTCGACGATATTTCTGACATCCCAATATTCTTGATATGATTTTTTATTATCAGGATATTTTGTTTTCCAGATTTTGTTTAAACGCCTCTCTTTCCTTGAGCCAGCAAAGGATACCGATTCTCTTTTCCCTTTGATGTCTTCTCATAAAGTATCTCCTTAAAACTCACTTTCTTCAGTTTGGTTTGCCATTACCACAGCATGGTACACATCAGACGCCTGCTTCCTCTAGGCAGGTGTCCTCCTTGAGTCTCTTCTAAGAAGGCCATCCAGTCATGGAAGCAATTACCCAGTAAGTGGCTTCCTCACTCTGGACCTCTGACCAGTCTCCAGCCCTGGATCTTCACTGTGACACCCCCATACTTCCTGGCATGCTGTTGACCTATTACCTTGTGCAACTGCAAACTGCGCAAAGGGTCCATTCAACATTGTTTCCTTCTCGCCACCTTTCCTCAGCCATCAACAATTACATTTCACTATTTTTTGCATGAGCGTCCCAGTTTTAGCTCCTTGATGGCAGTCATTTAGGAGTGTTTTTTTCTGTTAAAATCTCATGGCTTGAGAATGAATCTAAACAGCTCTGAAGTATTTTAACCAGAAAAGCAGAGCAGTAAAGATGACTGTATTTGCCATAACAAATTATCCCTCCACCCTTCTCCCATGGTCTTTCGCGCCACCAGACAGGATGGTGGGTCATCCGTTCAAGATCACTTGGCTGATCCTCCATCCTTGGCCATGGCCAACTTTGCTTCTCATCTTGGAGACGGTGAAGAGGTGAAGGGTTTTATGTTTGGAGCACAGCCGCCATTTTAGGGTCCTCTAAATAGGTAGATAAGAAAAATGCTGTTATTTGATGGTGTTAGCATTCTCGCCCTCCTCTTCGGTCCTAATTCCAAGTGACCATTGAATTCCAATGGGGCCCATAACAGGAGTTACAGACTCCATCGAAATTATAAGTTATGTTGGAGAATTTATTTCAGGTACTATTTCTATCAGAGATTTGGGTATATTTTCGGGGCACTTCTAGTGAATGTCTAAATCAGGCACGTGACGTGGTAGGGAATGGTTCGAGTAGGTGTTCTGAGGGCATAATGTTAAATTGTTAATTTGACTTCTGCAATGTCTTTAAAGGGTATGGAAGCTAGGACTAATACACTGCAAAGAGATGGACCGAGTTACAAAACTTATTTAAACGGCAATAGTGTGCTTTAAATAGTCTGAAATGAGTTGGTGAGCCTCAGATGCGTTTCTTAGACACGCATTAAAAGGGCACGCGCTCTTGCAGCAGCGGTGACGAGCGCGTGGCATTCATGCCTTTATGAACATCTCCAGATTACACGGCGCAATATCTTTCTTCATTTTTGTTTCACTGCTGATCTTGGTGTTTCGACAAAGGGTAGCCCACTTTATGAGAAAATAAAATTGCAGTTAATTGAATTTTGCTGGTAAGTTTCTTTAAAGCCCGTCTATCAAACTTTGGCGGAGCTACAAAATGCCAGTGTGCTGGACAAAACATGTTCTTATCAAATTGTGATTAACAATTGCAAAGTCACACTCCAGGCAGCCTGTCGGCGGAGAGATTTTAAAGCGAGATGCGGAGTAATATCCTTTCTTTTCAGGGAATCTTGAAATGCACTGTATGAAATGGAAAGATTTTCAGCTTGATATGCAAGTAAATTGGCAATTTAGTTATCAGACAATGCCCACGCATTCAGCCAGAGAAGAAAGGAGGCGTTTTATTATATTTTATGTATGCTCCAGCGCCTCTCTCAGTTCAAGCATAATCGAAAAACAAAAAGAAGATGAGCCATTTAGTATTTATTTAACAAATATTATGTATTTTACTTTTCAGAATATGTGCAGAAATATAATGCGCTACCGGTTCATGTTATACAGCTAATGAAAAAAGAAACATTGCTAAGAGGAGCAGTAGGTATTAAACTGTATAAGGCCCTGGCATTTTCCTATGTTTCCATGATACACTCTTTACTAACAAAAGCAAATCCTCAAACCAAGGATAGACATACTCATAATATCTCTAAGAACTGTGGGGCATATTACCAACAACTAGCGATATTTATCGCTAAGTAGGCTTAGCGGCAATTTTTTTATCGCCGCGCATCGCCGGATATTATTGCTGAGATAACGCGCTATTAGCAACGTTTATCTCAAAAGCGATAATATTTCCGGCGATAGCGGCGAAATCCGTGAATATCGCTGATAATACAGCAATATTCGCGCATTATCGCTAACAGGGTCTTAACCATTATATCCACCTCCCATTGGATATAATGGCTAAGAACTGGTCTGAGCAGGCGTTAGTTTTTGGAGATATTCACGCTTAGCGCGAATATTTCCATCGCTACGTCTGCCTTGCTAATAGGCGACAGCGATGTTAGCGACTGCTTTCAGTCGCTAACAGGTTGGGTACGTCCACTTTGCATGTCATTAGCAATAAATATCGCTCACAAGCAAAGTGGGCCCCAAACCGCTCGCGATCGCCTACAAGCTGTCGCTAACTGCTGTTAGCGACAGCTTGCTAATAGGGCGATAAAATTATCGCCGCTTAGCGGTCGAAAACGACTGCTAAAGCGGCGATCACATATCGCCCGCCTTGGTAATATGCCCCTGTATTCTGATCGAAATCTTCATTGTAATGTCTGGTTTGACAAGCTATAAAACCAAACAATATCATCAAGAGCTTGATACACGAGGCTACACTTACATGTTTGTGTAAATTTACTCTTTTTCACGTTAAGGTCATAACTGTGGAGACTCAGCGGTCAGGGATGAGAATTTCGCACACAAGAAGATAGGCCTGTCCTATCTTTTTTATGTGCGGATTTCACACCCCGACTGCAGAGTCTCCACAGTTGTAAAGTTACTATTAAATTGCAGTTTTGTGAGTACAGAAAAAGAGCAAACTTACACAAAGGGCAAGTGTAGCTGTGTGAATCAGGCCATAGTCAGTATTTCAACTGCCTCTTCCAACCATTGGCTTTCACCGACCAGCCTCTTTCAGTTGTTGACTTGAGACTTTGCCAATCAGGCCCGGGCTCAGCCCAGTGGAGTATTCATTCAGCTCTTGCGTAATGTTATTGGCTGTTTGATTGTATATTTTACCTCCAGAGTACTTGCACTGAACTGCATGAGGGACTGCTTTAAAACCAAAGTCATCTTTGGCCACTCATGATGGATCCCTCAAGTGTCTCACTATAATGTGCTAGCAATGTGCTAGCAATGCATTGCATTAGCATATTATACCCAGACTCATTGGCTTTATCACTGCTTGCTTAAAAATGTATGCTCTTTCATTCTTCCTTTTGAGTATAAATATTTCTTGCCCTCGATCTTATTATATATCATGCAAAGCATAACCTTGTGGGTATGAGTGAAGCAGGAATGGACAGAAGGGGAACGCAAGGACTGTGATGTAGATGTATGCAAAGTTTTTATTACATACCTATTATTTTCCTGCGTTTAGGTCATGGAATTTCCTGCTTTTCCTTTGTTTGTGTCGTGTTGTAGTTAGTTGACGCTGAAAATTGATATGTCTTTTTAAGTGAGTTGTCTTGAATATTGGATGGATGTCTGGGAGCTTTTTTGTCTTAAAATTCCTAATTTTAAAATGAAAACTTACCTTCAGAAAACTTTGCAAACAATGGGCATTAACCATAGTTTTCACAATAATTATGGGAAGTTAGCAAAAAGTGGCAAAGTATATAGTAGCTCCTTGGGTCCAGTAAACAGAGAGGTGTTCCAAGAGGTGGTAGAAATGGGCAAAAATGAGAAAGGAGGACATTCTCCTCTGTTGCTAGGCTGACAATTCAAGAGGGCATGGTCCTCAGATTATCAGGAACATTTGAGAAAAGATGACATTGGGAGATCAATGATTGTAAAGACCAACTCATCTCATTCACAAATCCACCCTACCTCCCCGGGAATATAGGCATTATTATGAGTTTGGTGGTTCCGTGGACCACGGTATTGGTGGGGGCGGTCTGAGCACGATGAGCACGCCGGTTCAACCTCCGTATTACGAGTTGGGCAGATCTGCTTTGTGTAGACCACAGATAGAGCCAGCAAACCGACAACCAGGTTAGCGGTTGGGGAAAGGCAGCCACCATTGAGCAGAACAGGGGAGCTGCACCGCCATCTGTATTAAGAGTTGCCTGTTCCACAGGCAGACTATGGTGATCTGACCGCCTGCTTCAAGGTGGTGGTGACGAAGGATTTGGGGTGGGTACTCTTCTTTCAGGTAGATTCCAAAGTGAATTCCTTTCTCCAAGTCCCTCCTTCACAGCAAGATCTTCACGACGAGGAATATAACCCTGTTTGCAGCGATCTACAGGTGAGTGCTATTCGGACCATATACCCATTGCCAGGACTGCCCAATACCATGGATATATGGTATTTTTCCACATATTCAAAAAAGGGGGGAGGTAGAGGAGAAAGGTTAGCTAGGTTCGCCCTCTACAGCTAAAGTACACAAAAAAAGATCTGAAGAATTCAGATCAAGAGAACCTAGCTACCAGGTAAGACATTTTCACAATGGGATATGTCTTAAAAAAGCAAAGTTGGGCAGGGAAAGAAAAACTTTTTCTTTTAGTCCCCTCACTCACCGGAGTTTCCTCACCGTGACATGCTTCATCATAGGGGCTTCCCAACCCGCTGCGGGTTGAGGCGTGCTACAACTAACGATGTTGCGTAGGAGCACCTTTGTTGTGAAAACTATGTGTCGTGATATGTGAAAAAAGGGGGAAAGTGAGGTGGAGTGATAAAAATTAAAAATATCCTACTAGTGAGCTAAACCAACTTTATTCATGCGCCTAGCGGATATATTAAAAATGGGGTGGTTTACTAGGTGAGCCGGTTCTATTATGAAACACAGTACCCTAGTAAAAAGTCAACTAGTTTCGAGCTGTACCCCACAGCTCTTCCTCAGGACTACACAGGGTCCCGCCCTGTGAGTACCACTCCAAAACGAACGTGTAAAGGTATGCCTACATTAATACATGATTATACATACTATTTTTGCTGCAAATCAATGGCATATTTTTTCAGAGGCTTAACTGAGCCTCACGGTCAATCCCGGGAAAGTTATTGGAGTCCCCGTAAACACTTGTTACGGGGCTTCGTTCCTACGGAAAACCTACTCGGCTTCCCTTGAGACCGGTGGACGCGTGGCCCTTTCGCTCCCTCTTCAGCACATCTGTTACCCCTACTAGGGCCTCTCTCGCTATAGCAGTGCAGCTTTCACACCACCTGAAGTTCTTTCTCACCTCCAGCAGAGCCCCTCTCACCCTTTAGAAGCGCCACTCTCATCCCCAGCAGCACCCCTCACAGTTTCCCTTCACTCCCCGAAGTGCCCCTCACACCCTTCCAGCGCCCCTCACACCCTCGCAGCGCCCATCGGACCATCGCAGCGCCCATCACACCCACGCAGCACCGCTCTCACACCAGCTACAGTTCTCTCACCCCTGGCAGCGCACTCTCACCCTTAGCAGCACCCCTCTCAAGCTTCAAAGCCATCGCTGATGCATACTTATCTTATGCAACTAACAACCATTGACAAAGACAATAGTCCTGGCTTGTAGTAGATGTAATGTTACATGCATATGGATGGAATGATGAAGCAGCAAAATACCAGTGGGGCGACACACTATACAGGGCATGGATTTTCAGTTAGGGGTTTTAAGTCACGCCCTTCATTACATCGACCATGCCCCTCTCGGAGCCCCCACAAGTTTTTTCATTCTACTTAAAGCCCTTCCTCCGGTATGGTGACTTCCTGCTGAACAGGGAGAACAAGTTCACTCAGGTCATCATAACTGCCAACTTGAACAACCTGCATCGGCAAAAGGCAATAGGTTTCGACTATATGAAATCTATTGGGTTTGGCAATTTTTTTTTTTTACATATTGCACAGCAGTTGAGCTTCTGTGAAACCTGGCTTAATATAAAAAAAAGTGCTATGATGCGTGCACCATTGACTGTGTCATAGTGTTTTTTTTAATCATAAGCTATGTTGTGCAGCAGCTCTAGTGCTGTGTAATATGTAAAACAATTGAAAGCCAATAGATTTTGTAAAGGTGTAACCTGCTGGCTTTGCCAGTGCTTGTTACCAGAGGAGACTTCCTGCCTCCCACTGCAGCAGAAGCATTTCAGCTCCAGCAATTAACCCCCTCCTGGGACGGTGAACTCTTAGCACTTAGCAGACAAAAGCACGGCACAGTGCGCCCAGTGATTTCCCCTCCCTCCCCTTCCACACCCTCTGTCACCGGAGTTCGTTAATGAAAAGAAATTCCCATTTGAAATGGGTAAATACTTGCCACGCGGAGATCAGTGTTAAGGACAACAAAAGTAAGATGTTAGGGTTGAGTGCGCGCCCCCCCTGGGATGGTGTCGCGCCCCCCTGGGGGGGCGGGCCCCACAGTTTGAAGAACTCTGCTCTATATGCTCATGGAATTCCTTGATGACTTGCTATATCCATAGATGGTATGGCAGGTGGTACGTTATCCCATATATACCTTTTGAGTAAGGGGTTAGGTACTAGAAATAAGCCAGAGTAATTTGCATTCCTCATTACTTCTACTGTGAGGTAGAGTGCTTTTCCTCTATTACTGGCGATTTTCTTTTCTGCCTTGCACTAAGGTTTGAGTTACAGAATTTCCAGAATGCCCTGCTCTGTGATATACATATATCTAGAGCCTTGTCTGTCTTCCACAGAAAACCCTGATTCAGGCGCAAAAAGGAGTTTTCACCCAAACCAGATTGAAAACTAGTGTGGTCATATCATCCCAAGATGTTTAGAAGGTTTTACCTTACTTAAATCATGTGGTTAATAAACACACATTCTGAGGTAGTCTCTCTTGGAAAGGGGAAAAACACACAGGGGAAGATTTATCAAGACTTTATGCTACCTGCTGGAGGCATGCACAAAGTTGACTAAATCTTGTTATTTCTCTTTACATTAAAGTTTATCTATAGGCTTTTGTACTGGTGTGGCTCACTGGTTAGAGGCGGCAGACCCGTAAGCAGAGAACGGCCCGGGACCAGGGTTTAATTCCCGACGCGGCAGGGTCGTGGACCAGGGTCAAAAACGGACTCGATAATTCTCGCCTCGGTGCCTACTCTGACCAGGGAACACACTCGGCAACTCTGGGCATTAAGCTTGCCTCATCTCTACAACGGCCCCACACAGACACCGGGGATGCCTGGTTTCACCTTGGAGATACCCAGAAAGGGACAATCTCACAGGGAAAACCCGGACGGGTTCCCCAGCGGTCTTCAGCGCCAGGATACTCCATGGAGTCACAGTGCGCTTTACAAGTAGACCCACATTTACATTTTACTCTTCAAGTACAAACCCAATGCTAGACATCATGCACACAACTATACACTATGTTGCAAAGGTGCACGTGTGGCACTAGGCAACTGTTTTGTTTGCCAGGGAGAGCAGCAGGACAAATTTAGAACTTTGGTTTCTGCACTGCATTGTGCACAGTTTATAAAATCTGCCCAACAGTATTATAGTATTGCAACTGCTATCCCCCATTGTGAGGTGCATAATTTGTATTAGAACATTGAAATGTTGGTAGCTCCTTTGAAAACAATGGAGTGCTCCCAAGGTTCAGCACTCTCTCCTATGTTCTTTAATCTGTTCATGGAGCCTCTACCAGAAATGCTCAAATCATACAGCACTCACTATCACATGTATGCAGATGAAACTCAACTATACCTGAAGATCGCCTCCCATGAGGACATTCAGTCCCTTAACTCAGTCTTACTGGAAACGCAAAGCTGGCTGACACGTATTCACCTGCAACTAAATGCTCTAAAAACAGAATTCCTCCTTATCTCACCCCATAAGCAATCACTGGACATTGAACAATGGTTGAATCAGCTTTCGTCTCTTAACTGCAGACCTCACCTCGTTGACTCGGCATCCTCGCTTGGTATCATACTAGACAAGAGTCTGAACATGCAAAAACACATCAGTTCCCTCACCAAAGGAGCAAACTTCCAGCTCAGCATCCTTAGGAACCTCAAACCTTATCTCCCTGCTCTTGACCTAAAGGTTGCAGTGTAAGCATTGGTGATCACAAAGCTGGACCAGGGCAGTGCCACGCTGTGTGGCCTGGCCGGAGTGATAACGGCTCCCCTTAGGGTAACCCTCAATGAGGCAGCCAGGCTTGTTACGGGCACAAAGAAATGTAACCACATCTCTCCTGACCTTCTAGTTCTGCAAATGGCTCCCCTATGAAGCTCGGATACAGCTGAAAATTGCATGCATGACTCACAAAGCCATCCACCTCAAGACCCCGATGTACCTCGCTCAGAAATTGGAGCTCTCATGTGGTTCAAGAGCCTCTAGAAGTGCCAGCACCCTATTACTCAAACCACAAAAATTGAAGAAAAAAAAGACCTATAATCTATCATTTTCAGGTATGGCGACAAGGATCTGGAACTCTCTTCCCCCCTAAGTCAGGATGATCCCTTCCTCTGTCCTGTTGAAATTAAAAGTTAAAGAGCTCTTGATCAAAACATATCTGCCTCAGACCTCCTTCCCCACTTGACTCGGACTATTTGACGCTGCTCTATGCCCTAGATGCTATGTTCTTGAGACTGTTGGACATTCTAAATAATTTTACCTGTCGATTTGATTTTTATTTATGTGTTCCATGTACTCATACTTTTGCATAATCTGTAAAGCGCTCTGATACCCTCTGTGGTCATGTGCGCGCTATATAAAACTTTCAAAATAAATAAATAAATAAGCCAGAGCTCAAACATTCCAATGTTTCTTTGTTCACAGCTTTATTAAAGTCCATTGCCTTCGGCTTGGGCCTTTAATGCTGCAGCGGGCCTTCAATAGCCGATATAGCCTGCTACGGCGAGCTGATAGGCTATAATGTGCTGCCAATAGCATAGTCAGCCAATTCGGCATCCAGAGGTATCAGTATTTTCAGGGTGTGCTATTATCATGCAGGATTGAGTAGGAAACAAACTGAGGCACTGAAAGGAGTTACAAACCATATGGCCCAGGTGACTCTACTTTCTTCAACAAAAGGTTTCTCACCTCAAGCAAATTTGGCACATACAAAATTCTGGAATGCATTTTTTTCATCCCACTCTTGGAGGCAATGTTGAGGTCTGCAGTGAGGGTTCTTTGGACAATTTCTTGCGGGCCCTCCTTCCTTATCACAGAAATTCCCCAGTCTCAAGTCCAAAATCTGGATTGGTTCATATCCTTTATGAACAGATGACCCTGTTAAACATATTCCAGATTTTCAAAAGTATCCTTCTTGGAACAATGTGGCATCAATGCCAGTCACACCTTGACAAGGTGTTTGCCAAAAAAATAATGTGTGAATAAGGGAAAATTGTCTGTTGCTGTATTTGATCCATGGCCATAAAAACATTGGTGTATTTGCTGAACCACTAGAGAATGAAATAAGATATAAGAAAGATTATTACATTCTGGAAATTTGGTTTAATGGCTTAGTAGCCATTATTGGAACCTGGGAAAAGGGATTTGAATTAGAGTGGGTTTAACTCATGAAAATCATATTGCATATTCACCCAGAATTACCTAAGAATTTTGCAAGATTATGCATAATTATGTGAAAATAGTAATTCTGCTTTTAGCACTATGTTTTGGGCCAAAATGTTCCCTCACATTTAAAATGTGCAGAGAAATAGTGATCAATGCAAAAAACCTTTCAAATGTGCTTGTGGAGTAGGATTTCCCCAAAACCTACTCTCAGCCTTTAGCACTATTTTTGTACTACACAATGCACCCTTACTTCACAAGGATCCATTCTGCACTAACAAATAGCACGAGGTGTAGCAGAACATGAATAGCGAGTAGCCGCTTGCTAAATCTGCTCTCATGGTAGGATTTGTTTCACCCAAACTATCCTTAATTATGCAAGCGGTATTAATTGTGTTATTATTAGTAATTCTGCATCAATGAATAATACAGAATTACCGAAATTACTCCAATTACTCTGGCATAATTGAAATTCTGCTCATGCCTATTTTGAATTCTGTCCATAGCACTCTAAATAAAATTGTGTGATGTAGAGATAATCACTGAGAGAATCAACACAACAAGTACCTGAATTTGTGAGGTTGGGTACACACGAGCCACACAAGACACTATTAATGCATTTACACATATAAAATAACAGATGGTTAAATAAAAAAGTAACAATATGGGGCCTATACCCATGTGAGTCGGAAAGCCTCCAACTGCAGGTAGGAAATTTGTGCCAGCCCACTGATCCCCAAACTTTTTCACACAAAAATGTGAAGAAAACACGACTCTATAGCTACATTTGAGATTTGCAAGGGATTCTGGGGCAAATCCATTCCTGGATGTACTCATTCAGAAGATTCAAAACAAACTTGAAACCAGTGTCTTTACTAAAAGTACTGACAGAAACAATTTATTACACTTCGCCAGTTTTCACCAACACTCTTTAAAAAGACATTTGCCATATTCACAACTGTTGAGAATAAAAAGGATCTCATCAACGACGGAATCATTGAACCAAAGTATACAAACCTGCATTGACAAATTCCAAGAGAGAGGTTACCCAATGGAGATTCTAGAAGAAGCCAAAACCAAGGTATCCAAAATTGAAAGAACATCATCATTACAATCTTCACCAAAGCCCAAAGAAGAGGAGAGAATGGTATTTGTTTTGAAATATTCGACTGAAAGTACCAAAATCAAGACAATTATATTGAAAAACTGGTCACTATTGACATTGGAGGAAGATTTCAGAAATATTTTTCAACAAAATCCACGATTCGCATTCCAAAGATCTTTAAACATCAAGGAGATACTAAACAAAAAATCACAGAGTCATGCAAACTATCATAAGGGCACGCTACCCTGCCACAATTGTGGCAATTGCAACGCAATCATAAAAGGTACGGAAATCAAACACCCCAGTCAAGGGTTCTCTATCAAATTAAGAGTTACAGCAACATGCTGTAACTCGGAATTTGATCTACCTGATTAAATGCCCATATGGCTTGGCTTACGTTGGGAAAACAGAACGTAAATTAAAAACACGTATGATCGAACACAAAAGCAACATTAGAACTATGAATGCAAAATTCCCTTTGGCATCGCACTTTAACAACTTTAATCATTCTCCAAGCCAAGTACGTTTCCTTGTGTTGGAATCAGTTCTAGTGTTACCAGGCAGAGATAACACACAATACTTACTAAGAAGAGAACTTTCTGGATCTCCTATTTGAACACGGCACAAGCAAAGGGTCTTAACGAACGTGTTGATTTAAACTGCTTCTTGTAAATAAGACATACCACCCTGAACTTTATTAAGCTGTGTGAATACAGAAACACAGTAAAAACTTTCTTCTTCACCATTCTGGTATATTATAATCGTTCACATGCTGTTTTTTGAATATATGCACCATAATCTGGTAATGTATTTTGACCATCATTTAAGGTTTTTTACACACTCTGAATAAGATGTATTGTGCTTTGATGGATTATGATTACTTGACATGTAATATTCGGACATATGTTACGTATCTCGCATTTAATTCATTTGTGGCAATGGGAGTTACCCTAGTACACTCTTTTCCGCAACGTACATTGTGAAAAACACGAACAATGTTAACTCCCCAGACCGATAATAACAAAAACTACACACTGTCCGTTTTCTATGTTTACTAGACCTTCCCGTAGTCCGCTTCCTGGTCGGAAGGGTTATACATCCGACGCCGGCAAAAACTTTGTTAAACCTCTTTTACGAACACACGACAGGATTATACATGTGTGCAATGAAAATGCCAGACAGTAGGTGAATGCTTCCTGCATCACGGTATTTTACTTACATGGCCAATTAAACCCGTAATTTATCGGCATTTAAAATTAAAGTAATTCGGGTTCCTTGTTTAAGAACGCGGTTTGCGAAACCCGTACGATACTCCTCACGCTTCTAGCCTGATGGTGGCTTTCTACTTTCTCAGGTATGACCGCTGAAACACCATTGTCCTTTTGCTTGATACTCACCATTCCTAAATACACATAAAATTAAGCGCATGAAAAATACTGTCATTTGCCACAGGTTTACTAAGCTGGATTTATGTATTGAATTGACCTATTGATATACTTGACAAAAAACTTCCGTCAGTTTGGAAGGTACGTGTTGGTTTGGTATCTGTTTATTTCCGTTCTCCTACCTTTGTTTATTCATTTTCTGGTTCACCTTTTGGTTCACTGATGGCAGGATGTTAATCAATCACATTGATTATTATGTGTATGAACTCATGTTACTTTCATGTATTTTGATGACTTTGGCCACATATCACATTCAATTGACAAGGTTCAATCATGTTTATGGATTTTGTTTACATATGTCCAAGCACAGGGTTATCAAGTAGTAAATAGTATGAAATTCACATGTACTTGAAAACGAATTTATGACACGTTGTGTTTCATCTTTTTTTAGAAAATCAATGCCCCTGATGAAGGGCAGCATTGCCCGAAATGCATTGGGCTATATATAATTTTGATTTATGAACTATATGGAGTATCAAGGATTACAATAAGAAAATTTTAAAACGCTTTAATAAAACTTTATTCTGAAAGTATCAAATCTTGGAAGGAATTTTTTTGATTCAGTGTGCTTCTGGGGACGCCATTCCCGACTGGAATGGCGCTATCATAAACACATTTGTCCACCTCTAAGACTCAGAAGGAGGTACCCAGGTAGCACCTAACCACCTTTTTGTGCAGCATTTCACCTTAAACTTAGAACTTTTGAGTGCGAGAAGGTTCAGCTTTCACTGATTGATCCCACAACTTTCCCACAGGAATTGTGGGGGAAATATGACTTTTTAGCTACATTTGAGGTTTTCAGGGGATTCTGGGTAAGAAAACATTGGGGATCCACGTAAGCCACATCTCCCTGGACTCTCCTGGGTGTCTTGATATCAGAAATGTCTGGATTTGGTAGGTTTTGTAGATTTCTCTAGATCAGCGGTCTCCAACCTTTTCTGTTGTGAGAGCTACTTCTAATCAAGGAAAATCATTGGGAGCTACTAAAGGCCAAGCAACTCACACATTGTTCCTGGAGAACCCCCACATCAAGCATCATGGGACGAGATTCTAGAGTGCAGTGAATATTACAGTATCCAATATCAAAACCTTCCTTAAGGGGCAGGATCTCTCGGCTCAGCTGAGAGCTAATATTATAATATTCACTGCACTCTAGAATCTCGTCCCATAGTGCTTTGCAGGGCCTTTGGTTGGGATTGTATTTTTGGCCATAACTGTGCTTGGGGTGGTCCTAGGAGGATGGAACCACCACCGAATCGTTCAGCATGATGTGCTCTTTGTGTTCAAGGCATCTGCTTGATTCTCTCCCTAGGTTAGGGAGGACCCCAAAATCATCACCTCTCTCACTGCTTGCTTTATTTTAATTTTCACTTTTTTGAGATGACTATATGCATTTTTGCATGTAAAGATAGAGTTATTAGTTGTTTTATCTAAGGTATGTAAGGTTTCTGTCTTATTAATTGGAATGAGACAGAACGGAGTTGTGGAGCAGAGTTTTTGTTCAACTCTGCAGAATTCCGCGTAGGAGTCCTCTGCCAACTATGCCCACCTGGTGCCTAGTTTTCAGAAATGTCTGGTTTTGGTGGGTTTCCCTTGATGGCTACCGTGTCCAGTGCCAAAACCTCAGGTGCACCCCTTGCTAAAGCAGGTCATTTTGTGATAGATCATTTTGATGTTTCCACAATACGATTTGGGCCCTTCCCTGTTACAGGCACTTGGTCCACCCACACAAGTGAGGTAGCATTTTTATCGGGAGACCTGGGGGAGTGCTGGGTGGTAGAACATTTGTGCCAGCCCGGTCATCTCACAACTGTACCACAAAGAGATGTGTGAGATGTTTTTGTCAATGAATTGAATTCACAAGGGCTTCTGGGCAAGTAAACCTTGTGGGATCCACACAAAACATAGCACATATTATTCCTTTAGTGACAAGTTTTCAAAAATATGTGAGGCAGTACTTTGTTTGTGTCATGCTGCCAATAACAGTAACAAAATTACTAACCATCACACTCCTTCAAGTGTGACATTTCAGACTATTCCAGGCCCCTGAAGGTATAAGAATTGCTTGGGAGGCAAGCAATAATCATTTTAATGTATATCAAATTAAAAATTAACTCTTGTTGTGCTCATCTCTAAAGTGCTGGTGCCAAGCACTGGAAACCACTTGCTCAACTTAAGCACTGATTTAAGGGCAGAAGGTTTTCACTACAGAGACAGTATGCACTGATGGTAAAAAGCAAAAAAACACCGAAGTATTATTGAACACGAATCCTCTAGAGGCATACTGGTGGGATTTAGCATGAGTGTAAGTAAATGGGTAATAAAAAACTTTATTCACCAATGACTTTATGAAATAAATTCTTTAAAAGTCATAGTTAATAATTTCATCAGATCAGAGAACCACTGACTTACAGCTTGTGAGCTGTAAAGCCACGTCAAGACACTAACTGCTTTATAGCCCATTCACAACCTTTCTTTTGTTACATACAGAAAACCATTCACACAGCCAGCTCCAGGGTCAACAAAATACAGCACTTACATCTACAAACAGCGAAGGCCCATCACTCTCATATGCCGAAAGGACTAACACACTACCAAGCACCCAAACATCAGACAACTGACAAATACACTCGAGCAAGTCAAAACACATACTGGCTACACACAACCAGCACACTGCCAGTCCATGCACACTGCCAGCCAAACACCAGTCCAAACATACTGCTAAGCCAAGTGCCTGTCAATGCACACCACCAGCCAAGTGCTAGTCTACAGAAACCACCAGTCACACACCAACAGCCAAATACCAGTCCACGTACACCCCCAGAAAGCCCCAATCTACACACACCACCAGCCAAGTGCTAGGCCAAGTGCAAACCACCAGGCAAGTGCAAGTCTACACACACCGACAGCCAAGCACTAGTCCATGCACACCGCTAGGCAAGCACCAGTCCACACACACTGCTAGGCAAGTACCAGACCACAAGCACCGCCAGCCAAGCGCCATTCCACACACACTGCCAGGCAAGTGCCAGTGTATACGCACCACCAGCCAGGCACCAGTCCCTGCACACTACCAGCAACACACACCTTCAGCCAAACACCAGACCAAGTGCTAGTCCACACACACCACCAGACAAGTGCCAATCTACACACTCTACCAGCCAAGCACAAGCCCACGCACATCACCAGGCAAGCACCAGCCCACAAACAACACCAGGCAAGCACCAGATCACACACATAGTCAGCCAAACACCAGTACACACACACACCTTCAGCTGAACTTCAGTTCACACACAACTTTCCCTGATGTCTAGTGGTTTTATACCCGGGTCTAAAAATATGGACGATCTGCCCCCAGGGCCCCAATAAAAGGTAGCAACCATTGCCCAGGGGTCTGCTACCTGACATGCACATACAATTATCCGTGGTGTCTGGTGGCTTTCTGCCCCATTTGGGGGCAGATTGGCCTAAAAAATGAAACTGGAGGAGGGGGGCAGACTAGTCCATGGGGGCCAAAACACAGAAAATAACATATGCCTCTAGGAGAGCAACCCTTGCCTAAGTGGTAGCCCCCTAATAACAGAAAAAGAAATCTGGTGCTCTAGTGGATTGGATTCCTGCTCCATGATCGCAGCCCCATCTGCAATTGTGGAGCAGGAACCCATTTCAAGCATGCCCAGGGAGAAAGGAATCATTTTGTCCTTTATCCCGGTGTCAGTTTTCCAAAAAAGAACCCCCTTTGGAGAAGGACTGATCTTCAGGAGTTCCTTTCTCCTGAGGCTTTGGAATCAAATAGATTTTCCCCAGCTGCATTTGAGGACGTAGATGCACCTTGTGCATGCCAACATTATCAGATCGCTTAGGGGGTATTAGGGGTGGCAGCGGAAGCGCTTCCACTGCCATCCCTGTTTGGGGTCTGTAGAAGGGCGGCCCATGGGGGAGTGCCTGTTTTGCCCTTATAGGTGGGTGTGAGGTGTGCTTGGAGAAGTTCTCAGCACACGTCTGCACATCCACGTGAGCCGTCCTCAGTATGCTAGGGGTTAAAGTACCTTCTTGAGAGAGATTGGAGTTTTGTATATTGGCAGTCTTGACTCATCTACGGAGGCGCAGAGGGTTAATATGCCTTCTGCAAAGAACTTGTAGCAGGCAATCAAAGCACATTATTTTATGTGCACAGCTTTATATGTTACTGCTTTTGTCACAGAGGTTCTTTTGTTAATGTACTAAATAACATGAAAAGGGTGTCCCCATATTTATATATATATATATATATATATATATATATATATATATATATATATATATATATATATATATATATATATATATATATATATATATATATATATATATATATATATATATATATATATATATGAACGAAGGACGAAAGTTCCAAAATGTAGAAAATTACAACCACAGAACAGCTCAATAAAATTTCATTATTTACTTTTTCATTTTATTTTTCATTATAATATTCTCTGTTTTTAGAAACAAAGTAGGAAATATATAGAACACATCAATTACATGAGTACATTTGCATAAAACATCACAGTGACCTAATTCCATTTAAATAACCCCTCGTATTTCATCAGACATATAGGGAGAAAAAGCAGCCCATGAATGGCAATATTCAGAAATATATAGGTAAAAGTTCACACTAGTAAAGTTCAGCAACCAGGAAACAATCACATAAAAAAAGGGGGACACAAAGTCCAAAAATACATTGAAACACATAAAACAATACAAGAAACAATAAATAAAACAATAAACAACTGTAACAAGCACAGAAGAAAAGCACCGACGCGCGTTTCGGAAAGTACCACAGGCAATTAATAAAAATTCCTTCACCAGGGTGCACATATTATGTTTCATAGATCATCGGCGACCCAGAATTCAGTCATCATAGAATTGAAATATGAACCAATGTGAACATCAGGGCTGACGGAGCATATCTGTGGGCGAAAGAGAATACAATGTACTTCTTAATTTCAAGATGGCAAAAACACTGGTCAAATATTGAGCAGGACAATCACAAGGAAACACATGCCGCATTCGCACAGAAATGAATAAAGGTGACTCACTCAGTCACCATATTGTCAAACCTTATATCCCCTGAACCAAAAGCGTGTCCAAATAGAAGGGTTTCAGTCATTTAGCACCAGTAACCAACAATACAAACCTCAAAAGTCTGGGGTCGAAAATAGTGAGGTTCCTTAAATCAATGAAAGTCCAGGTAGTAAATATCCTACGTGGGGCAGCATTCCTGGGTGGATAAAGCTAGAAGGTGAAAAGCATGAGAGGCTATAACAGCCAAAGAATAATCTCGAGGAGGGACTGTAGGGATTGATATCCTCTACAAGCACTAAAAGTAATCTAGGCTATAAAATCTGGCCGTCACCCACTGATTCCAAAACCCTGGACAAACTCCAAATTAGCAGAATAGAGGGAAATGCAGGTATTAATCTGACATCAAGTACTGCCAGGGGAGACGTGGGGGGGGGAATTCTATTGCTCACCTATAAATGAAGAGGGAGACCAATGGATCTATTTTCTATGTAGATATTGCCAAAGGAAAGATATTAGAGGATCCAGATATTTCCATCATAGGTGGAGGCCATGATCTAAGGGAAAATACAGACCAGAAAAACCCAATGAATGGGATTCAATCCATATTACGTGAAAAGTTAAAAAACTTTAGTTGGATGTACATATTGCCAATAAAGCAAGCCAAAATCCCCCCCCCACCCCCCAACGAGACAGGCTTACCAAGATATGTACTTCGAATGGGTAAATCCTTAGCAATAGAAATAGGTGAATATCGGGGTCTTCCTGCCAGAATAGGTACGGGTCTTGGATAGGCCGAAAAAGGAACAAAAAGAGTGTTGGGTTACATCCTGTATGTAAAGGGGATAACTAGAGACTGAGTCAAGCCGAGGCCCATCACCCCGATTACCTGTATTAAAAGATTCCTCACCGTGGAGTATAAATTGTGATACCGTCATCAAACGCAGTCTTTCGAGAAAGGCTCCGATGACAGACCTTCCCTAAATACTGCCTGGACCTAATTGAGTTTGAAAAAGAGTTGCACCTGCGTGCGTTAGAAAAAGAACTAGACCGACACGGAAGATGAAGCGATGGAGAATATCGCATACTAATTTCCAGCACTGGAAGCTAGTCATGAGTGGTAATGAAAGACGGGCTAAAGCAAATAGAGCAGAAAAGTGCCAGACATATTACACGGTCACTCCAAAAAAGCTCAAAAGACGGTCCTCCCCTGCATTCTGCTAAGACCCAATCAAGATCGGAATCAAACAGAGCTGCACCTGCATGCACTAAAAAAAAGAACTAGACTGCCACAGAGAGTAAAGCAGTAGAACATACGGCATGCCATTTTATGGCACTGGAAGCTAAACAAGAGTGGTAATAAAAAGCGAATTAAAGCAAATGGAACCAAAGGTGTCAGCCTTTTGATACCAAACACCACAATGGGTGAAAATTAAAATACACTCAGATCAATATCAAAGAAGGGGGATTTATCAAAGCGCAAAATAGATATTAACCCGAAAGGTGTTGTGATATTGAGTTCTGACTGAAAAGGCCAGGAGGCAATGATCATCAGTAGAAAAATCACTGGGTCATTAAATGGCATTTTCCTAAGGGAGACATTCATTCAGACCTGTCATAGCTGTCTGAAGAGTAAAGATCGAATACTCCTCCCTTTTGCCCTCGAAGGCATCAATATTTCCATCTTTGGGACAGTTGACATGTTCCGGAATAAGCCATTTAAGGTCTTCAATGGAATGCTTGAATTCCTTCCAATGGGCGACTAACGGTGCCCCGGTGCGGTAATTGCGATAGATGACTTCTGTTCACAGAACCGCATCCGGAACTGTCTTCCTGTTTCACCAACGTAGCCCTTATGGCAAGGACAAAGCAAGAGGTATATAACGTTGGTAATACGGCAATTAGTAATTTCTTTCAATAGGAACTTTCTTTTGTCCCAGACAAGTTCGGAGGTGGTCCTGATGGAATCACATGTGTGGCAATTGCAACATCTGTGGCTGCCTTTGATAGGGTTTAAACCTGAAATGGATCTCTGCCATTGTGAATTGTTGATATATCTCAATTTATCATTGAAATCAGAATGATTAGTTACTACCAGCAACTTAGGGTCTTTCTTTTCCTTGTTGGGACTCAAGAGGGCATCACGATTAAAATATTTGGTTTTCTTGTATGAGTCCCTAACCAATCTATGGGGATATCCCCTCTTCAAAAAACGTTGTCTTAAGTTGGAATGCATGTACCTCAACGTTGCTGATATCGGTACAGTCTTTTATTACTGTGCCATTAATAGGTTGCAATCGTAATCTGACACAGTGAGTTATGAACTGCTACCAAATTGCTGCATTCAAACTACATAGTATAGTTTAGAAAGTTATGTTTTTCCCCATTCTTTCATTATCCTAATTTTGCTTTAAAAAGGGTTTGTTTGGGTAGAAATACATTCTTGTTATTAAAGTCTACCCTAACCACTGTGTTATGTTCTAAATCCTGAGTTTGTGGATCTCCAGTCCAAGCACTCTTAAGAAATGCCTACCAGTATGTGTGATATGTAAATCCTACACCTTGTAGTCCCCTTTGCCTTGTGTAACATTTTCAATACACAGATTCACACAAGTATGGTTTATTCTCTCTGTAAATGTATGTATATGTGATGTAAAGTGCTCCTACACCCTGCACTGATATGAGAGGTGTGCTGTAACAAAAGAAATTCATGCTGGAGAGGTAGTATGGATAGATGAATGGCACTGGTGGTGGGCAATAGTGAGGGAATCATTTAAGAGCCCCAACAAAGATTGTGTCAAATGTGTGTAGAATGCATTATTTCTTCTCACATTTTCTTGGGAGAGAAGCCCCCTAAAAAACCCTAGTGGTCAGGCTTGCTCACTGTAATTGCTATGCGCCGTATGGAGGCTGGCCTGACAAAATTTACCAGGACTGCTTTGGGTTCCCAGTCCAGCCCTGATAGTCCTGTCCCGAAACTATAGAGTTTGTCTGAAGGGTGAGGTTAGTCCGTTTCCAGATATTATTGAATATAAGTAGCTGATCATTTAATATGTATATTAAATGTTCATGAACAGCTATCATAGACATAAACAGGGATACACAGTTTAGCCACCACCAGTGCTGTGCAAATCCATGTCCTCTTGTGGTTTGTCATTCCTACCACTTCCAGTGCACTGTGTAGTATTGCTACTTCCAGTAGGGTGAAAGTAAGTGGATGCAGTTAACAAAGAGGAAACATCTGAGTTGTTGCCAGTACGTTGTATGTTTGAGCAGTACCTTAAAATATGAGTTATGTCTGCTCCAGGTTGGTGACATTGTAGCAAAGTGTTGAGGGTAAAACTTTTGCTCTGCACAGTGTATAAGAAGACCAATGTCACTCTTGTAGTATGTTAAAGAAGCTGGATGTATAACATTCCTCCCTTAATGCTGTATAATGTGTGCAGAGCATTAGTGACCAAACCTCGTCAACAGAGATCTTTTGCAGTTTTCCCTGATAGAGCTGTTTAAGACTGACTTATGTTGGGTTAGAGTTTTATTCTGTAAGTATAGTGCCGTATAATCTTGAGATCAAGTTCTTATAGTGCCTCCATTATGCTGTGTATTGGGGTGCATTCCATATTGTATGATGCTTCTCTAGGTTTCGTTATCAAACAATGTTGTCAGTAAAGAATTTTCAAAGTTGTTCTCTATTTAGGTGAAATTTGGCAGAAAGATTTACAAACGATTTCATGTCTAACGTTTGGAGCCCTTGGCTTTTCAGCCCTTCCAATAGAACGGCTTTCAAGCAATTTTTATTTCAGCGGGATAGAAATGTGAATTATTCCATGATGGCTCCTCATCTTCTGGGTAGAGCCTCAGAAATCTACCGTGATCATAAGGATCGAATTAGCAGGATCGTGTGTGTCTGCCTGTACATATGAAAGGCCTGGAGTCCAGACAAACTGTTTTAAAAGAACCTTTCCAGTATCAGCCAATAAGTGGTTTCCAAGTGTGGATTCAAATAGTATGTCATTTGGGATAGGTGGTGAGCTGTACAGTAAGTGTTCAGATGAGGAAGTTTTAGACCTCCTGAAGTAGTGGCTACATAGAGCTTTGCTATCGATAAACTAGGTTTTGTCTTTCCCTATATGTATTTCTTTGTCAAGTGCTCAATCATCTTGAGCTAAGAAGTAGGCTTTTGTGGGTAACATACCAAATATACAATTGGAACTTCGTTGCAACAACCACCTTTATTGTCCTGAGTCTTCCCCCAGAGCGATAAGTGCAGTTTTTTCCACTTCAAGAAGTTTTATTCGATGTACCAATTCCTGTAAATTGTCTAAGAACATTTATTCATGGCTTTACTAACCATTATTTCCAAATATCTCAATTTACATGGGATCCACTTAAAAGGTATCTTACGCAGCATTTAGTCATTGTGGAGGAGGCATTGGCATAGCTTCTCTTTTCAGCCAATTGAGTTTAGCAGCCATCATAATTGTGTGGCCTTTATAATTGAATGGATCAGGTTTTTTGGCTGTTGCTAGAATCAGCCTCACTTGCTGATGCAGCGTATTATGGATTCTAAAGCAACATCGGGCATTTTTGCTTCACTTCTCTGGATTGTTTTTTCCTATGACTCTTAGCCTCTGCAACCGGAAGTTGCTGGGAAGCTCTAGTGGTCATCATCAGAGCAGGTAGCTGAGCAGGCAGTGGATAGCCATTGTGAGCATCTATCATTCAGAGTTATTGCAAGGTGGCATTCTCTAGTCAATATTCACAGTCTAGGATTGAAAGAGAACACCTCAAAATGCAGCAACGCTCTCCTTTTAAGTTGCTGATTATCACACATGGATGTTTTGAGGTGACGCAGTTTATTGTAAGTTCCCACTGAATCCTCAGGAGTGTTTTAGCCAAGATGGAAGTGAAAATGTTGTGCTAGAAGGCAGCCACTGGATAGTGGGCTTATATAAGAGCCAAATAATAGAATTACAGATGTCTGTCCCCATGGGACTTGTGTCCATACCAATACAAAATGGTGTTTCTTCCCCTATAGTGCCTCCCTTGTTCCGGTTTGAGATCGGAAGGCACTAGTAGTCAGTAGTAGTCAGTAGGAGTGGATTTCTCTTCTTTCAAATGTCATGCCAAGTATATTTTGAGAGCATTTTACATAGCCTTGTGAAGCACTGACATTCATGTCAGCACATTAAAGAATTATGGCAGAAAGCCTATCCAAATGATTTTGTCGAAGTAAACACATTTTCCTTGAATCAGGATTTATGTACCAGCTGACATGGATTTACCACTGGACGGCTTAGTGAGAGGGAAATGATCTAACTTTATAAAAGGTGTATGGAAATGTTTCAGTAAATACAGATCATGACATGGCATTTCATCAGGAGCATTAGTGGTCCATATATGACTTAGTTTTCTCTGCTGCTGTAATAATTTTAGCAACTGATCCTTACAAAGAGATCATTAGTCAGAGGTCATGGGCTGATCCTCAAATGTGGATTGTTTTTAATTTATGGACATCTGGAAAATGGCATGCTGATTTATGTTGGGTTAGTCTTGTTTGTAAGGGGCCTTCTGTTGCTTTGACCTTGACATCTAGGAATTCTCTTTCTTCCTTACTCATAGTGTGGGTGAGTATAATGTTATACATATTCTCATTCAGGATAGTTATGAAGTTTCTAGCTTCTTGTTTATTCCCTTTCCATTTTACGAAAAGGTTGTCTATGTAACATAACTATATGATGACCTTCTCGAAATCTACAGCATATTTGGCATGTTTTCATATCTCTTCCTCCCACAAGCCTAGGAACAGGTTCGCAAAGCTAGGGGCAAAGCAAGTGCCCATAGCTGTCCCCAGGACTTGTTTGTGCAGCCTTTATAAATTAAAATTTTGTTTTGGAGGCACATGTACATTATGCCAGTTAGCAAGGTGGTGTGTGCAATATACATTATATGTTTCTCACTCAAATAATGTCTACATGCATGGATCCCTTGGTTGTAATCTATAATAGTGTACAGGGAACATACATCTAAAGTGATGAACATATATCCTTCTTCCCGTGCAATGCTCTCTATTTTGCGCAGAAAATCTTTTGTGTCTTTTACATGGAAGTGTTGACACATAGTCCTGCAAAAAGTGGTCTACATATTTTGAGATGTTCTCATAAACAACCCCTATAGATCATACGATGGGCCTACCAGGGGGGGGCCAAAGGGTTCTTATGTATCTTAGGGAGAAAGTATATTAGTAGAAGTTTAGGGTAGTCTTTTATGGACTACATTTAAGCCGGAGGGCAACTAAACCACCATGGCAGAATTTAACTTTGACACTCGCCACCTTCATTATCGCAGACTGCTGTCAAAGCATAGACATGTACAGGCTGGGTAACGGTCGTGTAGAATATCGTCAATACTGTTTTGGATAGCATTACCTTTATTTACGATTGGTGAAACATTAAGAAACCATTACTCTGATTTCTTTTTCTTTTCCTCACAACTTGGACATGTAAATATACCTAGGTGAAAAAATAATGTATTTTTAAGGCAAGCTCCATATACAAGCAGGCATATGTGAAATTAACGTTGCGTGTAAGGTAATGTATATATATGATGTTTCAATATGGCCGCTACAGTTGTGGTGCAGTGTATGGTGACCTTAACTTTGAGTCCCCTTTCTATGTCTAGTACCTAATGTATGTATTGCACCTCGTTACAACGCTCACTGTGTGATCAAGGAAGTTTGACTTTCGAAATGCATAACATTCTGAGGAAATAAAAAATACTGCTTTCCAACATTATCTGAGAGCGTGCAGTAATTTGCTGATCTGTGGAATCCTCTCGCCGTTTTGAGCTCTACCGGCTCAGCGTGCCACCAAACAGCGGGAGGAGCTTCTTGTAACAGAAATATATATATATATATAACTATATACATATATTCATATATATTGCATAAATTATTCAATAAAGCGCACACTCAAAGTCCTCTGCAAGTGCAAATTTTGAACTTTATTCCTCAGTTACGCGTTTCGGCAAAGAATTGTCTTGATCACACGCTGGGCCAAGAAAATGATCATGCATATGTAAACAAAAAACATGGGTCTGATGGAAATTCTGGTCCGACATATTGAAATAGCACTGACCAGGATCACTAAACAACTCAAAGATATGGAAAAAGAACTGGCACCATTAATATGGATACAGATCTCAAAAAATTTAAAGAGGAACTATGTCAGTATATTGACAAACATGAAGAAACAGTCAAAATGCGTAAACAATCCAAAGTTCAATGTGACAAAGAGGATTACCAGGAGGGCCGCATATTTACGTACGCGCGCAAATTCGACCGATTCAAAAACAACGATGGCCTGAATTTGTTCTCTGAAACAGGAAGCCTGTCATCCTTGACATCAACAGAAGCAAGTCTGAGCAAAGGAGAAAATTAACAAAGGGAACATGGAGCCAGGGTCTCTTTTTTAGACAAAATGAAGCTGGCACTCCAGCAAAAGAATTGGGAAAAGATGGGACCACCTCTGGGCACAATGAGAGGCAGAGGAAGAAGCCGACGACATGTTCGAAAAAACCAATCAGACGAGGCAAACACAAGCACAGACAAAAATTCTGGCGCAGGTCGAGTGGGAACGACAACACGCAGCACACAGCAAAAATGGAACTAACAACATCAGATGAACACCAACCTGATTTAGAGAGCATAGATCGAAATCAGAAATAATCAACCTCTCAAAAAAAGTTCTCACAGACTTGGAAGTAAATATCCTGGAACGTGGATTAAACTTTTGTCCAACCAACAATATAGACCTAGCTGAGACGCGGATTGACCTCTACAAATTTGTAAGAAAGATAAAACTAGCAAAATTGTTTGCAGAAAATCCGAAAATGGTCAGACATCAAAAACAAAATCCACAAACATCGATGAATCTACCTGACAGAGATGCAGAACATTTTGTGAATCTCATGGAGTTGGATAGAGACCCACAAGCCGAAAGTGATGACATCGAAACACATTCCATACAACTAGGAGCAGGTTGTAGCAAAATGAGACCTAGATCCAAATTCTATTCCCAGTTACCAGCTGGCAACAAAAGTGATTTATTTCACGATTGTGTAATCAAAGATCTATACAAACCAAAAATTCCCAAGAAAAATGACACCCTCTCATACAGTCAACGTGAAGCCTTGAACAAATTACAAAATGACAATACAATTGAGATAAAGATGGCGGATAAAGGCGGCAATGTCATCATTCTGGAAAAAAAGACGTTTACATGAGGGAGGCATTTTCACACTTAAAAATAAGGAATATTATGAAAAGTTGCAAAATAATCCAACTTTGAAATGGAAAGAGGAACTAGACCAAAAACTAGACAACTGGCTGAAACAAAAAGTGTTGGATGAAGACGTTGTCAAATATTTAAAAACGGCTCATCCGAAACTTGCAACCATATACTTTCTCCCTAAAGTGCACAAACACCCCACAAAACTACCAGGGAGGCCAATATCATCAGCCAAGGAATCCTTACTTGAACCCATAGCCAATTTCTTAGATGTATTTTTGTTACCCTATTTGAAAGGCTTATCCTCATATCTTCAAGACACGGGTGATTTACTGAGACACATACAAGAAACTCTGTGGCAATCTTCTTACAGACTAATCACTATGGATGTGGTATCATTGTATTCAAACATACAAAATGACATTGGATTGAAAGCATGTACACATTTCTTTGAAGAGCGAAACATACAATACACCAACCACAACAAGATGCTTATGGAAATGATTATGTCTTGAACAAAACTGGTACGTAGTCACTTCAAACCCCCAACAAACCGGAAAGTTGGCTCAAACCCAAGGGGTTCTATAAATGTTCAGTATGTAAAGTGTGTACTATAGCTCAAAACAAAAAGGAGATAGTAATGGCCAATAATCGAATATGGAAAATCCAACAATTAATAAACTGCAAGAGCCAATTTGCAATCTACATCATTGAATGCCCATGTGCATTAAAATACGTAGGCAGCACGAAATGCGAATTAAAAAAACTCATTCTCGAACATGTAAGGGCGACAGTCAACTGTGATCGAAGTAATGCTGTGGCTAAGCACATGGAGAAGACACATGGTGGAAACTGGAAGGAACTGAAATTCTACACAGTAAAGACAATTGGAATCCACCCACGCGGTGGAGACCGCGAAAAAAACTTTGAGGCAAAAAGAATCCAAACACATCCTGAACTTTCGGACACTAACCCCCCATGGATTAAACCGGGATGAGGAATTGCACTACCACCTCTGAGCCAAACATTGGGTACCGAAGCCCTTAAATTGAACTAAATTGATATCTTCTCCCCTTTCTTCCCTTCAATAATTCACGGCCTATGGTTTTAAATTTTATATTGGTTCATATTTTCACACATTCACTTATAATGTACACAAATGACACAAGCTATTCATCATCACTGTACTAATTGCCCACACATAGGAAAGATACATGACTTATTGGTAATATACTTACAAATGTGAGGCTAGAGGGGCTCTGGTCTCATCCCTTAATTGGCACACACTTATTTGTGTTTCCTTGGTTCAAGAAAACGACTTCCATTCAATGTTCATTATTGTTCATTTTGTTTATTTCATAGTTTAGTGATGATTTTTTTAATGGATCAAATCAAGTTTCTTCACAATCATTGTCAACAATATGAAAATCAGGCACTGTCTTTTTAACGTGTCCAATGCATTTCGGGCATTGATGGCATGCCCTTCATCAGGGAATTGACACTAGGAACAATGATATAGGCAAACATTAATGTAAATAATGACTTTTGTAACGTAACAATACAAAGCAACATGTCAAAAATATAATGTAAGGTCATGCGCTGCTGCTGAGACAAATTGTGAAAGGACAGGGAAACAAAAACAATTAGCCAAAATGTGGGGAGATTAACACAGTGCGTTGTGCGTGCAGGGGTGAAAAAAAGGGAGTCAGTTGATCACTTACATGCCTTTCGTTGGATGGTTGTTTAGAAATCTAAAAAAAGCAGATAAACACAAAAGTTCCGTCAATGCCTGTTGGCAAAAGTGCTCCGTAGTGCACTCCGGTTTGAATTAAGTGAACGGTGGAAACTGACCTGAAGGGTTACGAATGAGGTAAATCTGTCTGGTACTCGTCTCCGTGAAACGTCGGTGGAAGCGGTAGCTTCCCGCGTTTGTTTAATTCAAAAGTGGGGTATCACGTGGTTCGTCACGTGTGTTGCAAATAATAGAAAGACTATAGGTGTCATCAACAGGATACTGTTTGGGGATCAAGATCCGATGAATTGCGGGCTATGAGCGGGTTTACGTTGGGGTTTTAGGGGAGTTCGACAGCCCGTTTAGAGGATGAAAATTAAAAATAAGAGTAGGAAAATAAAAAATGAAAACGTAGACCATGGGATCGAACTAGGGTATTGGCTGGTGAAAATGCACAGTGAGCTAATCATGTAGCTATTGTGGAATGGAACAAAAACATGTGGTAAGATGAGGGTATGTGATGTCAACGGTAATTGGAACATACACAGTGACAACAAGATCAGTGTACAGAGCAAATAATTCACAGGTAACAAGAAAATTCGATTCTCTCATTTAAACCCATCGGTTTTTGGGTTGATAGTTTATGAATCCAGTAGTTCTCGCTTCTTAAGAAGAATTTGTTGTTGTCTCTCCCTTCTTGTTTAAGTACTGTCTCAAGGATGATGAACTTGATTTGGGAGACATTGTGTTGCTTTTCTACAAAGTGTGCAGATAGTGCTGACTTCAAGTTTTTAAGTCGGATGTTGGACTTATGTTCGGTGAGGCGCATCTTCATACGTCGCTCGGTTTTACCGACATACATCTTCCCACAAGGGCATTTTATCCCATATATCAGGTTGCTGGTGTCACAGGTTGCATTCACTCTGAGTTTGATGGGATTGCCTTGACTTGGATGATTCACGATGTTTCCCCTGATAATGTTATTGCAATTACCGCAATTTAGGCAAGGTTTGGTTCCAGTGTATGTGGTGGTTTCATTTGGTTTGTGTTGTAGGATTTCTCCCAAGTTCTTCACCCTAGTGTATGCAAATAGCGGTGGTTGACTGAATGCATTTCTGAAGTCGGGTTCTATGTTGAGGATTGTCCAGTGTTTCATGATAATTTGTTTGAATTTTTTACTGCTTGTAGAATATTTTGAAACCACTACTGTCCGTGATTGCTCAGACTTTGTGGTGGGTGTTAAAAGTTTAGGTCTATCCAAGTTCTCAATCCTCGTTTTGGTTTCTTCCACTAGAGTTTTTGGGTAACCTCTGTTCAAAAATTTGTTGGACATCTTTTTAAGTCTTTGATTAAGAGTGGTTCTGTCTGAGGTAATCCTTTTGACTCTTGCCATCTGGGAATATGGTAATTTTCGTATCAGGTTGGGTTCATGAAAGCTGGAATGTAGTAACATGTTGTTCCTGTCGGTGGGTTTCACATAGAGGTCAGTGATGAATCCATTTGGGGTTACGGTGATTTTCACATCTAAGAAGTTGACAGATGTGTCTGAAATGTCCCAGGTTAGTTGGATCCGTTGGTCAATAGAGTTGAATTTGTTGAGTTCCATTCTCAATGTCTCCTCCGTATCGGTCCATATGATGAAAAAGTCATCAATGTATCGTGATATCATTTTCAAATGATTAGTCCAGTTGGTGTTCTTGAGTATATGTTGTGTTTCGTACCAATGCATAAAGATATTGGCATACACAGGTGCAGCCGAATTGCCCATTGCCATCCCGGTGAGTTGTTGGTACCATTCATCATGAACTCTGAAGTAACTATGGTACAGGGTAAAATGCATGAGCTCCATAAGAAACAATTGAAAGTCTTGGTCTAAGTCCATGTTCAGGAGAGCTGATTCCATAGCTTCAATCCCCATGTCGTGGGGTATGCTTGTGTATAAACTACAGACGTCTGTGGTGCATAAAAACACTTTCTCTGTTGGGTTGAATGGAATTTGTTGTAATTTGAGTAGAAATTGTGATGTGTCCTTAATGTATGTTTGGGTGGATTGTACTGACGGTTGTAGATATCTGTCAATCAGCTGTCCAATCGGTTGGTGTAGACTTCCTCTGGTGGAGACTATTGGCCTCATGGGAGGGTTTCTGAAGTTCTTGTGAATTTTAGGTACCATTCTTAGTGTCGGACTTCTGGGATTGGTGGTTATGAGAAAGTTTTTTGTCCTTTCTGTGATGGTTCCCTGTTTATATGCTTGGTCAATAATGCTCCTTAGGGTCTTAGAGTATTCACTGGTAGGATTGGAGTCAAGTTTGTTATACGTTGTCCTGTCCATGACGTGTTCCGTCACTTTGTCGTTGTACATGGAAGTATTCATAATGACGATCGCTCCCCCTTTATCGGCTTTGGTAAAGGTTGTTTGATCATTCGCTGCTATTCTGTTCAGTGTGTCCAAGTCTTTTTGTGTGATATTTCTGGTTTTGGGTTTGGTGTGTTTTATTTTGTTGAGGTCGTCGAGGGCCCAACGACGTCGAATTGAATACTTACAAATGTGAGGCTAGAGGGGCTCTGGTCTCATCCCTTAATTGGCACACACTTATTTGTGTTTGCTTGGTTCAAGAAAACGACTTCCATTCAATGTTCATTATTGTTCATTTTGTTTATTTCATAGTTTAGTGATGATTTTTTTAATGGATCAGTTCAAGTTTCTTCACAATCATTGTCAACTCAATTCGACGTCGTTGGGCCCTCGACGCCTCCTTGTTGAGCACCACCAAACAAATACAAACACCAGTTAACCAATGAATGATTGACCTTGAACAAAAACACTGCTGTGCATCTATCTGATTACAGTTTCATTTACCTTTAAAGCGTCCACCGGATCGATAGCACGCATTCCAAAACAAACTTTGAAAAATATAACACCATGAGCAATTATGAAGAGATATCTAAAAGCACGGAGGCCAGAGCCTCCACTTTTGCATTTGATGAAAAAGACGTGGACCAAATTTACTCTCTTATCAGGGAGGAACTTGCACAAGAAACATCAAGTCGGTCAAAGGAGCAAAATATAAAACAGTTACTTTACCTATCCAAGAGGAAAACAAATCAACAACTTCACGCCAGTACTCTCATTAAGTACCATAGGAACCAACGCATACCCCGTGGGTTAAGAATTGCACTCAAACCATCCCTATGCAAGCATTCAAAAAAATTCCAGGAACGCTGGTATGAGATCCTTAATAAGTGCTCACTGGATCTAATCCTTCTAATTATCCAAGAATTATCCACTATTTTGGAGGAACTTTCTGTTGAAATTCAGGAAACATCTACAGAATTATCAAAAATGATGACAGAAGACGAACTCAAAACAACTTTGGAAGACATCAAAACTCAAATTGATCGGCACTCTAGAGAGATTAATGAACGTAAAATTCGCAAATTTAAGCGGGACACCTTGGATTATAGACTGGGGGAGGTCTATACATGGGCCGACGTCTATGCACAAAAACGAAGAAACCGTCCCTACAACTCGAATACGGATACTTCATCCACGGATAGTGAACCCGGCCAAAAACCACGCAAAGGACAATCCACAAGAACATCACAAGAACAAACACCAACAGTGGAACCCACCACCAGTCAAACACATGACAGTAGCCCTTTTTTAGATCAGGGCCAAGCTCAAAAAGGAGACCCAGGAGAGGGAAAAGAAAAGGAGAAAGAAAGAGACCCTCCGAACACTCGGAGTACGGCAGCCACAACCAAAGAGAAGGAGAAAAAACCCAAGAAAAACCAACCTCAGAGCACTTAGTCATCAACATCAGCGACCAAAACTACAGCACATATGAACTAAGACTACTAGAGAAAGGAACTTCGTTCGTACCGACTACCTCCACAGACCACCTGGAACTAGAAGTGAGTTTTTTCAAATTAATGCGAAAACTTAAACTTAGACACTTTTTTGATAACGTCCTACCTGAGCGTCCACAACAAGAGAAAGACCAACTACTGGGACTACGTCCACAGAGTTCATTCCAAGCACCCACAAGCCATAAGACATTGGACCTTTTTGAAAACTTAGTTAAACAGGACCTCAACAAAATAAAACACACCAAACCCAAAACCAGAAATATCACACAAAAAGACTTGGACACACTGAACAGAATAGCAGCGAATGATCAAACAACCTTTACCAAAGCCGATAAAGGGGGAGCGATCGTCATTATGAATACTTCCATGTACAACGACAAAGTGACGGAACACGTCATGGACAGGACAACGTATAACAAACTTGACTCCAATCCTACCAGTGAATACTCTAAGACCCTAAGGAGCATTATTGACCAAGCATATAAACAGGGAACCATCACAGAAAGGACAAAAAACTTTCTCATAACCACCAATCCCAGAAGTCCGACACTAAGAATGGTACCTAAAATTCACAAGAACTTCAGAAACCCTCCCATGAGGCCAATAGTCTCCACCAGAGGAAGTCTACACCAACAGATTGGACAGCTGATTGACAGATATCTACAACCGTCAGTACAATCCACCCAAACATACATTAAGGACACATCACAATTTCTACTCAAATTACAACAAATTCCATTCAACCCATCAGAGAAAGTGTTTTTATGCACCGCAGACGTCTGTAGTTTATACACAAGCATACCCCACGACATGGGGATTGAAGCTATGGAATCAGTTCTCCTGAACATGGACTTAGACCAAGACTTTCAATTGTTTCTTATGGAGCTCATGCATTTTACCCTGTACCATAGTTACTTCAGAGTTCATGATGAATGGTACCAATAACTCACCGGGATGGCAATGGGCAATTCGGCTGCACCTGTGTATGCCAATATCTTTATGCATTGGTACGAAACACAACATATACTCAAGAACACCAACTGGACTAATCATTTGAAAATGATATCACGATACATTGATGACTTTTTCATCATATGGACCGATACGGAGGAGACATTGAGAATGGAACTCAACAAATTCAACTCTATTGACCAACGGATCCAACTAACCTGGGACATTTCAGACACATCTGTCAACTTCTTAGATGTGAAAATCACCGTAACCCCAAATGGATTCATCACTGACCTCTATGTGAAACCCACCGACAGGAACAACATGTTACTACATTCCAGCTTTCATGAACCCAACCTGATACGAAAATTACCATATTCCCAGATGGCAAGAGT
This sequence comes from Lissotriton vulgaris, assembly GCF_964263255.1. NCBI lineage: Eukaryota > Metazoa > Chordata > Amphibia > Caudata > Salamandridae > Lissotriton > Lissotriton vulgaris. Next base: position 360,401,853 of record NC_141685.1, on the reverse strand, counting down.
CAAAAGGATTACCTCAGACAGAACCACTCTTAATCAAAGACTTAAAGAGATGTCCAACAAATTTTTGAACAGAGGTTACCCAAAAACTCTAGTGGAAGAAACCAAAACGAGGATTGAGAACTTGGATAGACCTAAACTTTTAACACCCACCACAAAGTCTGAGCAATCACGGACAGTAGTGGTTTCAAAATATTCTACAAGCAGTAAAAAATTCAAACAAATTATCATGAAACACTGGACAATCCTCAACATAGAACCCGACTTCAGAAATGCATTCAGTCAACCACCACTATTTGCATACACTAGGGCGAAGAACTTGGGAGAAATCCTACACCACAAACTATATGAAACCACCACATACACTGGAACCAAACCTTGCCTAAATTGCGGTAATTGCAATAACATTATCAGGGGAAACATCGTGAATCATCCAAGTCAAGGCAATCCCATCAAACTCAGAGTGAATGCAACCTGTGACACCAGCAACCTGATATATGGGATAAAATGCCCTTGTGGGAAGATGTATGTCGGTAAAACCGAGCGACGTATCAAGGTGCGCCTCACCGAACATAAGTCCAACATCCGACTTAAAAACTTGAAGTCAGCACTATCTGCACACTTTGTAGAAAAGCAACACAATGTCTCCCAAATCAAGTTCATCATCCTTGAGACAGTACTTAAAGAAGAAGGGAGAGACAACAACAAATTCCTCTTAAGAAGAGAGAACTACTGGATTCATAAACTATCAACCCAAAAACCGATGGGTTTAAATGAGAGAATCGAATTTTCTTGTTACCTGTGAATTATTTGCTCTGTACACTGATCTTGTTGTCACTGTGTATGTTCCAATTACCGTTCACATCACATACCCTCATCTTCCAACATGTTTTTGTTCCATTCCACAATAGCTACATGATTAGCTCACTGTGCATTTTCACCAGCCAATACCCTAGTTCGATCCCATGGTCTACGTTTTCATTTTTTATTTTCCTACTCTTATTTTTAATTTTCATCCTCTAAACGGGCTGTCGAACTCTCCTAAAAGCCCAACGTAAACCCGCTCATAGCCCGCAATTCATCGGATGTTGATCCCCAAACAGTATCCTGTTGATGACACCTATAGTCTTTCTATTATTTTCAACACACGTGACGAACCACGTGATACCCCACTTTTGAATTAAACAAACGCGGGAAGCTACCGCTTCCACCGACGTTTCACGGAGACGAGTACCGGACAGATTTACCTCATTCGTAACCCTTCAGGTCAGTTTCCACCGTTCACTTAATTCAAACCGGAGTGCACTACGGAGCACTTTTGCCAACAGGCATTGACGGAACTTTTGTGTTTATCTGCTTTTTTTAGATTTCTAAACAACCATCCAACGAAAGGCATGTAAGTGATCAACTGACTCCCTTTTTTTCACCCCAGCACGCACAACGCACTATGTTAATCTCCCCACATTTTGGCTAATTGTTTTTGTTTCCCTGTCCTTTCACAATTTGTCTCAGCAGCAGCGCATGACCTTACATTATATTTTTGACATGTTGCTTTGTATTGTTACGTTACAAAAGTCATTATTTACATTAATGTTTGCCTATATCATTGTTCCTAGTGTCAATTCCCTGATGAAGGGCATGCCATCAATGCCCGAAATGCATTGGACACGTTAAAAAGACAGTGCCTGATTTTCATATTGTTGACAATGATTGTGAAGAAACTTGAACTGATCCATTAAAAAAATCATCACTAAACTATGAAATAAACAAAATGAACAATAATGAACATTGAATGGAAGTCGTTTTCTTGAACCAAGGAAACACAAATAAGTGTGTGCCAATTAAGGGATGAGACCAGAGCCCCTCTAGCCTCACATTTGTAAGTATTCAATTCGACGTCGTTGGGTCCTCGACGCCTCCTTGTTGAGCACCACCAAACAAATACAAACACCAGTTAACCAATGAATGATTGACCTTGAACAAAAACACTGCTGTGCATCTATCTGATTACAGTTTTATTGGTAATATACCCACTGGAGGGTCATAATAAGTTGCTCGATATTACCTTGTCTTAAAGTGCAAATTTTAAACTGCCAGTAATAGAACCCACTGGAGGGAATAGAGGCAGGCACTGAAAACCACAATTATTGGTTGAATCATTAGAAATCCAGCAACAATAGGACATGTTAGTTTAAACATTACTTATACCACAATGCTTAGCGATCAGGATATATCATTCTGTGTACCAAATCACTTCCTTTTGTTTTTTTCACTTTTTTCATTTATTTAAAACACATTTCAAACAAAACAACGCTAACAGAAGTTTCGTGATCAAGGTCTCTGCGAGACCGAAACGCGTAGAGCAGTTGTGCTGGATGAAGCTGTTATGAATAAAATCACGAAAAACGCATTGGAAATCATGGTCGTTCTTTAAAAGATTGCTGGGAGTGTGCAAGAAACTTGCCTTGGCAAACGGAATGCATATAAAACTATATACATATACTTATATATATTGCATAAATTATTCAATAAAGCGCAGACTCAAAGTCCTCTGTAAGTGCAAATTTTGAACTTTATTCTTCAGTTACGCGTTTCAGCAAAGAATTGCCTTGATCACACGCTGGGCCAACAAAATGTTCATGCATCTGTAAACAAGAAACATGGACATCGGGCTTTGTCTCTTACTGAAGGCAGTGGTAGTATTACAACAGTGACCATTTTGAAGTGTGTAAAATACTTGCAAAGTTATTACCTTTGATTAAGGAATGTAGCTATGACAATTTATGTATAGTTGAATTAACCACAGTTATTTATACATAATATAGTATTCCAAATTTAATTCTAAAAATTCAGAAATCAAAATGCTTAAAAATAAGAAAAAATGCCCGGTCTGTTTGTGTATTGCAGACTAGATATTGGCGGTCATCATTGGTTGGGTGCCGCCATTTGAGAGACAAATACTTGTATAGAGACATTTCAACCTAGATACATTTAATGCATTAATTCGCCAAGTGTCAGATATCACAGTGTGTCTAGAAAATTAGAATAGAAGGAGCAACCCTTGCAATTGCTAACTACAAGCACTTATACTCCAATATAGATATTGGGCATGGTTGTATTTTACGTATTTTCAACACCATGGCCTAGTAGATAAAAATGATAACGAGCCAAATACTGTTTCATTCGCCAAGTGGCTAATCATAGAGCAGTCTACATAAACGATGATAAACACCACGTGTGAAAAACAATTTAAAATCTCTTCATAATGAATCCTAAGTGAACGAAACAATTAAAATGTTTCTTATCTTGCCCATAGTGCAAACCCGAGCCCGGGAAGAAAAGGGTACTGAACCCATGAAGTGTCCATCCTGTGCGGTGGGTCCCTTCCTTTCATCCTGTGAGGGGAACAAGATAAGAAAACAAGGAATAAAGTTGCAAATTTGCACTTGCAGAGAACTTCAAGTGTGTGCTTTATTGAATAATGTATGCAAAATTATGTCCGGCTGTGGTTCCGCTGGCACCACGCACCACCTGACGACTAGCATTGGTCTCGGGAGGAACCTTCTTTCTTCTTTGATATATATATATATGTGTGTGTGTGTGTGTGTGTGTATACACACACACACACACACACATATATATATATATCAAAGTTTGTGTGTGGGTATACACACACACACCCACACACAAACTATGAAATATGGTGAAAGATGTTCACTGGCCAATATGAATGAATAAAAATGCTTACCTTACAAAATCAGCCATTTGCGGTTGTTAAGCATCCATGCATATGAACTAATGAACTACTGCAAAAAACAAACAAATAACATACTTTACGGAAAAAAATGTAGATAGAACATGTTTTAAAGTGGTGGACAATACTTAACAACTGTATGTAAAAAGGATGCAGTCTAGTTGTTTTCACAGTAAAAAGTGATGTTTTACTACTTTGTGAAGGGCACTTTAAAAAGGACAATCCAGACAGTGTGACTCTATGGTCCTGTGGCAGGCAAACCATAAAACGCGGCGCCTGCCCCTTGTTTGTATGCACTGTGGGTGAAAAAATCCAAATAAAAATACTAAATTTATGTTTGTGGTGCAGCTCAATTCCAGCCGTGGTGGGGAGAAAACACAGGGTAGCAGGAGTTTGTGGCTATATATATCTGTGTATATATACATAAACCAACAACATTACTTGACTTAATAAAACGTAAGAGTAACATATTAAAATAAAATAAAATGTATTTTCTTATAGTGTCCACTAAACTGAAAAGCAAAACCAATTTATGTAACATATATTAATAATATTTTAATAAATGTACATTTTTCAATAAATAGTAATATACATAAAATACATTTAAAATAATGTATATTATGTGGCTTTGGCAGAAGATTTGACGAGTGAAAAATAATAAAATTACTCAATAATCCTAATTATTTGATTTCTGTCATCGGTGCCCTCCTTAAATTTCACAAAGAGGGTAATTTACCTCCAGCTAGATCTATAATGGTGGGGTGTGAGTCAGCATTGAAACAAGTGTCTAAATATGTTGCTTTTTTTAATAAACCATTAGATTTATACAAAAAGAGCCTCAGTGTCGGTGAAAAGCCACCTCCTGACAGTCAGACTGTTCGCTGTCAGATTGTAAACTGCAGGGTTATTCCGAATCAGTTCTGACTGGCTCTCGGACAATTCATGTAGGTCGGAACTGTATCGTACCCACCCCAACCCCCCGTGCACAGTGTTTCAGAATGACCGATTATGATGCAGATTTCCAACAGCCTTTCCAAGTCGGCCTTTTCGACATGGAAAGGCTGTCGGAAGGTGGGAAGGGACATAGCAGGGCCCCCTTCATCCTTCCTGAGGCCTCCGGTTGGGGGCTGAGGGGAACCCTAAGGGACCCCCCTGTAAAAACCCTGTTCTGTGTAGCAATGCCTCAGGATGAAGGGGGCATCATAATCGGTGAATCGGAAACACTGTCCAGAGAGGTTTACGATTCTGTTCGTACCGACACAAATTCTCCGATAGTCAGTTGGAACCAATTCAGAATGACCACATGGTTCACAATCCGACTGCAAACATCGTAATCGGTCGGTGAATTGTCGGGTTCCGACATGCTTGAGGAGATTTTGACTGTCGGGAGGAGGCTTTCTGCCCAATATCATAATGAGGCCCAAAGTCTTACTCTAGAAGGGTATGGCTGCTATTATTAAGCTTGAAGATATTCAGTGAACTGTAGGCACTATCCTCTTAGTAATGGTGGACATGGCAAGTCTTTTTGTGAATATTTTATAATTGCAAGATGTTATTCTTTCCTTGAACCTACTCTCGAGAAACAGACTCAGCCCCATATACTTGCAAATTCCTTTGTTTTTGATTGCATCAGAATTGCCCTAATTGAGAATTATTATTTATTTACTGGTACTACAATGGGAGCCACCAGTGCTCCAAACGTAGCCATTGTTTTCAGCTGGTGGGATTAGGAATGTGATGTATTATTGATGTTTGTTATATGGATATGAAATGAGAATGAGTTGCTAGAACCCCATTGGTGGTTTACTTCTAAAAGTAGCAATGCACACTTTACAATCTGTTCTGACCAACAGACCAATTTCATTGGTTTGCATATCAGTGCAGATAATAAAGAATTGTGCACTGGGCTATGTCGAAAATCCACCAAAAGAAATACTCTGTTGAAACATAGTAAATGTTACCCTCTTATTATAAGGTCACATTTGCCTGAAGGACAATGTTTAAGGGTCCTTAACGATTACACTAAGAAGGCCGACTATTTCTTTAAAGCCAAGATATTGCCCAAAACAATGATCACTAGTAGCTACGGGAAACACCTCATGTGACATTCTTTGAAATTAGTGGTCGCAATCTTGGTCTGCAGATAGATTTTCTTGCCCATTTTCCCCTTCTGATAGTGAAACCCCCGCAGACTTATTCTCAATGTTTCAAACACTCCTAAGGCTGGAACTGTTGTTCTACAGCCTAATAGTGTAGGGACTGCTGGTTTTGGTATTTCACTCGGTGATGATAATTGCACCAACTGCAGGAATTTGAGCAGAGTTTCAGGCACTCGTTCTTTCACAAATTAAGCACTGGCTGGACTCAAAATGAGGCTAGTTATGTCTTTCCCACAACCTCTGATAAATGCATGTATTACTTTTGAATGTTTCATGATCAAACTCTGGGGAGGTTAAGTAGCTAAAGCATTTATAAGTATTTATTGTACGCTGTTAGAACATACTGCATTTGCGTATTCTCAGTTATTGAGCTATTTCTTACAAGTTGATCATTCACAACGCGGGGAGTATTTTCAATATACACATTTTGTGCAAAGTCCATGACTTTTTCGATCACTTATGGACTTGTTTGCTTTGGTAATCAGGGGTTGTTTGTTTTCAAGACAGTTGTCTGCGCTTAAATACGATTTACATTTTTCTTCGTCTAGATAAATGAGTTATAAGACTGAGGCAAAAGAATTTGTTTTTGATAATTGCGTTCTTGCTTAATGATGACATTTAAGATAATTCATTAATTGGGGGAAGGAAATTGAAGTTCCCTCTTGAAGCCACACAGTTGTTTCACTGTGATGTATGCAGTCTTAATGAAATGTGCAGCTGGTAAATACATGGACACTCTTATAAAAAACTTTTTATTGTTTGATATTGCTTTTTTTGTGGTCAGTAGATAACTTCCGATACTTGATTGGACTGTGGTACAGTGCTGTGTTTTCTACCTAAGTTCAAATTACAAAACAGCAAAAAAAAAAATGTGGGTTTCCAAAAATCCTTAAGGAACCATAAGTTTTCTTAAAAGTATTCCAAAACTACTGAAAGAAGTCTAAAACTAAGGTACCAATGTTAATCATTTAGGGATGGATTAGTTAGATTTTTCAGGATTGCCATTGACTATGTAATTTATTCCTACTTAGATTAGATGTATGCATGTACAATTGATTCTGCATAGATATCCCTAATTGTGAAGCTTTCTTGTTTAAAATTGTACTTAATCCCAAATTTACTTTTTCTGGCCTATTCATTTATCGCCCGCCCGGCCCTCCTTCCTCATGGGCCACTTCTCTACCAGGTTTCTTATCCCCATTAATGATGAGCACAAAAAACTTTTCAATACTCGGGGACCTACATTTACATTTAGATGATTTGTCTAGCTCTACGTGTAGTAACTTCATCCCTGACCTTGCTGCTATGAATATTATTCTCTGCAATTCTGGTCCTACACATAAAGCAGGACACCTTCTGGATCCCATCTTTTCCACTTTCACCGATATCTATTGTGCTCCAGCAATACCTATTTGCTGGTTCGCTTTTTTTTACTAAAGTTTACAATTCCTCTCCCACCTGCACTGGTGTACCCACACCCTTCCCTGATGTCTCTGAAATGTGATTGGAACAAAGTTGATGCTAATATCCTTAACAATCATCTAAGTTTGTTTCTCCTGAGGCGGAAGCCGGGAGTTGCGCTGCGCGCATTGTGTGTAACCATTCCTGTACTACTCTGCACTTCTTTTAATACTTTAATAATTGTTAGTTTGGCACTTTGCCTTTTTTAAAATCACTGCTGCACTCACCTTGACACAGCCGAGCAGGCGCAGAGTATTCCTCGAACTCGGAGGCGGAGTGGAAAGTAGCGTGGCCATCTTGGGGAGGTAACCCAGGCCAGCAGTCTAGGCATTGAGGCGCTCTGCGGTCTGCGCCAGTATATAAACAGACGGCTATGCCTCCGCGCAGCGGACGCGTTCAGCGAACGCGCCTCCACTGCGCCAAAGGAGCACCTAAAGAAAGCCCGTCTGGGCCCGTCTGGGCCAGGTCGGGCCCAGGGGCCAGTCCGCCTGCACATACTGCCCGAAGTGAGGCCGGGTTTAGCTACAGCAGGGAGCAACTCCTTGTACTTAGAGAGAGGGAAGGAACGAGATGCCCATACATGTTGGCTGGAAAAATGTCTCAGAGCTCTTGCCCCTGTTGCAAGTTTAAATTCACCCTTGAAGACCCTATGGCTCAAGCAGCTTTTAAAATTAAACCCTTTTCTCTGGCATTGCTTAACTGTCGGTCCCTCCCGAGACATGCAACTGAGATTGCCATGTTACTGGAAGAGAGAGACCTTGATGTGCTCTTCGTAACCGAATCATGGACTAACTCTTGCTCAGATCCTGATATTGTCCGGGCCTTGCCCTTGAACTATGCCATACTTAGACAAGATCGGGCTGACGGGCGGGGGGGGGCATCGCTACTATATTATACAGCTGCTATGGCTGTAGGAGTTCGACAAGCCTTATTCCAGATTCAGAGAGTATGTTCTTTCGATTTCATTTTCGGTGACTTGCACCTTCTCCGGGATATTCCTTTATCGTCCGCCAGGGGCACACACGCAATTTTGCAACAAACTCCCTAACACTGTAATAAATCACTCAAGTCTTTCTCCCAATTTCTCCATCTTGGGGGACTTTAATATTCACTTAGATGCTCCTGATACTACTGCCTGTCAGAATCTCAGGGCAAGTTTAGATGTGCTCCACTTAAGACAAATAGTTAAAGGCCCTACGCATAGAGCGGGACATACGCTTGATCACTGTTTTACAAATCTGGATAATCTTAGTTTTGATGAATCCCTGATGGTCCCCTGGTCTGATCACTCGCTCTTGTCTTTTTCCTCGTTGCCCCATGAGCAGATATCCCCGGCTAATATAACCCAAAAATCATGCCGTATTTGGTCCAAATTGTCTGTAGAGGAATGGACCTTGATTCTGAAGAAGACTGTGCCAGCCGGCAGCGCCGACCCACTAGCGGCGAATTCCCTTTTTAATAACTGGCTGGAGTCCTCACTTGATGCTACCTTGCCAAAAACGGAATTTGCCACCAGAGTGGCATTAATAAAAAAGCCTGGTATACCTCTGAACTAAAATCTGTCAAACTAAACTGTAAACAGCATGAGAGAAAATGGAGGAAAGATTATTCAGAGATCAGTAAAGAGAATTACAGATCCGCTTTGCGGACCTATAGAAACAAAATAAAATCAACCCAGTCTAGCTACTACCAAGGAAAGATAGCTTCAGCCTCCAACTCCCCGCGGAAATTTTTTAAACTTTTTAAATCACTAGTCACTCCCCCTTGCCCCCTCAGTGACCCAGCACGCGCAATACGTTGTGATGAATTAGCAAACTTCTTTGCTACTAAAGTGGCTAACATTTACTCCGTATTTCAGCAGGCTACTCCAGAGCCACTCCGCCCTCCCCCTCCTGGCATGACCAGGCTTGAGGAGTTTAATCCACTTGACTGCTCAACGGTGCAGCTACTGCTGGGAAACCTTAAATCTGGGTCCCCCGCCGATGCTGCCCCTCCTACCATACTAAAGAGGGTTTCAGAGACGGTGGCACCAGTCATCCAGGAGGTAACTAATTCCTCTATGGCATCAGGTCTCGTTCCAACTTCTTGGAAGCAGGCCAGAGTGAAGGCTCTGTTGAAAAAACCTAGTCTGGACCCGGAGGACTGGGCAAACTATCGCCCCATTTCCTTACTGCCAAGCATTAGTAAGCTGGCGGCTGAGAAGCATGTGAACGCTTTACTTTCCACTTTCCTTGAAAACAATAATTCCTTACATCCCACCCAGACGGGCTTCAGGCGCAAACAGGGCACAGAGACCGCCCTTATTGCAGTGGTTGAAGAAGCCAGAAAAATCGTGGACTCCGGAAGCTGCGCAGACATTGTTTTATTAGACCTCAGCGCAGCCTTCGACACTGTGAATCATGCCATCATGATTCAAAGGCTGAGTGACGTAGGGGTATGCGGTGTGGCACTTAAATGGCTTCATTCCTTCCTCACTGACAGAACTTTTACTGTTTTTGAGGAAGAGGCAGTTTCCACTCAGATGCTGTTATGGCTGGATTTTCTGATTAGGTGGGATCAGCCCCTAGGGGCCCCTCCAACCCAGCCAGAACGTAATCACATCCCTCCTCAGGACCAACTATCCAGGCACCTGGGTACCTACCTGAGGATGGGGAACTCGCAATATACAAGCTCATATTATTAAAAACACCACTAACTCTATAGGGATACTAAGAATACTCACTGATTACTAGGGATATCCATACCCTACACCACACTTATATTCACATCAGTTGGTCTCGCGGCCACTCAGACCCAGACCGGTCTACCCTAGGGCAGATATGACACACAATCCGGTGCGTCTACACACGTGGGTCTGCAGCCCCAGTGCTCTCCCTTATTTCCAAACGGTTCGCAATCCGGCAAACCTACACGCCAGTCTCCCACCTGACGCTCTCACTTATTCAAGCCACAATCTTGTGGGTATACACACTGGTCTCCTACCCAGTGTTCTCACTAACGCCGCATATCAACGACGACCACATTCCTATGAACACATATATATATATATATATATATATTGGGAAGTCTCTTCACTAAGGGTCTGCTACTACAATATTAGGAGTTAGCCAATTAATATAATGTGCCTCTTATTCTTGGCATCATAGGTCCACTCACTCCCTATTTATGTGATCACCACTTACCTGATTGGGATTATTCATCCATTCATGTACCTAGTAAACACCTAGGAGATTTATTTACCTAGATTGAACAAAAGTATGAGGCGCTTTAATTTACTACAAATTGGGGTTTTATTCTACTACAATATTAACATTTACACAGATCTGTAACTGACAAAGACTATAGGTAGAACACACCGCTGAAAGAGAAAAGATTAAACATAACAGGAACACTCCGCTGAAAGAGAAAAGATTTAAACATACAATAGCTTAGGGAATAAGGGCAAGGTTATGGTTAGAATTCACCTGATTAGTGTGTAGTCTTGTTCTAGCTGTCATCTGGGTTCCTCTCTCGTCTGTGCCTTGGCTCATCTCAGACTCTCTCTCTCTCCTGCACTCTTGGGTACACCTCTGCGCTGATCACTTTGCACTGGACTCCTCTCCCCCACGAACTGTCTCCACCTTCCAGCTTCAATCTAATGGTTCCTGCCGCTCTGATCACCGTTCATTCCACTAGCTTATTCACTCTGTCTCTGCACCAATGTCCAATTAACTCCATCTGCTCCCATAGGTTAGTCCACGATCTCTCCTCCGTCTCTTCTAAAAGGCATTACTTCAGACTCCAGCTATTCACACCTCCTCCTGATAAGTAACTGCTTCTGACTGCTTCCTTCAGTTCCAGCTCACTATTCAACTCAGCTCTCTCCAGCTTGAACCCTCTCTCTCTCTGCCAACTCCACTCCACTGCTTTCCACTCCTCCACCTTAACATGACTGACTGGCTTCACCACCTCCACTCGACTCTCACTCTACTCGACTCACTGGCTCCGCCTCTGCACTTCACTGATATAGAATGCTGTTTCCTCATGGAAAGTTCCAGCCAGCAGCTTCCTCCCACCAATCCCATGCACCAGGCTCCTTGCGCTAGACGCTCCCACAGTGACCAGTCTGCTTGTTTCGTATAGAGACCTGAGCCCGGGAACAATTCCTGATTAGATTCAGCTCTGGCCGGTTCTCTCCGGTCCGCTTAGGGCGAACAACAGTTATAACTATAAACTTTGCCTTTACCCTGAAAAGCCTCTCAGCTTCATCAAGATGGAGTCCCTCTAGCTCTAGGCCTGTAGGCCTGAAAGGGATGAAATGCCCCTTAGCTCTGTCAGAATACCTACATAAACCATACCAATGTGTCTAATATGTCAAAGCCAATAGGCAATAGACAGGTTAAAGTCAAGAATAAAGGATCTATTATCATATTAAGCAGCTATCCTCTTCTAGGTCTGGAAAAAAGGGCTTAAAAAGGCCAACACAGGCTAAGAATACCTATACTAGATGTGAGCAAGATTAAGGTCTATATCACTGCTAAATAAAGCCAAAAACTCTGCCATTACAGATGCCCTTGCAGTGTGGCGTCCCCCAGGGATCGTCCCTCAGTCCCACCATTTTTAACATCTACATGAGGCCATTGGCTGAGGTGGTTTTTCCCTGGGGGTGCAACTTGTCACTTATGCCGATGACACCCAGTTAGTAATGTCATTCTCTGGGCAGGGCTCCGCTAGCAACAATCTCTCTGTATGCCTAAGGGAAGTACTCGATTGGATGGACGAGTCCTTCCTGAAACTCAATGGCACTAAAACCGAGGTCATGATGTTGGGGCACAACGCACCAACTGTGTTTGATGCTTGGTGGCCTAGTTGCCTTGGCCAGCCCCCTCCCCCCAAGAAACACATTAGAGCTTGGGTGTCTGGCTTGATCCAACTCTTAGTTTCCTGGTTAAATCCCGGAAGGTGGCAGCCACCTGTTACGCCTTAATAAGACTAATAAGGAAGATTCTCAAGCTCCTCCCGTTTGATGCCAGGCGTCTTCTGGTTCAGGCCCTGATCCTATCTCGGTTGGATTACGCAAATGCTGTCTATTTCGGTGCCCCTTAGTGAACAAATAAAATCTTGCAGACAGTCCAGAATTGTGTGGCTCGTCTGCTGTTGGATACCCCACGGAGGAGCTCGGCTAAGCCAGCATTACGCCAACTGCATTGGTTGCCGGTGCAACAAAGGATATGGTTCAAGGCCATGACTATCGTTCATAAGGCGATGATAGACTCCGGACCTCCCCTGATCCAACCCATGTTCCAACTCCATCAGACCTCGCGGACCCTAAGGTCCAGCAATAAGAAATGATTGAAGGTCCCTAGGGTCAAAAGGACCCGTATGGGAGGCAGACGTTTTGCATACAGGCTGCGAATTTTTGGAACCAGCTTCCCGGCATCATTCGACTTGAAGTTAACCACCTGAGGTTCAGGAAACTTTTAAAGACCTTTCTGTTTCCTTGAGCCTTTGAGAAATAACTTGGTTGTCCAATGCGCTGGGATGCCTCCGGGTAGCCATGCGCTATATAAGTGCGTAGTCATTCATTCATTCAAGTTCAAGAAGTACCTACTTCTGACTCGCAGGTTGTTGCATTCTCAGAGAATGTCAATACCTGGCTTTCCAATGCCTTAGATTCATGTCTTCCTTTGACCAAGAAAAAGCTTTTACATCATCGCCCTCCTGCCCCTTGGTTTGATGACTCTTTAAAGACAGAAAAATCTAAATGTAAAGTATTAGAACGAAAATGGCGCAAGGATTATGCGTCTGATCTTAAAGATGCCTATAAAAAAGCGTTAAAAACATATCATAATCTCTGTAAGACGACCAGGGCCAGCATTGTTTCTAAAACTAATACTGATAAAGCTGCCCAAAAACTCTTTTTGGGTTGGTAAAAAAATTAGGCGGATCGTAAACTACTGCCACTCTAACACCTTTAAACAAACAACAATGTGAAGATCTGGCCAAATTCTTCACTCAAAAAATTGAGAAGATTAATTTGGAAATTGCTCATTCTCCTCTATCCATGTCTTTACAATCTAGTTTGACAGCTGCTAATCTCACACTACTTTTGTCTAACTCGACTGCTAATAGGTCACACTCAGCTTTGGAGTGCTGCACTACTTCCCCTCGTCTGGATTGTTGGCCCCCTCTTAACTTGCACTCTCTCACTCTTATTCTGGATAAAGTCAAGCCCAGCTCTCCTAATAACCAATTACCAGCTTCTATTCTTAAGCAACTCAATTGTTGTCACATGAAGGTCATCTTGGATACATTAAATTCTTCCCTAACAGAGTCCAAGGTTCCTCCACTGTGGAAACATGCCATGGTGACTCCTCTTCTTAAAAAACTAACTGCTGATCCTGCTATTCTTACCAACTATCGTCTGATTCTCTTCTACCGATTTTCTCTAAAATCCTTTAAAGGCACATTCACTTTCATTTGTCCAGTTTATCGAGACCAACACAATCCTTCACCCCTCTCAATCTGGGTTCAGAGCAGGATTTTCAACTGAAACCACTTTGTTTGGGGTCACAGAGAGGCTCCGTCACCTCTTGGATAATGGGGAAACTGTTGCGCTTGTTTTATTAAATCTTAGTACAGCGTTTGACACTATCTCCCATCCCATACTTGTTAACATGCTGAGGTCCACCGGCATTTGTGGTTCTGCTCTGGACTGCATTGCTTCTTTCCTGGATGATCGTACTTTTCAGATCTTTTCCCCTACAGATCGGTCTAACATCTATCTATCTCCCTTTGGCGTACCTCAGGGCTCGATACTGAGTCCCTTACTTTTTAATAACATGGCGAACATTGCTGAAGAGGTTGGCCTGACTCTTTTTACCTATGCTGATGATTCTCAGATCATCTTTTCACTATCTCGTTCTGATTCTGGTTCTACATCCTGTCTCCAATCAGGCCTTAGGCATATTACTACATGGATGAACCAGAACCTTTTGAAACTGAACAGTGAAAAAAACGAGGTTTTGGTTCTTGGCAAGGAGAAAGACCTATGGGGCCAACTGCATTGGCCTGCTGAGATGGGAACTCTCCTGCAGTCTTCGAGTCACGTCTGTAATCTGGGCGTTTATATTGATGATTCTTCATCCATGCACCATTAAGCAGTCTGGGCCACAGCCACCTGCTTCACCATCCTAAAATGGCTTAGGAAAATCCTTTGGATGTTACCTAAGACCACCCAGAAAACTGTGATCCATGCCCTAATCACACCCATCTCTGGCTATCTTCATGACCTACATTGGCTCAGGGTGGAAAATCATAAAATTTAAAGCCCTGAGTTATATGTTTAAGATCAAATGGGATTTAGCTACTCAATATCTGCTCTCTTTGGCCTGCATATATGTTCCTACTCGCCATCTACGTTCAGCTTCCCTGGATAATTTTGTGGTGTCCAGATTTAAACTTGCTAGGATGGGCGGCCGCTCTTTTTCCTATCTTGGTCCTACTCTCTGTAATGCTCTCCCTCCTGCCATCCGCAAAGAACCTAACTACTTCAATTTCCGCAGTTCCCTGAAGACCTGGTTATTCAATCAGTAATTTTCTTTCCATTCTTGCTTTCCTGCTCTCAATCCCTGTCCTGGCACCGGGAAACCTTTTTGGGTAGCTGTCGCCCCATACAAATTCAAAAATTAATAAATAAATAAATAAATATCCTGATAATTTGGAATTGGATCATTTGTGGGTCAAAACCCAACTCCACTGAGTTAGAGCCTTCAGGTTGTGAAAATCATTCTAGAAATGTGGGTTTATTAAAAGTCTGACCTCATTTCACACTGCAAGGTCCAGACAGACCTTTTATTCCACCAGGTATTTTTCCTGGTGGACTGGAGCCCTTGGAGTCCGCTTTTTAAAGCCCAAGGCACCTCCTGGTGCCTTTGTCATTTACCCCTAGATAATTGCAGCAGGCACAGGGATGCTTCAAGAGAGAGAGAGCTAAAGAGAGGGCAGGGAGTTGGATGTAGAGAGAAAAGTGGTCAAAGAGCAAGAGAAAAATGAGAGAGGAAGAATATTTGGAAAGAGGGAGACAACATGAAGAGACAAAGGGAACATGGATGCATTTATTCCAGGGCTGTTTTTGGTTCCCCAGTCCGGCCTCGAACACTATCCCTAGTTGGGAGCATTGTAAGGGTAGACCAAATTAATTTCTATTTAACTTAATATTGTGTTGTAGGAATGTCTTTCTTCCAACTTTCTCATTACACATGGGCATAAAGGAGGACAGGAGAACCTGTGGAAGGTGATCAGATTTTAGATTATTGCTTTGCCTGAATTTTGAAAAATCAAGGCATTAGCTCATGAGATGCAACAGGCAAGGTTCCCCCCTAAAATTAACGTGTCTCTCTTTTAAGGGTCTGAAAATTAAAAACCTTGGAGCTTACTCATACACGTTCTTCATTGTCAATTTGCTTTTAATTTTAAAAACATATTGCTTGTCGGAGAATTTGGGAGTTCAATCTTTCGCACTTTAATAAGTATTTGGATAGGGACAAATCTCTGTCTAGTTAGACTCAATGTAAAGATTGTGGCCCCATTTCACTTACAAGCATTCCCAATGCAATCGGTCTCGCCTTTGGGACCTTATATGTATTTAGCTATGCAGCACATTAGCCTGGGTGCTGAAACATCTACTGTTCTTTAACAAGGAGGGAAAGTAAGCACCAAACTGCGTGACACCCCAGGTATGGGAACACATGGAGAGAAATATTGCCTGTCAGCGGGAAATGGTACAGTCCAAAGTTCTGTTTTGGGAATAAAAATCAGGGCCTTGTCTGGCTCCAAAATGTCTTGCTATTCAAGGGGAAAAGCGCAGAGTCTAGGTGGTGGGCTCTGTTAATGAGCTCCACGCACTAGTGCTTTTCAAGTGTGTTAGAGTTTCATCCCATAATGCCTTTTTCCCGGTTCTTTTCAAATTGTGATTCTACATAGCATATTACAGTCAAAACGTATTTATTTTCATACCTTAGGTACACATAAAAACAGATAGAACAGTGCTATGATAAAATAATAAATAGAATAATCTTATCATAACCCATAAACCTACGTAAAATATACTACAATACATTACATTAATCATACTTCACCAAGAATTCATAGACAACTTTAAAAAAACACCCATGTGCTAACAAAGTTCCTCAGTAAATAGCATGGGCAACAATCTGAGGGCAGCTCTCAAGGGCTGTAATCCTTCCATAGTGGAGTCTCCTTTTTTGCCACCAAAGCTCCCAATCTCCGCTGTAGAAACACTTTATAAGCGTCCCAAACAATCTCTATCCTGGCTGATCCCTGATTCTTTAAAAAAATAACTTAGTCTCCTCCTTCAGGAACCTCCACAGCATCACAATCAGAGAGTACTGTGTGGTCTAATCTCCAGACTGAACCCGAAGTGCCTTCCCCTATTGTCAAGTGGAGTATTATAGTTGAGTGAGCTCCAACATGGCCCACCTGAACTACAGAATCCACCAACCCCCTATCAAGCCGAAAGTAGTCAATTCGGGATTTGTGGTTATATTTTTATTATGGAAAGTAAATCCTAGCTTCTGTCTAAACCTATGTCTACAGATGTCGCATAGACCAAACTGGGAAATCAATAACCTAACCCTATTAGACATTTTAGGGTACACCACGGCTCTACTCCCTTCAGAATGATTTAATCTATGATCCAATACTGTATTAACATCACCCGCCATGGTGATCTGTCCCGGAAAATTCAGTAATTCCCTAGCCACATCATCTAAAGGTTCTATATCATCCTGATTCGGACCATAGTAACCCACCAGAATAAGAACCTGCCCACATACCTTTAACTTAAGAATCAGCCACCTACCTCCTACACTGGCCGCTTTTCCTTCGACCAAGGTATTTAGACCATGCTTAATTAAAACTGCGACCCCTTTCGTCACAGCTGTCTGGGGCGCATAAATGGCATGAGCAACCACCTCTGAGCCAAAAACAGCTTCTTACTCTCCTCCCCTGTTAAATGAGTCTCTTGTAGAATTATTATCTGGGCCTTAGAGTCCTTCAGATAGTTCAAAATCAGATCCCTTCTTCTTTTCACACGCATTCCATTTACATTCCAAGATAGAATTCTCAACGCTCGAGAACTACCTCCTCTCATCCCAGACATAAAAATCGACTTTTCCACACCCATCCTTCCACTGAAAGCAAAAAAACTCCTGAGGAATTTTTGATATTTTCCTTTCCCTGTCCCACTCCCCACCCCCGCCCCAAAGGCAACCTAGACTCCACCCCTCCTCCCTGAAAAACCCATCCAAATTACCCATGGCTATTATTCCCTATGGGTGCTTCTAGACGTGCGGAATTGTTAGAAAACCTTACAACTTAAACAAATAACTAATGTACACGTATGGATTCAGAAACCAAAATATAGGAGCAAATTCATTGACACTTCCAAAAAATTATCGACCTCCTCAATGAAGCGAAAAGAGTGCATTTTATTATTCCACATAACTTTTAACATCGCCGGAAACTTCAATTGGACCGAAGCCTCAACTTCCTCAACAGCTCAATCCTTTTGCCAAGCTCCCATTGTCTGTTAGCAGTTACAAGCGATAGATCAGACCTAACCTTCACCTTTACACCATCTACTTCAATTGTTTTTTTCTTAAGGGCACTAGCCAGGATCTTTTATTTTAAAGTGTATGACATAAATTTAATCCAAATTCTCCTAGGTTTAGCTCGATTCGGGTTCAGCCTGAAGGGATCACGATGCACTCTCTGAATATCCCTGGATATCTCCTCCTCTGTCTCCTCCAACTGTAGCTCGCTCTTTAATAAATACACTACATAGGTCTTTATATCTGTTCCTTCTTTGCCCTCCGGAAGTTTCAAGATTTTCAAGTTATTCCTTTTCTGCATGTTTTCCAACCTTTCTGTTAGGATCCTGCCCCGTAGTCCTCTTTCTCTTGCCATGTACACAGAGCCCATGTGATGCTAGGTGGGGTTAAAAGGCTGATTTTCCCTGTTCCCGGTGCTCGTTATCTTGAATTGTGGTTCCTGGTTTTTGCTGGGAGCTGTATTAGTACCTTGGGAACTTTGCAGCAATCACGGGCTCGTGATATTTCCCGTTTCGTTTTTGACCCTTGATAATTCCTTGATATCCCTTGTCCCCCCTTCTTTTTTGAATTCCCTTGATCCCTTTTCATTGTTTGTTTGCTCCTGGGTTTTGATATTGTGTACTTTTGTTTTGTCTCGTTTTGTGTTTGTGTTTACCTTCTGTGTGGTTGGAGTCATTTTATCCCGGCTGGGATCAAGGAGTGTCTGGGGCTCCGGCGCTTCTTGCGGGAATCGGTGGTCCGGCTGGATTACCCGGTGGTTCCTGGTGTTGTTTTGTCTTTTTGACGCTGCCCCGCACTTCCGCCTCTTGTGCATTCTATCCATCTCGTTGTGCGGAGGCGGAGTGCCGGTTTGGGCGTTTCCGGGTTCTGGCTAGTGCACAACGAAGCCTGTGTTGTGCTGTGATTATTTCCCCGTGTTGACCTGGTTTGGTCTCCTTTTTGGCGGTACGCCAGGAAGACTCATAGCGGACCACTAAACGGAGGTTTTTTCAGTTGTTTTTACGACTTTTTCCTCCTTTTCCCTTTGACCCCCATTGGTCCCAAGTTTCCTTTAGCGTGATTCCCCCCCCTGCCGCCTAGCCCTTACTTCCCCTAATTTTGCCCTCTTGCCCCCTGCCTGCCTGTTGGACATCGTATATACTCCAGGACGGAGTACTCCACCCGGCGATTATCACAGTGTTTAGTGGTAAGGAGGAGTGTTATGGGGTGGTATGTGGGTGCATGAGATGAGAAAGAGGACTGATGTATTTAAACTGCTGACATCTGTTGTTTTTTCTGTGTGGCAGATGGTGATTTAGCCAGTCCCCTGTGATACAGTCCGTGGAGTAACGTGGTCCCGGCAGAAGGACCCTTCCCCTAGGAAAGAAGACCTAGGATCCCTTGTCTGTCTTTCCCTCATTCCCGCCCCCTGTCCCTTGCTAGTCCGTTGGCCCATGTTACTATATATGGTGTGAGCCACGGAGTGGTAGGTTCAGAGGAACGGGGCTTTCTTCGCTCCTGCAGTGCATGGGCATAGTCGGGCAGGAGCCAACAGAATAACGAGCCCACGTAATAATTGCACTGCCTGAGCGACGATGGATGAGGACGTGGGGGCTGCGGCCGGTACGACTCCCACTTTACAGGATGTCATGGGTGCTTTGACTGCCCTCCAGAGCCAGATCCATGATTTGCGACAAGAGAATGTGGCTATGAAGCAAGAGGTTGGGGCACTGCTTAGTAGGGAAAGGGTGCAGCTTAGGACTCCTCAGGCTCAGGTGATACAGCCAGCCACTTTCCAATATTCTGGTGGGCAAGGGCAGGGAGCTAGTGGGGGGGTACCGGTAGCAGTTACTGTTAACACTCCTGTTCCTGTCCCATTGGCACCACCTGAGAGGTTTGCAGGGGATAGCGCCAGATTTGGCACATTTATGAATCAATGCCAACTGCACTTTATATGCAAACCAACTGCTTTTCCCAATGATTCGGCCAAAGTGGCGTTCACAATATCATACTTGGCTGGTACAGCGGCACAGTGGGCTATACCCCTAGTAGATAGGGATGACCCGGTACTCACCAACTATCCTGCATTTAAAGAACTGATGCGTGGCTTGTTTGCAAAACACGCCTTTATGCAGGCAAGTGACGCAGAATTATTGAAATTGCGGCAAGGACGTCAGGACTTATTAACATACATTTCTACCTTTAATCGCTTGGTGTCGGAGACACATTGGCCCGAAGATAAGAGGACTTCTTTATTTTATCAGGGATTGTCCGAAGATTTGAAGGACATAGTCTCACAGGTAGTAGATCCCCCAACTGACTGTGCGGCTTTTATCGATCTCGTAGTCAAGTTGAACCATCGCCTAGCGGAGAGACGAGGGGAGAAGAGTCGTTATCAGGCGCCACGGGGAGGGTTTGTGAAGCCCGAGAATAAGTCCCTGGGAGCTGGAGAGACAAAGGGAGTGTCTGAGCCAATGGAGATAGGTGGAGTAAGGGGGCCTTTGTCTGATGAGGAGAAGAAACGAAGGAGAGAGATGGGTCTGTGTTTGTATTGTGGCCAGGGTGGGCATTTTGCAAGGGAATGTCCCGTGAAACCCTCTGGATCCTCTTATGGAAAGAGGGTGGCCTGTTTGTACCATGAAAGGAAGGAGCGGCAGTATGAGGTGCTTGGAGCAGTAGACAGGGCCCCTAGGCACTTCATTATTAATGCTCATCTGGTATTGTGTGGAGAGAGTAGAGTGCCGGTATCGGTATTATTAGATTCGGGGGCTACAGGGAACTTCCTTGACATCACGCTGGCTAAGAAATTGAATGTTCCATGTTGCGTAAAAGACCAGCCTGAACCTGTGCGGGCGATCGATGGCACCGAATTGACATCGGGCTCTATTACAAAGCGGACGGTGCCTTTATGTCTGGTGTGTGAGAACGGACACTCAGAGATGGTGTGTTTTGACCTTATTGATGCTCCCTCTTTTGGGATGGTCTTGGGTGTGCCATGGTTGCAGGAGCACAATCCCAGGATAGATTGGGTACAAAGGCTAGTGTCTCTTGATTCCTCGTATTGTTTAAAGCACTGCTATAAGGTTGCAGGTGAAAAGGAGTTGTCATTGTCCTGTGCTGCCACTGACATGGACTCAGTACCTTTGCAATATCAGGAGTTCAGGGAGGTATTCGACGCAGAAGAAGCGCAGGGTTTGCCCCCACACAGATCGTTTGATTGCAAGATCGATCTTATTCCCGGGGCGCCTCTTCCTTGTAGTAGGGTGTATGCTCTCTCTGAGCCGGAGGAGTTGCACCTGAAGGTGTATCTCGATGAGATGTTGCGTCTGGGGTTTATCCGTCCATCGTGTTCGCCTGTTTCTTCGTCTATCTTTTTTATTCCGAAGAAGGAAGGTACTTTACGGGCGTGTGTGGACTATCGCACGCTAAACAAGGCTACTGTCAAGAACAAATACCCGCTTCCACTCATCCCCGTGTTACTAGATCAGCTTCGCAGCGCAAAGGTGTTCACCAAGTTGGACTTGCGGGGCGCCTATCATCTGGTGCGCGTGCGAACTGGGGATGAGTGGAAAACAGCGTTTAAGACAAAGCATGGCCTTTATGAATACTGTGTAATGCCGTTCGGTCTATGCAATGCGCCGGCGGCATTCCAGTATTTCATAAATGAGGTACTTCGGGAGTTCCTGGATCGGAGCGTGATTGTGTATCTGGATGATATCCTGATCTTTTCTGAGACAGGGATCGAGCATCAGCAACACGTGATCCAGGTTCTGCGCAAGTTGCGGGAGCACCATCTTTATGCTAAACTGGAAAAATGCCAGTTTGGCACCACGCAGGTGGAGTTCCTAGGGTTTGTGGTGTCTGCCGGAGGGGTTCGGATGGATCCAAGAAAGATCGAGGCCATCATCACCTGGCCTGTTCCAACGTCCGTAAAGCATATACAGGTGTTGTTGGGATTCGCCAATTTTTATAGGCGTTTTATCTCACATTTCTCGGACATTGTGGCTCCCCTGACTCAGCTGCTGCGAAAGGGGGTGTCCTTTGAGTGGTCTGCAGAGGCGCAGGGGGCTTTTCAACGGTTGTTGGGGGCGTTTACATCGGCACCAGTGTTAATCCATCCTGACCCGGCTCTACCCTTTTTTGTGGAGACGGATGCATCATTGTGTGCAGTTGGTGGAGTGCTGTCCCAGAGAGTGGCCGAGACAGGTTATATGCATCCTATTGCTTATTTCTCCAAAACCTTGCTGCCTGCAGAGCGCAATTATACCGTGGCTGAGAGGGAGCTGTTAGCAGTTAAGTTGTCTTTTGAGGAATGGAGACATTATTTGTGGGGAGCACGACACACAGTTACCATCTATACGGACCATAAAAATCTGGAGTTTTTCCGCTCTGCGCGAGCTTTGACGCCACGCCAAATGCGGTGGGTTCTCTTTTTTAATGAGTTCGATTTTATCATTACGTACAGACCAGCAGCACAGCAAGTTAAATCTGACGCTTTGTCCCGTATCCATGTAGATCCCAAAGAGCAGGGCCAGGGGAAGGAGAGTAGGCCTATGATATCTGAAGACAGAATTGTTGGGGCAGTGGAAAGGGAGGTGTTTACTGCATCGGTAAAGAACCAACTGCGTAAGATGGATCTTACTCCATGGTTGTCCTTGCCCCAGGCAACAGTTCAGGATGGATTGATGTATTATGAGGATCGGTTGTTTGTACCCCCTACATTGAGAGATCAGGTCATGGAGTGGTGTCATTCATCTGCTTTGGTGGCACATCCTGGGATCCCTAAGACAAAGGAGATGTGTACAAGATGGTTTTGGTGGGATTCCTTGGCCAAGGATGTTCAGGGGTATGTTGCGGCCTGTCCGGTATGCGCCATCAGTAAACCTTCTCATAGTAAGCCATCGGGTCTGTTGCAACCTTTGGAGGTGCCTCCTTCTCCTTGGCACACCATTAGTATGGATTTTGTGACCGACCTTCCTTCTGTTTCTGGGTTCACTGCTATTCTGGTGGTGGTTGATTTGTTTACCAAGATGGCTCATTTTGTCCCTCTTCCGAAGATTCCTACAGCCAGAGAGATGGCTTTGGTTTTCATGTCTTCTATAGTGCGGATTCATGGGTTGCCTTCTGCAGTGGTGACGGACAGGGGGGCTCAGTTTGTTTCCCATTTTTGGAAGGAATTGTGTTCAGTGTTGCGGGTGGACGTCAGATTGTCATCTGCATACCATCCACAATCTGACGGCCAGACCGAACGTACCAATCAGACTATGGAACAGTATCTTCGGTGTTTAACATCATCGCTGTCTTGCGATTGGGTTATGGCTCTTCCCATCGCCGAGTTTGCGTATAATAACAGTCAGCACTCAGCTTTAGGCATGACACCCTTCTACTGTTCTTTAGGTTATCATCCTAGAGCGGTGGCTATTCAACCCACGGGACATGTGCCAGCCATAGATGATGTGTGTAACCGTCTGGGCAAGATATGGGAGATCGCCCGGGAGCAGTTGTTGACAGCTAAGGCTGCTATGAAGTTGCAGGCGGACAAACATCGTGTCCCCGCACCTGGTTATCAAGTTGGAGACCAGGTATGGTTGGCTACGAAGAACTTGAGGCTTGGGGGATCCCGTAAATTACAACCTAGGTACGCGGGACCATTCCCGATAACACAGATCATAAATCCCGTGGCTATGAAATTGGATCTGCCCGGAGACTATCGGGTTCATCCCGTATTTCATACATCCCTATTGAAGCCCTATGTACCATCTTCACAGGTCTTACCGCCTCCTCCCCCTATAATTGTGGATGGACAGAAGGAGTATGAAGTCCGGGCTATCCTGGATTCGGAAAGACGTAAGGGTCGTCTTTTCTATTTGATAGACTGGAAAGGATATGCCCCTGAGGACCGTACATGGGAGCCTGCTGGGGGAGTGCACTCCCCTCGTCTGGTCCGTATGTTCCATCGTCAACATCCGTCTAAACCCTGCCCTGTGGGGAGGATCGTTGGGAGGGGGTACTGTTAGGATCCTGCCCCGTAGTCCTCTTTCTCTTGCCATGTACACAGAGCCCATGTGATGCTAGGTGGGGTTAAAAGGCTGATTTTCCCTGTTCCCGGTGCTCGTTATCTTGAATTGTGGTTCCTGGTTTTTGCTGGGAGCTGTATTAGTACCTTGGGAACTTTGCAGCAATCACGGGCTCGTGATATTTCCCGTTTCGTTTTTGACCCTTGATAATTCCTTGATATCCCTTGTCCCCCCTTCTTTTTTGAATTCCCTTGATCCCTTTTCATTGTTTGTTTGCTCCTGGGTTTTGATATTGTGTACTTTTGTTTTGTCTCGTTTTGTGTTTGTGTTTACCTTCTGTGTGGTTGGAGTCATTTTATCCCGGCTGGGATCAAGGAGTGTCTGGGGCTCCGGCGCTTCTTGCGGGAATCGGTGGTCCGGCTGGATTACCCGGTGGTTCCTGGTGTTGTTTTGTCTTTTTGACGCTGCCCCGCACTTCCGCCTCTTGTGCATTCTATCCATCTCGTTGTGCGGAGGCGGAGTGCCGGTTTGGGCGTTTCCGGGTTCTGGCTAGTGCACAACGAAGCCTGTGTTGTGCTGTGATTATTTCCCCGTGTTGACCTGGTTTGGTCTCCTTTTTGGCGGTACGCCAGGAAGACTCATAGCGGACCACTAAACGGAGGTTTTTTCAGTTGTTTTTACGACTTTTTCCTCCTTTTCCCTTTGACCCCCATTGGTCCCAAGTTTCCTTTAGCGTGATTCCCCCCCCTGCCGCCTAGCCCTTACTTCCCCTAATTTTGCCCTCTTGCCCCCTGCCTGCCTGTTGGACATCGTATATACTCCAGGACGGAGTACTCCACCCGGCGATTATCACAGTGTTTAGTGGTAAGGAGGAGTGTTATGGGGTGGTATGTGGGTGCATGAGATGAGAAAGAGGACTGATGTATTTAAACTGCTGACATCTGTTGTTTTTTCTGTGTGGCAGATGGTGATTTAGCCAGTCCCCTGTGATACAGTCCGTGGAGTAACGTGGTCCCGGCAGAAGGACCCTTCCCCTAGGAAAGAAGACCTAGGATCCCTTGTCTGTCTTTCCCTCATTCCCGCCCCCTGTCCCTTGCTAGTCCGTTGGCCCATGTTACTATATATGGTGTGAGCCACGGAGTGGTAGGTTCAGAGGAACGGGGCTTTCTTCGCTCCTGCAGTGCATGGGCATAGTCGTTACCCTTTCCTCGTATTCCCTCTCTTTAATCTTAACTGCCTCCAGCTCCTTTCAATTCTTCATCACTTCCTGTCTGAGATCCTTAACGTCCACCTCTAATGCAACTGTACGGCTGCTTAGATCATCCATATTTTTCTCTAACAAACCACAAGCTGCCCTAATACTTTCCTGGTTTGACTCAGAGATCTCAAATCTTTTATGCATCTCCGAATTTAATTTTTTGAGCAAAAAAAAAACCAGACACGTCACTACTCTCTTGTTCCACTTCTGTCGCTGCCAGCTGGATCCCCTGATCTGGCTGCATTCCCTCTGCACCCAGTGTGCTTGGACTCCCTGAGGGGACAGTACTGAGCCCAGGATCACTTACTTCGGGGGACAGAACCTGTTGCAATACAGTTAAATTCACCTCATTCTGAACTTTTGAAGCTCCGACAACATCCTCCATCTCCAGTGATAGGACTTGGAAGGGGTTAGGACTTAAGTGAATAGACCAATCAACTGAATCTATGTCGGGTACCTCTCCCAGACCGTTCCCATCAACAGCCAGAGTAGACTCCCCGCCCAGGTTACCTTGTCTAGCTTTTGGAGATTTCGATGAGCCCACTGATTTGGTAGGAATTTCCCCCTTCAAAATCAAAGTCTTCGGTAAAACCTTAAAAAATTACTTGAGTGAGGGGGTAACCTTGATCTTTTGCTCTAATAGAGCCATCTTTCCCAAATTCTTGCTAATTTTACTATTATCGCTGGTTTTAACAATGAGCCTGCTTTTGGCCTTAATCTCAGACACCTCTTTATTTCTGGGGGCAGGAGCACCAATCTGGTTAGAAATGAATCTTTTGTGACTCCCTGCGTGCCCTCCTTAACGCGTACCTAGAGGTCCCACTTAAGCCTCTTGGTACCCCAATTTCCAAACCCACGTTACACCCCTCAACACAGTCCCCCGCAACTACTTTACTACAGAGCTGTAACACCTTAACTCCCTCAGAGGTGCTATTCTTTAACCCAGAAGGAGAAATATTTTGGGATTGCTTCTTATTACAACCATAAGGAAGGGGTACCTTTACCACCGTTTACGGGGAAAATTGTTTGTTTGTTCAGTCCTGCCTGCCGACCTGCCTGTCACTCCCCCGGCCTCTTCCTTGGAAGTGCATTCTAGCTGCAGCCCGGCGGCCCTTACCGACCCCAAGCGCCGCTCTGTCCCAACTGAGCTCGGCTTTTGCTGCTGGCTCCAGCTCCGCCTCCTCCCGTAACTCTGAGCCTCGATCAGCTGAGCACCTCATACGCCATATGCCGCCCGCGGCAGCTTGATGGTTACTAACTGCTGGGGAAATCACAATGCAATCATGCTGGATACAGGGGACATGCAAAAGAAGTCAAAACTCGAAACTTTCCACCTCCCGCCGGCTTCAAAACGCCATACGGTACACCTGCACAGTCTCCTATGCGCCGCCCGTCACGAACAGCACCCGCAGCCCGCAACTAGCCGGCCGCCATGTTTTCCACCAGCTGATACTGTCTTCAAGTGACAGTGGGCATAACACACCATGGCAACAGTGATGTGAGCTAGATGGAGGCAGATTCAGCATTTGTCTGCAGATACGGTTCTGCAGCCTTCTTGACTCCTCTCAGCACGGCTTTCGCAGGTCCCATAGTACCAAGTCCGCCCTGACAGTCGTCACCAATAACATCCGTGCCAAGGTCGACAGTGGCCAGACTACTCTTCTGGTGCTGCTCGACCTCACTGCCGCATTCGACACCCTATCCCCCTCCATCTTAGTCGAACGTCTCAAGGAGATAGGAGTGGACGGACCGGCACTTAGCCTGCTGAAATCTTTCCTGGATGGCCGTGGACAGAGGGTCAAGCTGGGTGACTTTCTTTCCCCAGCCAAACCTGTGCAGTGCGGGGTGCCTCAGGGCTCGTCCCTGAGCCCCACGCTCTTCAACATTTATGTTACACCCCTTGCCAGGCTTGTAAGATCTTTTGGGCTGGAAGTTCTCTCCTACGCTGATGACACCCAGATTATGGTCTTTCTTTCCCAAACTGCTGATATTACAGCCCGAAAGTTCAAGAACTGCATGGAAGCGGTTGCAAATTGGATGGTGAGGAATTCCCTCAAACTGAATGGGGAAAAAACGGAGGTGCTGATCTTCGGAGGCAAGGAGGAGATTTGGTCAATGGCCTGGTGGCCTCCCGCCCTTGGAGCCTGTCCTTCGCCCTCCCAGTCCGCTCGGAACTTGGGTGTTATTTTTGACACCAAGCTCTCCTTCGAAAAACAAGTTAGCAGGACAACCTCTACCTGCTGTGGGGTCCTTAGAACCTTGAGGAAATTAGTACGCTATCTTTCCACCGATGCCCGTAAACAGGTTACGGTGGCCCTAATTTCCTCAAGGTTAGATTACTGTAACGCGCTGTACCTTGGAATTAATAAATCGCAGATACAGCGTCTACAAACAGTACAAAACGCAGCAGCTCGTTTTGTTGCTGATGCCTCGAGGCTCGCCTCAGGCACCTCTATCAGGAAGGACCTTCACTGGCTTCCCATCCAAGCCAGAATAGAGTTTAAGGTCCTGTGTCTCACCCATCGTGCATTGCACGGGCTTGGCTCTGATGACATTAAACCCCTGGTGACCCCTTATGTCCCTGGCAGGACACTTCGCTCAGCCAACAAATATCTTTTGTCTGTTCCTAAAACCAACAAAGTCAGATGGGGCTACAGAGCCTTCAGCTCCCGTGCTCCTAAAATTTGGAATACTCTTCCGGCTGAGATCAAGGAACTCACCTCTCACTCTCTTTTCCGAAAGGCTCTGAAGACCTGGCTTTTTAGGGAGGCCTACCATTAACCAGCCTCCCCGCTCTCCCCTCACACAGCTGCTTTTTTTCCATCCTCAGCGCCTTGACGCCTAAGGACAAAGTAGCACTATATAAATTTTCTCTCAACTCTATCTGTAAGTGATTAACGTTTGCATACCCCTTACTCTTGCGCCATAACAAAGTGATCAGGTGCATTGGGACTTGTCAACAGAAATATGTGGTGACAGGGCCTTGTGCCATGTTGGCCAAGGAAAGCTCAGGAGCACTCCTGTCGCCCCGGAAAGCATAACATCTCTGACTGAAACATGTGAACCCCAGGTCTCTGTCATTCGAAACGTTACACCCAGGTATGGGAAACTATGCACACTACCTAAGCTCTCTACCTGCATGCTATAGAGGAGACCCTACGTTTGTTGGGACTGCATGTGATAATATGGGACTTACTGATATTAGTGTTCAGCTCTAACTTACTCATAAAATCCACAAAAAAGTCTAATGACCTACCCAGAGCATTGGGGTGCATGCCACCAAAACCACGGCGGTTGTGTAGAATAGTACTGGGGTAGCCTCATTGGCTATCTTAGAGACATCCTTAGTGCTGCTCAATAAAAAGCGGCTTAAATTATTATTATGTAAAACAGCGGAGCCATCACACAACCTTGACAGACGCCATGCCTCAGCTTTAAAAATTCAGTAAGTTCCACATTGGTGCCAAAACGTACCCTGGCCTCCAAAGTCTCATGGAATGGGTGCAAAAAATGGACTAGGGGCACTTCCAGCCGAAACCAAGCAGCATACGCCATAGTTTTGTACCGGTCACAATATCAATAGCATTGGATAAGTCCAAAAAGGCTGAAGTATGAATTATCTTCGCATTGTTAAAGGCGCGTGCCTTTAACAAGGGAGAGGGACTTTAATAGCCGGTATAGCCCAGCTACGAAGGGCTATAAAGCTAGTAGAACATTCTGCCGCTAGAGGGCAGAATGTTCTAACAAAAAAAAACAAAGCCTTATAGGAGCGTGAGGGGATTGGAATCCCCTTAGGCTCCCTTTAGCCTTTATTCACAGCCAGAGCTGTGAACAAAAAACATTGGAATGTTGGAGCTCAAGGCTTATATCAGTTATTATAAGCCCGAAGCACTCCATTGTTTCCAATGGAGCTCCCAACATTCCAATGTTCTACTATTTACTGTAGTATGAATCAGGAAAATATGGCAGCAGCATCTTGGCTCCGACCCACTACCCTTTTCACTTAAATATTGGAACATTGTTATTGACCAGGACCTTGGTAAATTACTTGGAGCCAGGTTATTAACCCCTTAAGCGCTGCGCCCGTCCAGCGGCCGACGGCACCACTACCTCGGGAGTGCTGTCGTCGGCCGTTGGACGTTCCAACTGCACCTGCGCAATGGAACGTTTAGCACTGGAGCTGGACGTTCCAAAGCAGCTAAGGTGTTAAAGGTTATTAGAACATTGGAATGTTGGGAGCTCCATTGAAAACAATGGAGTGCTCTGGGCTTATAATGGCTGGTATAAGCCTGGAGCTCCAACATTCCAATGTATCTTTGTTCACAGCTCTGGCTGTGAACAAAGGCTTCAGGGAACCTGAGGGGATTCCATGCCCCTCACGGTCCCAAAAGGCTTTGTTTTTTATGTTAGAACATTCTGTCCTCTAGTGACAGAATGTTCTAATAGTCTTATAGCCCTTTGTAGATGGGATATACCGCTATTAAAGTCCCTCTCCCTTGTTAAAGGCCCTCGCCTTCGGCTCGGGGCCTTTAACGCTGGAGAGGGCCTTTAATAGCTAGTATAGCCCTCTACGGTTGGCTATAAGGCTATATTAGAACATTGGAATGTTGGTAGCTCCATTGAAAACAATGGAGTGCTCCGGGCTTATAATGGCTGATATAAGCCTTGAGCTCCAACATTCTAATGTTTTTTGTTCACAGCTCTGGCTGTGAAAAAAGGCTTCAGGGAGCCTGAGGGGATTTAGAATCCCCTGCGCACCCTTAGCCTTTGTTTTATTTGTTAGAACATTCTGCCCTCTAGTGGCAGAATGTTCTAATAGCCTTATAGCCCTTCGTAGCTGGGCAATACCGGCTATTAAAGTCCCTCTCCCTTGTTAAAGGCCCTCGCTGGAGAGGGCCTTTAATAGCCGGTATAGCCCGCTACGGCGGGCTATAAGGCTATAGTAAGGAGAGGAGCCAAAGCTCCAGATTACATTACATTAAATAAATTGGTACCCAATCTGGCTGGGACATTTAGAGCTAGGGCTATTGTGGATAGCCTCCCAAATTTCTTCTATGAATATGCTAACTTAAAATGGGCTCTCATATGTAATCATTGCTGGGAGGCAGATAGATGCTAGTAAAATGCTTTACACAGTCATTGGTGTTCATATGGGAACCTTAATTCCTTTTCATGCATCCTCTCTTCTTTACACTTCTTTAATGAGGACTAGAAAGCCTTGAGGCTTTTAGGTTAGCAGCTATAGTAGGCTCATTCCTCCTTCTTTTAATCTGTTGCTTTTAGAAAGGACTGGCACCTGATACCTCTGGCAGGTCCCTGGGCCTAACCTCAAGTGCTTTCCCAAGCTTCCTATTGGATATTTAGCAAGCTGAGTCAAATCACTTAGTCACCCCTCTAGAACACTGAACTGGTTTTGTGAGAGACTCTCTTATATGGCAACAAGGCTTCTCAGAATTGCATTGAACACTAGAATGATTAGGCACTTCTGATAGTCAGTGCCAAACAGTTTGCATATGTTGTCAAAGCAGTTTCTCCAGCCATTCACTATGGTTCCGCCTGTGCCAATGGAATATCAGTTCAAATTCCTAGTTCTACATCAACATAGCAGAGATCTCTGCCTATGCTATTTAGAAGTACATTTGGTGGATTTACCCCTAAAACACACACTGGTAACGTTGTTAGTAGAATTTTACAGTCACAATTTAGGGTTTGCGGGACCCCCACCCCATTTACAGTTCTTAATGGGAATAATCCTTCACCCAAGTTCAGGGACTTGCATTTAGGTGCTAAATTTATGCCTAAGCTTATACGTAAATGTGCATAGGTGAACATTTCCTCTCAGAGATTTACCTTTGTGAATTAGGCCCCATCGTTTAAAACTTGGATGAGTCAAGCTTGTCTTGGGACTGATGAAAGGTGCCCAAATGGTCTGAAATTAAACAAGAGATTCTGTTAGTGTGAAAGAGTCCTACTACGTTGCCCAGAGTCATTACCTTAACTCTTTTCAAGGGTCGATCAGCATTGTGATGCTCTTGCTCCTAGTAACATGAGCTGAAGAAAATAGGCTAACTTCTTTTCATGGTACAAATATGACACTTGCATTAAATATGCACCGGTAAAAGGAGATTTTTCAGATATTGGGTGAAGCAAGTCTGACATCCCAGTAAGGGACAAAGGTTGCTTGTGCTGCTTTTTAGTGCCTAGAATAATTTGCCATTATTCAAGAGTATCCCCAACTGCATTGCAGTGCACCCCATGAAAACCCCACAGAAACTATACTTTCCCTGACATACCCAGTTACAGCCCATGTTTGCAAAAGGACATCCCCCCAGAGAAATACAATGGCAGACCACAAGAGCAGTGCGCTAATATTCATACTCTCTTAGAGTGATTTTGCAAGAAGAATGTGAGGATCCTATTTACCTCAAAGGGCCTCCTCACAGTGAAGTGAAGTTATGAACAGTGGTTTCCTGGTTGGTGGACCCAGGAGACTGACAAAGCCAGGTCAGGGACCACCAGCACACAACGGCAGCTGCCTTCAAGAGTCACTGGCACAGCAGACTCCAGCATTCACATGGGGCCCTCAAGCCTCTCTCAAAGGGTGGGGAAAGTACCTGCATGTGATCAGAGAGGGCTAGGCGAACCCAACACTGTTTTTGTTTTGCTGGAGGTTGTCGAATTCAGGTGCTGCCCAAGCAACGTTGAGTTGTGTTCTTAATGGGAGGCTGCAACAGCTGGATGGGGCTTCTAAAAGTAGCCTGGAAAATGTTTTATTACCAGCCCCAAATTGCACTGAGCAAGCTGGCCCACTTGGTAGATTTAGGGGCAGTTTCTAGTCCTGAAATTCTATTTTTTAAATCTAGTCAAACATTTTATTTTACAGCAATTTACCCAATACATTGGCTAAAAGCCATGCTGTATGCCTGTATTTCTGATGAGAAAATCATATTCGATGTCGGCACCTCAGAAGATATGCATATATAAAAATTGTGTGCCAGTCTCTCATGACTGTTTTAGGGCTGACAACAACCCACCCAATGCTAAAAGCAGCCACTTGCCACTCAATCTACTGGATTTCTCTTGTTTTCTGCATGACCAGTGTATCCTCTGCCCCAATGTAGTTCTGGCCCCTAGATATACCTCCGTAAAAAAAAAGCGTTGTCCAGAGATTTTCGTTTTTTTTGTATCAATAGAGAAGTAATTTAGCTTGGGTAGAAATTGCTAATCTGGGACAATTTTTTCTGGATGACATTTTTAAAAATCGCAGATGTGTTGCAGTGATGATGTAATATTTCTGGAACCATGAGACCTCTATACTTCATTTTAGTGTCAAAGCATAGGTTTTGAGGTAAAGAAGTCTTATAGAGGCAGAAAGTAACTCTTCAGAGCAACCCTTCCGTCATTTTCCAAAATGGCGGCTCTATAATGATGTGTTTTAGCCATTATATTGTCAATTTATTTTAACATTGTTTTTGTCTCAGGTTGTCCGTTGATTCAAATTCGTAAACTTAAGCGAAGCAGGTGGTAACAGAGGATCTTTACCTCCTGACAGAGTGTTGCTAACTACAAAATCTGAACATTCCCTCAACAAAAGAAAAATATGTCATATGCCAAAGTAAACCGAAAGAAAAGCTACCATCAACTGCGGCAGGACAGAAGAGAGTTCGAAATGCTACTGAAATTTGGCATGATGAAGTTCACTAAAGAAATAAACTGATGGGTGAAGAGGATCAAATATTGTATCACTGTAACAACAAGTGCTACAAGTCATATACAAAGCAAAAATGCCTGGAAAAAAACATCATCAAAAAATAGTACAAACCAGTGAATCACATCCACTTAGAAGATCTCTGGTTACCCCTCATCCACCTCCAACAACTGATCAGAAAACAGAAGATCTTCAATGTGTTATCTGTGGTTTGGCCAGAACAAGGGTCAAAGGAATTGATGAAAGAACAAAGTACAGGGTATGTGAGTCTCAAAGCACAAACATGTGTTTATCTGCAGCTAGTTTCTTCTAAGATGAAGCTTTCAGCCGAGTAGCTGGTCTAAACAGTGAGGTGAATGTATTTGGAGCTGATTTGTATTCCCACCTGAACTGCAGGTACGTACACATTTGAAAATGTGGAAGCACAATGAGCTCCTAGCAGCAACATAACCGCCAGGCTTCAGTTAAGTTTGCACTCTCTGAAAAAAAAATTACGTTTTAAAGCCACTCTTGAGTGTTGGCTACGGGTTCACACTCAGTGAGAGTGGAGAAATAATGGTCAAAATTGATGAAACTATACTGATCCATAATAATGAAATTAAGAATTTTCTGGTGACAATGTACAATCACAGAATCCATTTTTGTCAATCTAACAAAAATAATAAGCCACTTATAGTGTTCGCAGCTGATTTAACTCCTGAAGTTCTTGCTAGCAAAATAAGATAACAGGATGTAGTAAAATCAGCAGGAACCATTTTAAGAAACATCCTGATAGATTTAGACTTTTTACATAATGACAACTTTTGTGATGCCCCAGAGCTTCCCAAATGATGGGAGTCAACAAGAATGCCTGATGTTGTCTTAACATTTATTACATCATTGTTCAATATCAGCAAAGCAAAACTGTTGAAAACTAAAGTTCTTGAGTTCAGAACAAAACAAGCATTAGAAATGCAATAGGTCTCGCAGCATTAGAGTTAGTGCTTTTAGAATTGTTTATGGGTTTTTTTGTAAATCTTTAGCATGAGGTTGAGGGTGAGTGAGGGTGAGGAGTTGAGGGTGAGTGAGGGTGAGGCTGAGGGGTTGA
This sequence comes from Lissotriton vulgaris, assembly GCF_964263255.1. NCBI lineage: Eukaryota > Metazoa > Chordata > Amphibia > Caudata > Salamandridae > Lissotriton > Lissotriton vulgaris. The sequence continues at coordinate 360,367,820 of NC_141685.1, read as the reverse complement.
GGGTGAGGGTGAGTGAGGGTGAGTGAGGGGTTGAGGGTGAGGGGTTGAGGGTGAGTGAGGGTGAGGGGTTGAGGGTGGGTGAGGGGTTGAGGGTGAGTGAGGGTGAGGGGTTGAGGGTGAGTGAGGGTGAGGGTGAGTGAGGGTGAGTGAGGGTGAGGGTGAGTGAGGGTGAGTGAGGGTGAGGGTGAGTGAGGGTGGGTGAGTGTGAGTGTGAGTGAGGGTGAGTGGGGGTGAGTGTGGGTGAGTGTGGGTGAGGGATTGAGGGTGAGGGGTTGAGGGTGAGTGAGGGTGAGTGAGGGTGAGGGGTTGAGGGTGAGTGAGGGTGAGGGAGGGTGAGGGGTTGAGGGTGAGGGGTTGAGGGTGAGTGGGGGTGAGTGAGGGTGAGGGGTTGAGGGTGAGTGAGGGTGAAGGTGAGTGAGGGTGAAGGTGAGTGAGGGTGAGTGAGGGTGGGTGAGTGTGAGTGAGGGTGAGTGAGAGTGAGGGTGAGTGAGAGTGAGGGTGAGTGAGGGTGAGTGAGGGTGAGTGAGAGTGAGTGAGGGTGAGTGAGGGTGAGTGGGTGAGGGTGAGTGAGGGTGAGGGTGAGTGAGAGTGAGGGTGAGTGAGGGTGAGTGAGAGTGAGGGTGAGTGAGAGTGAGGGTGAGTGAGAGTGAGGGTGAGTGAGAGTGAGGGTGAGTGAGAGTGAGAGTGAGAGTGAGGGTGAGTGAGAGTGAGGGTGAGTGAGAGTGAGAGTGAGGGTGAGTGAGAGTGAGGGTGAGTGAGAGTGAGGGTGAGTGAGAGTGAGGGTGAGTGAGAGTGAGGGTGAGTGAGGGTGAGTGAGAGTGAGTGAGGGTGAGTGAGAGTGAGTGAGGGTGAGGGTGGGTGAGGGTGAGTGAGGGAGGGTGAGGGTGAGTGAGGGTGAGTGAGGGTGAGGGTGAGTGAGGGGTTGATGTTGAGGGGTTGAGGGTGAGTGAGGGTGAGTGAGGGGTTGAGGGTGAGTGAGGGTGAGGGTGAGTTAGGGTGAGGGGTTGAGGGTGAGTGAGGGTGAGGGGTTGAGGGTGAGTGAGGATGAGGGGTTGAGGGTGAGTGAGGATGAGGGGTTGAGGGTGAGTGAGGATGAGTGAGGGTGAGGGGTTGAGGGTGAGTGAGGGTGAGGGTGAGTGAGGGTGAGGGTGAGTGAGGGGTTGAGGGTGAGGGGTTGAGGGTGAGTGAGGGTGAGTGAGGGGTTGAGGGTGAGTGAGGGTGAGGGGTTGAGGGTGAGTGAGGGTGAGGGGGAGTGCGGAAGCAGCACGGAGGGCAGGGAAGGGCGGAAGCAACCGGGAGGGCAGGGAAGGGCGGAAGCAACAGGGAGGGCAGGGAAGAGCGGAAACAGGGAGGGCAGGGAAGGGCGGAAGCAACAGGGAGGGCAGGGAAGCGCTGAAGCAACACTGAGGGCAGGGAAGGGCTGAAACAAAACGGAGGGCAGGGAAGGGCTATTTTGTATTTTATTGTAAATATGCGGGCACAGAGGGATGGAGCTAGCCTTGCGCGAAGATGGCTGCGCTCTAGGCAAGCTCCTTTGGCTGCCACCTAATGAACAGCAATATGCTGCGGTAAACAAAATAATTAGAATTTAGAGAAGCTGACCTGTGCTTCGTAGGGGATTGAGGTCCCCCGCTAAAAGGTCTTATACTAAGAAAAATGTCCAGAAGGAAAAGAGAGGAATGGTGGTAGCTGCGTTGTCAAAACTTTGTAAACAGCATTGGGTGCAGGGTGGATTCCAACATGGCGGCAAAGTGTTCCATAACAGAAAACAGGTCAGCGTTCTAGCCCAATTGGAAGATTCATGTGATACCGGTGAGGCGCGCTGAGAGCTGCGCACTTCACCTGAACATTTTGAGGAATAGGAGGTGTTCCTTCACGTCGCGTTTCGATAGGGAAATAAGAAAAACGCGTCGCAAGATTTGAGCTCATGCGCAGTTGAACAGAATATCTTCTAGACTGAACATTTTGAGGAATAGGAGGTGTTCCTTCACGTCGCGTTTCGATAGGGAAATAAGAAAAACGCGTCGCAAGATTTGAGCTCATGCGCAGTTGAACAGAATATCTTCTAGAGTTTACCAGAGTCTACCAGAGAAATATTTATCAAGTATTCTACGAGTATCAAAGTAAACAAAATAATTAGAATTTAGAGAAGCTGACCTGTGCTTCGTAGGGGATTGAGCACACAAAATAGGCTTGCCACCGTACATGTGAAGCAGGCGTTGTCCCGCGGCCTAGATGGAAGCGGCAAGGACCGCCCTGCAGAGGATGTGGGAGGCCGCTGGCTGTGAGCTGCTCCTGTGCAGGCGGGCACACTGTGGAGCCGGTCAGCGCCTGTGACGCTGTGCTCTGCATCTGGAGGACGGGCGGCACCGAGGGAGCTGCGACCGGCCTGTGGGAATGACTGGCAGGATCAGTGTGCCTGCAGCCCGGTAGATGAGCATGGCTCGCGGCGGACTGAGACGTAGTCTTGCTGTAGGCTGCGACACGGCGGGAAGGGGAGGGGGCGGAGCGGGTGAGCTGCACGAGGGACGCAAACCGCGTGGAGTCTTACCGGGGGAGGGGGGGGTGGGCTTGGAGGACGGAGGGTTAGCCTTAGTGTTAGGAAAGACGAGTGATGTGACCGTTGCGGCGATGTTACACGGAAGGAAGTTAGACGGTGTTAGACGGAAGGAAGAGAGGGGAGGGGGAGGAGAAATGCGACACGGCGGGAGGGGGCGGAGCGGGTAAACAAAGACGGACGTGCACGCGCACGCGCTTTTAAGGTCAATGCGCATGCGCATAAGCTCAATGCGCATGCGCATTGACCTTAAAAGTCACGGGCACTGCAAGGAATCGCCACGATTCCTTGCAGTGTAGATAAAGAGTGGATAAGTCGCAATACTCTCGCTTGCTCGATGCGCATGCGGGGAAAGAGAGGGGAACATTTTAATAAACATGTTGACAGCCTTCTTCATTTCATGCAGCAGCAATTAAACCCCTTTGAAAGGACTGAGCCCGTGTGACCACACAACTTTGATACCAAACAATATGTGGACAACTATATAAAAACGCGTATACTAGATGTCCTGGAACATAGATCAAAACTATATGCAGAAGTGAAGCAGGAGAGATTTGTATTGAAAGAGAAAAAGCTGTTTGACATAATCACTAAAGATAAACTTGCACTTTTCAGTTGCAATGGTAAGAGTTTCGTCCAACCAGCCACGACAAAACAGTTTACAAAAAAAACACTTTTGCAAGACCATAGAGAGATGGATTTAGTAAAATAGAGGGTTGAATTTAACGAGGTTCTTCTTTCGCATGATCTTCTTCTAACAAACGCATTTTTTGATGAAGATGCTGCAATGAAACGCAAAGCACAAACTTGTATAAGCGCTTGAAAAAAAACTTTCACCTGAATAATTCTGATTTAAAAAGGTATCCTCAATGAAAACTGCTGTTGCTGTGGACTATATGTCACAATTGTAAATGGTGAAGATTTCATTCATGCAAAACTTTGGAGAAGTCTTGCAGACTGTTTTACAGATATCAAAGTCAGTGTGCACCTTGCAAGAACTACACATTGTCCTTGACAGTCATCAGCTAAGCAGATGAACGTCTGTAAGTGGAACATTTGATATTGCCTGCATCAAAAAATTCAATACCTATGCCTGTGCAACTTGATAAATTAACAGCAAATTGGAGGAAGATGACCTTTGTGTTGTGGCATATTTTGAGTGGGCTGTCTGAAATGGTTCCAATTAAGTCATTGTACTGTTAAATGACACAGATGTTAATATTGTGCTACTTAGATTTGCTGCACTGTTCATAAGTCAAGGATTGTCAGAGTAATGGATACATTAAGGAACAGGCGAGAAAAGACACTAAAGCCCACTTCATATTCTGTACAAGAAACTTGACCCAGAGATGCCCAGTGTTCTTATCAAGGCACATATTTTTATCGGTGATGATACAATGAGTAAAATTGGAACAACGCTTGGAGCTTTAATTGCTGAACCTGTGCTGCAAGGATTTTCTGGGACAGAAGAGAATGTGAATTTAAAGATGTAGAAAAATACCTTGTACGTGTGTGGAAAATGAGGCTTGACTATTACTCATTTGACAGTCTTCGATACAGTGAGTTCAAGAGATCAGTCCTGCTAAGGGACCTTCCATCAACGTCATATTCTATGCGTGGACACATTAAAAGTATTCTACTTGATCAGAAGATGTGTTAATGTTTTGGATCTTGCTTGTGTAAAGAAAGATCCATGCAAATTTGATTGGGAAGATATTGTTAAGGTGCTAAAACCTACAAAATTTCTAAAGCCTATACCCACAGAACTTACATGTGTATGTACTTGCAAACCTTGTGCTAGCAAAAAGATGTCCTTGTCGATATGCTCTTATCAAATGTTCAACATTCTGCATATATAACCGAAGCAATTGCCGAAACAAATAAAGTGAACTATGAAAATGTGTAAAAAAGAGGAGCGATAACCATCTTTTTTTCATATACAGATCATAAACATTGTTTGGTGTGTACATAAAAAGATTAAAAATTATTATTATGTGTTTCATTTCTATAAATGTCTTTTCTGCCTCTATTATAGCCACCAATTTGGAAAATGCCAGAAGGGTTTATCTGAGGAGTTATTTTCTGTCTCGATAAAACTACTTGACTCCAAAACCTATGTTTTGATACTCTCATGGCAAATCCATAATCATTGGACTCCTCATATATCTGTGGACGCGGTAGAGTTTTAGCCCACAATTTCTTTTGGCCTCTTCAGGGCAAGGGTACACAATATCTGTAATGTTCTCCGCACTCTCAATTAAAACGAGAGTTCAAATCCCCTAGGGTATATATACCCCTACACGGGGAGGTCCACACTCCAAATCCTCCCCTTGAGCGGTTAAATCAGCTGTGCAGAGAAAAGGTTGTCGCCCTCCGGTCACTGGCTTTGCAATCTCCTATTCCTTTTAGCCTGTCATAAAGGTCTGCTGGGGGGGTGTGGCCAAGATGGCGGTGAGGTAGGACACATAGATCGGAGCTCCTTCTCGCCGTCCACCGAATATAGCCTCATCCTGCTTCTCTCATTGTCCTGAGACGCTCCCGGAACCCCTCGACCTTGCCCGGGTGAGAGCGGCCGGTGAGGAGCGCGGCCTCCAGGTGCACAACACGTTGCGGCAGCGGGCTTGCATAAGTGGCAGCCCCTGACTGGGGTTGCCGAGGCAGGCTCCTGACTCAGAGATCTACTCCGTGCGACCTGGAAGATACGCGGGTCGCGCTCCAACGCCTTGCACCAGCTGGCCGCCTCTCTCAAAGCTGTCAGGGAACACTTACCGGAGGTGACTCTGCCTCGACGCTGCGGGGGCGAAGACGTCCACGAGCCCCGGCAACCTACGGAGAGGTGCGGATCCACTTTGCCCGGCATGGATGGAGGTGAGCTTCCCCCTCTTGAGCCATAGACTGAGATGCTGATCCGCGACTACTGGCGGCGACTATTAACACCTGTACACACGGAGGGCTAAAACCAGTGGACCTCCCTGGGGCTTGGTGAAGGCCAGGGACCGGTGGGAAGCTGACAGCAGCGTGCGCCACCCGAGACACTGTGCTGCAACAGAACCTCTGCACCCATCCAAAGCAGCGAGCCGGGAGCCCATACTGAAGATTGAATCTCTGGAGTGGCGGAGGGGGTGGCGGTGAGGTGCGGGATGCACATCTAACCCCCCCCTATTTCTGTGGCCTGCCCCCGGCCCGCTGGACCTACATAGCCACCATTCCCCCGTGAACTGCTGAGTTACGGAGTGGACGTGGGTTGAGCCTCTGAAGTGGCCGGGGGTCGACGTGACAGTGGCACACCTCTAGTCTTCCCGGTTGCTGTGGCTTGCTCCGGGCCCGCCTTGGAACTAACTGGCCGCCATACTCCCCGGCGCGCTAGGTGCAATGGAGCATACGCGGATTGCTTGCTCTCAACCACAGAAGGGAGCCGGCGGTCCATATCGTAGGATTGTGATCCTTGAGTGGCTTGGGAGTAAACATAATAGCGGCAACCGGTTGCGGGATGCCCTTCTGCCCTACCCCGGTGCGGAGACTTCCCCCCCCCCCCAGCCCCAGCATTCGCCCCTGTGAACAGTGGAGTGATTAGACCGTTGTGGATTACATAGGGGCTCCGACCAGCATTTGGGACTGTGACACAGCAAGCTTCTGAAGCGGTAGTCAATGCCTCAAACTGTTGTGCAGACCTCCTGCCAGTAGACCTGTGGTAGGCACCGAGTGTGGCGGACTCCTCTGGACTGGGCAGCATGAGGCTGGAGGGCTGCACGAGGGACTTGACTATCATAACGGAGCACTCCGCCTGCGCCTCATCGAGGCCATTTGTAGAGGCGACTGCCTCTTGTGGCGGCAGCAGAGCAGCGACCATGTGGGTCCGGCCACACACCCAGAGCAGGCAAACCTCGCAGAACCGCCTGTGGGCAGCAGTGGGCCCCGGCAGAGGTCGATGAGAACCTTCTGGGATCCAGATGCCAGAGCAGTGGTAATCGGACCCAACGCAGTTGCGGAAAGGAACTAGCAATCCTCGAGGAGCATAAAGTGCTTTCAGCAGTGCACATGACTGGTGGCGTGGTCAAGTATGTCCTCATCCAGAACAAGTAAAATGAAAGCCATGACGGACATCTTTGCTAGAGCTCTCTCTGTTCACAGTGCGAAAACTGTCGTACCCAAAATGGCCTCCCAGCAACAATCCCCTGGAACGTAGGGGGAACCCATAACTAAGGATTTCCTAGAATCCCTCTTTAACACCCTGCGGGCAGACATCCAGAATGTGTAAAAGGACCTGACTGACGAAATAAAGGAGATCCGCAAGGATGTTGACGAGGTGGGAGAACGGGTGGCTACACTGGAAGGCAGAAACAACACTACGACAACGGAGGTGACCATGATGCAGCAAGAAATCCTCCGCCTCCAGGACCAACATCTGGACCCTCAAGTGCACCTCGAAGACTTGGAAAACAGATCACATAGACACAACATCAGAATCCGAGGAGTTAAAACCACTGATGACAACAAGGGCCTCTTGGCATTCTGGATGGGCCTATTCTGGCATATTTTAGGAGTCCCCGAAAGCACGGACATAGTCCTTGATAGGTGACACCGAGTGGACCCCCCACATGCCCCTAATGCACCCCCGGCAGACATCTTAGTATGCCTTCAAGACTTTAAGACCAAGGAGGCCGTCCTATGGAAGGCTAGGACTCTTCATCCTATAGCAGGCACGCTCCGGTGCTCTATCGGGACCTAGCCCTGATTACCCTGCAGCGCCGTCAACAGGGTATCCCGTTTTCATGGGGACACCCATTCCGCCTGATATTCCGATTCAACGATAAACTGCACCAGATGCGCTCCCTCATTGAATCTTGCCGCCTCTTGGGCTTGGCAGTCCCCACTGAAGATGATGATCAAAGCACCGCCTCGGGACCCGAGATAACACCCTCAGGTGGCAACGCCAGAGATGACTGAGGCGGACATTGCATAGGATCAGCAGGATGCCCTAGCCTTAGCCTCGGAAGCCCTGGCTGAAACAGGCTAGACAACTACCGGACTGACAGCAGCTATGTACGGTCGGACATGGTTCCTGAGGTGGAGTGACGGCAAGGGGAGCAAGAGCCCCTCAACTGGTCACACTGTGAACCCCATTAAGACGACCTCCTGGCTCATCTGGGACGGCGGACATTACCCATGGAACTTGTTCTTACTCCCAGTTTCCCCAATGCCTTTGCGCGCGTATCATTACGGCACTCAATAGATGGAAAACCTGCACGATATCCTGGCTAGGCCGCATTTCGGCTGTTATGATGAAAATTCTCCCTCAAATTCTATACCTCTTTCAGACCCTCCCCGTTCGACCACCCCGAGGCTGGTTTCGGCAAACACAGGCGGACCTCTCGCGCTTCATAGGGCATGGGCGTAAGCCCCGTTTCCGACACCAAATCGCAGCTTTGCCACCTGAGAAAGGAGGGGTGGGAGTCCCCGACATCCAGCTTTACTTCCACGCTACTCAACTCGGATACCTAGTGGAGTGGAGCCGTCTGGAATCTGAAAAGCACCGGCTGTTCCAAGATCAGGCAGTAGCAGGCTGGCCATTGCAAGGGGTGCCCTTTCTTAATAAGTTCCATAGACCTCCGAACTTATATCCCTCATACATCACGAGTACGATAATGGACTCTTGGGACCACACAAACATATCCTACCAACTGACCACATTCCCGTCCCCCCTTACACCGCTCTTCGTTAACCCGGAGTTTCACCCTGGCATGGTTGCTTATGCCTTTAGGATGTGGCGCATCTCTTCCTGTAGATCACTGGGCCATCTCTTTGATTTGGATGGCATCATACCCTTCTCACAGCTCAGGGCAGAGTATGGCCTTTTGGAGCAGGAGCGCCTACCTTATCTGCAAGTCCGGCACTGGGCACTGCATCCATCAGTTATGGAGTTGTGGAGTTGTGTGGCTCACTGGTTAGAGGCGGCAGACCCGGAAGCAGAGGACGGCCCGGGACCAGGGTTCCATTCCCGACGCGGCAGGGTCGTGAACCAGGGTCAGCGGACTCGATAATTCTCGCCTCGGTGCCTACTCTAACCAGGGATCACACTTGGCAACTCTGGGCATTAGCTTGTTTCATCTCCACAACGGCCCCCCACAATCGCCGGGGATGCCTGGTTTCACTTTGGAGATACCCAGGAGGGAACATCTCACAGGGAAAGCCAGGACGGGTTCCCCTGTGGTCTATAGCACCAGGACGCCTCCGGGTAGCAGTGCGGTTTACAAGACACACACATTTACATTTACATTTATGCCACAAGCACAGCGTCTACTAACATCATACGAAAGTGGCTAGTGACACGCATCTCCGACAAGAAACTGATCTCGGACATCTACCAAATGCTGCTGGCCACCACCACCCATACATACAATGCAGGTCGCTCCAGGTGGTAGAGGGACTTGGGAAGGACAATAAGCCACAAGGAGTGGGAGGGTATTTACCACAGGGAAAGGCACTCATCGTATATTATGGGCCTCACAGAGACCCAAACTAAGGTTGCTCTTACTGGTACTACACGCCTGAACGCATCCACCGTTTTGACCGGCGAGTGTTTAAATCCCCTCGGGCTCTGAGAGACCTTTGTAAAACAACATTGGAATGTTGCTTTGCAGTCTTTTACCGGCCCGTAGAAGCTCAGAGCACTCCATTGTATTCAATGGAGTGCTCCACATTCCAATGTTCTAATTTCTTACAGGGACTTTCAGTCAGCCGTCTTCATCCATTGGTCATTCACATTATTCTTAAGCCCACTACAGTGTAAGTATAGGGCAACGGATCAGTGCACTTCAGTAATTGGCTAACTTGACTGTGAATGATGGTGTTCTGTCCTTTCATAAGGAGCACATGCACACACAATGTAGTTCTCTGAAGTGACAGAGACTGCTATGTCAATGTGTCCTTTTGAGACCCCAATTATATTTTTGCTTTAAGACATTTTTTTTTCATTAGTGAGAGCACAGCAGATTCCCTAAAACTAACGTTTTGCAAAAACCACGGCATAACAAAACAAGCATTGATAAAACCATATTGAACGATGGCGGCCAAAACAAGTCCTAGTGGCTTTGCAAATGCTTATTTGATTTGTGTTCTGATAGAATTGTAGGAAACGCTGGAACCATATCTAGTGATACATTGATCAAGCAATATTAGGCTTCATGCCTGCATCTCCTCTAGAAGACATTTCGCCTGACTGGTGACATTTCTACAGTATAGTGGGAGTGACATTTGTAGATAAGGTCCCAGGGTGCCTGGCGACATAAAGCAAATGTGTCATGGAGCATCTGTTTTATTGTTAATTAGATATCATGAAAAACATCAGGATGGCATACTCTAGCAGGCCATTGTCTAATAAGCCATGCATTTACTTCAAAACGAATTGGCAGTTCACAGATTCACCTTTTCTGACGTGAATTTCACTTTGAAAGTTCCATGAATAGGTGTCAGAATGAATTGCCGACCTGCCGCATACCTAACATTTCAGATGAGGTCTTCCATCTTCTTCTGCTCTCAGAACTGCATGATAAACTCGGCTTGCTGCAGCATTCAATTTCAGATATCATCTATCATTGATGGCTGCAAATCAGGCGTCATGCTTGCCACCGAGATAAGGCAATCTTGGAGCTATGTCTTATCTCTTTGTGTTTGACCTTGTACAGCAAGTGCTGTCTTAGATTAAATAAAGGGCAAAGCTTTTTAAAAGAAATGTAAATGCGGCTGAAGGTCGCTGCGGTGCAGGTTTTATGTAGTGGCATCTTCAGAGTTTACACAATTGCATGGATTATTAATTTGTTTTGCTAGCTGGACTTCCAGAGTTAGTGTCCGCATCAACATCTTGCCACTGAAGTCATTGCTCAGTTCCTGCTGTAATTATCGCCTTTTCAGTGAGTTGCATCATGCTTTTTAATGGAATATACCATGAACAAGTTAAGTTCTTTCTTCTCTTTTGGAAGCTTTGCCAAACGTGCGAGTCTGGCAAAGCAGTAAACAGTTAAAGAATGTCTTTGCGATGCGGCAGAACGCTAACTGATAGCATATTGGTAAAAAAACATACTTAACTGGGTCACTTTCAGCCGCATAAGCGTTAAGGGACATCTACTCCATATCCGTCAGAAATACATTCATGAAATAAAAGGTATCCCTGCAACATTTTTTAAACAATGGAGCCTATTCTAAAAAGGTAAGTTCAATCATTCACATTTACGACCAAATTTACCTTTTTCTACCTATGCCAGGAATTCAAAAAGGGACTCCTGGCAATAGCAGACTCATTTACAAGCCATGAGTGCTCAAAACCTATGCAATGAGGGGGAAAAGGGCTTACAAATGTAGGGAAAAAGGTTTGGGAACGCTAATAGACATGAACGGCTATTGTCATTCCGAAATTCCAATCCTTGCCCTTTCCGCCGCGGAGAGAGCCATACATTTGCTCCAGAAGAGGTTCTGTGTAACTCCGCTTTCAGTGTAGGAAGGGGAACTGATTTGTTGAGGGATTATGGGGAGGGGTATCTGCACAGGGAAAAAAATTTCTTTGAGGAGAGATAAAAGTGAGTTTTTGCATAGGGGCTCCAATTCCTCATGTGAGGACTTCTCCGCTATGGAGAACTTCACACAGCAGAAATAAGTAGTACCTAGCAGGAAAAGTCACCTCACTTTCCAGGGAAAACGTCTGGAAATCTACGTCTGTTGCAGCTTTTTAGGCTTAATACTGAGGATGTTGGTGAATAAGGAAAACTCGTAAAAGAACGTTCAAGCAGATGGCCCATACCTTTACGTTTCCCTTTGTGAATTGGGCCCAATGTCTATGTTATCTAACACAAGAGGGGAGGGAGCACGCTGCCTCTCACCTAGCACAGTTCGCCCCATTGCATCCCGGTACATGCAGTACACTTTGTTTCAAAGTTGTGTAGTTCCTCACCAAAATTGGTGCAGCTCGTGCTGCTATCTCTAGACACGTTTTTCTGGGTTTAGCCCGTCATCAGTAGAGCGTAAAAGTAGTTTTGAGCAGAAAAAAGTTATCAGGGGTTGCTGAAATGGAGCCCAAGTCTTCCCAGGTTACAGTACCACTCCACAGGCACACAGGTGCATCCCAAGAGAGCTCGTCAGCTCGTTGGCTCAAGGGAGCCTTTCAAACACAAGTGGGGGAGGGAGCACAGTGCCTCTCATCCCAGCACAGTTCACCCCATTGCATCCTGGTAAATGCAGTATGCTTACTTTCAAAGTTGCTGTAGTACTTCACCAAAGTTGGTGCAGGTAGTGCTGCTTTCTCTCTAGTGTGCTGGGATAAGAAGCAGGGTGCTTCCTCCCCCTTTGCGTTTGAAAGGCTCCCTTGAGCCAATGAGCTACCGAGCTCTCCTGGGATGCACCTGTGTGCCTGTGGAGTGGTACTCTGCAGCTTTTTACCCACATGTCCACATCCATTGATGCTGACAGCAGACCACAGATCCCACACTAACTGCATGTTTGTGAAGTCGGAACCCCTGTAGAGCAGTCTTTTTTTTTTTTTTTAATTTTTGGTAAACCTTTATTGTTGCATTAATCAGATACAGGTATGGGCCTACAACCCGCATGGCTGGCCGCTAGTACGGTTAAGTCAATTCAAGAAAGCATCTCGTGAAGAACAGTAGTCCGCCACCCGCAGGCCCCTCGTCAAAGCTAGATAACATTAGCAATAGGCATAACACATGTATATCAGGATTAAGGAAGGTTTCTTTTAAAAGGTATAAAGGAAAACAGGATCCGGTTCAGTATAATCAATCAGTAACAAAGTAAGGAATCGCAATATTACAGGATATTCACAAATAGGATCACTATAGTTGAAATTCTCGGCGCCGGTGCACATTAAACAGGATGATCAATAAGAAACAATACACGTAGCATCGTTAAAACTTCCCTCCGTCACGCATATGAACATCGTAGAAGCATCCTCCCCAGTTGAATAAACTAACAGATAATATGGAAATACCCTACCCAGATCCCAGAAAAGAAAAAGAGAAAAGAAGGAGAAAAAAGGGCCATAGAAACAATAGAAGGACAAAACTAAAAAGAGCCCATCCCCCCAACCTCCCACCCTGCACTCCTGTAGATGGCTACGGCCTACCCCCCCTAGCAGTGTGCCTGTCGCCCTTTAAGAAACCCCACTAAAAGAACTAATCCATAAGAAATGAAAAGAAATAGATACTAGTAAAGCGGAGGAGGACCTCCAGGCCAGCCCCCGGCCCTTCCCCGCCCCGCGCTAAACCCTCAGTACAGTAAACAATGCGAAATCGGATACAACCAGTTCACAAAAGGGAATAAGATACTTTGTTAGCCCGCAAAGCTACATAGTCACAGAACGTTTCCGAGTCTCTCTATCTCCATCAGCCCGTTAGCAGTCCTAGTACAATGGCACCATCCCTAACCTTGGCCCACCCTATCGAGCTCACCCACACATAGCAGCCAGACAGCCTCAAAGAAGATCGTGTCGGAGAACTCAGGCACCCCGAGTGGCGAGAACAATCGGCCATTTAAAAGAGAGTCATTGCGGGGACCAATCCACCCCAGTAGGTGCACCAAATAACGTGATAGGACTGAGCATGGGACCCTTAGCAAGTGGGGAAGAATCACCGTCCCATTCCACTGTCGGAGCTGTGCCAGCTCCTTCAGGGGCGCTGCGTGGTCTACCGGCCCCTCCAGCGTTACAAGTCCAATGTCTCCCGCTTCGTGCGAACCTTTCGTTGGCCGACCAGGAGTCATAGTGGTCGGGCCCCTCAGAGCCTCGCTTGTTGGCGGGGTATCAGAAGCACAGCCCATTGGTGCGAGATCGGGCAGGGTTTCATTCACCCAAGATCCGACTGGCGTCTCCTTCCTGAGGGCGGCAGTAATGGCGTCCAGCTTGTCCCCCAGGTTCCGTGCGTCACAATCCAGGGCCCTGCGGAGGGCGCCAAGGGCCATAACAAGATCACCAAGCATCATCCCGTCGCAATGCACCCCAATTCCAGCGTATCTCCCTGATCTGAGACCACGATCACCTTGGGTGAACTGACGCAGGGTATTGCTGTCCAGAGCTGCGGCTCGGTCTGCATCCAGCCCCGTGCAGGATCGGGAGCGGGTTCCAAACAAAGGGGAGGGAGAATGCATGGCGCCACGTATGAGACTGTAAGATCGGGTACAGCAATCGGAACCACCGACACCCCCAGGTGTACCTCGCCGTTAACAAAGGAAACCCCCGTACACCATTCGGGAGACTCCAGCAGTTGTCGGGAGAGGCAGACTCGACGTCCGATTATCTCACCGGCAAGCAATCCGGTTCCGAAAGCTACAGTCGGGAAGGCGATGGTCTAGACCCTCTCAGTGGCATCACTAGCGGAGATGAGTCGCTGCCGATGGAGCAAGGCAAGTTATTCTCCCGCTCCAGGTGATCGATCTGGCCTCGCAGCTGGTGGCCGCCATTTTGCATCGGCGGTCGGCTCAGCGCCTCACTCAAAGCCCCGGCTCCGACGCCATCTCAGGCCGCGATCAACAACGGGGCATATCTCCGGCATCACGGCAGGTAGAAATCCCGGAGGCACACGGTCGGTGAGTACAACCATTCATCTTTCCGGAACTGTAATGCAGGCATAGGATCTCGGTCAGGATAATATCGCGGGGCGGAGAGGTCTACAGAGCCGGGCGCCTAAGCGGCCATCGCGGTCGCCAGCATGGCTCCTCCCTCCTGTAGAGCAGTCTTAACATCACAAATGCTCACAGCATATGCTTAACCATTCACCTTGGCATCTTATGTATTGAACTGAAGCACATAAGACCCCGGCATAGATACTTGCCACGTCTATTATCCATGTTGAGTATGACAACTACCGCCTTGATAATCCATCATGGTTTGGAATTTCATGTGAGTACACGAGGAGGAAATATTGTTTTTACATTGTTTTAATGTTTCCTCAGGTTATTAAACCATTTGTTTTAACACCTCCTTTTTTCATCTTTATTTGACATCACCTTATGTAAGATGTGTCGATCATGAAACCAAGTTCACACAGTGTAAACTAACTAACTGGATGCTTTTAGATCAGCCGCGGCCTGCAGTGGGAGTACCTGCAGGGTGGTGACGTGGGGAGGGGGAGGGGCAGGATGGGGGGTAGTAATGTATGGATTACGGATCTTCCCAGGTAAGTGAACATTTAACTAAATAAAACAAATTTTGTTGAGTGCACTGCATCCCCAAATGCGATGCAGTGCGCACAACAATATTCATTTTATTTATTTAAATGTTTACTTACCTGTAAAACTCCGTAATCCATGCATTACTACCCCCCACCCTGCCCCTCCCCCTCCCCACGTCACCGCCCTGCAGGTACTCCCACTGCCGGACGTGGCTGTTTTAGATACCAATAGCTTTTGGGTCTTCTCTAGTGGTGGACAGTAAACTCTGCTCTGCTAGTGGAGTTCACTAGGTTTTTATCATTGCGCACTCCGCTTGGGGGACAGAGTTTGGCAAAAACTCCACCTATGCTGCGTAGCGAAGTTTACTGGCCGGCACCCACTACTAGAGTAACCATTGCTTAAAAAAAAGACATTTGTTATGATTAGGCTATCTGGTTTTAGCTTTAAACCGATAATAAATGATAAAACGCCACCAAAAGGAAAATAGCTATCACCGGTGTAAACATATAAACACTGAAAAAGCACCTTCGCAACCACAAACTAAGTGCCATTCAAAGAAAGGAAATGATGAGTGAAAGAGTCATTTTTATTTCTTGCTGAAGGGGCCAATACAATGCAACTTTATTATACGCGCCAGGACACTCCAGAGTATTGGTGCGGGCTACAAATCATTTATAACATAACATAACATTATACAAGGCAGCAGCAAGAAAGACTGGGCTAACATTAAGCTGCTTGAGTTTTGTTGTTTAGGGATGTCACTAAAATATTGTCTCTTCTTCCTTCTGCTTTTTTCAGGTTTGTGGTCTTTGGTCTAAAGATGCAGTGTTTCGAAGCATGTTTTAGGTCTTATTTAGTTATTTCAAAAACTGTAGTGAATAAGTAAATATCAAATTCATGTTTCATATTTTGGCTACATTTGATTTCACTGATAGGTAAAATGGCTGGTTTCTTAAAAATCTTTCCCAATATGTACCATCACATTTATCCACAGACAGAGAATGTGATAACTCCTTTGATACATCAGTCCCCTTTTCTAGCAAGTTAGCATTGATTGTAGATACAAGGTGCAGTGACAAGTACATGTGAAAAGAATGTTGTCGTCTAGCATCTGAGATAGTGGTGAAAACATGACACCGGATATTGTTAAATATGGAACACAGTGTCACTTGGAATGCTGCTGGAAAAAGTTCCTACCAAGTTCAATAAAGATTGGAGTGATATTGTTTGTATTTGCAGTAATTCAGCTACATAGATGAAAAATTTGTATGAAGACCTGTCAAAATTGCTACCTAACCTGAAGTGCTTCCCTGTAGGAGATCCTTGTCACTTGCTATATGGTATACTGAAAGCATCTATACAATCTTCAGAGTTAATGAAGAATGCTATTTACTTTGTAGTCTATTCTGGTACACTGTTTTGTTATGCCCAGGAACTAAAATGCAAATATTGCTCATTTTGTGCTTTGTGTGGCATCAAGAAAGAGTCATCCTACCTGTGTCACTTAGCCGGTGGTTCTCATTCCTAGAGGCTGTGAATGCCATATTATCCATGTGGCGACCGTACACAGAATTTTTGCTTAGTGATGATGCCAAAGGCAAGAAATGTGATGATCTATGATCACTTATTGATAGTGATGTGAAAAAAGTACAGTTTACTGCATGCTTAGGTTTTTACAGGAAAACATGACTGCTGCAGTGGACTTAATCAAAATACTAGAGTCTGAAAACACCCTTGTCTACCAAGTGTTCCGCATATTTGGTGTAGATGTGAAACATCTCCTTGAGAGTAGGCTGGGCGACAATTTTAGTGATTTTGGCACTGGAACATGCTCCATGTTAGAATTCCTGCCACTTGCTAAGCTAAGAAATGTTGAGGAGCAATTTAGGAAATTTTATTTTACAGTCTATGCGAAATGTCTTGAAATGAAGCATAGAAATGTTCCTTGACCAACCATGGCATTTGAAGTTAATAAAGCCTCACTGAGGTAATCTACACACGTTCTTGATCCCTTATGAATTTTCTCCTGGCTTTGAAAAGTACTGCTTCATTTTTGACTGCTTCAATAACTAAAGGCAGATGTGCCCAAATGCATATGTTGTAGAAAATGTCCTAGACAAACTCAATCTTCAAGTGCACCAGTATTGGCATGGAAAGCTATGTCATTGGCCAGAGTTAGCAATTTGTGTGCTGGCTGTTTTGGCGTTGCCCGTCTCAAGTGCTAATGTTGAGAGAGCCTTTTCACAGATAAACGTTTACATAGGAAGGAAAGAGCGAGCGCGCATGACCAAAGACCCACTAAAGGAGTATTGTGTGGTATACTACAATAAGTTTGATTTGTAAACATGTATTTGGATCTCATATACCTTGTACACACACTATCTGTACACATGCACTATCAGTGCAAAAAGCAAGCAATAATTAAGAGCAAAACATTTCATAAACACCGGCAAACACTATTTCTGTCGTTTGTAATGGCACAAAAATGTGTATCCACTGTTAACCACTTTTTTTTAAGGTGCTGAAAAAACTGAAAAAACCACGATAATTTACCAAAAATAGAGACTGAAAACAGGAAAGCCTAGTAATGATTTTCTGTCATGATAAGAATGTAACCTTGATTGAAAAGAAATCAGATCATTTGGGCTACCTGGTGTGCTTATCTACTCTGGGGAATTAGCAATTTTCATTATTCTTCAAATAATCTCTTATGCAGGGGTTTGGTGTAGCTCGTGGAGTTGCACTACATGGAATGCCGCGGAGTTGCATAAAAACTCAATGGAATTAAGCATGGGCGAATTTTGCGAATCTTGCGTTCGCGAATTTTGCGGATTTGCGAACTCGCAATTCGCAAAATCCGCGAATTCTCGCGAATTTGCGGATTTTTTTTTGTGTTCGCGCGTGTTTCTGCCAGTTCGCGAGGGTTTTGTACAATTTCGCAAAACGCGAACTTACCTGTCGGGTCGCAAGTTTTGCGAACTTGTTGTTTCTACGTGTCCAGCCTGTTTGGGACACTCTTCTTCATCACTGCCACTCTCTGTCACCACTGCCACTCTCTGACTACTCATGCCACCCTCTGGCCCACCCATGCCACCCTCTGTTTCATCACAGCACTCTCTGGTTGTCCAGTCAGTGTACATTATTGTGGCAAAGCAAAGCACACCTTCCCTGCCTCAAGTGACCTGAATTAATTTGGGGCTGATTAATGTGTCACAGAATATTTTTTTAGCTGGCACCTGCTTCCTTAGTGCTTCCTGATTAGTGATCTTTTGCACTTGCTAAGTGCTTTCATTGTTGCAAAATTAGTTACAACACCTGCCCTGCCCCAACTGACAATAATGAATTAGGGGCTGATTAATGGATTTGAACTTCCAGCCTGGCTCCTGCTTGTCTCCCTTAGCTGTAATTCAGGACCTTTGTGGCATATGTGTAACTATTCTGAGGTTCAGAGCTGGGTCACATAATAGTTGCAAGTAGGCAACTGAACTCTGGAGGGGCCCCTCAGGAAGCACTACAGGAAATGGCTACTAATGATGAGCCTGAACTTTTGAACCTGGTAAGTAGTTTCAGTTTTGCTAAGATCGTATTTCTGCAATTCAGCGCTTATTCGCGGGGCGCGAAGTTGTACTGGGAAGCCGCGAACTCACGCGAACAGTGCGAGCAAGCCATAAAATTTTGCGGGAGATTCGCGAATCTCGCGGATTGCGAATTTACCGAAAATCCGCAAAATCCGCGAGCGAAACAGATTTTCCGCCCATGCTTAAATGGAATTCCGTGGAATTCTGTGGAGTTCTGCTCCGCTGTGGACATGGCCAATCGAGATAGGGACTTGACTAAGATTGCTGGAGTAGTATGTCCATACTGTTTGGAATGGTGAGCGGATGGCTCAGCATCACCTGTAAATCTCTAGATTTAGTCTCTAGCCCTTCTATCATATGAGTCCCGATACTACGAAGCTAACCCTCTGCACACATTCTGTGCTGAGCAATGATTATTGTGTCATTTCTGAGTGTCCCACACCCTGTGCTGCTTCCTCTTACCTAAAAAATCTGCAGTGGGGTGGCATCATCGCATTGCAGTCTGGAGGGATTTGTTGCTCTCACTGCCGCCGTCCCCAAAGCTGGGGGATCAGGGGAGGGCAGTGTCACGGAAGTCTCTGGGAGCAGATGGAGGCTGCCGCTGGAGTCCTGTTCTGCCGCTAGATTCCTGTTCTGCCGCACAGCCCCAGCCTCTTGCTCCCAGTGCTACATCTGCTCTCAGGTCGGCCTTCTAGAGTAGAGGAAGGCGCCAATAGACACCATTTTAAAAAAAAGAATAAGAGGCTCCTGGATGGGAGCCTAACCAGCCAGCGGCAGTCAATGAGCTGCGTTTGCACTGTATGGATTAGTCGGGAGGGATCTCTGACACGCTCTAACAGATGGGCCACAAGGATCCAGCATCACCAGAGGCTTGGAGCGGATGTGTTCTAGGGCCTATGGTATGGAAAGAGGGACTGAAGAGGGGGCAGGGCCATATGGTTGTCACCGCAACCTAGATGCTGAGAGTGAGACATGTGCAACTCGTCTAAGTGCTGGGTGGAATGCCAGTGATTGATTTGATTGATTTGATTTGTCTATTTCTAAAGCGCACGAATGCCCGAAGGTGTCTTGGCGCTATGAATTGTCCAGATTCCGGGGCAAGTCTGGAGTTAGCAAAATTTATGCGGTGAATAACCAGGTCTTGATTCTCTTTCTGAAAATCTCCAGGGTTGGGCTGTTTTTTATGTCAAGTGGTAGTGAGTTCCATGTCCGTGCTGCATGCACGAGGAAACTTCTTCCTCCCCAGTTTGATCGTTTGAACTTGGGTATCGTTATCAGTTTTTTTTCACCTGACCTGAGAGGCCTTGATGGTTCGTAGTGCTTTAGGTGAGTTTTCAGGAAATGAGGGCCTTTGCCCTGCAGTACCTTGTAGGTCAAGCACAGTGATTTAAACTTGACTCTTTTGGCTACAGGTAGCCAGTGGAGTGTCTCTAGTTTATGACTGATAGGCTGAAACTTTGGGATTTCAAGTATCAGTCGTGCCGCTGCATTCTGGAGACGTTGCATTTTTTCCATGATTTTTACTCTGGCTCCGGCATACAGTGCGTTGCCGTAGTCCAGTCGAGATAGTGCTAGGGCTGTCACTACAGTTCTGCGTGTGTCTTGAGGTAAGTACGGGAGTATTTTTCTGATCATTTTCAGTATCAGCCAGAAAGATGATGCCAGTTTGTTTACTTGGGCTTCGTATGTTAGTTTGGTGTTTATCATGACTCCCAAGTTTTTAGCTTTCTCTGAGGGTTCTGGTCTTGTTCCCAATTCAGGGGACCACCAATCTGGGGACCAGATATCGGCGTTACCTCCTAGAATCATTACCTCACTCTTTTCTCCGTTGAGTTTGAGGCAATTTTGTTGCATCCATTGACTAACTTTTAGCATGCATAGTTGAAAATTCTTGGCTGTTACTTTACTGTCTTTGCCTATAGAAATGATGATTTGGGTATCGTCAGCGTAGGATATTGGTGTAAATCCATTTTCTCTTATTAATTCGGCAAGGGGGGCCACATATAAATTAAAAAGTGTTGGGCTTAATGACGAGCCCTGTGGGACGCCGCATGGTACTTTGAAGGAGTCTGACTTTGCTTCTCCTATTTCAACTGTGAAATTTCTCTCATGGAGGTAGGATGCGATGAGGTTACACACGTGGTCACTGGATCCGGTTTCCCTAATACGTTTTATTAGTATCTCGTGGCTGACCGTATCAAAGGCCGCCGAGAGATCCAATAGCACCAAGGCGGCCTTTTCTCCTCTGTCCAGTATACTTCTAAGTTCCTCGGTGGCCGTGAGGAGGGCTGATTCCGTTCCGTGTTCTTCCTGGAATCCAAATTGAGAGTGATCAAGCCAATTGTTATCCAGTAGGTACCGTGAGAACTGTTTATTTAGTAGTTTCTCCAGCACTTTTGCGGCAAAAGGAATCCTGGCTATGGGCCTGTAATTACTGGGGACCTCGTTGTCTAGATGGGGTTTTTTCAGTAGTGGCCTGATTGAAATGGTTTTCCAATCATTTGGAAATATGCTGGTGTTTAAAATTACTTCAAACAATTTTTGAAGTGTTTGTCCTATTTGTTCAGGACATGTTTGAAATATTTTCGGTGGACATGGGTCTAAAGGACTGCCTGAGTTGGTTGTCATTACTTCCTTAGTGATTTGTTCCACTGTGGGCAATGACCAGTTAAAGTAAGGAATGCCGCTGGATTGGTTGTCTAATTTTGTATTGTTTATGGGGTTTTGATTTGTGTGGTCATTCTGGTTGTTTTTAAATAGTTCATACACTGATGATACTTTATTTACGAAGAAGTGGCCTAAAATGTTACAGAAGTCAGATGATATATCTACCGGATTATTGTTTTCAATTTTGGCAAGTTTTTTGACTACTGTGAACAGGTCTTTGCTCGAGTTCTTGGAGTCATTTATTTTGTTTACAAAGAATTTGCTTTTTTCTGCGACTATCAGGTTTTTATATGTTGCCAGTTCGTTATTATAGTCTATCTTGAGTTTGGGGTCATATTGCGATCTCCACTTTCTCTCAGCTCTTCTGCAGGTCTGTTTTTGTGCTCTTAACGCTTCCGAGTACCAGGGTTGTGAAGGTGACTTCCTTTTAAAGGTAGCTCTTTTTTGTGGTACGGAACTTTGAGTGGCTGTTTTTAGCCAGTCATTGAATTGCTTGCATGCTATATTGCTGTCCCTTTCTAGCATTGGAGATGAGGAGTTCATTACCTCTATTAACATTTGAGTGTCTATTTTTGACCAATCCGGATAGGTGACCCTCTTGGAAGTTTACAATGGTGAGCAAGGAATCCGACCAATTATTTTTTTGTCTGAGCGGTGAACTCCGACCCGTAGTGGATGGCAGAGCTTTTTATGAACTCCGTGCTTTAACGGATGTGTGGAGTAGGAAAAACTCTGCAAACTCCTCTGGTGGAGCGGAGTTCACTGCCCACCCTTACTCTTATGTTGATGATACCCAACTCCTGCTTGTGTATTATTCAAGCAAGCCGAGCCGAAGACGGCTGGAATGCCAGAAACCGGTCCTCGAAGCTTGTTTCAGGTACAGGGAAGACATGGCTTGGCAGTTCGGGCTGGACTGTTCCCATATAGCCATGTCTGAACTGGGGTGGCATAGTGGGCTAAGGAACGGTGATGAATTCAACCCAGATCTTTTGATTGGGTTTGAGTGTTTGATTGATTCGGATGCTCTGTCCATCACTACCCCCTTTTGTACCGCTTTTGGCCGCCATAAGTGTGGCAGGATATGCTCAGACGTGGGTCCCTTGCTCACTTTGCCACTGGATTCAAGCAAGCCGGGCTGAAGACGGCTGGAATGCCAGAAACTGGTCCTCGGAAGCTTGTTTCCGGTCCAGGGAAGTCATGGCTTGGCAGTTCGGGCTGGACTGTACCCATGAGGCACAGGGTCAGACTGATTTGAATATAGCCATGTCTGAGCTGGGGTGGCAGAGTGGGCTAAAGACAGGGGATGGATTAAACCCAGATCTTTTGACTGAGTGTGTTTGATTGATTCGGATGCTCCGTCCATCACCACCCCCTTTTGTACCGCTTTTGGCCGCCATAAGTGTGGCAGGGTATGCTCAGACGTGAGTCTCTTGCTCACTTTGCCACTGGATTCAAGCAAGCCGATTGAAGACGGCTGGAATGACAGAAACCGGTCCTCGGAAGCTTGTTTCCGGTCCAGGGACGACATGGCTTGGCAGTTCGGGCTGGACTGTTCCCATGAGGCACAGGGTCAGACTGATTTGCATATAGCCATGTCTGAACTGGGGTGGCAGAGTGGGCTAAAGAACGGCGATGGATTAAACCCAGATCTTTTGACTGGGTGTGAGTGTTTGATTGATTCGGATGCTCCGTCCATCACCACCCCGTTTTGTACCGCTTTTGGCCGCCATAAGTGTGGCAGGGTATGCTCAGACGTGAGTCCCTTGCTCACTTTGCCACTGGATTCAGGCAAGCCGGGCTGAAGACGGCTGGAATGCCAGAAACCGGTCCTCGGAAACTTGTTTCCGGTCCAGGGAAGACATGGCTTGGCAGTTCGGGCTGGACTGTTCCCATGAGGCACAGGGTCAGACTGATTTGCTTATAGCCATGTCTGAACTGGGGTGGCATAGTGGGCTAAAGAATGGTGATGGAAAAAACCCAGATCTTTTGACTTGGTGTGAGTGTTTGATTGATTCGGATGCTCCGTCCATCACCACCCCCTTTTGTACCAGTTTTGGCCGCCATAGGTGTGGCAGGGTATGCTCAGACGTGAGTCCCTTGTTCACTTTTCCACTGGATTCAAGCAAGCCGGGCTAAAGACGGCGGGAATGCCGGAAACCGGTCCTCGGAAGCTTGTTTCCGGTCTAGGGAAGACATGGCTTGGCAGTTCGGGCTGGACTGTTCCCATGAGGCACAGGGTCAGACTGATTTGCATATAGCCATGTTTCAACTGGGTTGGCAGAGTGGGCTAAAGAACGGTGATGGATTAAACCCAGAACTTTTGACTAGGTTTGAGTGTTTGATCGATTCGGATGCTCCTTCCATCACCACCCCCTTTTGTACCACTTTTGGCCGCCATAAGTGTGGCAGGGTACGCTCAGACGTGAGTCCCTTGCTCACTTTGCCACTGGATTCAAGCAAGCCAGGCTGAAGACGGCTGGAATGCCAGAAACCGGTCCTCGGAAGCTTGTTTCCAGTCCAGGGAAGACATGGCTTGGCAGTTCGGGCTGGACTGTTCCCATGAGGCACAGGGTCAGACTGATTTGCATATAGCCATGTCTGAACTGGGGTGGCAGAGTGGGCTAAAGAACGGTGATGGATTAAACCCAGATATTTTGGCTGGGTGTGAGTGTTTGATTGATTCGGATCCTCCGTCCATCACCACCCCCTTTTGTACCGCTTTTGGCCTCCATAGGTGTGGCAGGGTATGCTCAGACGTGAGTCCCTTGCTAACTTTGCCACTGGATTCAAGCAAGCCAGGCTGAAGAGGGCTGGAATGTTAGAAACCTGTCCTCGTAAGCTTGTTTCCGGTCCAGGGAAGACATGGCTTGGCAGTTCGGGTTGGACTGTTCCCATGAGGCACAGGGTCAGACTGATTTGCATATAGCCATGTCTGAACTGGGGTGGCAGAGTGGGCTAAAAAACGGTGATGGATTAAACCCAGATCTTTTGACTGGATGTGAGTGTTTGATTGATTCGGATGCTCCGTCCATCATCACCCGCTTTTGTACTGTGTATTATGGAGAGCCTGCAAGTGCTAGGGCAGCCTTCACCAACTGTTTGGTTGCACTGTTAGATTGGCTGAAGGCCAATAGATTGCAGTGCAACCCTGATATGACGGACATCTCATAGCTTGGGCAGGACCCTCTTTTTGACTGGGTTGGGGCGTGACCCGACAGTGTTCTGCCTCCGCCCCTCCAATGGGGGTGGCCAGGAAATGTGAGTGTGTTGTTTGATACCCAGCTTTCATTTGGAGCACAGGTACCAGCAGTGGTGAAATCCAGTTTCTGGATTTTTTTGCATGTTGAGGTAGTTTCTTTACTTGCTCCCTCATGAGGCCCAAATGATAGAGGTCAGATCACTGATTTTATCCAGGTTGTAGTACGCTCATGTCCTGTACCTTGTTCTACTGGAATATCTTATCCAGCGTTCACAGATCATGCAGAATATGGCAGTCAGCTTATTATTTAAAATTCCGAAATATACTTCGGTGTCATCATTTCAGGACAAACTTCACTGGCTGCCCGTTCATCAGCGTATC
This sequence comes from Lissotriton vulgaris, assembly GCF_964263255.1. Lineage (NCBI taxonomy): Eukaryota > Metazoa > Chordata > Amphibia > Caudata > Salamandridae > Lissotriton > Lissotriton vulgaris. The sequence continues at coordinate 360,343,270 of NC_141685.1, read as the reverse complement.
AGGTATAAAGCATTAACCTTAACGCACCACGCCCTCCACAATAGGGGACTTAGGTACCTAAATGATTATGCTGCGGCATGCTGCCCTTGGAGGCTGCTGCATTCTAGCTCTGCGAGTCTTATTGTGACTCCTTGCTTTCAGAAACATCAGAGGGGAGGCTCCTCCTTCACTGTTAAAGCAGCTAACTTGTGGAATAAATTGCCTGAATATCTGAGACGTATTCCTGAAGAAGCTAAATTCTAAAAGGAATTGAAAACATTCTTATTCAGACTTTAGTGGGGATTATGGGCGAATTATCTCTTGTCTATTCACCTTATGGATGCCCGAAAGTGCTGGGACACTCCTTTGCGTAGCTGTGCGCTACAGAAGTGTTTAATTAATTCAAAAATGTTTCATTCATTCCTGTTTCCGTACTAGGGTAGGGTCCCTTATATGACATTGGCCACTTGTTCTGCTGTTAGTGTTTTTTAGTGACCCAGTGGCAAGTCTGGTATTAAAAGGCAATTGGGGTCTTGTTTACGGCACACCATGCTTCCAGATACTGCTACAGAGCAGTCAAGATTCAAGAAGTGATCAGCCTGTCTTGAGGCCTGGCCATTGACTATGAGGGTTATCTGAACCCAACATAGCAGGTCTTCAACTGTCTTGTCTTTACTTAGTGCATCTGTGTAGTCTTGCTAGATATTGGAATCAGAACCTGTAAGTCTTCTAGACCAGGGCCCAGCTTCTTTCACCTGGTCTGTTTCAGCATTATTGCTGTCATTGCTGAATTTCAGATTAACAAGCAGGGTGTATTGTATTTTATTCTTACATTATATTCATTTTTTTTAAGGATGACAATAGCTTTTGCTGCAAATTTTCAGGTTACCAAATTGAGGTATAAACATACACGTAAGCATGTTTTTATCTCAAATGTTTTTAACAGCTGATAGGGGCACAGACAGCTTTATGGAAGCCATTTTAAATGCTCCACCAGCATCCATACAACAGGTCAGAAATCTGAGTGCAAATGAACTTAGGGCTTCTTTTAGCGAATGGCAGTGATGCTGTTGGTCCTCAAGGGCAGTGGAGAGATGTGCCCTGCTGCCCTGATGACAGACCATTCAACATACCTATAGATCTGGTTGGCTGAGATGTCTGTGCTTTCAACGGAGCCGCTATCACAGCATTTCCACTGAAGGTACTGAAACTTTGTTGAGGGGGTACAATGTTTAATGTTACAAACAAACACCCAAAGCTCGAATTTGATACTGGAAAACAAAAAAAATATGTTCTTAACAGCTTGCGATGGTTGTTTGTTTGGTTTCTTGTTCTAGGCCACAAGGCATTCTCTGGCAGTCCTGAGCAGGAAAAAAGTATGCGATACCTTAACTGATGGCCCAATATCTAACAGGTCATTTATCAAAGGTATCAATCAGCTGAGCCAGTGTAGGTGTTGCCATCGGAAACATGGTGGCTCCCTGGACTCTAAAGAGAAGAGGTAAATGGCAAGTTTAACAGATGGGATGCCTGCCAAATGTTTTGTTGTAGTACCACAACTGACAAACTTTAAGTGAGGGCCCTAGTGTCAAGACAGTTCTCAATCATACCTTAGGTGGAAAACTTCAGCTTAACTTTCTGACGCACCCACCCACCCATCGAGATTTTAAACAGCTGTGTTTGAATCTCACAAATGTAAACAGCTGTGTTTGAATCTCACAATAGCAGTGACTGCTGCTAGCAGAGGTGATCACAGTTCCATCACGTAGGAAAAACGTGGTTACAAAATGTTTAAGGAACTTTGTAATTTATGAATTTTCTATCTAAAGCTAAATTGAAAGTCAAGCAGTGCATGTTAAAGAAATAATTTACTTCAAGATGGGAGATTTGTAGCCTGCATTAATTGACAATGTTTGTAGCTCAACTTGTATGTGCTTTAGCACCGATAATTGCCTTGAAGTGCTTTTGAAGCTCTGTTCTTGGAACATCAAAACTTTCCTTTGAGATAATTAACACAGCAATTATCTCTGAGTAGATCTCGAATGATGACGGTATATTAAAGAAGTAAACAAACAGCCGCTGATTTAAAGATTTATTTTGAATAATTGTTGTGCAGTCCGTGCAAAACATGAATTTTATTCTTAGGAAAGAAAGTTTAAACATGTTTTTGTGCTTTATAACTGCAATTCAGGTTTGAAATACCATAGGGGTCATTATCCGTTAATCTAAACACCCACCAGTAGTCTTAACGCAATATTTAATCAGCTACGGCATTACAGGTGATATCTCCGGGTTGCTCGATAATTCTGAGGTGGTTGATAGTTATTATTTCTCCCCCCCTAAAGAATTACTGGGAACCCCACTAACGGGAAATGTGGGGGAGGATAATATTAGGGATTATTATGGGCCACTTGCAATGAGGGTCTAAACAATGACCTTCTATGTACAACATTTCTACATCCTGGTTGATCTTTGGATATGAATTTAGACATTTACAAATCACAAAATCCCAAAATATATGAACAGCATGCTGTCCCTTTCACACCCTGTTTAGCTTCTGTTCTTAAACCTTTCATCTGCTCTTCACTATTATATCATACAATTAATTATATTTTGACAGCGAGGCTCTCATTTAGTGCTTTAAATGTGTGCTAACTTGTATGCCAATATGTAACGTAATTTTTCGATTTAAGGTAATGAAATATTACCTACCTTATGTGGTCGCTGCAAAAATGATGGCTATTGTTGCCAATGTTATCTAGACTGCTGACCTTCAAACCTCTCATATTACTCATCAGCCATATTAGAAGTGATCTACAGGGATGCTCATCCATTTCCAGCCTTATCTTCACCCTCTTCTAAAATTAATGGACTCGAATGTAACATGGAGCACCTGCATGACGTCAGAATTTCAAACCTTTCATAGGAATTAACAGTTCTCATAGGATTTCTCATGCTTGTTCTGTTATTCCCTTCTCACCTCACATAATTGTGAAGCACTTCCTGGCTTAGGCTACACCATTACACTAAATAATTCAACTACCTTCATAATATCTTACTTTACCTGAAAACTGTTTGCCCAAATAAGGCTCTTCAGGCTTTGCTATAAATTACCCTTTATAAAAACAGGTTAGAAGAAATTTAAAACTAAAGCCCTCCGAGTCAACTGGGTGATATTTGTTGTGGATAACTATGTTAGCACACATCTCGGGATAATCACCACAGACGTCTTTTCCAGCACTTCAGACATTATCGATTGGTTTACAACTCTGCAACTCTGTTAACCACCGTCACTAATATGAATCATACCTGGAGTAAAGCTTGTCATTTCTTCAACAACTACATCTCACCTGTCACTCATGGTCAACTTTAACAACAAAGGAAAGATTATGAGGAAATCACAGAAATCTTTTAAAATTTGAAAATAACTACAAGGAAAAGGACCTTGTTTGTTTCACCACCAAATAATGTTTCTTCTGTTCCTACACTCATCACTCTTCTCTTCTACCATCCTGAGCCACATCTCCTCCTAGAACTCCCTGAAACACCCTCTTCACCATTTAAAAGCTCTCCATAAATAAACTACAGTTTCCTTTATCTCATTCATCTTCTGTTAGTGCCTTAATATGTGCCCTTCTCAGTGCAAGTTCAGCCACCAGAAATGCATATGAAATCCACAACTTCATCCCAGATCTTTCTCTTCAACTGTAAGGGCCCGATTCCGATGCTGTTCCGACTGCATTGGAATTGCCCATTTGGATTCCTTTCCGCCAGACTCATTTTGAGGGGGTCGTGGGAAGCAAATCCGAATCGTTTTCCCGAATAGCCTCTGACGGGCTTGGAAAGCCCGTCCACCATTTCTAATCCCTAGGCCAGGTTCAAAGTGGTTGTCAGGGCAAGACTGATTTCGTACTCCTTCAGGAAAAAAATCTAATTAGACGAAAGTTCAATTTGTTGGTTGTTTATAAGGTGTTGTCACTCTATCCGTGAGAGCGAGTGAGGAAACAAACAAATTGACAGCCAACACGTGTTTCACCCCTTTACATGGCCATCCAACCTGGGGTTTCCTCAGGGCTGCACATACATTCCAGGTGAGCAGAAAGGGGTTGTGTATATGATTTGATTTGATTTGATTTATCCACTTATAAAGCGTGTGATTGCCCGAAGCCGTCTTGTTGCTAAATCCCCGTGTCAACAAATGAGGAAGGATAGAGAGATGGGAGGTAGGGAAAGATAGAAGTAAAGATAAGGCATTAGAGGGAGAGAGATGGGTAGGTGAGTTTGTGGTTTAGAAGGAACGATGGAAAAAGAGGAAGGGAACACAACGGATATCGTGCGGTCGCTTTAATAACAGTGTAGACTACTGAAGAACAGTAATTTAAGTGAAAAGACCAATGCAAGAGAAAAAGAGAGTAGGAAAACTGAACAAGGAAAAAAGGCAAAAACAAGTGGGAGGCAGGAAGCATATAGGGCAATAATCAAAGTACATTTGTATCAAATTATTATATAGCAAAGCAGGTCAGATATTATTCCTGAGCCGTGGGATGATGTATATCATTATACAATTGCATAAAACGAAGTATTAAGGGTCAAGGCATATGAAAGGGAAAATTGGCAAAAATGTTGTGAAATGCATGCACATGGGTCGATACATGGTTGTGTAGGATTGATAGGCGGAACAAAAATATGTAAGAGTTACTAGCGTATCATGTTGACGAACTTAGATGGCATCCCGGAAGCACATTAAATAGGATAGTCAGACATGATAGGCAAAAGCAGCAGTTATTGGTTTGTAAGAATACTACGATCAAAAATAAATTTAAAATACAATTTGCAATAACGTGACATATATCATTTCAAGTGGTTTGCGATTGCATGACATAGAAATTAGAAAGCGAAGGATTGAGAGGCATAATTACAGGAGAGAGGGGAACATGTGTTTTGGAACCGAGCGTGTAGGACAAAATAAATAAAAAGGCAGGAAACAATATAATTACATATTGTTGTTGACAGTTCGTGTTGTCGAGTTCGACCGCATCCAAGGGATGCACACATAAAAAATACATAGGAGGCAAAACTTGTTAGTCAGGGGAAGAGAGGTTCAAATTGGACAAGTTCAACATGGTCAAAACCTCCGGTTACGAAAACAGGGAAGTGACTCTCGGGGCTCAGTGTTCAGGGTATAACAGTGTTAAAAAACCTGTATTGGTTCAATTAAGAGGAGGTGCCGCCCTGGGCATGTTATGGCGGTAATAATAATAATAATAACAAGATTTATAAAAGCGCGAACAGTTACCTCAAACAGAGGTGTCCCGCCGCTGAGAAAACATAGCCGACTACCGCAAGGCCGGTGGGAGTGTTTACATCACTAGGGAGCTCGGCTGAAGAGCCATGTTTTTAAGGCTTTCCTAAAACTGGGCTCTGATTTAATCTGTCTCAGAAAATTGGGCAGCGCGTTCCAGAGCTTGGAGGCCACGCTCCCAAAGGATCTACCTCCAATGCGCACCCTCTTGAACCTGGGGACGTTCATGAGGGTTCAAGTCATTAGATCTGAGAGGCCTGTTTTGTTTTTAGCTGCGCAGATGTAGTCTCAAGTACTAAAGGCAGATCCTGTGGAGAGAGTGGAAACCAGAGTTAGTGCCTTGAACTCTATTCTGCTAGCTACTGGCAGCCAATGAAGTATCTTGATGTGTGGCGAGACGTGGTGCTGGAACGGAACTCTCCTTATCATTCTTGCTGCGGTGTTCTGTACCATCTGCAACCTTTTGATCTGGAAGGCCGGCAGTCCTACATACAGGCTGTTGCCGTAATCCAACCTTGATGTCACCATGGCGTGTATAACTACCTGGCGACATTTCTCAGGCAGTAGTTGGATGACTTTGCGAAGGCTTTTCAGTTTCCTAAAGCAGGCCACTGACACCTGCGTAATCTGGGCTGATAGGGAGATATCAGGCTCCCATTTCACCCCAAGATTTTTTGCCGAGGTTGCAGGGGTGGGTGGGGGGCCCATCTCTTGCAGCCACCAGAGCTCCGTAGGTGGAGTGCTGATGTTCCCGAAGAATAGTATCTCCGTTTTGCTGGCATTGAACTTCAGTTTGTTGTTGTTCATCCAACGAGAGATATCAGTTAGGCAACCCTTAAAATTAGTAAGGGCAGTATCTTTATGTTCTTTGAAGGAGAACACCAACTGGGATCCGCCTATTGTTGGAGTCTAAAGTCATCTGTATTGTATTGTGGATACTACAACAATGCCAGTTCCCCGCAATACGGACGACAACAGACTCTAACAATCGGCGTGACTACCAGGTTTTGGAAAAAGCAATTGAAAAGAAGAACTTGACTCCCGGAAATTTGGTAAAGAACTTATCCTGCATTCAGCTATCCAACCAAGAAACTAATATTCTCAACAAAGGACTCTCTTTCTGTCCAACTGCCTGCTGGAACATCAAAAGAACAGACCTTTTCAAATTTACAGGCAAACTCAAACTCAAAGCCTTCTTTGCTGACTGAGTCACGAGACAAGAACACCCACCTCAAACAACAGCTTCAGAACTATCCATTCAAGACCTAGAACATGTTGACTTACTAAACCATCTCGGTGAGAAAAAAAACTACTCTGATACACTTACTAGAACCGCTCACGAATTAGGAATTGAAACCAACCTTTCCATGGATACAGGACTCACTAAAAAAATATATTGATATATTGATGATATACTCTGCATTTGGCAGAGAGACATGACATTACTCCAAAGATTCTTGGAAACCTTGGAAAGAAATTCATAGGGCATTAAAAGCACACATACATACTCACAGAAGGAGGTCAACTTTTTAGATGTCACACTCTATGTTAAGGATAATACATTACATAGCAAACTCTACAAAAAAGAAACAGCATCCAACTCTATACTGAGGGCAGACAGTTGTCATCCCCGCCATAACAAAAGGAACATCCCGATGGGGGAACTACTGAGAACACGCCTAAACTGTAGCGAAGACCAAGTCTTCAAGGAAAAAGGACCGGAAATTGTATCAAGATTAAGTCAACAACGATTTGATCACAACACACTCATCAACACCCTCACCTCAGTGGCTCAAATGGACACAAAAGAATGTTCCAACCCAAACAGCAGCGAGAGAGCAACAGTATGATCCGCTTCATTACCGACTACCATAATGGCCACCAACAAAACAGACAAACATTGAAACTTCACTGGCATCTTTTACAACAAAACCCCAGCCTTACTGAACATCTGAAAAACTATCCAGAAATGACTTTCAGAAGAGCACCTGACTTAAAGAGCCTAGGGCCCGATCGCACAGAAGTAACTCAAGACAAAATCTAAAACTTACTACCATTATGGTATTCACAGAAGGCACTTACTCATTTTGGTATTCACAGAAGGCACTTACTCATTTCAGTATTCACAGAAGATAGGAGTCCTCACTTTAGGACTCCTAAATGCCTTCTGTCAATACCGAAAGTCTTAAAGTTAGGATTTTTCTCAGTTTAGGAGTAGTAAAGTTAGGACTTCTAATTTTAAGACTCCTAAATGCCTTCTGTGAATTACGAAAGTCGTAAAGTTTGGATTTTTCTCAGTTTAGAAGAGGTAGAGTTAGGACTCTTAACTTTAGGACTCACAACATTATATTGGAAATATATTTTACTTCAACAACAGAAGCTCTATGTGGCGTTTGTTGATCTGAGGGTTGTTTTTGATCTCATCCCCCGTTCTAACTTGTGGCATATCCTAAATGTGATGGGAGTTTCTGGGAATCTGATCCTTCTAATGTCTAAGCTGCATAGTAATACATTTTCTCAGGTGCGGTGTGGGCACGGGGAGTGACCTTGCTCCTATGCTTTTTACTCTCTATATAAATGATTTAGCTGACATTCTGAAGCATTGCAGAAATGATTCCCCTACACGAGCAGCAGCAAGCTACCGATCCTCTTATTTGCCGACGAGTCCCTTCTCATCTCCAAGACTCCAATGGGACTCAAGCACCTCGTTGACAAATTCACAGACTTCTGTTTTTTTAAGGGGTTTGGCGCTCAATGCTAGCAAAACCAAGTTTATGGTGTTCGGGAAGAGAGTGGCCAAAAACGTAGTCATACGTGTTGGAGAAGAAACTCTGGAGAGGGTTAGGAGCTTTGATTACTTAGGACGTAAGGTAATAGAAAGCTTGTAGTGGATTGATCAATTCAGGAAAAGCATGTTCCTACTCAAGCATAGAGCAAATGCTATCAGTAGGTTGCATAGACAAACAAGCTCTTGTGCTGTTTCGCCGGCAATAGAAGTTTATCGCGGCAAGGTACAAGGGGCTGCTCTATACAGGGCTGAGATATGGGAATGCGCTAGTGTTTCCTTACTCACTGGTGCAGAAAATAGATTTCTAAGACGGTTGGTCTCTGTCCCTAGCAGTTCACCACTAACTCCCCTGTTCTTTGATTTAGGACTCAAAAGAATTGCAGAACTAGCTGCTCTAAGACCACTTGTTTACTGGATTTGGTTTTGGGTCACCCCTGAGCTAAGGGAATTTAGAGATTGTCTCGTTGAAGTGCTCGCTATTAGAGGTGCCAAGTTGATATCCTGGGTCAAACATGTTTCCAATTGGTTTAATAAGCTGGGTTTAACAAGATTATGGACTAACCCGGAAAAAATTAGCAAAATTGATCTTAACATTATGAAATCTAGGTATTGGGTTTACATTCAAGACAGTTATTTTAATAACCAGTAAGTAGGCACATGGACAAACAGATTTTTAGACATTAAACCCTTTTCCCGTTTTGAGTAATTCTTAGATTTTGTTTCCTCTCCTTTAGCTAAAAGCCTTTATATTAGTTTCACTTTACCCTTGAGTTCCAAGTCTCAGTATTTGCCCAGTGAGTGGCTTGGAAGACAAGGTTGAGGTACACATACTATTGTTCTGTCCTTACTATCATGGCCCACGCCGGAAATAGATTATTCCCTGGTGTCATAATCTGAAGGTGATCAAATATTTAGTGGCTTTTAGGATTTAAAAAAGTGATACCACTCCTGTTATTGTTATTGCTATTGCTGTGAGCAAATTCCTACAGGCAGTCCGGGACAAACGTAGTAGATCTCTGAATTTGATTCTTAGTGCTTAGAATAATTCTTTTTTAATCATTGTTTGATTTTAATTTGCCAATCTTATGTATTAAGTAGAATGGTACATTTTACATGTTTTAAGTGTTTGCTCTATTTGCACATAGCCTTACTGACCACAGCTTTTATTTTCTATGCAGGAATAATGAAAGGGAAGGATTAAAAAAATAAAGTAAAATGTGTTGGAAGATACCTTAAAAAGCACTTTGATTTATTGTAACATTATGTGTTTGTATACTTTGATGGTACTGAAGAAAGTTTATTACTACTACTACTACTGCTACTGTTGCTGGACTGGGTTGCAGAGCCTACTTGATCACATATTTTCAAGTTGGGGTTGATGGGGAGTTCATGATGGGCAAATTTGACAATAGCAATGTGATTTTATTCATATAAGCTAGTGTACAATCATAAACATTGCTTAAAAGAAAGAAGTCCCAATTGAATGGACAGTAAAGGATATGTCCGATTTCAATATTTACTAATAGGGGTATATTGTTTAAGACAGCATGCAATCAAAAATTGATTCTTTGTGTCTTTTATTCTGTAATTTTTATTAAAATGTATAATATGATATGTTTTTAATGTTGTGATTTTGAATAATGAATTATAAATTTACTGTATGAATAAATCTTAACAGAATTTTACCAAACATGTATTGTGATGATTATCATTATAGTCAGTAATATTGTCGGTAATTTATGAAAATCTACAATTGTCCCTATTGTGATACTGTTATAATTTGAACACACCATATTGTACCTTTGCCTTTCCCGCCCATTTGTCTTAAACAATATACCCCTATTAGTAAATATTGAAATCGGACATATCCTTCACTGTCCATTCAATTGGGACTTCTTTCTTTTAAACATTCTTCCCCCCCGTCCCTTACAAGTCTGTGTGGGGTCCTCCTTTTCTTTGAAATAAACCATCATAAACATTAGCATAATTTTTTATCAATATCAACATTTCCCCCACTAGTTGAATTTATAACTACATTATCCAACCAATACTTCATGACAGTCACATTGTTGGGAACATATTGTTCTTCAGTCTTGACTACTACCAGCTTTCTTATTTACTTGCATTCTACCTAATTTGAGGACAGCATTTTTACAGCAGGAAAACCCCCAATTGTAGGAAACCACACAAGAACAATAAAAAGATAAGAATGGGTAACAGTGATGTGCACAGCCCAGTCAGCCACCTTGGGAGCCAGGCAAACCAATGTATATACTGTGCCTACTCACGGGCACCCACCTTCTCATGCTTGCATCTTTGTAAGTGGTGTGGTAAATAAAATTACCGGGACTATTTTTCTATACATTAAATGACAATAAGGATAGCTCAATAAAATGAGAGGCAGAGTCCGTCGTATCTGAGTCATACGGGCTTTAATTAAGTGCCTCGAGACACTGGACATCGGGTTCCATCACCACTAAGGTTCAGGAAGGGATATTCAACATTTTATTACCATCACACATTATATATAGTAAAACTGTACAATTGCATTGAATACAGTAGGCGTGACAAGTGAAAAGAGAAAGATAAGAACACATGGAAGTGTCATAGGTGGGTGGATGCATAGAGAAATTCTGCAGGGTCAGCAGAAACCTTTACCCTGGATGCGCGCGCAACTGAGCATGACGTGTTATTGACGTGTAACTGGGGAGAGCTGGGGGACTTGACTTTAGCACTAGTAGAGGAGTCTGGTGTCTGGGATGTCAGAACGACCTGCACCTATAACATATCTGGTATCTTGTGTTTGGAGGATGTGTTGTCTGAAGCAAAAGGTCTCTCGGGCAGAGGCCATTCATCACTGAATTCTAGTGGGTGCATACGTGTCTTCGTGCAATGCGCGGGGCCACGGGCCTACTATGGCAACGGGTGCAGTAAATTACTTGTAAGGAGACAGGAAGGCCGGGCCCTTTGCTCTGCAGCCGGGAATATGTTTACCTATTTCACTAGACTGGAATGTGTTTTTGCGGAGGCTGAGCAGATAACTGTAGGCAAAATACCGTCTTGGCAGGCAGGCCAGGCCGAGCCGGGCACCACTTCGCTGGGCAGGAAGTAAGGTAGAGGTCAGGGATGCATACCTAAACTGCAGCTTTCAGCGACAGAAGAGGTTCGGAGCCTCAATTCAGGGCCTGGCTCGACTGAGCCAGAAAAACGTGTGCATCTTTAAACGTGCATCATGTAAAGACGTTGGCAACATAGGCTTAAGAACCAAATTAATGTTGCTTTCATGGAGGACTTGGTAGATGACATGTTAACGTTGGACGCAAATGCAAATGCGTCTTCATTTTCGGCCATGGAGGGAGAATGCATGGAGGTCATGCACATACATTGAACGTTGGGGTACACGATAGGGGACATACTTGGCCATATAAAATTCAATTTTCCTCATTCCCTCCTTGTCCCCTACGTTCCCTTCAGGATATATCTATTTTCATGAGACCATCTATTTGTTCGTATAACATCATTTGCTCGTCTTTTTTCATTCGAGCACGAGAACGCGAACGTGGACGGGGAATACAAGCTGTGGCGCACAAGCCGCAAATCGCTGGCCCACATTGCAGACAGAGACAACAACTGAATACTATAAGGAATACTAGTCCTAGGAACGACAGTACTTTCCATCCCCATGCTGATATTACACTCCAGAGCCAGCCGGACCAAGTCCAGGTGCCTGGATTCTGGTGTATCTGATGAGCTATTTTATGAAGCCTTGTTATCGCTTTATATACTGATGGTGCGTTATTTGGAATAAACACACAACAACTGGAGCCGATCACTCTACAAGCCCCGCCCCTATCGGCCAGGATGACGTCAAGGACAAGGCGATTTTGAAGAACAACAAGTCTCATAGCAGACTGCTCTCCGGTTAAGTTACCTAAGGCAGAAGTAGTCTCATTCACTACTGCTTCAAGGGTTCTGGTTAATTTGCGTATCAGTTTACTGTTTTGGACAGGACCTACAAAGAAAAAGAATCCTTTATTGAAATCTGTGTATTGCTCCCACGCTGTCTCAGTCTGATCGACAATTGGGGACTCAATCTCCCTCCTATGTCTGACATGCACAAGATGGGTATTTCGGTGATAATCGGATGGGGCTAGAAAAACTGGTGGCAGTAGGAATGCAATATAACATGTTCCATCCCAATCTAATGGCAGACGTACATAAGCTGTTGAACCACAAATAAAATAGGAATGATGGGAAGCTTTGAAAGTAGACTTTCCTTTATCATGAATTCGACCACAGTAGTACACTCACTGTGTCCTAGGTGTACTGAACCATTCTTTCTAACTCATAATTCACCTTTCACTGGTAAAACTGTTATAGACGGTAAGTTCAAATTAGTCTCAGACAGAACGTTCAGAATCATGAGGTTAAGGGAAAAATTACCTAAATCATACACTTCATTTTCTAGGTCGGTCCCTGTCCTTTGGGGAAGACCGTCTTTGTCTGGGAAACATGCCTTATTCATAACTGTATTTAGATCTCCCCATATCCAATTACTCTGGGAAACTGTGGACTTACTGCCTAATGAGGACATTAATGCAAACCATGCTCCACACGAACCATTGTGTGTAAACGGATAAGGAAAGAGGGGCAGAACTCCCTTCATTTTCTGGTAAGGTGGGAGTCGGCCACATACCCAGCAATTTGTGACATTGCTGGTCTGGTGAGAATGGTGTAACATACGGATAAAAGTGTTGTTGCGCAGTGCAAGGCAATAGGATAGTTCGTGAGGGGGCAGGTCACTGAATGTGTGCTCTACGGTATCATTGAGAGAAGTATGTACATGTGAACCAAGAGGAGGAAAGAAAACGTGTAACGTCCAGCTTATACATATGATCGTAAGACTCAGAAAAAACATAAAAAGCAATGTAATGATGCATCTGCTTCGTAAATTTTTACAGTATTTCATTTTCTTGACTTTCTGTCTATCTCTCTCACTATTTGGGTCTATCTTATACATGTCAGAAACCTGTCTAACCGCTTCACCCGAGGGGGACTTAAACAATTAAACGCTGTCTGACTTACTAGACCTTAGTTTAGCTTTGTACTCCTGCTGCGGAGTTTTCTCTAACAGAGGGAGTTTAGTGTCAGTATCTGAAACGGGACAGTCCTTGGGAAATGTCTCTGGACACAGTCCATGAAAACGCTTGATGTGGCTGGAATGGAGCCAGCCTTTTCATCTCTCCACCTTCACTGCGGTCCTCGTGGTCATCAACACCAGTTTCGGTTCCCTCCACCTGGGCTCCAGAGGGCTTGAGCGATCAAAATTACGTATCCAAACAAAGTCCCCCGGAACGATTTCATGCGGTTTCACTTGGGTGTTGTCCGGGAAGGCAGCCGCGACCTGTGAACGACAAGAGAGTAGTGCAGACATCAAGGAAGCCAGGTAATCTGTCAGCATATTACTATCGACATCTGTTATTTTACGCGGCATAGGCGTACCCCACATATTTGGGGGACGACCGAAGACAATCTCATAAGGAGACAGTCCGGTTCTGGAATGAGCTACCATACTCATGTAAAAGAGGGCAACCGGCAGGGCTACCATCCAATCTACACCGTTTTCTGCACAGACCTTGGCTAACCGCGTTTTCAGAGTCTGATTGTGTCTCTCGACGAGACCAGCTGCTTCGGGGTGTCGTACGCAGTGGAATTTCCACTGGTATCCTAACAGGAGTGATACCTGTTTCATGAGCTCGGACGAGAATGGCTGTCCATTATCTGAGTACACGACACGGGGCAAACCGTATCGCGGGAAAAATTCACGGACCAACTGCTTGGCAGTGGTCACAGCAGTGTAATCTGGGACTGGATACGCTTCTGTCCATCTGGATAGGGCGCATACAACTACGAGGACGTACTTAAATCCTCACATCACTAAATCAAAGGAGAGAGGGAGGACTAGGTAAGCTAGTCTGAATCCCCGCTTTTATATGTCAAAAAATCAAGAAAGACTAGCTAGGTTTATGCAGGTTAGACTCAGTGGAGTACGTATGTCACGGGAAACCAGTGGGTTTCTTTAAAAAGCCCTCACCCACCAACCTAGTTGGTGGCATGCTTCATCATCGGGCCCACCACAGTGGCACCTAGCGTGCCCCGGGTGTGCTTCGACGCCAGATTACTGCGGAGCTGGTATAATTGCTGAGTGTGCAATGTGGTGAGTGTGAAGGTGAAACTTAAAAAACCAAACAGAAATCCCAGCACCCGAGGGTAGAAAATATTTTAATAAAACTGGGTATCTGTTGGTACGTTAAAAGGCAAGTAGACACGTTGGAGTATGGATTATGACCTCCAGTGTCCTGTGGACGTGTCTACTTGCCTTTTAACGTACCAACAGATACCCAGTTTTATTAAAATATTTTCTACCCTCGGGTGCTGGGATTTCTGTATGGTTTTTTAAGTTTCACCTTCACACTCACCACATTGCACACTCAGCAATTATACCAGCTCCGCAGTAATCTGGCGTCGAAGCACACCCGGGGCACGCTAGGTGCCACTGTGGTGGGCCCGATGATGAAGCATGCCACCAACTAGGTTGGTGGGTGAGGGCTTTTTAAAGAAACCCACTGGTTTCCCGTGACATACGTACTCCACTGAGTCTAACCTGCATAAACCTAGCTAGTCTTTCTTGATTTTTTGTACTTAAATCCTCGACATCGATCCATCTGGATATAATCCATCTGGAGGACTTCAAAAGGATGGTCAGGAGGATGAAATCCACCTTGTTCCACGGGAATGCCTTTGCCTGGATTGAACTGACAACAGATCATACAGGTACGTACCTTCTGTTTTGCTGCTGCACGTAAATGTTTGTTGAACCAAAGGTTCTGAATGCTGCCTAACATGGCTTTTTCTCTTAAGTGTGCTGGACTATGTGCTGTATTAATGATAACTTGAACCATAGAGTCGGGGAGAAACCATGTGGCTTTCCCCTTTGTCATCCATCCCTGATCTGTCTGGACCCCTCCTTGTTCAGTCCATTTCTTAATTTCGTCTGGAGTAGCATGTGTCTGTATGTCGATTACATCTTGTGTGGGATCCCTGACTGTCATGCAATTCGTCAGTAAGGGTACTTCGGTCTTTGTCGTGTCAGCTGGAATGTCTGTATGAGTCTGAGCTGTAAGCTTGGCTGTTCGATCTGCCAGGTCGTTACCCTGGGAAATGGTGTCAGTAACTTTCGTATGTGCTTTGCACTTCATGATGGCAATGGCTGTAGGCAAATGTATTGCTTCTAACAGAGCTTGAATGAGGGGACCATGCTGTATCTTGGCTCCATGGGAGGTCAGGAAACCTCTCTCTTGCCAGAGGACTCCGAAGTCGTGAACGACTCCGAATGCATACTGTGAGTCTGTATATATGTTTACTTTCAGGTTCTTGGCTCGTATGCAGGCTTGGGTCAGAGCGACGAGCTCTGCTGCTTGGGCAGACAGGGTGTCAATGCGATGTGTTTCTATGACTTCAGTTTCAGTGGTCACTGCATATGCGGCCACTAACTCTCCTGTACTTGTTCTCATACATGAACCATCCACATAAAGTGTCAGGTCTGGGTCGGTTAACGCAATGTCTGTCAAGTCTTGTCTTGGCTTCGTCATGGTGTTAATGACTTCCACACAGTCATGTGGTGTAAGGTCTGCTGTAATCGAGGGTAACAGTGTAGCAGGGTTTAATATGTTGCAACGTCTAATCTCTATGTGTGGCTGAAACAGTGTCAGTTCATATCCTGTCAATCGTGCTATGGTCAAGTGCTGAGTCTGTGTCCTGTTTAAGAGAACTTCCACGGAGTGTGGAACCTGTACTGTCAGGGGGTGTCCTAACACTATGGAATCACTTTGTCTGATAGCTAGAGCTGTTGCTGCAACTGATTTTAGGCACGCAGGCAAAGCCTGGGCTACTGGATCCAATGTACTAGAAAAATAAGCACAAGGCTTGTGTTTTCCTGCTTGATCTTGTGTGAGAACAGATAATGCTGTGCCATCGCGTTCAGTGACAAAAAGTGTAAAAGGTTTGCTGTAACATGGTGTCGCTAAAACAGGTGCTTGACATAGTGCTTTCTTCAATTCGTCAAAAGCAAGTGTATGTTCCTGAGTCCAAGGGAGGACAGTCGTAGTAGTTCCCTCCTGTGTTGTCAACTGTATGAGTGGCTTGGCTAGATAGGCATACTGGGGAATCCATTGTCTGCATTAAGAAGTGAGGCCAATGAAGGCCCGTACCTCCTTTTGTGTCTTGGGTTGTGGCAGATGTGCAATTAACTGGATACGGTCAGGTGTCAGCTGTCTACCCCTCTTGGACAGCAAGTGTCCTAGGTAAACCACTTGCTGGGCACAGAATTGTAGCTTCGAAGGGGATACTTTATGCCCCTTTTCGGCCAGAAAATACAAGACTGTCAGTGATGCACGTTCGCAGTCACGTTCTGTTCGTGCGGTGATCAATAGATCATCAACGTACTGGAGTAGGGCAGTGTCAGTAGGCATGTGAATACTGTCTAGTTGTCGTTTCAGTGCTTGGCTGTAAATACTAGGGCTTTCTGTGAACCCTTGAGGTGCACGTGCAAATTTGAAGCTTCGGCCATTTAAACAGAATCCGAAAAGGTACTGGCTTTCCGGATGAATGGGGACACTAAAGAAGGCGTTCTTGAGATCGATCACAGTAAAGAACGCTGCTTCGGAATTAATAGCAGTCAATAAGAAAGAAATGTCTGGGACCACTGGGTACTGGGGTATGATGTGCCTGTTCGGGCGCCAGATTATGTGGTAAATAAAATTACCGGGACTATTTTTCTATACATTAAATGACAATAAGGATAGCTCAATAAAATGAGAGGCAGAGTCCGTGGTATCTGAGTCATACGGGCTTTAATTAAGTGCCTCGAGACACTGGACATCGGGTTCCATCACCACTAAGGTTCAGGAAGGGATATTCAACATTTTATTACCATCACACATTATATATAGTAAAACTGAACAATTGCATTGAATACAGTAGGCGTGACAAGTGAAAAGAGAAAGATAAGAACACATGGGCGTAAAAGAAGGTGTGTACAGGGGCGTACACGGAGGTGTGTGCTGGAGGCGCCACAGAAGTGTCATAGGTGGGTGGATGCATTTGTTTAATCCTCGAAGGTCGATCACCAGTCTGTAGACCGGTGGTGCATTAGGGTCAGTTCGTTTAAGAATCGGGATGATAGGAGAATTACACACATTGGAGTCAGTTTCTACAACCACTCCTTGAGCAATGAGCTCGTCAATAATTTTCAGTAAGGCTGCTACAGCCTCAGGTGGTAACTTGTATTGTCGGATTCGGGGTAGTACAATTCCTTGTTTAAGAGTGACACGGTATGGTGTAATGTGCATGCAACCTACATCAGTTGGACCTTGTGCCCATAAATGCTGTGGTACATTCTGTAATCTCGGATCAAAATCTCTTAACACATAATGTCCTTTAAAATCACGTAAAAACAATCTCACTCCTTCCGGAGAACAACAAATCACTGCTCCTAGTTCTTTCAATGTTTTTATGCCAAGCAAGTTTTCTGGACATGATTTCGTAAGTAACAAGTCTGTTGTGCGGGACAATGGACCAACTTCTAGGGAAACTGGTTTCGATACTTCTTTAACAATAGGCTTTCCTGAAAATCCCAGGGAAACATTTCTTGAGCCTGAGAGGGGTGCCCCTGGAACCTCGTCATGACTGATGGTAGTTCTGCTTGCCCCCGTGTCAATCAAAAATTTTCTGTCTTTCCCTAATACCTGACTATGTACATAGGGACCCTCTTGATCTACAGGAACCTCGATAAGGGGCAAGCCAACCTCCCTCTCTAGGCTGTTTCATGAATACTGTTGATAATCTGGATAATCTGATTGTGCATACTGGTACATTTGCTGTGTAACTTGTTGTGTGGCAGCGATGGGCTGGGGTACGGCTACTGTCTGTTGGGCATTCTGTGGAGGTTGCGTGTTCTGCGGAACATGTTCCTGTCTAGGAGGACGCGGTCTTTCTTTCGTCTTGCCTGAAGCTATATTGTGTTTCAGAACGGCACATTCATTTATATAATGACCTGGCTGTTTACAGTAATTACATGTCCCTTTTACAGGAGCTGCAGAATGACTGGACGGTGGCGTACCCCTCTTCTGACTATCTGCTGGGACAGACTGCGCAACTAGTACTTTCATTTTCGTGTCTTTCATACGTCTCTTTTCGTGTTCTTGCTCCTCTTTGATTCGGTTCTGGTGGTACTGTAACATTTGTAACATTTGGGAAGGGGTATTAGCTTGCCAGGTACTCTCAACCTTCAGAACTCGATTTTTAACTTGTGGTAAGGAATTCTCTACTAATTTGGTCACAAAAAGATGTGGGTATGATTCACTACTTGTTTTCAGGCCGCTATTAATAATGAAACATTTCTCGAATCTGGAATAAAAATCACTAGTGTCTTCGTCTTGTTTCTGTTTACAAGCTGAGATGGCATCCCAGTCTTCCTTTTTAGTGGCTAGTAATCTTGGCAAGACCTGTACTAATAACTCGGGCAATGCTTTGGCTTTTTCCCCGAGACCAGTACCAGGGATTCGTGTATTATCTTCGTTTTCTAATTCTGCCCAGTCAATCTTTTTCTCTCCCACTTCCCATTCTTTTTCTTTAAGTTTTTCGTAAATGCCTGCTGGCAACAGTACCTTTAACATTTTAATGATATCGGGATACGTATACTCTCCCATGCGGAGCATGTCTTTTAATTCTCCGTGAAACCCTGCTGGATCTTTATCGTGACAGGGCACTAGTTTTTTCATTTCCAATAGTTCTATTTTAAGGGGGTGTAAACAAATACTCGTTCGAGCTTACCACCTGTAGCCCGGACGGGATGAACTTCTCGTAAGGGGTTCTGTCTGTCTATGTAAAATGTTTTCCTTACTGGGGGTGGAACAGGAACGAAATGTGGAGTCAGGAAAGTCCTGTATTTGTGTCGCTGTTCTAGAATGACATTAATTAAATCGGTACCTAGGCCTCTCCATCTATTTAGGAGTAACTCTTCCAATACATTATATAGGGGACCTGGATCAGAATGCTGACTTTCGTACAGTGTAATGAGATGTTGGATCATGTACATACCAACTAGTCGCTGTTCGTCTGGGGAAAGATTCAAAAATGTTTGCGCTACTATGTCATCTTTATATATGGTAGAATTGCTAGCCCATTGAACGGCTGATCGGGCTAGTTCCTGTTCATGCATGGTACTAAGCTCACTGTAACCTATTCGTTGTTTCAATACTTTATCGGTGGCTTGGAATAGATGCTCAAGAGAACATTGTTCTGGTATGGGAGGAAGAAAACTTTTCTTACATTCTAGGCGTATGGGTTTGTCAAAGGGTCTCGCCCTATCTACGTACGCTATTCTATCTGCGTTCTCAGTTGCTATATCATCGTCTTCTGAGGCTTCATCCTCTTTCTCGGTTTCGTTCTCATTGGCACGTTCTTTCTCCCATATCTCTAGAATTTCCTTACGGATTTTCCTGTACATTGACTCTATACTGGTCTGTTTATCATGCTTACCGACTGCTATGTTATCACTCCAATTTAACATACGTTTAGTTACTTCTCTGTGTGGTTGATCTTGTTCCCTGATCAAACAATTTATCAAGAACTGTAAAAGCAAACGTTGAGTTTCCACCTTTCTGTGTACCATGGCTTCCTGTATACTTTCTGGTCCCTCCCCCATTCTAATGAAGTGATATATCTTGTCTAATTTCTCTCTCATGCCTGGTAAAGTGATCAGATAATCTGTAACACGCCTTAATCGTAGTGAGTGTAAGACCAATGACTCCTCACCCGGTACTGGATCATATATACAATCAGTAAGGTTCTTTCTAAGGGTTGCGTATGTTGCCTTTGGCGTTTGTTCTAGTGCTAAATCTCGTAATGATAATCGTTTTACTTGAGGAGGGGTGGAGAAACCACCTCCCGCGGCTCCTAGATGTGAGCCACCGGGGCTTGCAGGGTGGACTGGTGCTGGTAAAGTAGGTGTAGGTAAAGTAGGTTGGTCCTGGGTTACAGGTGTATGAAAAGGATTGCCAGGACCAGTGGCAGGAGAAACTGTAGGGGGAATCGTGCCATTAACAGGGTTGTGTGGTTGAACATTTGGGGGAGGATTAGTATTTGCATATTCTGGGAAAGTGTTGTCTAAGTAGGAAGAAAGGAAAATTTTCGCTGCGGTCTGTTTATGACGGAGCTTAGTCGGGACCAATGGTGGCGGCAAGTTACAGGGTACTTCCGGGGTCGCCTTAGGCAGGCCCTCGGCGAGAAGGGGATACATGCCTTTAATAAGGGCATTTCTTTGTCTGTCTAATTGTTCTGCTCTAACTCGTTCACCTTCTTCTAGTAATTCCTTTTCTTGGGCTTTTTCTGATGCTTCCCTACTTAGTTCTGCTTTCCTGATTTCTTTCTCTGTTCTTCTATGCGCTTCTTTACGCCACAATTCTTTCTGGGATTGTCTGGCTTTCTTTTTCCACAATGCTTCTTCTACTCTCATGATGCAATCGGCATCCCATGTCCCTGAAACAGGCCATCTATACTTCTCTTCCAGATCCTTGGTGTAGTCAACCCATAAGTCTAAGTAGAGTATGGCATCTAAGCCATGCTTGTGGTACATAAAATGTCCGGGAGTGTCCCTAGGCGGGACGGGAACTGCTTCTTCGAGTATCCCTTTCCTAGTTCCTATCTGACATAATTTCGAAAACAGCGGCATATTTGAACTTACTTGAACGTGAACACAATAAACACAGTAATGAATTGCAAACAATCATTCATACCACGACATTACACACATTAAAACATTTCGAACAGATACTATCTGGTACATAGAAAAACATAATACTGAAAATCTCGAGAAACAATACTAGAATTCTGAATTACTGGATGCACTGCTAAAACAGTACAGACATACCGGTCCCATAAAGAGACACGTCATACCGTATCCACCTAAGTGAACACGTCTGGACCGGGCCTGTGTACCCAGACCCGTCTTGACCGGGCACAAATTAATGAACCCGTCTAGATGCGTTCCCAACAACGGTACTCACCGGGAAGCAAAACTGAAGGCCTCGGAAACTCGACACTGGACTGGACTGGACTGCTACGGCGTCCGGCTGTTACTACTCACTACGCATGCGCTTCGGAACAGGTGGGCCTCCGGATACCTCGGACCTTGCTCTCTCGGCTTGGGCTCTGGTCGGGACTCTCCGCATTCCTCACCGCCTCGTCTGGATGCTGGACCGCAGTCTCCGTCTCCTCCGTGGGCCTGAGGGAGTTAGCAGGAAAACCCGCAGGTGTGCACAGAAAGGGGTCCGTCACGGCTGTAGAAGGGGTCAGGGGCCTGCGTTACATCGCCGGCGCGTGGGGAAGGGGAGGGGTCCCTATTCGGGCGCCAGATTATGTGGTAAATAAAATTACCGGGACTATTTTCTATACATTAAATGACAATAAGGATAGCTCAATAAAATGAGAGGCAGAGTCCGTGGTATCTGAGTCATACGGGCTTTAATTAAGTGCCTCGAGACACTGGACATCGGGTTCCATCACCACTAAGGTTCAGGAAGGGATATTCAACATTTTATTACCATCACACATTATATATAGTAAAACTGAACAATTGCATTGAATACAGTAGGCGTGACAAGTGAAAAGAGAAAGATAAGAACACATGGGAGTAAAAGAAGGCGTGTACAGGGGCGTACACGGAGGTGTGTGCTGGAGGCGTCACAGAAGTGTCATAGGTGAGTGGATGCATAGAGAAATTCTGCAGGGTCAGCAGAAACCTTTACCCTGGATGCGCGCGCAACTGAGCATGACGTGTTATTGACGTGTAACTGGGGAGAGCTGGGGGACTTGACTTTAGCACTAGTAGAGGAGTCTGGTGTCTGGGATGTCAGAACGACCTGCACCTATAACATATCTGGTATCTTGTGTTTGGAGGATGTGTTGTCTGAAGCAAAAGGTCTTTCGGGCAGAGGCCATTCATCACTGAATGCTAGTGGGTGCATACGTGTCTTCGTGCAATGCGCGGGGCCACGGGCCTACTATGGCAACGGGTGCAGTAAATTACTTGTAAGGAGACAGGAAGGCCGGGCCCTTTGCTCTGCAGCCGGGAATATGTTTACCTATTTCACTAGACTGGAATGTGTTTTTGCGGAGGCTGAGCAGATAACTGTAGGCAAAATACCGTCTTGGCAGGCAGGCCAGGCCGAGCCGGGCACTGCTTCGCTGGGCAGGAAGTACGGTAGAGGTCAGGGATGCATACCTAAACTGCAGCTTTCAGAGACAGAAGAGGCTCGGAGCCTCAATTCAGGGCCTGGCTCGACTGAGCCAGAAAAACGTGTGCATCTTTAAACGTGCATCATGTAAAGACGTTGGCAACATAGGCTTAAGAACCAAATTAATGTTGCTTTCATGGAGGACTTGGTAGATGACATGTTAACGTTGGACGCAAATGCAAATGCGTCTTCATTTTCGGCCATGGAGGGAGAATGCATGGAGGTCATGCACATACATTGAACGTTGGGGTACACGATAGGGGACATACTTGGCCATATAAAATTCAATTATTCTGTAATTTGTATTAAAATGTATAATATGATATGTTTTTAATGTTGTGATTTTGAATAATGAATTATAAATTTACTGTATGAATAAATCTTAACAGAAGTTTACCAAACATGTATTGTGATGATTATCATTATAGCCAGTAATATTGTCGGTAATTTATGAAAATCTACAATTGTCCCTATTGTGATACTGTTATAATTTGAACACACCATATTGTACCTTTGCCTTTCCCGCCCATTTGATGGCATGCTGTCTTAAACAATATACCCCTATTAGTAAATATTGAAATCGGACATATCCTTTACTGTCCATTCAATTGGGACTTCTTTGTTTTAAACATTCTTCCCCCCAGTCCCTTACAAGTCTGTGTGGGGTCCTCCTTTTCTTTGAAATAAACCATCATAAACATTAGCATAATTTTTTATCAATATCAACATTTCCCCCACTAGTTGAATTTATAACTACATTATCCAACCAATACTTCATGACAGTCACATTGTTGGGAACATATTGTTCTTCAGTCTTGACTACTACCAGTTTTCTTATTTACTTGCATTCTACCTAATTTGAGGACAGCATTTTTACAGCAGGAAAACCCCCAATTGTAGGAAACCACACAAGAACAATAAAAAGATGAGAATGGGTAACAGTGATGTGCACAGCCCAGTCAGCCACCTTGGGAGCCAGGCAAACCAATGTATATACTGTGCCTACTCACGGGCACCCACCTTCTCATGCTTGCGTCTTTGTAAGTGGTGCTGTGCTAGGATGGCAAGAGTCAGAGTCCCATTGTATAGGTCATTACCTGGTATCAGCGGGCAACAGGATGCACCGATCTTGGAACACACCTCCCTCCATTGCGGTCATTAAGTCCAACACATATCGATATTGCATCACCATGAGGTGGATTGCTCTCAGTTCTTTTTTGATTGCATTTAGGCTGAGTTCAGTGCTGTTCATTATTTTGAGAAGCTCCCACATGATTATCATTAACCAGCAGGCATTTGTTTTCTTCTGTACTGTGAAGAAGGGTATGGACCCCCTGCATTGATCTGAGTGTCAGAAAACAGTCTGAACTCATCCAGAATGTTCTTGTACTGAACGCAACTGAAATATTCGGTAGCTCTTTTCTCTCGAGCCTGATGCAACAAATTCCTCTTCTTCTCTAGCAGGTGTTGATGTAACTATGACAGATCTACTTATGGAATGACCAGGGCTGGGGTGTGTATTGTAACGAGGGAGCAGAGGCCATGCCATCCAGGGACGAGTTAAGTGCAAGTGAACTCGCCACACTGCCAGGAGTAATGCATCAGCGTGGAGGTGCCCCTTTGCATGTCTGAAAATTGCAGCTCTGTACCACAGTTCTCCTCTATTCCCAGAGGAATGGTTCCTTTGGCTCTGAAACACAAGTAATGCAGTGTACATTTCCATAACATTAAGGGTTGTGCCTTCCCTTCTAAGCACGTATATCTATACACTTCAGTGTCCTAGATTTCCTGACATCTGATATATATGTTTTAATTCAACCCTCTCCTACGAGACTCCTTTCCTCTGGCATCATTGAGGTGGATGGCCCTACATTGGAACTCCATGTCTGGGGTCCATTTGTTATTTAAGAAGACAACACCAGAAATGCTAATGGCCATCCTGGTATCACAGATGGAGGTGGTAGCAGACATGTTCATGCATTGGTGCAATGATTTTTCTACTTCTGAGAATCCCTTTTCTGGAAAGTTTCGGGCCAAACAGTATCCTCCCCCATGGTGCCCCCCCTGCGCATCTTATTTACCTCTGTTTGAATGTTTCTAGGCTCGGTCAAAAGATACAGTTCTGTGGGATTGGTCTGGTATCGGGTCAGATTCACTACTACTCTATTGGATTCTGTGCTATGGCATACGTTGTCATTGAACAGATATAACACAACCTGGCTGTTGTCTTGGAGCCTACTGCGGTGATGTGCTGATACCACATGTTGTGTATGAGGACGCAGTGTATGCATGTGGAATGCTAGTGTTGGATTTGGTGTTAGTGTAAATGATGTGGGAGAGGTCCCTACGCAAGTGTGGTGATAGCTTTGGGGTAGAGTCCATTACACTAGGCAGTGCATTGATGACAAATGGATGCAGACACACCCTCAGCAAACAAAGGGTACATAGAAGTGCAACAATATATAACTTATGGAGCATTGTAGAACTTAGGGCTGGATTCAGGGAAGGTGGAAGTGATCCTCCGACTTTGGAAATCTCTTTAGTTCATGAAGGTTTGAGGTAAAAAGAAAGGTCACTGTACAGATTGTAGGTGTAAATGCAAACACTGTAGATCCTGCAGGGCGCAGAATTGACAGCAGAAAAGGTGGTGCAATTAGATGTTTAGTCGACAACCTGTTAAATAAGAGCTATGTTTGTTTGGATAGTTCACAACAATACATCATTGCATAAGCCTTCATTTCTCCCTATTCATTTGTGCCAATTTAGTGAGGCACTGGAAGTCTGCCGTAGTCGGGTCATCGTATTTTAAAAACTGCATTATGGTACATGGGACACATTGATTTTGTTTCTTTTGAAGGGGTATGCTTTTCCTTATTCATTATTCGTTTATGCAATTTTAGTGAGGCACCTGAAGGTTGCCCCAGTTTGGGTATCTTATTTTGAAAAAGTGCATTATGGTACATGGGACACATTCATTTCTAGGTGTTGTTGCACTTTTAATTTTCATGGAATGCCAGTCGTCCTCCCTTTCTGTTCCTAGCCGGCAGGCAAATTGGTGTAATATTTTTTTAGGGGCTTATCTTGTGAACTGGGGTGTTATTAACCCATTTAGAGTTACAGGACATCACCAGCCCTTCTCTCCAAGGTGTACCTATATGGTGCAATCAGGGCAGTTGGTGTTTTGACCTACACATGCATGGGGTGATGTATACCAGAGGGGGCATTCCGCAAAAGAGTACCTTGAGGTCTCATGTATACCCCTCTAATTCCGGAATGCAGAGTGCAAAGTGACCTTCCCAGTTGCATCATGTGTCTTGACTGTGCCCCTCATCTTGAAACTTCCTTTTGGGCTAACTTGGGCTTCCTTTTATTGGTCCATTGGGTGCTTTCTTAGATCCCTTGTGATTGGTTATCCATCTTATCAGGAAAATGGAGGTAGTTGGAAAGCTATCCTGTGGCCTCCGTGGGTTTCTGATATTTCAGTGTTTTAGCCGGAGTTTACTGTTTCTATTGGATGGTGTGTGCAAGGCCTGCTGTGATGACTGACTGATAGGCCTGTTGGTGTAGTGAGAGCATTCCAAAGATATAATCTCAAATGGATCTGTGATGGACTTTTGCAGACCCCCTCTTCCCCGGCACCCTCCTCTCCTTCAGACCCTTAAAAATGTGAGGGACAAGAGAGAAAAAAAATTGCTGTTTGGAGAACCCGGAGTCTAAGTTCAAGAACTCATTGAGATTCATGTAGTGAAAAGGATTGTCTGGGGTAGTTGGCTGTTTGGACCTTCCTGATCGACTCTGCACCATGCACTGCCTCGCAACCAGTTGGATGCAGTGGAAGTGAATGGGAACCCTGGCTCCCAACATTGGAAGACAGACATCATTTTGGAACTGAAAGAGGGCCTCCATTGGCTGGAGACCTTAACTTTTGTGGATGCAGCGGTTGGAACCACATGGCATGAATAAATTCTTGGTCCCGGCCCGGAGGCCCGAGAATGGAGTCTCTTACAACTGGTTATTGGAACCCGTCCCAATTGGACTTGGCTTTGGGGACCTTGGTGCCTGCTTTAAAGACTGGACGGGTAGTTGGCCTGCCCCCTCATCAAACTGCCCTCCCCCTGGGGTGTGGTCAGCCAGCCCTGCCCTTGGGTATCAGCAGCAGAGTGGGGCCTATGCTCCCACAGGCACCCTGGAACAGCAGACCCTAGCGAGGTTACCCGATCGACAGAACACGTTCAGCCGCCCTGACTTCCTTAATGTAATGCTAATATTGTCTCATTGTTTATTCTTTTGAGTTTTGGTATGGTGATTTTGTGGGGTGTGCATGGTATGAATGGCTCCTTACTGGGGGTTTTGACTTAGTGTATGTTTGAGTTCTTTGTTTGTGCAAAGTCATTGACTCCCCAGATAGTTACCCTCCCTGTCATGGTTGTGGCTTCAGTCTCTGTTGGGCAGGGTACCCTGTCTGTGGCTGGTGCTATCACGTACATTCCCAATTACCTGATCCCTGTTGTGGTGGTGCCATAGCATACTGTATTCACTGGGGTTGTGTGTATGGTTGATTCAGGTTTTCCAGCATTTGGTTTCGTGATTGCTTTTTTTCAGGGACTGGCCCATGTCTTTATCAACTTCTGTGTTTGATACGTTTTTAACCGGCATCCGTTGACAATGTGGCCATTTAGCGGCAGTAGTAACATTGTTTGATGTTAGTTAGTTAGTTAGTTTTTAAAACTTGCGCAACAGCTACCCGAAAAGGGTTTCCCGGCACAGACAGATAAGCCAAGATGTCAAAATCCGATTATTTATCAAACAACCAGGTTTTAAGTGATTTGCGGAAAGTGATGTAATTTGTCTCATTTCGGAGCGTAACTGGGAGTGAATTCCAAAATGAGGGCCCTAAGAAAGCAAATGATTTCCCCCCCATCCGGGCCAGTTTGAATTTGGGGATGACAAATCTACCTTGAGAGGCTGATCTTAGATTCCGGGACAGTATGTCGGGTTTAGCCAGAGCACGAGGTAGCTGGGGGCCATTCCTGATTTAATTTTGTGAATGTACATGAGGGTCTTAAATTTTACTCTACTCTCTATTTTCAGCCAATGTAGGTTACGTTGATGTATTGAGATCTAGATGTCCTGGGAACTCTACACAGCAGTCTAACTGCCGCATTTTGTGCCATCTGTAATCTGTGGATTACAGGTTTGTTTGATCCCACATAAAGAACATTTCTGTAGTCAAGCCTTGATGTAATCAAGGGATTGACTATGGTTGTTCTGGTTGTTTCTGGAAGCATCCAGCAGATTTTGCACAGCCATTTTATGATGGTAAAGCATATGGCTGTGACTTTTACTGACTGGGAATGCATACTTAGGTTCTCATCGATTAGCAAAACTAAATTTCGAACTTGCGATGAGGGAGAGGGAAGGACACCCATTTTGCACGGCCAGTGCTGTTGGCTCCAGATATCTTTCTGCTTTCCTAGTATCAGTATCTCTGTTTTCTCTTCGTTCAGTTTCAGGAAATTAGATTGCATCCAAACTGCTATATTATTTAGACCAGTTTTAAGTACTGAGGTGGAGGTGTTGTTATGAGCT
This sequence comes from Lissotriton vulgaris, assembly GCF_964263255.1. Lineage (NCBI taxonomy): Eukaryota > Metazoa > Chordata > Amphibia > Caudata > Salamandridae > Lissotriton > Lissotriton vulgaris. The sequence goes on along the minus strand of NC_141685.1, from coordinate 360,315,255 downwards.
GATAGTGAGAATATGATTTGTGAGTCGTCTGCATACGAGTAAATGGACAGTCCAGATTTCTCGGCCAGCTCAGCAAGAGGTCTTACATAGAGATTGAACAACAGCAGGGTGAGAATGGACCCCTGTGGCACACCATGGGCAAAAGACTGGGTTTTCGAACAAGTATACTGAGAGAAAACTTGAAAAGTTCTATCTGAAAGGAAGGCCTTTATCCAGTTAAGGGCGGCTCCACCAATACCCTGTGAGCTCAGTGTATTAATGAGTACAGTGTGAGATACAGTGTCGAACTCGGCGCTCAAGTCTAAAAGAATGAGCGCCACTGTTTACCCCCTATCAAGGTGTTGGCGGAGGCCTTCCGTGACTCCCAGAAGAGTGGTATCAGTTGAAAAACCAGCTCTAAAGCCTTATTGTAATGAATAGAGTAAGTATAAATGTGTTTTTCTAAAATTTTGGACAATATCGGAAGTAATGATATTGGATGATAATTATTGGATACCTCAGGATCAGCATTTGTCTTCTTTAGCAGAGGATGAATCATGGCTTATTCAGGAGATGTGTTCAGGAGATGTGTTATCACAGATAACACTGAATTGTTTAGTTGCTTAAATATGGTGGCCGGAAGGGGATCTTTCGGCAATCCTGACTTGATGGTGCTAAGGAGTAGGGCTAAATTATCTGTGGTGAGATGGGGCCAGTTTTTGAGGGAACCGTCTGTGCCGTTATAATTTCCTGCTTGCTTGTCGGGGTAGAATGGCATCTTAGGGAGGAGTGTTATAGAACAAATTGAGGTATCCTGTACCTCTTGTTTTGAGACAATCTCTTGATAGATTTGATCTACTTTATTAATGAAGAATAGACCTAGTTCCTCATATTTGGACTGAGTCAGCGCAGGGGACTTCACAAAAGTTTCTGAGCCTGATAGTTCTTTTACTGTGTTAAACAAAGTTTTAGCCCAGTTTGCCGCCTTCGAAATGGTTGTATTCACAAAGTTGGCTCGGGCCTGTTTACAGCATTTGTGGAATTTATTCAGAGCCACTTTATAGGTTGTTTGGAGGATTGGGCATAGTCCCTTCTCCATTTCCTTTCCAGGGTCTTACAATTTGTTTTTTATTATTTTTAGTGATTCATCATACCGTGGCGCCGGTGGACGATGATTATTACTTTTTTGACTGGTGGTAGGAAGACAGATGTCGATAGCCTCTATGAATATAAATAATACGGTAATGGGAGGGTCCAAGGGGATGTTTACCGACCTAACACAGCTAAAACCCCTAAACAAATCAACGTGGAAAACGTAGAGTAGCTATGGGTCAAATAACAAGCTGCGGACTCTCTATACACCTGACAGGAAGAGAATGATGAATAAAGCCACGTACTTACAAAATGTATGTGAGACAATTAAACACAAAAGAGGATATTTACTGAATCTGTAAAAATACCCATCAGTTGTCGATCGAGACCGCCCTTGTCATCATCTGGGATCCTTCACACCAGGAAGGGTAGGCTCTATTTACCTACGCCGTAGCCAGGTGAGGTCGAGCGTTTCTCTCCTGCCAATTAGGAGAATGTCTACACCTAGGATACCCAGGTGACATCTGTCCTTTTTTTAAAAAAAATCACAAAAATCCTTTTGTTCATCACTTAATAAGCAGAAGCATCACCCGGTCCTGATGAAAGCAGCAGATACCTACTAGGGTCCATGAGCCTGCAGAAACATGTTGACCTGTTAATATACATGGTAGCTATTAGCTAAAACTACTATATTGCACTGGTTTTATTTATTTGGAAGCAGAGAGGTACCGATAAAGTTTCTTTCCTCTTTTCTCCCCAATTTTAGTTTTTTGTTTCATTCACATTCTTTGCACTGCTTTAAAGTTGTCATCACACACCTATGTTGCCTCTGTTTCACTGGGACACACCTATCATGTAATTCATGCAAATGGGGTTGTAATACCTACCCTTCCTGGTGTGAAGGATCCCAGATGATGACAAGGGTGGTCTCGATCGACAACTGATGGGTATTTTTCCACATTCAGTAAATATCCTCTTTTGTGTTTAATTGTCTCACATACATTTTGTAAGTACGTGGCTTTATTCATCATTCTATTCCTGTCAGGTGTATATAGAGTCAGCAGCTTGTTATTTGACCCATAGCTACTCTACGTTTTCCACGATAGCCTCTGTGAGCCATTCTTGTACTACGGCCGCGAGGTGATCAACATTATGCTCTAATGATGGCTTTTGGGCCTCCAGACAATTATTAAGTCTGTTTATGTCTAATTTTTTCCAATTTCTCTTTGCTTCTCCTGCCATTGCCACTGCCACTGTATGCTGCTGCCAACCTCCTTGATTCCTGCCATTGCAGTTAGGTTAGCTCTGGGGCTTTGAGGTGGAGCCCCCTTCAAGACTAATCCCATTTGTATGCTCATGACCAACGCGGCCCCCTCAATGGCGGCCTTCTGCAATTTGTGTTGAACCAACATAGCGGTTCTCTTTGGGTTTGCTCCTGTTTCTCCATATCCTTCTCCTGTTTCTTTTTGTAGTAGTGCAATGTGTGGGCCTGTGTCTCTCTAACCATAATATGCTATCCAAACCAGTCTGTTTTTTTGGTGGGCAGCCCCTTTATGAGGATGTTATAGAAGAACGTGACTTGCGGGCCAATATCAACCCATGACTGTCCGGTCTCCTGTCCCCAACGTTCTCTCATTCTATCTAAAATCCCAATTATCTTCTCCCCAGGTTTTATAGTTTCTGCCATTAACCCTCCTACATCCGTGCAGTCAGAAATATTTCCCTCAGACGCATCCAGATCTGGTGCCGGTACAAATTGAATGCGGCCCCATCATGCTCGGTGTTTGTCAGTGACTGCTGGGATGCAAGATCAGGTGACCACTGTGTTAGTCTGTTCTCCGATGAGGACACTTAGCATACTTTTAACATCGCCTAATGCTAGATTTACTCCTGAGGTGTTCTTCTTAAAACATGAGATCCATTTCCCCAATCCATCTATTAAGGGCAGCAATTTGATCCTTAGCCCTTCTTTATCCATCTGGGCCAAGGGCACATAGATGGCCCCTGGCCTTCCCTTCTGCAGCAGTGGTATGGGGGAGCTCCACTGTTTTTCCCCAATATAGCATTCCCATCTACATAGGCATACCTGCATATAGGGGAAGCTCCACTTTGAATCTCCCTCTCCATTCTGGATGCAGTCTTCCATGACAGCCATGTCCTCTGGTTTGAAGGATCCGTCCTTGGGCCATGGCCTATCATACTGATCCTTTCCCTCGGTCCAGCGGGCTAGCAGGTGGCAAAATGGTCTTGCGACAATCTCACCTTCCTCTCAGGCCACTATATCCCTTGGGATTATTCTATCTATCCTGTGCGTCTGGGAGGGACAGCAGACGTCTTTGTCGCTGCTGCTCCTGTGAACATGCAAAGGTACCATCTACCTTTGCATGTTCACAAGAGCTACCTTCTACGTCACAATTGAGTTTGTACAAGGCAAATATAGTCCCTGATTTCCTGGTTGGCAGCTCTTCTACATTGGTGATCTGGTGAGACCCAGGTCCCAGCCAAAACCCTCTCCTCTAACTCTACCTCGGATTTGGCCTAGAAAGGTGCTCTGTGCCTACCCTTGCTCTCCTCAGAACAATGGTGTGCTGCTCCTCAGTCTGGCAGGCCTTGAGCTCTCCCTCTCCTTAGTTCACACCTTTCTTCGACCTCCCACATGTGTCCTTCGTTCCAAACTATTTGCGGTTCATTTAGGTCAGAACTTGGGGGGCGTGGCTTGACTGCCGAAGCAATGTGGCGGGTCCCGAGTGAGCTCCGTTGAGACACGTATCTCTTTCCCGACCCTGGAGCCTCTTCTGACCTCCTGCGGTATTTATAGCAATGTGAAGGCGGGGTGAGTCTTCTGGAGTGTTTCGATGGACATTCCTGCACTGATTTTGGCGTTGCGCCAACTTCTCCTCAGTGCAATGCGCGTGGCCGCCATTTTCTACTGCGGCGCTCGCGCTCGTTTATTCCTGCCGCTTTTACTGCCTTCAGTGCCCTAATATGTTTTCTGCTGCAGTATATTCAATTGTTTCATCAGCATTTGGATCCTTTCTTATTGAATCTCTGCCTGCACACCAAATACTGTTGCTATTATGCAATTTTATGCCTTTTTTGAATGCCTAATGTCTCTCCAATGAGGGCTCCTTTCTTCACTCAGGAGATAGTGGGAGCTTTCTGGCCAGTGTACGCTTCATATGCCTTTTTCAAGCTCTGTGTCTCTTAATTCTGTCATCATAGAGTTACTTTCCCACCAGTTTTTTATGTTTTTTTATGGTGACTTAAGGGTTTGAAGGCCAAATGAGTTGCTATATGTGGTACCTTTGAATTATTTTACTCTTCATCCTCATAAGAAGTGCTTTCAGTCGCCATTTTGTCTTTTCTCAATATCAGTCTCATATTACCACTGATTTTCTTTCAATTTTTCAACCATGGTCAACGACCTTCATTCAGTTAGATCTTCTTCCACTGGTACAAAATCTAAAAGGCATAAAAATGACCCACCTTCACCTATCCTCTCCTTGCAGAATCCAGTTTTGGACTCTATACTAGATGAAGTTTGTGGTCTTCAACCATTTATGTCCACTACTAATGAAAAATTAAAACAGATTGAAGAAAGATGGATCATCATGGAAGGAAATGGGCTTGAACTTGAACAACGGGTCAGCGACCTACAATATGTTTCTTCTAAGATTCCATTACTTGAGTCAGAAATTCTCAAGTTAAAAGTTAAAGGACCTTGAAAATCGTAATCTCAGAAATAATCTACCCCTTTACGGGTTACGGTTTACCGGAAAATATTGAAGGCTCTCATTTGGTGGCTTTTTTACAGAAGTTTCTTCCAGAACTGTTAGAACTGCAACCATCACCATCTCCTCTAAAAATTCAAAGAGCACACCGTATGGGTCGTCCAAATCCTGCATCAACTAGACCACATGGGATCATACGGCTTTTTCTGGAGTTTACTGAACGGATGCACGTCTTGAGGGCAGTGAGACTTCAATGTCGTCTTACCTGGTCAGTTCATAACATTTTTATTTCACAATATGTTTCTAATGCAGCAAATGCCAGTCGCAAATTATTTCTTGCTCTCCGCCCTCAAATGAGACAACTGAACATCTAATTCGGAATTCTCCACCTGTGCCTCTGTAAAATAACACATGATGGTCGCTCAACATCTTTTGATGATCCTGATAAACGTAACTCTTTCTCAATACTATTTCCTCTCGCAGTGTGGACACTTCTAATTAACTTATTTTCCTTTTTCAGGGTTGTTAATCTGTTATCTGATGTTTGCATAATATTTTCTAGTTGTCGGTTATCTTTTTCTTTTTGAGGTTCTACTTTTGATTTTGATTTTTCTCTTATGGGTGTCCGTGTTCTTCACTGTCACCATGCTTCTCTCAACTTGTGTTTCTCTCTTTCATCAGATCTGGATTTTCCTCCTTGATCTCTCTACCTATTTTCTTCTTCTATCTTCCTGTCCTTCTCCCCTTTCTTTCGTTCTTTCCCATTCTTATTATTTTCTCTTTTTGGCGATTCTGTTGTTCATTACATGTTTTGTCCTTTGTAATGTTCTTTATTCATCACGCAATAATTGGTGTCTCTCTTGTCTTTTTCATTGGTCCCACAGTTTCTTTTATGTTGAATATGCAGTATCATGTTCCTGTTTCATCCACTCTCCCTAAACCATCTCCATGGTTAATGTCGTCTTGTGGAATGTTTGTGGTCTAGGTCATCCTGTTAAACGTCAAAAGGTATTGTCTCATTTAGCTAAACTTAATGCTCAAGTTGCTTTTTTACAGGAAACCCACTGTAATGATGTTGAATCTTTAAAACTCAAAAGCAATTGAGTTAACCAAGTTGTTTTTTCACCTGCTATTGATCATCACGGTGGTGTTGCTATACTGTTTCACAAATCTCTTCATGCTCAAATAGTGTCGTCAGAATGTGATTCTAATGGTCGTTGGGTGTTAGTTGATTCTACTATTAACAAAACATTAATTACTTTTTTCAATGTTTATGGTCCTGTGAAACCAGACACAGAATTTCGGAATACTATAAAAATGAAATTGTTGTCTATCTCTAACTCTAATGTGATGATTGGTGGCAATTTTAATAATTGATTAGACCCTTTCTCAGACAGAATATCTAATTATAAATTTAAACCTGATAAGACCCATAAACCATTTCAAACAGCTATTTCCTCTCGTCCTTTATTTGATTATTGGAAAACATGTAATCCTGACGCCTCTGAATTTACCTTTTGTTCTCCTGTTCACCACACAAGGTCTCATATTGATTATATTTTCATTTCTAAATCATTGTTACCTTGTCTCCAATCATCTGAAATTGGTTCTATTTTTATCTCTGACCATGCTCCCGTCTCCACCTATATTGATGCATCCCTATCACCCCTCAAACAAGGTCTCTGGCCATTTAATAATTACCTTTTAGCTGACCATACACTTATTTCAGAAGCAAACACTTTTATTAAATAATTTTTCGATTTTAATAAATCACTAGATACCTCAGTACATAATAACTGGGATGCTTTTAAAGCATCATTTAGAGCGCACCATTGTTTATTCATCTAAGAAGAAAAAATTGTTGAGTAAATAATATACAGAAACACTAAGTCTCATTAAAACTTTGGAACATAAATACTTCTCCTCTAGATCCTCTTCCTCTTTACAAGATTTAATTAAAGCCAAATCAATTCTCTCGATAAAATTGTCACTGTTAATGCTTGCAACGTTCTCCTTAAGATCAAATCTAAATATCATGAGGTTGTTCATAAATCTTTATTTCGGCCAATTAGAGCCATAAAAGAATCATAAAAACAACAGTACATAGACATTTGTAAATAGAGGAATAAGTAGATTTACATACAGTTAGATGGGGTTAGGAAATAAATACAATAAAATCCATAATTTAGTTAAAAAGGCGTATATAAAAACATTAACTGTTCCAATATTAATTTCTTCTCAAAAATTCATAATTGTACTGCCATTCAATAAATCGGAACACACATCGGATACAGAGTACTCAAACACATTCCTGATAATTTATAAGTTCAGACCCATTTCTTTACGTTCAAAGCTAAGTGCCAAAAGGAATCTGCTGACGCCGAAGACAATCACTTGCCTGGTGTCCGTTTTCATAATCCTATATGCTTCATTATATGAGCGTACGCCAATGGCATTGCACAGTGGCTTAATCCATCTTTTCCTGGCAGTCACATATGCTGCACAGAAAAAGAGGATATGGTTGTCATCTTCTTTAGTACAGTTCTGACACCACATGCATATCTCACTTGTTATCGGTCCCATGGACTTAGGCCACCTTGCTAGAGTTACATTAGTTTTCAGCATTCCATACCTGAATTTCAAGTATAGGCTTTTAGCCAAAGGTGGTCCGACCTCGTCTAAGAAGTCCTCAACGTATGGAGTATCCTTATAAACCAAAACATTACTTATCATTGATCCACCAGCATGGCAGTTTGAAGATTGCATATTATATAAGCCCAGAAATTTGTTTTCACCAATTTCTTAGCGCTTTGCGTTAGACTTGAGGGCTCTTCCCAAAAATGGGACAGCCCAATTCTACACAACAATGTTCGCACATGTTTCAACCATGCATTGGAATTATGCAGATACAATCTCATTATTTCAAGAAGGCCATCTCTGTAATCTTCGAGTTCTGGAGTACACCAGAGTCTCACCCAAAAGGATAATGGACGTAGGATTGCATAATGGTCTGTGCGCTTCATATTTAGGTCTAGCAGTAAAGGTAAAAGTGGGGTTCGTTTAGGTAATCTTAGAAGGTTTCTATAAAAATTATTTTCACTTCTCATAAAAAGATTCCCAGCTATTGGCCCCCATATTTCTGCACCGTATAGCGCTGCAGACTGGGCCTTGAACTTAAACACTTCTAATGCTGGGGATACTGCCTTACTCTGACTCGCCCCATGTTTCTTTAAAATAGGAAAAGTGTTCTGAGATAAAATCATTTTACTCTTCTCTGCTTGGGTTTTCCACGAATGCTTTGAATCTAAAGAAACACCCAGGTAGGTAAAATTTGACACTAGTTCCAATTTTTGATAATTTAAAAATAAATTCCCCTTGAAGCTTTTATGAGGATTTATGGCCATACATTTTGTTTTTTTCGTATTGATCTCCAAGCCTATTTTAATACATTAGAGTTGAAATGAGTTTAAAAGGGATTGCAGACCTTTTGGTGTTTGCTAAATTAAAATTGTGTCATCTGCAAATAAGAGGGCAGGGACCCTTACTCCATTTAGCCTGGGGCAATCATTTTTACAATCCTCCAAGTGTGCAGGAATATCATTAACAAATAAGGAGAAAAGCGTGGGAGCCAGCACACACCCTTGGCGGACACCACCCATTACGGGATAGCTTTTTTCAGTTTGTTTGGTCCCCAGCACACTCTTGCATAATTGTTTTCATGTAGCCTTATGATCTGTTGGAGTAAGCATACCGGCAACCCCTGCGAATACAGGCAGTCCCATAAAAGATCCCGCAAAACTAAATCAAATGCAGTCCTAAGGTCTACAAAAGCAACATATATGTGCTCTTTCCTTAAATAAACATACTTCCAGCAAAGGCAACAAAATCTAAAAACTTGATCAATAGTACTTATACTACTCCTAAAACCTGATTGGAACTTAGTAAGTATGGCATTCTCATCCATCCAAGAGTTCATACGTATTAAAATATGCCTGGCAAATATCTTTTGTAAAATATCCATTAAACTAATTGGGCGATAGTTGTACGGGTCATTCCTATCGCCCTTTTTAAAAATTAAAACAATTTCCACGCCCCACCAACTGTCAGGATAATCTGCACCTGCTACTAGCATATTAAAAAGATGGTTAATATAGGGTGCCCAGATGTTTATCTTGTGTTTACATAAGTTGCCTGGGACTTTGTCTAGGCCTGGTGCCTTACCATTTTTAACCATGTTAATAGCTAGCTCAGTTTCTCCTATAACAAACTCTAAAGTGCAAGTGCATGAAGAATGCCAGGGCTGATCATTTTCCCTTGACCCCGTATGTTCTGGGGCTTTATATAAATGAGAGAAGTGGTCAACTTAGGTCTGCTCATCAAGGAACACATCCTGAGCCACTCTTCCTACATGATTCCCATTTGCCACCAATCTCCAGAACCCCACATTGTCCTTATTCTTTGCTGCCGATAACATATTCGCCCAACTTTCCTCATCCCAGTTTGATCTAGCTTTTGCCTGGGTCATTTTATTTTCTTTTCTTGCCACCTTGATCACTTCTGGTGCTTTACTTTTCTAAAAGAGTAGCCTTGCCAATATGGCAGTCCTTATCATACCACGATTGTCTGCCAACTAAGCTATTGTTCTTTTGACAGTGTTTTTAGGCAATTTTTAATAAATGGTATTAATGCTTTGAATAACCCATTATGTAGCTCGATAAAAGTATAGTCCCCTGCTGATTGAATTGTATGACTGGAGAAAGTGTCTGCTAAAAGCGAGTAAATACACGCTAACACTTCTCCATGATCCAATATTTGAACCCATTTGAGCGATCGTCTGTTATTGCTTACTAATGGAGCATCATTGTTGGAGTTAGTCAGAATGGGGCTTCCAATCACTTCACTATCACTGGGAAATAAGCACGGGCGAGTATCAATTGAAGTGGACGATGATCGCTTTCAAACCTGGGCATAATCTCTAGGCCTATCAAATATGGCCAGATATCAAAGGTTGCAAGGATATAGTCGATTTTGCTTTGGGAGTTGTTCTTTACAAAAGTTGCAGCCTTATGGGAATCAGAGGGGAGATGCCCATTGCAGGCCCTCATCCCATATACAGTTGCCAACCTCATTTTTTGGACTGCTAGGGGAGTACAACGCACCGCCTCAATGTTAGATAAAGGTGGAATGTTATTAGCTCTGTCCTCTTCATCAAAAACGTCACCGAGACCCACAATTGGCTCATAGTTACAGTTCAGGTCTCCACCTATTATCATACTCGGTATCTCTTCCAAACCATTTATAAAGCTATCTAATTTTTCCAGTGTCTGATACTACCTAGATAAGCTGCATGGTCTGTTATAAATGTTAAATAGGAGGAGAATCCTGCCTTCTTTGGTATTAACCTTCAGGCCAAGTATGTCCACTGAATCAAAAACTAATAAAGTTATGCGGATCTCCAGGGATACCTTTACCCATATAGTGAGTCTCCCAGAGAGCCTACCTCTAACTGAGGCTACTGCCTCAATATTGTAGGTCCTATATCCGACTCTATGCGATGTTTTCAGAGCCCATGTTTCCTGTAGGAAGCTAATATCGCTAGAATCTATGTAATTGCTCCATTCAGGACCACACAAGTTTTTCATAAGGCCCACTATATTCCATGATGTTAAAAATAGGTTTGGCGGTGTACAACCCATCCTATCTATCCCGTGATCATCTAAATTTACATCTTGGATACCTACATTGGTGCCAGTATTAGCCCTATATATTACTCCTTCAACACCCGTTGATGGAGGCGGACCCTGACTCACCTGAACGTCAATTCCTATTGCTGCCTTGTTCAACGCTTGAACAGCGGTTTCTTGTGGGAAAACATTAGGCTCTTTTCGCCCGCATAAATCCATGCCTACCTCTTATTCATCTCCAAAGTTGGTAGATCCCAGAATTTATTGGAGATGTGAAGAGGAAACAGAGTAACCGGCTTCCTGCCTGCTCCCTCAATCGATGATCTATAAAAGTACCTTAGTGGGAGAGCATGAATATTAGTGCGTGTCTTCTGGGACTCATCACATACTCTCAAAAGGTGACGTACTGTGTTAGGGCGAATAAAATTTACGACTATACAGTCCCCATCAACGTCTTTCTTTTGCTCTCCCACCCAACCTACCCTTCGAACCATGATAATCTCATTCGTTTTTTGTGAGCTGAGTCCTTTATACTTTTGTAGGCAATCCACAACCTTATTCTTATTGCTGTGCCAAGTTTCTGTTTGATCTCTCCTCAGTGCTGGTACTCCAGTTAAAACTAAAACATATGGGCATGCTGCTGGAGGTAATGTTAAATTGTCACTATTAGGGGTTACATCGGGATCATTAGGCTTGGATATGGGTAAAGGCAAATTACTATTCCTACAATGACCCAAATTCCCTGATACTTGATCAAGCCTTCTACCCCCTGAACCGGAGATATTAATTCGTGGTTCAGTCACATTTGATAATCGAATTCTCTCACTTGGGATGGCTGATTCAACCGAGGGAGTTACACTGTCTGTGCCATGGTCTTCGTATTTGGGATCCCTTCTTTAACTCTGACTTCGCTTAGTGTTTTTTCCACAAATGCTTTAGCACCTTCTTCAAAAATATCTTTCTCCTTTTTAATCATAACATCCAGTTCCATTAATGCCTGTTTTATACCTTGGATTTTGTCATCTAAATCCTTCATCCTGGAGACCATAAGATGGTTTATTTGCACCTGTACTGATTGCAGAGTGGATTTGAAGATATCTGCAACAACAGTTTCCAATGACTCCACCATACTATTGGTACCGATGGGCAGCGGAGAATAGGGCATCTCAGTTTGTGTGGCAAAAGATCTACTTTTGAAGCTACTATTATCACTCGGTTCATTCTGACTATTCACTGGATTCTGTTTCACACCCACACCTCCCTTTTTATTATATGTCCTTTTCCTTTGTAGCATAGGTTTTGCTTTACTTTGTTCCTGAGTCCCTTTCCGTGTCCCCCTCTGTCTAGTCACCATCGGTCCAACTGCATTCTATCAGTAGCCAGGGGAGGATCCACTATTATACTCTCTGATGTGTGTACAAAAGATGAAGTATTTTCGCTTAAAATTAATTGTGGAGAATTTGAGCGAACTAGTGGGCTGAGTGCTTTTGATGAATGTAAGGGTGAGGGTTCCAATTACAACCTTTTTTCCACAAGTGCTATCTCATGATTTATAAGTGATTCAGCACGTATTATAAAACCATCTAGGGTTCTCGTTATACATTTCGGTTTGCTCATTTTGTTATCCAATTATTAGGTATTCCCTTGATAGTTAACCGCACTGAAGTATCACTAAGGATCGCCAAGTTTCACTGTATTCACACTTTACAAATCCTCTACGCATAAACAGATAACTTAGCAGGGAATCGCTGCAGTAAGACAATAACCACCAAAACCTCTAGGCATCCCAAGATTATAAAAAGGGAATTAACACGGCGACACTCCCCAGCTTTGCCCCCCAGATGGAGCCCCTAATAAACGTGAATGAGATGACCAGGAGCAGGACAGTCTGATGCCTTGGTCCCTGGCCACACTTTAATGGGATTGCTCAACCTGAATTGAGTATCAGTGGGGGGAAATCAATAACACAATACAGTCAATGGCAATGTTCCATACCCAGTCCAGGATATCTCAAGGCCCTCGTTTGAGAGCCAAGGGAGGTGGCCCGGCCCGGCCTCTTCTGGCCCCGGACGGCCACAGACAGTCCCGCCCTTGACCCAGGCTTAACCTGGCACGACCCACGTGCGATCCCGTGATGTGGGGGCTCTCCTCTGATTTAAGCGCCTAGGGCGCGGTATGGGCGGTGGCGGCTTCCGCCGCAAAGGCTCCCGGGGATTGTAGTCCCCCCTCTCCTCTATGGCCGCGCTACTTTGGAGTGGAGCTACGGGAGGTGGACCAGGGCGACTAGCAGTGGAACAAAAGGAACAGCAGCAGACCAGGTATATGCCCCCACAAATGTCCACAGAGCACCCACTCCACCAGGGCTGTCCTCTGATTTAAGCGCCTCCGGGTGCGGTATGGGTGGTGGTGGCTTCCGCCGCGAAGGCTAACAAGGATTGTGGTCCCCCCTCTCCTCTATGGCAGCGCTATGTTGGAGTGGAGCTGCGGCAGCGGGAGGGGGACCAGGGCGACCGGCAGCGGAACCAAAGGAACAGCAGCAGACTAGGTATATGCCCCCACAAATATCCACAGAGCACCCGCTCCATCGGGGCTCTCCTCTGATTAAAGCGCCTCCGGGCGCGGTACGGGCGGTGGCGGCTTCCGCCGCAAAGGCTCCTGGTGATTGTAGTCCCCCCTCTCCTCAATGGCTGCGCTGCGTTGGAGTGGAGCTGCGGCAGCGGGAGGGGGACCAGGGCCACCAGCGGCGGAACAAAAGGAACAGCAGCAGACCAGGTATATGCCCCCACAAATGTCCACAGAGGTCAAAACAAAGCTGGGCGAATGCTGGCAAACTATTTAAAAATAAAATCAGAACGCCAAAATATTGGCCCTATCCTTTCAGAAATAAACAATCAACTCATCTCTTCTGATTCTGATATTATTGATGTTTTTCAATCCTATTATAATAACTTATATACTGATACTGCTTGCCCAACTGAGGGAGATTTTACTTATTTTTTCCAAAATATTCCCAAACCTGCTTCCCCTCCTGATATTCTTGCCTCTCTTGAGGAAGATATTTTTCTCCAAGAAATCCCTGGTGCCCTCAGGTCCCTGAAAAAATCAAAAGCCCCTGGTCCTGAAGGTTTTTCGGTAGAGTTAGTTTCAGCTTTTTCTTCCATTTTTGCTCCTAAATCACTGGAAATTTTTAATTAATTCCTTTCCAATTCCAAGGCATCTGGCTCTTTTTTAGAAGCCCTTATTATTGTTATTCCTAAACCGAACAAAGATCCCTCCTTTTGTAAGAATTTTTTCCCTATATCATTAATCAACTATGATTGTAAAATTTTTGCTAAGATTTTAGCCACCAGATTTGAAAATTTTATTCCCATTTTTATTAACCCAGATCAAACTGGTTTTGTCAAAGGTCGTTTAGCCTCTGATAATGGCAGAATGTTCTCTAATATTCATACCCTTAGCAAAAAATACCCATCTCCCTTAGCAGCCCTATCTCTAGATGCTGAAAAAGCTTTTGACCGTATTAATTGGGATTTTATGATTCATACTTTACAGTGGTTTGGTTTTGGGCCTAAGTTCATTTCCTACATTAAACTGCTATACACTGATCTGAAAGCATGTGTTTTTGTAAATGGTCTCTTCTCACCTTATTTTTGTCTGCAAAGAGGTGCACACCAAGGTTGTCCCCTTTACCCATTACTCTTTTTGTTATGTTTGGAACCCTTCCTTCAACGCCTCGGAAATAATAGTCAGATTTCTGGTTTTAAACTAAAATCCCTTCACATTAAACTATCTGCATATGCAGACAACATTCTTGTCTACATGTCTGACCCCATATCCTCTCTTCCCCACTTTTGACAAGAAACGTTATCCTTCTCTCAAGTTTCCGGTTACAAACGAAATTTTTCCAAAACATAGATTTTACCATTAAATGCTTCATGTTATCAACATTTGTTCGCTTCTTCTAACTTTACATGGTGTCCCCAAAAAACTTAAATATTTAGGTATTTGGGTTTCCTCTAATATTCGTGATACATTATCCCACAACTTTACTGCCCTGAAACTCAAAGTTACCAATTTGCTGTCCTCTTGGTCTCCCTTATTGTTATCTTGGTGGGGCAGACTTGATACAATTAAAATGATGATTGTTCCCCAAGTATTATTTAGTCTGTCAATGTTACCTTTCAAAATTCCTAGTTATTATTTTTCCCAGATTAACTCAATTTGTACTAAGTGTCTTTGGTACAATAAACGTGCTCGAATTGCACTATCCAAATAATCCCGTCCCAAATCTGAATGGGGTGTTAGTTTTCCTAATTTTAGATTATATCATAATGCATTTTTGATTCGCCAATTTTATGCTTTGTCTAAAGATTATCAAAATGTACTTAAACCGCCATGGGTTTCTGTTGAAAATTCTTTGTTAAATGATTTTTCTTTTCAGGATGTGATATTTATGACCAATTGCTCTTTTATTTCTCAATATCCAATTTTGAAATATTCTCACCACCACTACACACACTTTTATTTAAAGCTTTTGACGAATATCAATCTTTCCTTGCTTCCCCACTTTGGTTTAATAAACACATTACATTTCATTACAAATCATTTTATTACAAAACATTGGAAAGAAAAGGGCATATTTTATGTTTATCAAATGTTTGCAAATGATTTAATTATACCTTTCCATCAATTGCAAGAGAATTTTAATCTACCTGATTCATGTATTCAACAATGAAATGAAATGAAAAATTATATTTGTATAGCGCATAACTACACGGAGGCCTCGCAGCGCTTTAACTGATTACTGTGGCGAGGAACAGGGTGGGTTAACACGCTTTTGAAAACTGGTGGGTTTTCAAAGCTTTCCTGAATGCCATCCGGTTATTATTCTCTCTGAGATCCAGCGGGAGAGAATTCCAGATTCTCGCAGCAGTGTGCGAGAATGAACGGCCGCCCCATCGGGCTTTGTTGATTTTAGTTGTGGTGGCTAGATGCAAAGCACCGGAGCTGAGGGCTCTGGAAGGAGTGTAGGGCACATCTAGGGGGAACAGGATGGCAGGACCCGTTCGATGAAAGGATTTATGCACAATGCGCATGGTCTTAAAGTGTACTCTAGCATTCACTGGGAGCCAGTGTAGTTGTTTTAGGGCCTTCTTGGCTGAATGCCAACGCTGAATGTTAAATTATAATCGGGCAGCGCAGTTTTGAGTGACTTGGAGTCTATTGGTCACTGCTGCCGGGGCTCCTAGATATTAAGCATTTCCATAATCCAGGCGGGAGAGTATCAGGGCCTGAACCATGATTCTCCTCGCCTGGAATGGAAGCAGAGGGAGCACCTTCCAGAGCATTCTCATTAGCCCGACACACGTGGATGCCAATCTGTTGGCCTGGACAGAGAAGTCTAACGCTTTATCGAGCCAAAGTCCAAGGCTCTTTATCTGAGGTTTAGGGGGAGGAGGAGAGCCAAGACATGTGGGCCAGATGGAAGCCAGAGTGGTCGGTGCAGGGTTGCCCAGTAGCATAATCTCCGTCTTCTCCCCGTTAAGTCTGAGACAAGAGGATTGCATCCACTTGGCTACAGCCTCTAGACAGGGGCCCAGGGTGTTGGACGACCCCTCAGTGTGGTCCAAGGAGACCACCAATTGGGTGTCGTCCGCGTAGGTGACAATACGCACACCGAAGGGATGGACTATCTCTGCTAGAGGTCTCATGAAGACATTAAAAAGTGTGGGGCTTAGGGCAGATCCCTGGGGAACCCCACAGCTGAGTGGTTGCTTGGAGGAGACTACCTCACCCTCGAACACCTGGAAGAAGCGCTCGTCCAGGAAGGAGGTCAGCCATTCCAGGCCCGTGTCCGACACGCCCATGCCCTTCAGGTGATGTAATAGTGTGGCATGGTTAACCGTATCGAATGCGGCGCTGAGGTCTAATAGTATGATGGCTGCTTTCCCTCCCTGGTCCAGCACAGATCTTGTTTCTTTCGTTACTGCTAGTAGAGCAGTTTCGGTTCCGTGTTGAGGGCGGAATCCTGTCTGAGAGGCACATAGCAGACTGTTAGATTCTAAATAATCTACTAGGATGTTATTAATGTGCCTCTCAAGCAGCTTGCTCATCCAGGGGAGTAAGGAGATTGGCAAAAGTTGGCCAAGTTGTTCTGATCTAAGGTAGGCTTTTTGAAAAGGGCTTTAACCATCGCACATTTCCACGGAACTGGGACAGAGCTAGAGGTGATGGAGGAGTTAAGGACATCTAGGATGACCGGGCGAATGGCATCAATGACCTTGGTGAGGGTCTGCGGGGGTGCTGGGTCATTAGGGGATTCCGAGGTGACTTTAGGGATCATTCTGTCTAATGAGATGGAGTCTAAGAGAGGGAACTCATCAAGTGAGCAGGGAACTGGAAGGTCAGAATTAGTGACGGCGGTAGTCTCCGAATCACTTCTACCAGTGGCGAAGGAGGAGTAAATGGCCTGGATCTTCTGGGAGAAAAAGGGGGCTAGGTTATTACATTGGGCTTCCGCGCCGTCCAATGATAGACGCTCGGGGGGGGGGGGAATTAGTGACTTGGCAATTTTAAGAATTTCTTTGGTCGAATTTGCAGCTAGGTTGATTTTAGAATCGTAAAATTGGGCTTATGCGGATTTCAGTTCATTTTTATATAACTTGATTGCGGCTCTATACTCTGCTTTCTTAGGTTGTGAGTGTTCTTGTCTCCAAGCTCTCTCTAATTTACGGCAGGATTGTTTCATAGTTCTCAGGGCAGGGGAGTACCAGGGGGCTACTTTAGATCTTTTTATCGAATGCAGGGATTCCTTCGGGAGAACTTGGTCAAGGGTATTATGAATCCAATTGTCAAAATTGGCAGTGGCTGTGTTGGGGTTTGTCACCTTCGGAGGTAAATGTTCGGTAAGAGCCGATTTCCACTTGGAAAAGGGGAGAGAGACCATTTTCTCCCCCAGTGTTTGTTATGATTTTGTAGGATGAGGGGGGGGTGCTTGTGGACCATGTAAAGGGTATCAAGTAGTGGTCAGTCCAAGGCAGTGGTATAGGTAACTCGACATTTAGGCTGTCCAGATTACTGTAGATGTGATCTAGGAGATGCCCCTTAGTATGCATCGAGTGAAAACCTTTCTGGAGCAGATCAATGGCTTGGAGATTCAGTCGAAGACTGTTGGCTGCTGAATCAAGCGGATCGTCCAGATGCAGATTCAGGTCGCCCAACAAGGTAAGATTTGCTGAGGTGAGCACTAGGTTGGCAGCTACATCCGTCATATTTGTGACGAAGTCGCTAAGGGTACCAGGCGGTTGATAGACTAGAATGCCTGAAAAGGTGGTGGTGGGGGTGAATTAGAGAATGAAGTGTAGGCTCTCCCAGACTGGCGTGGTGGAGGGAGTGACACGGCATCTATACTTGTCTCTGTAGATGATGGCCAGCCCTCCGCCTCTGCCTGTCTTGCGATCCAGTCGCTTTAAAGTGTAGCCCTGGGGGATGGCCCATACCGTTGCAGGATCAGTTTCTAACTGGAGCCACGTCTCTGTTAGAAAGAGGACGTAAGGGTTGAGCTGCTCTATCAGCATGGCCAGTTCAGTACAATGCTTTGGCAACGACCGACAGTTAAGAAGGAACATCCTCCAATTGTGCATGGGGGGGGTGTTTCCCTGTACTTGGGGTGGACAATCCCCAGTTACATGTTTTACAATGGGCCTTCAAGTTTATAGGGAGGACCGAATGTCGACATAGAGGGTTAGCGGTGGGTCTTAGTGCATGCAGGGAGGAGGCGCTGTATATAAGGCGATTTCCTACCATAGTGCCGGGCTGGGACAGGGATCTGGGCGCGTCTGGACACGGACTGGCGCAGACTGGCTTCTCTTAGGCGCCTCTTCGGTGCGTCTACGGCGCTCCCGCTGCGCGTGCCGCTGCGCGGTGGAACAGGAGTCTTATATAGATTGGGCTCGAGTAAGACTGGAGCGTCAACCTCATAAGATGGCCACCGAGTACTGGCACCACCAGGAAGTATGAGCGCTCTGTTCTCCCTCCAAAACAAACAGCCTAAATCGCTGCGGTGGACCGGGGAGTCAGCGCACAATTAGATTTTAGCAACAACAGCAATATTTTTAAAATCACCAGAACGTACTTTAAAAGACACTTGCAGCAATACAAAAACGGTGTTGTCACCCAGAGCGCTAGCGCAGGAGTGATCAGTTCAACATGTACTCGGCGCGTCAGCGCTGGGAGCCTATGTAGTCAGGGCTCGAGGAAGACTGGAGCGTCAACCTCATAAGATGGCCGTCGAGTATTGGCACCACCAGGAAGTATGAGCGCTCTGTTCTCCCTCCACAACAAACAGCCTAAATCGCTGTGGTGGACCGGGGAGTCAGCGCACAATTAGATTTTAGCAACAACAGCAATATTTTTTAAAATCACCAGAACGAACTTTAAAAGACACTTGCAGCAATACAAAAACGGTGTTGTCACCCAGAGCGCTAGCGCAGGAGTGATCAGTTCAAGATAATGTTCTAGTTACTACTCTCCAGAATGGTCCTCAGAAGTTCACTACTCAACCTTTCCTACTTTCATTTTCACCTGACAATCCTTTATATGATGTTCTCCTAATACTATACCTAGTGCCTCATTCATATATACAACTTTATCTATTGTACCATGCCCTCGCAATAAGTCTAATGTTGAACTTGAGTGGGAACAAGATTTATCCCAAACATTTTCTATTTCTTAATAGGACAAACTTTGACAGAAATGATTTAAAACTTCCAAAGCTGCAAACATAACACAATCTCTCTATTTTATTTATAATAAAGTTGTTATTACTCCTTCTCTTGTTCACAAATTCAACAATTCAGTTTCATCGTCTTGTTGGTCATGTCTCAATGCTGAAGGTTCGTTAATACATTTACTCTACTATTGTCCTAAGGTTTATGTTTTTTTGAAAAATATTTGGTCAAAATGTTTATTGATTTTTTCATATAATATTCCCCTTAATGAGATGGAGTCTAAGAGAGGGAACTCATCAAGTGAGCAGGGAACTGGAAGGTCAGAATTAGTGACGGCGGTAGTCTCCGAATCACTTCTACCAGTGGCGAAGGAGGAGTAAATGGCCTGGATCTTCTGGGAGAAAAAGGGGGCTAGGTTATTACATTGGGCTTCCGCGCCGTCCAATGATAGACGCTCGGGGGGGGGGGGGTAATTAGTGACTTGGCAATTTTAAGAATTTCTTTGGTCGAATTTGCAGCTAGGTTGATTTTAGAATCGTAAAATTGGGCTTATGCGGATTTCAGTTCATTTTTATATAACTTGATTGCGGCTCTATACTCTGCTTTCTTAGGTTGTGAGTGTTCTTGTCTCCAGGCTCTCTCTAATTTACGGCAGGATTGTTTCATAGTTCTCAGGGCAGGGGAGTACCAGGGGGCTACTTTAGATCTTTTTATCGAATGCAGGGATTCCTTCGGGAGAACTTGGTCAAGGGTATTATGAATCCAATTGTCAAAATTGGCAGTGGCTGTGTTGGGGTTTGTCACCTTCGGAGGTAAATGTTCGGTAAGAGCCGATTTCCACTTGGAAAAGGGGAGAGAGACCATTTTCTCCCCCAGTGTTTGTTATGATTTTGTAGGATGAGGGGGGGGTGCTTGTGGACCATGTAAAGGGTATCAAGTAGTGGTCAGTCCAAGGCAGTGGTATAGGTAACTCGACATTTAGGCTGTCCAGATTACTGTAGATGTGATCTAGGAGATGCCCCTTAGTATGCATCGAGTGAAAACCTTTCTGGAGCAGATCAATGGCTTGGAGATTCAGTCGAAGACTGTTGGCTGCTGAATCAAGCGGATCGTCCAGATGCAGATTCAGGTCGCCCAACAAGGTAAGATTTGCTGAGGTGAGCACTAGGTTGGCAGCTACATCCGTCATATTTGTGACGAAGTCGCTAAGGGTACCAGGCGGTTGATAGACTAGAATGCCTGAAAAGGTGGTGGTGGGGGTGAATTAGAGAATGAAGTGTAGGCTCTCCCAGACTGGCGTGGTGGAGGGAGTGACACGGCATCTATACTTGTCTCTGTAGATGATGGCCAGCCCTCCGCCTCTGCCTGTCTTGCGATCCAGTCGCTTTAAAGTGTAGCCCTGGGGGATGGCCCATACCGTTGCAGGATCAGTTTCTAACTGGAGCCACGTCTCTGTTAGAAAGAGGACGTAAGGGTTGAGCTGCTCTATCAGCATGGCCAGTTCAGTACAATGCTTTGGCAACGACCGACAGTTAAGAAGGAACATCCTCCAATTGTGCATGGGGGGGGTGTTTCCCTGTACTTGGGGTGGACAATCCCCAGTTACATGTTTTACAATGGGCCTTCAAGTTTATAGGGAGGACCGAATGTCGACATAGAGGGTTAGCGGTGGGTCTTAGTGCATGCAGGGAGGAGGCGCTGTATATAAGGCGATTTCCTACCATAGTGCCGGGCTGGGACAGGGATCTGGGCGCGTCTGGACACGGACTGGCGCAGACTGGCTTCTCTTAGGCGCCTCTTCGGTGCGTCTACGGCGCTCCCGCTGCGCGTGCCGCTGCGCGGTGGAACAGGAGTCTTATATAGATTGGGCTCGAGTAAGACTGGAGCGTCAACCTCATAAGATGGCCACCGAGTACTGGCACCACCAGGAAGTATGAGCGCTCTGTTCTCCCTCCAAAACAAACAGCCTAAATCGCTGCGGTGGACCGGGGAGTCAGCGCACAATTAGATTTTAGCAACAACAGCAATATTTTTAAAATCACCAGAACGTACTTTAAAAGACACTTGCAGCAATACAAAAACGGTGTTGTCACCCAGAGCGCTAGCGCAGGAGTGATCAGTTCAACATGTACTCGGCGCGTCAGCGCTGGGAGCCTATGTAGTCAGGGCTCGAGGAAGACTGGAGCGTCAACCTCATAAGATGGCCGTCGAGTATTGGCACCACCAGGAAGTATGAGCGCTCTGTTCTCCCTCCACAACAAACAGCCTAAATCGCTGTGGTGGACCGGGGAGTCAGCGCACAATTAGATTTTAGCAACAACAGCAATATTTTTTAAAATCACCAGAACGAACTTTAAAAGACACTTGCAGCAATACAAAAACGGTGTTGTCACCCAGAGCGCTAGCGCAGGAGTGATCAGTTCAAGATAATGTTCTAGTTACTACTCTCCAGAATGGTCCTCAGAAGTTCACTACTCAACCTTTCCTACTTTCATTTTCACCTGACAATCCTTTATATGATGTTCTCCTAATACTATACCTAGTGCCTCATTCATATATACAACTTTATCTATTGTACCATGCCCTCGCAATAAGTCTAATGTTGAACTTGAGTGGGAACAAGATTTATCCCAAACATTTTCTATTTCTTAATAGGACAAACTTTGACAGAAATGATTTAAAACTTCCAAAGCTGCAAACATAACACAATCTCTCTATTTTATTTATAATAAAGTTGTTATTACTCCTTCTCTTGTTCACAAATTCAACAATTCAGTTTCATCGTCTTGTTGGTCATGTCTCAATGCTGAAGGTTCGTTAATACATTTACTCTACTATTGTCCTAAGGTTTATGTTTTTTTGAAAAATATTTGGTCAAAATGTTTATTGATTTTTTCATATAATATTCCCCTTAATGAGATGGAGTCTAAGAGAGGGAACTCATCAAGTGAGCAGGGAACTGGAAGGTCAGAATTAGTGACGGCGGTAGTCTCCGAATCACTTCTACCAGTGGCGAAGGAGGAGTAAATGGCCTGGATCTTCTGGGAGAAAAAGGGGGCTAGGTTATTACATTGGGCTTCCGCGCCGTCCAATGATAGACGCTCGGGGGGGGGGGGGGTAATTAGTGACTTGGCAATTTTAAGAATTTCTTTGGTCGAATTTGCAGCTAGGTTGATTTTAGAATCGTAAAATTGGGCTTATGCGGATTTCAGTTCATTTTTATATAACTTGATTGCGGCTCTATACTCTGCTTTCTTAGGTTGTGAGTGTTCTTGTCTCCAAGCTCTCTCTAATTTACGGCAGGATTGTTTCATAGTTCTCAGGGCAGGGGAGTACCAGGGGGCTACTTTAGATCTTTTTATCGAATGCAGGGATTCCTTCGGGAGAACTTGGTCAAGGGTATTATGAATCCAATTGTCAAAATTGGCAGTGGCTGTGTTGAGGTTTGTCACCTTCGGAGGTAAATGTTCGGTAAGAGCCGATTTCCACTTGGAAAAGGGGAGAGAGACCATTTTCTCCCCCAGTGTTTGTTATGATTTTGTAGGATGAGGGGGGGGTGCTTGTGGACCATGTAAAGGGTATCAAGTAGTGGTCAGTCCAAGGCAGTGGTATAGGTAACTCGACATTTAGGCTGTCCAGATTACTGTAGATGTGATCTAGGAGATGCCCCTTAGTATGCATCGAGTGAAAACCTTTCTGGAGCAGATCAATGGCTTGGAGATTCAGTCGAAGACTGTTGGCTGCTGAATCAAGCGGATCGTCCAGATGCAGATTCAGGTCGCCCAACAAGGTAAGATTTGCTGAGGTGAGCACTAGGTTGGCAGCTACATCCGTCATATTTGTGACGAAGTCGCTAAGGGTACCAGGCGGTTGATAGACTAGAATGCCTGAAAAGGTGGTGGTGGGGGTGAATTAGAGAATGAAGTGTAGGCTCTCCCAGACTGGCGTGGTGGAGGGAGTGACACGGCATCTATACTTGTCTCTGTAGATGATGGCCAGCCCTCCGCCTCTGCCTGTCTTGCGATCCAGTCGCTTTAAAGTGTAGCCCTGGGGGATGGCCCATACCGTTGCAGGATCAGTTTCTAACTGGAGCCACGTCTCTGTTAGAAAGAGGACGTCAGGGTTGAGCTGCTCTATCAGCATGGCCAGTTCAGTACAATGCTTTGGCAACGACCGACAGTTAAGAAGGAACATCCTCCAATTGTGCATGGGGGGGGTGTTTCCCTGTACTTGGGGTGGACAATCCCCAGTTACATGTTTTACAATGGGCCTTCAAGTTTATAGGGAGGACCGAATGTCGACATAGAGGGTTAGCGGTGGGTCTTAGTGCGTGCAGGGAGGAGGCGCTGTATATAAGGCGATTTCCTACCATAGTGCCGGGCTGGGACAGGGATCTGGGCGCGTCTGGACACGGACTGGCGCAGACTGGCTTCTCTTAGGCGCCTCTTCGGTGCGTCTACGGCGCTCCCGCTGCGCGTGCCGCTGCGCGGTGGAACAGGAGTCTTATATAGATTGGGCTCGAGTAAGACTGGAGCGTCAACCTCATAAGATGGCCACCGAGTATTGGCACCACCAGGAAGTATGAGCGCTCTGTTCTCCCTCCAAAACAAACAGCCTAAATCGCTGCGGTGGACCGGGGAGTCAGCGCACAATTAGATTTTAGCAACAACAGCAATATTTTTAAAATCACCAGAACGTACTTTAAAAGACACTTGCAGCAATACAAAAACGGTGTTGTCACCCAGAGCGCTAGCGCAGGAGTGATCAGTTCAACATGTACTCGGCGCGTCAGCGCTGGGAGCCTATGTAGTCAGGGCTCGAGGAAGACTGGAGCGTCAACCTCATAAGATGGCCGTCGAGTATTGGCACCACCAGGAAGTATGAGCGCTCTGTTCTCCCTCCACAACAAACAGCCTAAATCGCTGTGGTGGACCGGGGAGTCAGCGCACAATTAGATTTTAGCAACAACAGCAATATTTTTTAAAATCACCAGAACGAACTTTAAAAGACACTTGCAGCAATACAAAAACGGTGTTGTCACCCAGAGCGCTAGCGCAGGAGTGATCAGTTCAAGATAATGTTCTAGTTACTACTCTCCAGAATGGTCCTCAGAAGTTCACTACTCAACCTTTCCTACTTTCATTTTCACCTGACAATCCTTTATATGATGTTCTCCTAATACTATACCTAGTGCCTCATTCATATATACAACTTTATCTATTGTACCATGCCCTCGCAATAAGTCTAATGTTGAACTTGAGTGGGAACAAGATTTATCCCAAACATTTTCTATTTCTTAATAGGACAAACTTTGACAGAAATGATTTAAAACTTCCAAAGCTGCAAACATAACACAATCTCTCTATTTTATTTATAATAAAGTTGTTATTACTCCTTCTCTTGTTCACAAATTCAACAATTCAGTTTCATCGTCTTGTTGGTCATGTCTCAATGCTGAAGGTTCGTTAATACATTTACTCTACTATTGTCCTAAGGTTTATGTTTTTTTGAAAAATATTTGGTCAAAATGTTTATTGATTTTTTCATATAATATTCCCCTTAATGAGATGGAGTCTAAGAGAGGGAACTCATCAAGTGAGCAGGGAACTGGAAGGTCAGAATTAGTGACGGCGGTAGTCTCCGAATCACTTCTACCAGTGGCGAAGGAGGAGTAAATGGCCTGGATCTTCTGGGAGAAAAAGGGGGCTAGGTTATTACATTGGGCTTCCGCGCCGTCCAATGATAGACGCTCGGGGGGGGGGGGAATTAGTGACTTGGCAATTTTAAGAATTTCTTTGGTCGAATTTGCAGCTAGGTTGATTTTAGAATCGTAAAATTGGGCTTATGCGGATTTCAGTTCATTTTTATATAACTTGATTGCGGCTCTATACTCTGCTTTCTTAGGTTGTGAGTGTTCTTGTCTCCAAGCTCTCTCTAATTTATGGCAGGATTGTTTCATAGTTCTCAGGGCAGGGGAGTACCAGGGGGCTACTTTAGATCTTTTTATCGAATGCAGGGATTCCTTCGGGAGAACTTGGTCAAGGGTATTATGAATCCAATTGTCAAAATTGGCAGTGGCTGTGTTGGGGTTTGTCACCTTCGGAGGTAAATGTTCGGTAAGAGCCGATTTCCACTTGGAAAAGGGGAGAGAGACCATTTTCTCCCCCAGTGTTTGTTATGATTTTGTAGGATGAGGGGGGGGTGCTTGTGGACCATGTAAAGGGTATCAAGTAGTGGTCAGTCCAAGGCAGTGGTATAGGTAACTCGACATTTAGGCTGTCCAGATTACTGTAGATGTGATCTAGGAGATGCCCCTTAGTATGCATCGAGTGAAAACCTTTCTGGAGCAGATCAATGGCTTGGAGATTCAGTCGAAGACTGTTGGCTGCTGAATCAAGCGGACCGTCCAGATGCAGATTCAGGTCGCCCAACAAGGTAAGATTTGCTGAGGTGAGCACTAGGTTGGCAGCTACATCCGTCATATTTGTGACGAAGTCGCTAAGGGTACCAGGCGGTTGATAGACTAGAATGCCTGAAAAGGTGGTGGTGGGGGTGAATTAGAGAATGAAGTGTAGGCTCTCCCAGACTGGCGTGGTGGAGGGAGTGACACGGCATCTATACTTGTCTCTGTAGATGATGGCCAGCCCTCCGCCTCTGCCTGTCTTGCGATCCAGTCGCTTTAAAGTGTAGCCCTGGGGGATGGCCCATACCGTTGCAGGATCAGTTTCTAACTGGAGCCACGTCTCTGTTAGAAAGAGGACGTCAGGGTTGAGCTGCTCTATCAGCATGGCCAGTTCAGTACAATGCTTTGGCAACGACCGACAGTTAAGAAGGAACATCCTCCAATTGTGCATGGGGGGGGTGTTTCCCTGTACTTGGGGTGGACAATCCCCAGTTACATGTTTTACAATGGGCCTTCAAGTTTATAGGGAGGACCGAATGTCGACATAGAGGGTTAGCGGTGGGTCTTAGTGCGTGCAGGGAGGAGGCGCTGTATATAAGGCGATTTCCTACCATAGTGCCGGGCTGGGACAGGGATCTGGGCGCGTCTGGACACGGACTGGCGCAGACTGGCTTCTCTTAGGCGCCTCTTCGGTGCGTCTACGGCGCTCCCGCTGCGCGTGCCGCTGCGCGGTGGAACAGGAGTCTTATATAGATTGGGCTCGAGTAAGACTGGAGCGTCAACCTCATAAGATGGCCACCGAGTATTGGCACCACCAGGAAGTATGAGCGCTCTGTTCTCCCTCCAAAACAAACAGCCTAAATCGCTGCGGTGGACCGGGGAGTCAGCGCACAATTAGATTTTAGCAACAACAGCAATATTTTTAAAATCACCAGAACGTACTTTAAAAGACACTTGCAGCAATACAAAAACGGTGTTGTCACCCAGAGCGCTAGCGCAGGAGTGATCAGTTCAACATGTACTCGGCGCGTCAGCGCTGGGAGCCTATGTAGTCAGGGCTCGAGGAAGACTGGAGCGTCAACCTCATAAGATGGCCGTCGAGTATTGGCACCACCAGGAAGTATGAGCGCTCTGTTCTCCCTCCACAACAAACAGCCTAAATCGCTGTGGTGGACCGGGGAGTCAGCGCACAATTAGATTTTAGCAACAACAGCAATATTTTTTTAAATCACCAGAACGAACTTTAAAAGACACTTGCAGCAATACAAAAACGGTGTTGTCACCCAGAGCGCTAGCGCAGGAGTGATCAGTTCAAGATAATGTTCTAGTTACTACTCTCCAGAATGGTCCTCAGAAGTTCACTACTCAACCTTTCCTACTTTCATTTTCACCTGACAATCCTTTATATGATGTTCTCCTAATACTATACCTAGTGCCTCATTCATATATACAACTTTATCTATTGTACCATGCCCTCGCAATAAGTCTAATGTTGAACTTGAGTGGGAACAAGATTTATCCCAAACATTTTCTATTTCTTAATAGGACAAACTTTGACAGAAATGATTTAAAACTTCCAAAGCTGCAAACATAACACAATCTCTCTATTTTATTTATAATAAAGTTGTTATTACTCCTTCTCTTGTTCACAAATTCAACCATTCAGTTTCATCGTCTTGTTGGTCATGTCTCAATGCTGAAGGTTCGTTAATACATTTACTCTACTATTGTCCTAAGGTTTATGTTTTTTTGAAAAATATTTGGTCAAAATGTTTATTG
Organism: Lissotriton vulgaris; assembly: GCF_964263255.1. Taxonomy (NCBI): domain Eukaryota; kingdom Metazoa; phylum Chordata; class Amphibia; order Caudata; family Salamandridae; genus Lissotriton; species Lissotriton vulgaris. The sequence goes on along the minus strand of NC_141685.1, from coordinate 360,287,858 downwards.
ATTTTTTCATATAATATTCCCCTTAATATCCATAATATATTTTTAGGCACTATGGGGCCCATTAGGATTGCCCAGACTGGGCCGGCGGTGATCACCTCTGGTCATAGGGGGCAATCCGCCCGCAATCCCTGTAGGAAAGACCCTCCATATTATTATGTTTGGGGCGTCTGCAGTGGACGGAAAGACCGTTCGCCGCATTTCTGCCCTGATCGACTTGCAACCGGGCGCAAGAGGCTGCAATATGGTGGCGGTGTCTGTTTGACACCGCCAGCCATATTACAATATGGTTTGAGGAATGCCTTTCCGTGGTGGCATTGCTGCCAGGGAAAGGCATGCAGAGTCTGCTGGGGGGCCCGTTGCGGGCCCCCAGGGATTCGGTGGTGTGGGGGTGCACATGGGGGTACCTACGGTACCCCCCAGCAGTTCCATGCACAACATGGCAGGTACCGCGCGGTGCCTGCCATGTTGGCACATGGAAGTGCACAACATGCCTCCCTAACATTGTGGCGAGCGGTGCTCAGTGCACCGCCCGCCACAATGTTAGGGATGCAGGATGCACCCGCCACTGTGGCGGGCGCATCCTAATAGCACCCACGGGACCCCGCCCTTATGGCGGGCGGTCCATTTACACGACGGGATGGCGGGCGGACAAAGTCCGTCCGCCATCCTAATGGGCCTCTATGTCTCCAGATTTTGACCAAGTACACTCCAAATCTATTTTATTCGACTTAGTTATTGCTGTCGCCTTTAAGGTTATATTAGCTTACTGGAAAGACAATTCCAAGTTGTCCTTCTTACACTGGTGGAATTTAATTTGTGAAGGACACAGAATTGCTTCAGTTTCTTACGTCTCAACTTGCTTACAAATCAAATCTGACTTATTATGGTTATTTTTTACTACTTATTTATCTTACAACTTGCCTCTTCCATAATTTCCTCTTTTTTATTCTTTTCACTTTTTCTTCTTTTTCTTTTCTTGTCTTTCTCTTTTTTCTTCCCCTATTTTTTCTATTCTCCCCCACTTCTCTTTTTTCTCTTTTCCACTTTTTATAATATTTTTTTTATTGTAGTTTTTTATATTCCAGTTTTTACACAGATATGTTCTATTTAATCTTTTCTGTGTTCAATTTTCTTACTATTAGCAGTTTTATTCTAACCATTTCGCACAATTTCATGTAATCTTCTGCTATCGTATTCTTAATATCACGGCTTTACATATGTATTCGGTGTAAAATGTATACTTATTTCGCTACTTGAATGTGCTAGTTATTTGTATTTCTGTGGTTTTCTTGCTTAAAAAGGTCAGAACTTGCCTTCGAATTCGCTCCCCGTTGTTTCTTCGGCTACCGGAGCAAACCCTATGGCTCCCACCTTCTCGTCATATTGCTATCCAGAACAGCTATGAATCTCCCTGTTACCTGAGTGTGTTCACTTGACCCGGTGGGAGTGTGGGGTCTTTGGCCACTGGGGCTTGATGGGCCGAACATGACGGATGGGGGTTGAGCTTCGGGAACCCTAACGCTAAATTGGGGTGGTGCCTAGGCTTGCTGCCCTGTTAGTTTCTTGTGTTTATACCTAACAGCTTGTTGCTTTGTAGGGGACCCTCCGGTTCCCTCAACTGGAATGTTGGTGTATCCTAATGCGAGGATAGCTGGGGAGAGCATCTCCATACCTACATATGGCAGGGGAGGTGCTGACGTTTTTCTTATCAATTGTGGGATAAGATTGTGGGCCTGTGCTTCCTCGAAGATGGCCAAGAGCTCTAATAGTGCCACTCTCTTGTCCTTTTCTCCTGAGTATTTAGTCCTCACGTGTGTCCTCCTGTGTTTTATTTTGTTAGGTTCGAAGGATCCTTTTTCTGGCCAGGGAAACGTGTATGCCTTACTGTATGCGTGCCATTCATAGCAATACTTGTGAAGTGTTTTTGCTTATGTTGGGAATCTGGTTTGCATGTGTTTTAGTGGTGACTCCATGATGAATTGGGTACCTTTTAATGGACAAATACAACCTAATTTATCTGATTTATAAGGGAGGGGAGAATTTTTAAACTATACTTTGGTCGTGGGGAACTGATGTACACTGTGATTGTTAGTCATTACTACTACCCACTATGAACTCCAATAGTAACTAAGGATATATCAATATGTGCAGCTCACACACGTAACAGAAATGCATTTGAAGGGTCACAACCTAGAAGAATGTGCAATTGTTAACACGTAATGAAATTTCAGAAAGAATAGCACACTTTACTGTGATATAAAATAGAGATTGTGAAAAAATGGCGACACCTTCATATGGCATGTGAAGACATTGCAAAACACAATACTCAGATGACAATCAGTTGCATTAAATAACTAACATCAAAACATTAATGATACCACAACAACAAATATCAGGTCATTTCTTTAGAGTGGGTCAGTGCCTTAATCTCTCTAGCATTCAGTCATGCCCATCCTTAAATGGTTTTCAGTGCACTCCCACCATCCCTCTGCTCTTACAGCAGACCAAAGACTTAGACCTGTTAAAAGATGGACTGGATGTCGGGGCATGTGATCTGTCATCTCAGTAAGGACAATGTGGTGGGCAAAGGAAATTCATTAGCTTGAAAGCGACTGAGGTGACACCTGCATATTCATGGTGTAGTATAGGAGGAGACATATTGAAAGGAATCCCTTGGTTCCAAAAGCCCACACTAACCAGGAAGGACCCAAGCCAAGTGGGAGGGAAGCTACCTCTAGAACCTGTCTTTAGTGGATATAGGAGAGGGGACTTCTCATTTCCCTAACACACTCTGACTGGCATACAGACTCTCACCAAGGACAGAACTTCTATGCCATGAGGCAAACAGGATATGCTGCACATGTAGGGAGGGCTGCCCCATATGTGTTTCCCTGTTGGTTTGGGAGTGCCCAGGATTCACCCGCAACCACTGGCAAGTGGAAACCATAAATGTGGCACTTATATGAACCCTCCGTAGAACACTTTCTGGACCTGTGAATATCAGAGGACCTGCCATCTGTACCCAGTACAAAGATGTGGACTCCAAGTTCAGATGGCTAACCTCCTATGTGGCTACAGGGACATAAACATCTGCAAGAGGCCTTTTTTCTGAAGTGACCACTACCAACAGGACTTGGACAGGCCATTGCTGGTGGCCTCTGCTGAAGTGAGTCATGGCCTCTAAGTGGTGTCCCTGGGGTCTTGGGAGTCTTAGAAGTGACCCAGAGAAGCTACTCCAGGAACTCCAAAAAGGTGAAAAATGTGAATATTCTGGACTTCCAAGACATCTGGATTCGTCAGCGGGACCTAATGACAAAGATGTCTGTTTTTGATGCAACTCTGTTGGATACAGTTCCAGCCTTGGAGGATTTTGAGCTCGATAAAAAAGAATAGGGGGTATATTTATGAAATAGTGGTGCAGTGCAACAAGTCACTTGCTGTACTGCTCTGCATCACTGGGAAAGGGCAGGAATGCAATATATTTAAAACATAGGGCACATTCCTGACTTTTACCACCTGCACTGGCGCACAATGGGCAGCCTAGTTACAATGCAGGCACCCTTGCGCCATGGTGTGCAGCACACATAGAAAGAGGAAAAACGAGGAGAAATATTTCTCCTCATTATGCCTGTCCTGGAGAGGCTTATCTTTTTGGCGCATTCCCAGGTTTCCAAGTTCTTGTAAATCTGGGATTGCATCAAAACTAATAGATTACTCAAGATTTATGAAGCCGTGCATGGCTATGCAAGATGGCCCTGTGTGGCTTCATAAATAAAAAATTTCATTTGCGGCGCTCTTGCACCTTGTTGCTCGAATATGAATTTACCTTGAAAAAGAACAAAGGCAAGAGGCGGTTGGCAAAACAGGAGCAGCAGTGTAATTTAATTTGTTAAACACTTTGGCCGGGAGCACAATACACAGGAATGGGTCTGAGGACTGTCTCCAAGTGAAATAAATTTGTGCGAGCTTAGGTTTGGGTACAATAAAAGTAAATGCAGTGATCCTTGTTTGGAAAAAGAATGTGGGCTGTGTCTGTTGCGTCATAAATAAAGGGTCTTTGATAACAAATGTAGGTGGTTTAACATTACGTGAACACAAAGTGGGCCAGTGTGCAGTGTATCCAGATGGCTGGCATGAGGGGTGCAAGATCACTGTGTGTACTGTGTGTGCTGTGGCTTGATTGGCTTTATGTTCCTAACTGCATTTGGCATCTAACTTTATGGTGTTTGGGAATTCGCAATTCCTTCTTGCCATGTGTTCTTTATTGGGGCCAATTTCCTTGGACCACTGTGGTATCTCTGTGCTTATCTGTGGGCTGGATCTGAGTTCCCTGTTCACATGTTTGTCTGCTGGCTCTGTGCCACCCCCCCTATGAACTGTCAATCAGTTACTGCTGGACTTGGTTGAAGAGCCTACTTGATCACATATTTTCGAGTTGGGGTTGATGAAGAGTTCATGATGGGCAAATTTGACAATAGCAATGCGATTTTATTCATATATGTGAGTGTACCATCATAAACATTGGCATCATTTTTATCAATATCAACATTCCCCCCTGTAGATGAATTTATAACTACATTATTCAACCAATACTTCATGACAGTCACATTGTTGGGAACATATTGTTCTTCAGTCTTGACTTCTACCACTTTTCTATTTACTTGCATTCCACCTAATTTGAGGGCTGCATATTTACAGCAGGAAACCCCCCAATTGTAGGAAACAACTCAAGAACAATACAAATATGAGAATGGGTAACAGTTGTTGCAAAGCCCAGTCAGTCACCCGGGGAGCCAGGCAAACCAATTCAGATATGCCCGTTATAATGCCATCACTTCTACTGTTACTGGGATCAGGACAGGGCCACAAGAGACCACAAGATCAATGCCAGTTGCTGCGCATGTCACCAGCAGCGCCAGGAGGTGCTTTAAAAATTGCCGTGGGCTCCTGCGGTGCGGGACCCGGGCAAATCCCAGGCCTAGGGCAGGCCCATCCTTGCCAGTCACTGGCCGGAGGAGGCCGGACTCAGCATCTTCTCTAACATCTGTAGTTAGGGGTGCTGCTGCAGCTCGTGTTTACCTAGATTCCTTATTGTGATGATGCTGTAATGGTGTATTTCATTTAAGAAGAGGGGCGGGCAAGGGATTTTGCTAAGAATTCTTAGTTACAGCACAAGAGGGACTACTAATTAGGTACCCACGATACTAGAAATTAGTGGCTGAATGCAGTTTCACACATCTGTAGTGCTACCACACTAACACATTAGAGAGGTGAAAGAAAAACAATAACCAGGTTTTTAGTATCAAAAGATTGTTATTTTCTTTGTAACAGGAAAATTAAATCAACAATACAGATAGGGTACAGAAACAATGCATTTGGGATATAAAAGGGAGCGTCTTGTATGTTCCTAATATATATCTCAAAAAAAGTCTACACTGCTCTCAAATAACACAATGATTTCAAATCAAAAATAAATGAAAATCAAAAGTGGATGATTAATAACAAGCAGAATTAGACTCAGTAGTCGACGTTTCGGTCTTTTGGAGATGATTTCATAAGACCATCATCAGGACTTGAGCTTTGAGCATTAAAGTTGATGACCCTAGGAAAAACTGTGACAAAATAATATTGCATTACAACCTGGTTATGTGTTCAAAGGTGAATAGAAAACATATCTATTCTAAAGGCAAACAAAACCAAAAACAATTTTAATAATCAAATACATTAAAACAACTTGTTAAGTCGGTGTGGCGACTGTGTCTAAAATCAATGATGGCTAATGAATAACACATTGCGAGGGCTGTTTGCTTACATAATGATTCTGAGACAGACACTTCCCGAAGGGGTCAGTGGTGCTACTCGAAGTAAATTGGCAATGCTCTTTGGAAAGATTGATCAGGAGCGTCCAAAGTGAAAATGCTGAAAAAGCAAGGATAGCAGATTCACGATATTGCGAAATGAATGTCTAGATACAGAGCAGTGAATCATATTGGCAATGAAAGTGTAAAAACAACAATAGCCTGAGATATTTGACCATTTGTATCAAAAGAGATAACCTAGATTCAGACATTTGTCAAGAGGAGTGAGCTCAGGGTATTTAGTATCGGTACAGACATAGTCTATTGTGAAGCACTCAACCAAAGTAGTCGAGCTTAGTATGTACCGACGATATGGTAGATACATAAAGTTTACGCAGAGTCAAAAGGGATTAGTGAGCTAAAGGGGAATACTAATTTGAAAGTCACCTTTTAACCCTAGGCAATCTGAACTTGTAAGATTTAAACGAGGCAACATGCGAGAGCGACGTTGGCGGTGACAGGGGTCTTCTCAAAACAGCTGATCGTATGCCCAAAGGAGAGCTGCTATTTAAACAGGTTTCTGCGAGTTTGGAGCCTGAATTATCGCGAGATACCGGCTTAAGGAGACACGCGACGGACTCAATGGCACACAACCAAAATAGATGTAATTTTGGCGGCCATGTTGGAACGTCTAAAAGTAGTTGCTTGTAATTGAAAATGACTAAGGTTCTATGAAATCGATATTTTAAAGAATAGTCAAGCAGCAATCAGTAAAAGACTGCTCATTTTACGAATTTATTTAACCTGAATACATTTTTTGGTAAACTATCAGACATCAGGATGTAGACATGTCTTAGTTGATAATTAACACAGGATTGCAGCACTTAGGAAGCATAGAGGGTAAACCTCATTGCTTCTTTCAGTGCAGAATCATGATACACTTATCCACACCGGTCATGTTGTAGTAGTGTAAATATGTGATAGTTGCTAACTTGTAGACGGTTGATTGAAATGGCTGTTAGAGTTGTGTCGAAGAATCCTGTTGTTAAGCTACGTTGCATATAAAAGCCATTGTGACAGGTAACGTATTTATGCGAGCACAATCTGTAGCCAGAAATGGCTGATAAGATGGAGATGAGCCCTGGCTTGAAGTAACAAGATGAAACATAGTTAGTTACTTAATATCTCTATGGGTATCAATCATGTAAACCTAAAAGTTGACCAGGTTAAAGTGAATGTCATTGTTATTTATCCATTTGTCCTAGCTGGTCACGTAGTTAATAAACAGTTATACAATCATTGCTGACAGGTGAAAAGCTTACTGACAATGGCTGGAATCTAAGGTCAAACAATGATGAACCACATACAATATATGAATACTTGTAACAACAATTTTTGTTTAGAAATGGTATAAAAAAGGATCAGAAGCAAACATTGATGAGCCAAATAAAATATATATACAAATTTCGACAAGAACTGTTTTATGGGCATTCTGTCACCATGGTAGTGTGCAAACAATCTTGTGTCAGGGTAGTTTGAGAAGTACTGTGCATTCCTTTACATATCTGTGGGTGACAATGAAGGGGATTGACTAGTGGAGCAGACTTAAGTGAATTGTATCAGTTCAGACAAGCAAGGGTATGCCATTCGGTAAAGAAGTTCATTCCATGTTTGATACTGTCTGCGGATTCAATCCAGCAATTTTCTTTTAGAGTTAACAGTCTGTCTACGTTTTTCTGTCTGATCGTTGGTTTGACTACATCAATGACCCACCAGGTCATCTCCTGTTCAGAATGTTTGAATAGTGAGTAATCTTCCACAAGGGGAGCATTCTCGACTTGCAGCGAATGCGGGACTGATGTTGTAAGATTCTCTGCTTCACCATTTGCATGGTTTTGCCTATGTAGAGTTGACCGCATGGACAACAGATACAGTAGATGACATTGGTGGTTCTGCAGTTTGAGAAGTGTTTGATAAGGAATTTTTTGCCTTTGATTTCAAAGAATTTTATGTTATTGGTTGTTTTGCACGCAATGCAGTTATTGCATTTGAAGTGACCTTGTATTGGTACTAGCTGCCTCATATTGTTCACAACGTTTGGATCTTGACGGTCATAGGTGTGTACCAAGCGATCTCGTAAATTTGGACCACGTTTGAAGGCAAATAATGGTTTTTCTCTCAATTCGGGTAGTTCATATAGTAGTGGTCAATGTTTGTTGATGATCTTTTTGATCTGTTGGCTACTTGAACCAAAAGTGGTTACACATACAAGGGGAACTTTTGTCTTTTTAGGTTTAGTTACCAGAAGCGAGTCACGTTTTTTTTACCATGGTCGTTTCAAGGAGTTTTCGAGAAGCCTGTTGGGATAACCTTTCTCAAGAAGTTTTTGTTTGAGAATTCTGGCTTCATGGAAGTAGTCCGCCCGTTTGGAGCAGTTTCTTCGAAGCCGTAGAAACTGGCCAAAGGGAAGTCCATCACAAAGTGCTTTCGGGTGGTGACTACTGTATTTTAAAAGAGTGTTTCTGGCAGTAGGTTTTGTGAAAAGGGTCGTATAGATGGTGTTGTCTTCATTCACTTTGATGGTAACATCCAGAAAGTTCATCTCCTTGGTGTTGTAATCAAGGCTGAACTGTAAGTTTGGATTTCTGTCATTAAGCCATTTGTGAAAATTTGTTAAGAGTTCTTTATTGCCCTTCCAAATTAAGAAAACATCATCTATGTACCTAAGCCAACATGAAATGTTGGCTAGGAATGGATTAAGATGGTGGTAGATGAATTTTTGCTCAAAATTGGAGACATAGATATTAGCTATATTGGGGGCGTAAACCGCCCCAATAGCAACTCCTTTGAGTTGTTGATAGAAATCCTTTTCAAAGAGGAAGACATTTTCACACATGGACAGACAAATACATTCAACTATGAACTCAGATGGCACGACTATCAAGCATGTCGCTGATGATGGCAGAACCTCGTCTTGAGGAATATTTGTATATAGACTGGAAATGTCCATCGTGACAAGGAATTCTTCTTCAGGATCAAAGTAATGATTTTTGAGTTTATTTATCACCGATGTAGTGTCCCTGATGTAGGTTACGGATTCTACTACAAAGGGTCTGATGAAAATATCAGAATATTGGGCAAGGGGTTTGAGTATGGAATTACAACCCGAGACTATTTGTCTCTCTGGCGGTTCAGTGGCATGTTTGTGTATTTTTGGAAGGATGTAGATGGCTGGTACAGTTGGGGTCTTGTTAATTAGGAATTATGCTTCCTTAAGGCTCAGCCATCCTCTTTCACTTCCTGCTTTGGGAAGGATGGGAAGGAGGATGGCTGACCCTTAAGGAAGCATCTGAGTTCATAGTTGAATGTATTCGTCTACCACCATCTTAATCCATTCCTAGCCAACATTTCATGTTGGCTTAGGTACATAGATGACGTTTTCTTAATTTGGAAGGGCAATAAAGAACTCTTAACAAATTTTCACAAATGGCTTAATGACAAAAATCCAAACTTACAGTTCAGCCTTGATTACAACACCAAGGAGATGAACTTTCTGGATGTTACCATCAAAGTGAATGAAGACAACACCATCTATACGACCCTTTTCACAAAACCTACTGCCAGAAACACTCTTTTAAAATACAGTAGTCACCACCCGAAAGCACTTTGTGATGGACTTCCCTTTGGCCAGTTTCTACGGCTTCGAAGAAACTGCTCCAAACGGGCGGACTACTTCCATGAAGCCAGAATTCTCAAACAAAAACTTCTTGAGAAAGGTTATCCCAACAGGCTTCTCAAAAACTCCTTGAAACGAGCAAGGTACAAAAACCGTGACTCGCTTCTGGTAACTAAACCTAAAAAGACAGAAGTTCCCCTTGTATGTGTAACCACTTTTGGTTCAAGTAACCAACAGATCAAAAAGATCATCAACAAACATTGGCCACTACTATATTAACTACCCGAATTGAGAGAAAAACCATTATTTGCCTTCAAACGTGGTCCAAATTTACGAGATCGCTTGGTACACGCCTATGACCGTCAAGATCCAAACGTTGTGAACAATATGAGGCAGCTAGTACCAATACAAGGTCACTTCAAATGCAATAACTGCATTGCGTGCAAAACAATCAATAACATAAAATTCTTTGGAATCAAAGGCAAAAAATCCTTATCAAACACTTCTCAAACTGCAGAACCACCAATGTCATCTACTGTATCTGTTGTCCATGCGGTCAACTCTACATAGGCAAAACCACGCAAATGGTGAAGCAGAGAATCTTACAACATCAGTCCCCCATTCGCTGCAAAGTCGAGCATGCTCCCCTTGTGGAAGATTACTCACTATTCAAACATGCTGAACAGGAGATGACCTGGTGGGTCATTGATGTGGTCAAACCAACGATCAGACAGAAAAACGTAGACAGACTGATAACTCTAAAAGAAAATTGCTGGATTGAATCCGCAGACAGTATCAAACATGGAATGAACTCCTTTACCGAATGGCATACCCTTGCATGTCTGAACTGATACAATTCACTTAAGTCTGCTCCACTAGTCAATCCCCTTCATTGTCACCCACAGATATGTAAAGGAATGCACAGTACTTCTCAAACTACCCTGACACAAGATTGTGTGCTAAGCATGGGCGAATTTTGCGAATCTCGCGTTCGCGAATTTTCCGGATTTGCGAACTCGCAATCCGCAAAATCCGCGAATTCTCGCGAATTTGCGGATTTTTTTTTGTGTTTGCGCGGGTTTCTGCCAGTTCGCGAGGGTTTTGTACAATTTCGCAAATTGCGAACTTACCTGTCGGGTCGCAAGTTTCGCAAACTTGTTGTTTCTACGTGTCCAGCCTGTTTGGGACACTCTTCTTCATCACTGCCACTCTCTGTCACCACTGCCACTCTCTGACTACTCATGCCACCCTCTGGCCCACCCATGCCACCCTCTGTTTCATCACAGCACCCTCTGGTTGTCCAGGCAGTGTACATTATTGTGGCAACGCAAGCACACCTTCCCTGCCTCAAGTGACCTGAATTAATTTGGGGCTGATTAATGTGTCACAGAATATTTTTTTAGCTGGCACCTGCTTCCTTAGTGCTTCCTGATTAGTGATCTTTTGCACTTGCTAAGTGCTTTCATTGTTGCAAAATTAGTTACAACACCTGCCCTGCCCCAACTGACAATAATGAATTAGGGGCTGATTAATGGATTTGAACTTCCAGCCTGGCTCCTGCTTGTCTCCCTTAGCTGTAATTCAGGACCTTTGTGGCATAAGTGTAACTATTCTGAGGTTCAGAGCAGGGTCACATAATAGTTGCAACTGGCAACTGAACTCTGGAGGGGCCCCTCAGGAAGCACTACAGGAAATGGCTACTAATGATGAGCCTGAACTTTTGAACCTGGTAAGTAGTTTCAGTTTTGCTAAGATCATATTTCTGCAATTTTGCACTTATTCGCGGGGCGCGAAGTTGTACTGGGAAGCCGCGAACTCACGCGAACAGTGCGAGCAGTGCGAGCAAAATCCGCTGCTCGCGGATTTGCGGATTTTGCGGGAGATTCGCGAATCTCGCGGATTGCGAATTTACCGAAAATCCGCAAAATCCGCGAGCGAAACGGATTTTCCGCCCATGCTTATTGTGCGCACACTACCATGGTGACAGAATGCCCATAAAACAGTTCTTGTCGAAATTTGTATATATATTTTATTTGGCTCATCAATGTTTGCTTCTGATCCTTTTTTATACCATTTCTAAACAAAAATTGTTGTTACAAGTATTCATATATTGTATGTGGTTCATCATTGTTCGACCTTAGATTCCAGCCATTGTCAGTAAGCTTTTCACCTGTCAGCAATGATTGTATAACTGTTTAATAACTACGTGACCAGGTAGGACAAATGGATAAATAACAATGACATTCACTTTAACCTGGTCAACTTTTAGGTTTACATGATTGATACCCATAGAGATATTAAGTAACTAACTATGTTTCATCTTGTTGCTTCAAGCCAGAGCTTAACTCCATCTTATCAGCCATTTCTGGCTACAGATTGTGCTCGCATAAATACGTTACCTGTCACAATGGCTTTTATATGCAATGTAGCTTAACAACAGGATTCTTCGACACAACTCTAACAGCCGTTTCAATCAACCATCTACAAGTTAGCAACAATCACATATTTACACTACTACAACATGACCGGTGTCGATAAGTGTATCATGTTTCTGCACTGAAAGAAGCAATTAGTTTTACCCTCTATGCTTCCTAAGTGCTGCAATCCTGTGTTAATTATCAACTAAGACATGTCTACATCCTGATGTCTGATTGTTTACCAAAAAATGTATTCAGGTTAAATAAATTCATAAAATGAGCAGTCTTTTACTGATTGCTGCTTGACTATTCTTTAAAATATCGATTTCATAGAACCTTAGTCATTTTCAATTCCAAGCAACTACTTTTTAGACGTTCCAACATGGCCGCCAAAATTACATTATTTATTTATTTAATTTATTTAAAACACTTGTAGAGCGCAACTGTCACCTGGCAGGTATCCTGGCGCTGAGAGCTTACTCCTAAAATGGAAGGAGACGGGGGGCTGCTTAGGGATTAGAAGTGGGGGGATTAGGGGAAGAGCCAAGTTTTAATTCGCTTTCTGAATGGCAGGAGTTGTGGAATTTGGCGAATGTCGACCGGCAAACTGTTCCAAAGTTTGGCGGCGGCCAGTCTGAAGGATCCTCCCCCAGTCCTTACCTTCTTAAATCTGGGTACCAACACAAGGCAGGCTGAGGTGGATCGGAGAGTTCTGGTGGGGGTGTACCAGGAAAACATTTTTTGTAGGGATCTGGGGCCCGTTCCGTGTAGTGCCTTGAAGACAAGGCAGAGTGCTTTAAAAGCTATTCGCTGCTTCAAAGGGAGCCAATGTAGCTCGGCTAAGGCTGCTGTGGCTGAGGATCTCCTGGTCCAACCAAGGGCCAGTTTGGCTGCAGCCGACTGGACTCTTTGGAGTCTGTCCAGTAGAACAGCTGGGACTCGAGCAAAAGAGCATCACAGTAGTCAAGGTGACTAAGGCTAGTGCACCTGACTATTGGTGCTCGGGCCTGGGCGGGGAGTAGTGGCATGATTTTGCGTAAAGAACGCAGTGGGGCTGAGCAGGTGGAGACTGTTTTGGTTACCTGCGTTTCCATGCTGAGGTTATTGTTTAGCATAACACCCAGATTGCGGACACTAGTGACCGGCTGTGGTTTTTCTGGGTTTTCCGGGGGCCAGAATTCCGTAGGAAATAGGCGAGGAATCCGGCTCCCAGAACAGAACAGGACCTCGGTCTTGGAGGAATTGAATTGCAGGGAATTCGTGTGCAGCCAGCCAGCTGTGTCTCTTAAACAGTCATGGAACAATTCCATGGGGATTGAATCTTCCCCCTCCCAGGAGAGGATGAGCTGGGTGTCGTCCGCGTAGTTTACAGTTTTCAGTCTGTGGGATTTAATTAGAGTGACCAGTGGTTTTAGATAAACGTTTAAAAGAATCGGGCTGATGGACGAGCCCTGGGGTACACCGTGAGGTACTGGGGAAACGCGGATTTAAAAGGGGGTAGGGACACAGCCTGTTTCCTATCTCTCAGGTATTAATGGAACCAGAGCAGGGCGGTGCCGTCGACCCCTGCCTCTCTGAGCCTCTTTAGCAGAATCACATGGTTAACCGTATCGAATGCGGCAGACAGGTCCAATAAGATCAAGGCCACTGCGTGGCCCCTCTCTGCACGCATACGAAGTTCTTCCATGGCTGTAAGCACCGCCGTTTCGGTGCCATGGGCTGGTCGAAATCCGAATTGGAAGTCGTCCAGAATGTGATTCTGCTCAAGATGTGTCGATAGCCAGGAGCTAACCCAGCGTTCCACAACTTTCGCTGGAAAGGGTAGAAGCGATATAGGTCGAAAGTTGGATAGACACTCGGGGTTCAAGGAGGGTTTTTTCAGCAGCGGGGTGATGAGTGCTTGCTTCCAGGGGGTGGGGACAAATCCACAGCACAGAGATTGGTTACAGATCCTACGGAGGGTGTGGAATAGTTCAGTTCTGCACGCTTTCCAGGTTTTAGGGGGCAATGGGTCGAGGGGAGACCCAGAAGTGATTTCATGTGCCAGTCTCCCGAAATCTGTTTCGGGGATAGGGGTGAGAGCCTGTAGACATTCCCTGGGTAGGTGTCCTGGGCTCGGCGGATCGAGGTTGGTAGAGGCGGCTCCGGGGGGGGTTTAGATTATCTTGCAATGGGGGAATTGCAAGATTGTGAATGATGGTCTCAATTTTGTCCGTAAAGAACTGTGCGAGATTATCGCAGAGGGTCTGTGAGGGGGGGATGGTTTTCTTGGCACATTCAGGGTGGATAAGGTTGTCGAGGATCTGGAAGATGTTTTTGGAGCTATTTGCGGCGTTGACTATAGTGGAGCAGTAATAGGTGGATTTGCTCTCCGCGATGGCAGATTTGTATTCTAGGAGCTTATTTTTCCAGATAATTTTGTTTGTGTCGCAATAGCCTTGTCTCCACTTCCTCTCGGCCTGTTTACAGGCTAATTTGAGGGTTTTCAGGGAGTCGTTATACCATGGGGCTGGTGCTCTGCCTTTAGGTTTGCATCTTTTTAGTGGAGCAATAGAGTCCGTGGTGGATACTATCCTTGTACAAAAGGCTCTGTAGTTGTCTTCAACCGAGTTGATTGGGGAGAAGCTATCTTCCACGTTGAAGACGGTGGTGGTGGAACTCAATTTTTCCAGAGCTTTCCAGTCTCTGTAATTAATTTCTGGTTGGGCGCTATTATTCAGCTTTCTAGTTTTTGTGCTGGTAATGTAGAATTTGATAAGAGCGTGATCTGTCCAGCTCATGGGCAGAATGTCGTTCAAATGTATTCAACCATGACTGGAAAAGATGAGGTCAAGTCGATGACCTGCTGAGTGGGTAGGTTGCTTAACCAGTTGGTAGAGTCCCACGCTTTTGCAAGAGAGCAGGAGGTTTTCTAGACCAGTGTCTAGACTACCGTTTGGCCAGAGGTTGAAATCCCCTAAAATGATTAGTTTATTGTGGGAAGTTGCCATGTTCGTGAAGGTGGTGAGTAGCGCTTGCTGTTGTAGGGAGGTGAAAGACCCTGGAGGTCGGTAGCAAATAATTGCCGTGAAAATACCTCCGGAGTGGCAGTTTATGGAAAGGCCGAAGAGCTCAGTCCCGGCAACTGAGTCCATGTCTATGGTGTTAATGTGCCAGGAGGCTCTGTAGATAATGCCTACACCACCACCACGGCCTTTGGGTCTGGGAAGGTGCAAAATTTTAAAGTCTTGAGGGCAAGCCCATGCTAATTCAATGTCGCAATCTGCGTGAGTCCACGTTTCGGTTAGGAAGAGGACATCCAAGTGATGGGATTCTATGAGGAGATGAATTT
Organism: Lissotriton vulgaris; assembly: GCF_964263255.1. Lineage (NCBI taxonomy): Eukaryota > Metazoa > Chordata > Amphibia > Caudata > Salamandridae > Lissotriton > Lissotriton vulgaris. The sequence goes on along the minus strand of NC_141685.1, from coordinate 360,272,636 downwards.
CGATAGCATGCTTTGGTAGTGATCTGACGTTCAAAAGGCCTCCCAGGAGCAGACACTTATGTGTGAAGTCAGGCAGTGGAAAGGCGGCGTCATCAAAGATGAGCTTACCTTCGTGAGCGAATTCTCGCAGGTTAATCAGGGTTTCCCGGGTATAACGTGGGGGCTGCGAGCAAATTTGAGCAGAGTTGTCTGCGCTGGTCGCGCCCGCTGCGCTCGTCCGCTGCGCTTCCGGCAAGGATTCATGCTTAATAGTGGGGTCTCTGGGCGTTGGAGGGGAGGGGGGGGCGTGGCCTCCAGGGGGGCGTGGCCTATCGGCTTGCCGCCAATGGCGCTGTGGTTTCTGGGCGTTAGCTGACAGCGCGAGGGCCGCTGTGCGAGGCGATTTGGACCGAGTCCAGTGCAAATAAAGTGAGTAGTGCTTTTAAAATCAGCTATCTAAACACAGTAATACAACAAATTTTAAAAAGTAGCAATAGTGGCTGTCTCCCGGCTTTCCGCCTCAGGAGTGCAAGGTTCTGGCAGGCAGCGCTACATCTATTTTGGTCGTGTGCCATTGAGTCCGTCGCGTGTCTCCTTAAGCCGTTATCTCGCGATAATTCAGGCTCCAAACTTGCGGAAACTTGTTTAAATAGCAGCTCTCCTTTGGGCCTATGATCAGCTGTTTTGAGAAGACGCTGCCACCGCCAACGTTGCTCTCGCGTGTTGCCTCGTTTAAATCTTACAAGTAAGTGTCCCTTCAGGTTGTAATGCAATATTATTTTGTCACAGTTTTTCCTAGGGTCATCAACTTTAATGCTCAAAGCTCAAGTCCAGATGATGGTCTTATGAAATCATCTCCAAAAGACCGAAACGTCGACTACTGAGTCTAATTCTGCTTGTTATTAATCATCCACTTTTGATTTTCATTTATTTTTGATTTGAAATCATTGTGTTATTTGAGAGCAGTGTAGACTTTTTCTGTGATATATATTAGGAACATACAAGACGCTCCCTTTTATATCCCAAATGCATTGTTTCTGTACCCTATCTGTATTGTTGATTTAATTTTCCTGTTACAAAGAAAATAACAATCTTTTGATACTAAAAACCTGGTTATTGTTTTTCTTTCACCTCTCTAATGTGTTAGTGTGGTAACACTACAGATGTGTGAAACTGCATTCAGCCACTAATTTCTAGAAGCGTGGGTACCTAATTAGTAGTCCCTCTTGTGCTGTAACTAAGAATTCTTAGCAAAATCCCTTGCTCTCCCCTTTTCTTAAACGTGTTAATTGCCCAAGCCTGCAAGGGTATATTGGGTTGCTCACCCCTTCATAACTTCGTAATGGTGTATTGACCTGGTCCTTCACAAGGAGTTGAATTTTCAAAAGAATCACTAGAGATTAACCTGACACCTCTTTTAGGCTTTTCCGCTTCTGAATGATTCACATTTTCTTTCTATTTGTATTTCTTCTGTGGGTTACGCTGCCCTTAGGGGTATTTTTTTATTTACAATATGAGTAAAAGGAAAGCTGGTGACCTCTCCAGGGCTGAAATGAATGCAAAAAAAACCAGGAAAACAGGACAAAAAAAGTTAGCAGTTGACTAGCACGCAAACGCTGATACCGACTTATTAATTGAGGAGGTTGAGTCTCTACTAAATCCATTAAACACTGATAAGGGGAAGGGAAAGAAGAATGTGCCAAGGGTTCTGGACACATTTTAAAATTTTAAAAGTATAAAAACTCAAATGTTGACTATTGTACAAACTGGAAATCCCGCTATTTCAGATCATCATATGTGCAACATCATTGAACCTGCAGAGGATACAGCTTCCTTATTGCCTAAACATAATGAAACAGAATTTACGGAACAATCGAGCTACACTCAATGTCCGCTTTTCCCGGAAGGTATCATTGCTCCTAATATCCCTTGTCATAATTTATTCGTACCTCTTCAATCTCCTGAGGGCACCAGAAGTTTATTTTCACACTTACTGCAGGCCCAGCCTGAGATAAACCATGTGTATCAAATTGAAAATGGGACTCAACAAGCCACCAGGACATCTGTTGAGACAGTAACTTTACTAACATTAAATTTAAAACTGAACCATCTTAGCAGCATAGTTGTCTCATTAGTGGATTAAGTTTCTTTGCTACAAAAGATGAGTTCCCTTTGCCGTTGCAAACAAGTAAGCCCAATTGAACTGTTTACGACACATCATACAGATCAACATTCTCCCAAAACGACAGCATTTTTAATGGAACAGAACGGGCTCAAAAATCCATTGCTGCTTTAAGACGCTGGACGTCACCCAACCTCAAAGGGCCCCTAATGTAAATCAGTGTATGCGACCCCCAAGGCTCTCAAATCAAATAGCATACAATAGCAAGGGCGCTAATGTTAAATTGGTCAAGGGAGAAGTAGACAGTGTTAATGCAAATTTTCCCACATACTCGCATAATGTACAAGAAAGTGCCTTCTGTTCTGTAAATACTGAAGGAAGATCAAATCGACATTTAAACATTTCAAGTTATTTTACAAGAGTGTCTAAACAAAACCCTTAAGTTTATGAAGACACTGATGCATTAATTAGCAAATTAATCTTTTTGTTGAGGTCAAAATGCAAATGCCTTTCAGTGGTTAGATCTGACATTTTGGAAGCCAGGCAGTGTCCCTCAGACATTGTAGCCTTTGATGATTGTATACAGGTCACTTTGTGTAACAGACAGCTAGTGGAGATCTTGATTAATTTCGAACTCCGCACTCTTTTGGAAAACAATGCATCGGGGATTAGGCTGAAACTAACTCCTTCAAACATTAGAAATCATCAAGGTTTCTCAGTGCAATCTTGCAATCTAACTATGCAGCCCAGCCGGTGCACAGCCTAAATATCGAGTTTTTTATATCGACCTGCAGACATATCGAGTTTTTAATATCGAAGGTACAGAACACCGAGGTCAAGAATATCGTTGGACAGAATATCGACCCTAAGGTAAGTAATATCGATTTTTTTTATATCGATGTAAGTAATATCGAAGTCAGTAATATGATGTTACTAATCTCAATGTTACTAATATCGATTTTTGTACTTTTGTTATGTATTTTATTATGTATTTAATATGTATGTGTTATATGTTTTTGTTAAGTATTTTACTTGTTTTAAATTATATGTGTACTATTTTTATATATTAATAATGTGATTTTTAAGTAAATTTTATGTTTTAGTACTGGAACGGGTTTATAGGGAAATAGGGTGGGAAGTAATTTAATAGTAGTAAATTAATTATTAATTTGTAGGAGTTATTAATTAATTTTAAATAATTTTGGGATGTAAGTTCTGTAGCGGGTAGTGGGTTTATAGGGGAATTGGGTGGGAAGTATTTTAATTGTAATTAAGTAATAATTTATTTTTGTTTTTTGGTATTCATAATTAAATTATTTTCAATTAAATGTTTTAATTGTTAATTAACTTTTTTAATTGGTAATTAATGTTTGTAATTGGTAATTAATTTTGTTAATTGGTAATTAATGTTTGTAATTGGTAATTACTATTTGTAATTGGTAATTAATTTTTTAAACGGTAATTCATTTTTTTATTTCTAATTATTATTTTATATTTGGAATTATTTTTTTATTAATTGGTAACTAATGTTTTATAAAAAGTATATTTTGGTATAAAAAAGAATCTTATTGTTGACCTTTTTAAAATTGCTAATCAATTTTTATTCATTAAAATGTTGATTTTTTTGAAAAATCTTTTATTTTGTAATATTTAATATCTGGTAACTAATATTTATTAATTAATATTTATTGTTATTTATTGTTAATTAATTATTCAATTGTAATTATGTTGTTTATATTTATTAATGGGTATTTGTAAATGATGTTGAGTTGTTCAAAATTTAAATTAATATTTATTTTAAATACACAAATTATTTATAAGTATGTTATATTTAATTTCGATGCTATCCAACGCTTTCCCTACTGTTGCACTCACTGGTGTGGGAATAGTAATTTTCACCCGTACGCTATCCAATGTTTTCCCTACTGTTGCACTCACTGGAGTGGGAATAGTAATTTTTACCCACCCGCTATCCAACGCTTTCCCTACTGTTGCTCACAATGGAGTGGGAATAGTAATTTTACACCCACGCTTTCCCTACTGTTGCACTCACTGGAGTGGGAATAGTAATTTTTACCGACCCGCTATCCAACGCTTTCCCTACTGTTGCTCTCACTGGAGTGGGAATAGTAATTTTACCCCTACGCTATCCAACGCTTTCCCTACTGTTGCACTCACTGGAGTGGCAATAGTAATTTTTACCCACCCGCTATCCAACGCTTTCCCTACTGTTGCACTCAATGGAGTGGGAATAGTAATTTTTACCCCTACCCTATCCAACGATTTCCCTACTGTTTCACTCTCTGGAGTGGGAATATACATTTTTACCCACCCGCATTCCAACGCTTTTCCTACTGTTGCACTCTCTGGAGTGGAAATAGTAATTTTTACCCCTACGCTATACAACGCTTTCTATACTTTTGCACTGTCTGGAGTGGGAATAGTAATGTATACCCCTACGCTATCCACTGTTTTCCCTACTGTTTCACTCTCTGTAGTTGGAATAGTAATTTTTACCCACCCGCTATCCAACGCTTTCCATACTGTTGCACTTTCTGGAGTGGAAATAGTAATTTTTACCCCTACGGTATCCAACGCTTTCCCTACTCTTGCACTCTCTGGAGTGGGAATAGTAATTTTTACCCCTACGCTATCCAACGTTTTTCCTACTGTTGCACTCTCTGGAGTGGGAATAGTAATTGTTACCCCTACGTTATTTAACGCTTTCCCTAGTGTTGAATTTTCTGGAGTGGGAATAGTAAATTTATGTTCTACGCTATCCAATGTTTTCAGTACTGTAGTTTTTTTTTAACTTTAAATAGTAGTTTTATTTATTTATGTATTTAATATTTTTTGTATTTTTTTAGATAATGTTGTATTTAATTAACTTTAAAAATATTGAAAGTATATTTAATTATTTTAATTTATTAAATATAGTTATTTTGATTTATGTTTTATTTTATGTGTGTAGATGTATTTGTAATTTATAGTTTTTTTTAATAATTTATAAGTAATTAAAATAATTATTAAAAATTATTATTTAGTAAGTATATATTATAGTATGTATATTTTTAATAAAATTTGTATTATCAAATATGTATTATTTATTAATTTTAAACATTATTAAATATGTTTAAATATGTTTATTTTATTTATAAGTATTATTTACTTCATTTTACAGAAAAAAACTATAATTTTAAATACGATATTTTTAACATCGATATTTTTTTTATCGATATTTTTGTACTTACAATGTTGTAGATAGGGTGTCGATATACTTGCCTTCAATATTCCAGGGTCGATATTTATGGAGGTCGATATTCTGTCCGCCGATATTCTTTCAGTGAGCCAGCCCAGCCACTTATCATCTGTCTCTTGCCGGAAAGGATTTGATTAACTGAGTAATGAGCATATATAGAATACATGTATAAATCTTAGCCCAATGTCAGCATGTGGGATAGCTAACCCTGTTGGTGATGTCTAAGATCCCTGCTAGTGACAGGAGGAAAAACACAGGGGTGGTGGAAATCATAAACTGTGCGATTCCAAATGTGAATGGGGCAAGAGGCTGGGGTGAAAAACATGTGGATGAGCACTCAGGCCTGAGCAGGATTAGCGAGAATCCTGAGAGTCATTGTCCCGATGGGGCAGGAAAGGATGGTACTCTAACTATTACTCCTGTGGTTCTTAGCTTAAGTTTTCCACAAAAAGCAGATCCTGAGGTGATTCGAACACAAACCTACATTAGTTTAATATTTTGGAATTTAGCGGGGGTTCCACTTAAACTGGGTGACCCTGATTGGCTACTGTATATAAGTCAGCATGACGTCTGTATGTTTCAAGATACCTGGGCAACAGAAAAAAATGTGTTGATGGTTTTATGACCTATAACGTAGAAGCCAAACCCCCAGAACATTTTGGGAGGGCTTCAGGGGTCTCTTGATTCTTATGAAAAATAATGTATTCAAGTGATGCACCTCATTACAATTAGAATGCTTAGACCTAATGGGGGTTGTTGCTTTGTTCAACACAAACACAAACAGAACCTTTTCGCGAATGGGTTGCCCTATTCACTTACCCTCACGGTGCAATGAAATATATGCAAACTTACGTGGTCATTTATAAGCTTGACATTTGTAATACAGCCAATATTTCAATAGTTATCCATCACTATTCATTCAACAATTTCATCATATGTGACATCACAGAGGCATATGACAACCAACAATCAACAAGGAATTCTTGTTTATTTTCTTGTTTTCATGTTTTATTTTTTCCATATTCTTCATTATGCGCATGAAGTTCTTGGAATATTTTACATCTCCCAATGCATTTCGGTGGGATACCTTCGTCAGGGGACCCACCATTTTGTCCCATTGTGACAGGGTGTGGGTCAATGCATGAACCACTGGGGAATTTTTTAGATCACTATTTACAACCTCTGGTACAGAAGTGGATAACTTATGTATAAGACACTACAGACTGTCTCAACAAACTACAGAACATTGCCATACCACCTAATGAAGAGATTTGGTTGTGTACCATAGATTTATCAGCCTTATATACATCCATACCACATGGTGAAGGAATAGAAGCTGTGGAGTGGATCCTGTTAAGACATGAATATGATGAGACGTTAAACATCTTTCTGTTAGAACGTGTACACTTTTGTCTCTACCACAGCTATTTTAATTGGAAAGGCCAATTTTTCCTCCAAAAGACTGGTACATCAATGGGTTTTACCGGGGCACCCGCCTATGCCAATATTTTTATGGCAGATTCGAAAATACACACATTTTGAATAATGCTACATGGACAGATCATCTCTCAATGTATCTACGATACATTGACGATATTTTGATTGTATGGAGGGGTTCATAACAACAATTAGAAAGTACCCTGGGAGCTCTGAATAATTGCCATTCCCACATCAGATTTACACACTTTATGAGCACAACTTCAATCAATTATCTGGACATCTTATTAGAACGCAAAGGAGAGAATTTGGCAACCAGGGTGTATAAAAAACCAACAGATAGAAACAATGTACTTCATTATAGTAGTTTTCATTTATTCACCTTGAAAAATCACTTACCAATGTCACAATTCATTAGAGTCAGGAGAATATGTTCAGATGAGACACAAAGCATAGAAGGAATTGAGAACTTATCGTTCCATTACAGACAAGGAGGGTACCCAAGCAATGTATTAGATGCATCTGAGCAGAAGGCTTGTCAGTTATAGCAAACTGATTTGTTAAAAAAAAATCTGTTAAGATGCCCTCAACAGGGGAAGTTTGTGTACTGAAATTTTCCACCGCAGCACCTGCTATCACATGGAGCATTGTAAAACGATGGGATATTATTGAGCAGGAACAAGATTTCAAACTGGTGATTATGACAAGACCTATTTTTGCATATTCTAGGTCAAAAAATATTAAGGAGATTTTGAAGGAAGGGGCTCTGACTCACTTAGATAAAGATAATCTAGGTATGCGCAAATGTCACAATTGTGGCAATTGTGGGAACGTTATAGTTGGCAACAGCTTCACACACCCGCCCACAGGTAATAGAATCAACATCAAAAACACTGCAGATTGCAACACGTATATGGTAGTATATGCCATTAAATGCCCGTGCGGGCTGGTATATGTAGGATGCACGACAAGGAAAGATAAAATTCGGATAACTGAGCCCAAAAGTATGATAACAGCGAACAATTAATCATTCTTAGCACTGCACTGGGGAGAAATGAAGCACATAGTTCCACAATTTTGCTTTACAATGTTTGAAAGGGTGTTGGACATGTTGATGTCATTAGACATTTGTCACAAAGAGAGACATTTTGGATACATTTTCTTAAAACAATCATGCCTTGTGGACTGAATGACAAAATTGAAATGATGTTTTTTAATGATAAATCTTTTCATGATAATTCACTGGTACTCAATGTAACATGCTGTTTCCTGTAACTGTTTTTGTTTTTACATCTAATATCCCCATGATGTATGTTGTGTCTCAGGCTCACTATTGATGTGACCAGATTATGTAAAACTGACACGTACTTTTTTAGAGATTGTAGACACTTTGGGGATGGATCACACTGCTTAGAATCTTTAACTTGCATTATCCATAAGTTGGAACAGTGCGTGTTGTCTATTTTTAAGTATCATTTTTCAAAATAATATTTTTTTTTACTTTATTAATTTTCACGAACGGACAGGAGGTTAGCCTCGTTTATCATATTTTTTATTTTTATATATTGGGCACAGGCAATACCTTTGGTATGATGTTACATGAAGATGCCTAATATACGAACATTATAAGCATTCCGAGTACGATTAAAAATAATTAGGGGATCACAGCGTGGACTTGCTTTTTACTTCTGAGTACGCAATTAGTAGAGTCTTTCTTCTGTTTTTGGTTTCGGGCTGATGACTTCAGACGCCGCTCCATGATTCTTTAACTTACTCAGAGCTTTGTGCCCGATTGAATTTTCAAGCACGGCTGACGCGGGACGATTGAAACTCTCAAGATAAGGCGTCAGGAAGGAGAAACCACTAAGTTACGTGGGCATGGTACGCGAGTGGGCAGCCATTTGGATAGGCCTCAGGTCCTGCAAGTAGGACAAAAATTAAAACGATCCTACTTTCCTTTTTTGTATTTTCAGGGGCATTCACTATACGATATATAGGTGATTGGGGCAATCGGAAGAGGGACGCTTGAGGAAGATATCAAGTAGGTAGTTTCGGTTTGAGTCCGATCGGTCTGACTTTTGATACAGAGTGTTAACACTGATGTTGTTGTGAGTAGCATAGGTATATATAGTCTTTTTGTTTTTCAGGCAGCACTTCTCTGCAGGCACAGGTGAGCGTTTTTGGATGCACGGAATGGTGTTTTAACTGACACAGGTTCGGCACCAGGGCGAGTTGTTTGATTACATAGCAGACTATTTCAATACTGTGGGACACAGACACTTTTGAGGCGCGTCAATTTTACGAGTCTTTTTTGGTGAGCATGATAATCAGCACTATCACATAATAGGTGTAGGGATCCTCAGAGTTTATCCCACACTCCCTATTGTTGTAAGATATTTTATAATTTGGTAACTTAGTAATAGTGTGGCTTAAAGTCACATTTTTTATTCACGTTTAGTATTCCCCTGACAAAGGTATCTCACCGAAATGCATTGGCAATATTCCAAGAACTTCATGCTCATAATGAAGAATATGGAAAAATGAAAACATGAAAACAAGAACAAGAAAATAAACAAGAAACAATTGTTGATTATTGGTTGTCATATGCCTCTGTGATGTCACATATGATGAAATTGTTGAATGAATAGGGATGGATGACTATTGAAATATTTGCTGTATTATGAATGTCAAGCTTATAAATGACCACAAACAATTGCATATATTTCATTGCACCATGAGGGCAAATGAATAGTGCACCACATTCGCCCACAGGTTCTGTTTGTGTTGTACATTTATATACTTGATTGGGGCTAATCAAGGTAAGAGGGCTGCGTCATTGTTAAAATTGTTAAAATTATTGAGAACTGAGAAAACCTTTGATATTGAGGTGTGCAGGTTATCAATTGTGTTATGGTTGTTGCTTTGTTACCATCGTACTGGCTTTGGTCTTTTTAAACATTTATGTATAAACAACTGCAGCTAATATTGAATCCCCTACTCTCTCTATTCTTGAAGAAACTTTAGACTTACTTCTACCGAACTCAAAATTAATACTAGCAGGAGATTTTAACACATCTTAAGAGCCATCATCTTATACCAGTGAGGTAACAGAAGAGGAGGATGAACAATGGGGTATTAGAGCACTGACTGGGAAGCCACAAACAAACTTATGGCAACAGGACGTAAGTTAGGCTCTATAACAGAGGGCAGAGGACTGAGGGCATGTAATGGCCGCACTACCTCCCATACTGATGGAGCACCCACTTTATTTTTTTTCACAACCAATTTTATTGAGCAAATGAGCATCAAGAACGTGGCATCCCCACACTCGAAGATCACCACGACAGTATCAATATAGCAATGACATAGGCAGCAAATGATAGAGCTGACGCAAAATAGGCTCAGTATAAAACTCCCCAGCAACCCACCCCAATCCACAACTCTACCCCCCCCGCTCCGACCACCCCCCCCAACCCTCCCTACCACACGTGTATAGAAAGTAAGAGAGAAAAGATAAGCAGGTGTAGCGCCACCAGGGCGATGCCGCCTCGGGCCAAAAGTGTCACTGTGATCAAATGTCCTCCTCTTGCTCCGCCGGGGGGTCCAGAGATAGACCACGGTAGTCGGCCCAACGCTTCCAGATTTTGTAATGTTTGCGCGGGCAGCCCCTCGCTTCAAAGATCGGCCTCTCCAGACCCATGAAGTAATCCAGCCCAGCCTTCCATGCAGACAGGGGGGGAGCCCTCACTGACTTCCACGCCCGGGCCAGGTCCCGCTTAGCCACGACCAGCCCCAAGAGCAACAGGTGACGTTTATATACATTGCCCCCAATCCCTTCCATAATGTGCAGTAGGCCCAGCCGGTGGGTACGAGGAAGGTCCCAGCCCAGGACCTCAGCCAGGCAACTCCACACACCCCTCCAGAACCCAGCTAGCCGGCCACACGACCACACAGTGTGCATCAAGGAGCCAGGCACCGCCCCACAGCGCAAGCATTCCGAGGACGCAATCAAACCAGCCTTCCACAGTCGTTCACGCGTATAATAAGCGCGGTGCAAGTACTTAAATTGGATCAGCCGGAGCCGGACTGCAATGGCGGTTCCACGTGGGGATTCCAGCGCCTCCCTCCAATCGTCCTCATCAAGGGGGCCCACGTCCACTTCCCATGCCTCCCGAAGAGAGTGCAGGGGGGAGGAGCAGTGGATAACAAGTGTCTGATAAATCCTAGAGACCTTCCTGTCCCCCAGGTCTCCCATAAACACTTTAGCCTCGACCGGGCTAAACTCCGGCAAGGAGTCGAGGCCGGTGATGCTCGGAGTGAGGGCGTGCCGCAGTTGGAGGTAGCGGAAGAACTGGGACTGAGGCATTTGGAACTCCGTGCGGAGCTCCTCGAAGGATTTGAGGGTGGTGCCGGACATGACCTGGCCCAGCTGTGTAATCCCAATGGCTTCCCAGCCCTCAAACCCGGTCAGGGCCGCCAGCTCCGGGAGCAGACCATTATGCCAAAGCGGTGTCTCAGCCGTCAGTCTGCCCCACCATCCCATGCGGCGTAACGACTGTCGCCACACAGCAAAGACCACCCTGGTGACCGACGGCAACCCACGGCGTAGGCGAGCCGAATAGAGGATGGTGTGGAGCGTGCGATCACCCATGAGCGATCGTTCCAGGGCATATGCCGGATCCCCTGTATCGCCATACCACCATTCATTAAGGACGAGCAGTTGGGAAGCTTGGTAGTAGGAGAGGAGGTCCGAGGTGGCCAGGCCACCACAGTACGTGGACAGAAAGCACGTCTTCAAGGCCACCCTGGCTGCGCCGCCATCCCACAGGAAGCGGCCCAACACTGAATTAACCTGATGGAACCACTCCAGGCCAATGGGGTGCGGGAAATTTTGGATTTGGTATGGAAGCCGCGGAAGCGCCACCATCTTGAAGATTACACAAAACAATTTGATGGACAGAATGTAGATCAATGTCTTACATTCACCCCAGTACAAGGATCTGGGCCTAAATCCATCGTTTTTTGCACTCCACACCACCCTGGGTCAGATAATGGCTTTATGCAAATCAGCTCTGACCCTGTGCCCCATGGGAACAGTCCAGTCCGAACTACAACAGCCATATCTTTCCCAGACCGGAATCAAGCATCCGAGGACCGGACCGGTTTCGAGGTAACACCTCTCATCAGCCCGGCTAGCTTGACTCCAGTGGTGTGGAGGCTCTGGGACCCACGTCTGAGCTACCCCAGTACACTCAGGGAGAAAATTACAAAAAACAATTTGATGGACAGAATGTAGATCAATGTCTTACATTCACCCCAGTACAAGGATCTGGGCCTAAATCCATCGTTTTTTGCACTCCACACCACCCTGGGTCAGATAATGGCTTTATGCAAATCAGCTCTGACCCTGTGCCCCATGGGAACAGTCCAGTCCGAACTACAACAGCCATATCTTTCCCAGACCGGAATCAAGCATCCGAGGACCGGACCAGTTTCGAGGTAACACCTCTCATCAGCCCGGCTAGCTTGACTCCAGTGGTGTGGAGGCTCTGGGACCCACGTCTGAGCTACCCCAGTACACTCAGGGAGAAAATTACAAAAAACAATTTGATGGACAGAATGTAGATCAATGTCTTACATTCACCCCAGTACAAGGATCTGGGCCTAAATCCATCGTTTTTTGCACTCCACACCACCCTGGGTCAGATAATGGCTTTATGCAAATCAGCTCTGACCCTGTGCCCCATGGGAACAGTCCAGTCCGAACTACAACAGCCATATCTTTCCCAGACCGGAATCAAGCATCCGAGGACCGGACCGGTTTCGAGGTAACACCTCTCATCAGCCCGGCTAGCTTGACTCCAGTGATGTGGAGGCTCTGGGACCCACGTCTGAGCTACCCCAGTACACTCAGGGAGAAAATTACAAAAAACAATTTGATGGACAGAATGTAGATCAATGTCTTACATTCACCCCAGTACAAGAATCTGAGCCTAAATCCATCGTTTTTTGCACTCCACACCACCCTGGGTCAGATAATGGCTTGATGCAAATCAGCTCTGACCCTGTGCCCCATGGGAACAGTCCAGTCCGAACTACAACAGCCATATCTTTCCCAGACCGGAATCAAGCATCCGAGAACCGGACCGGTTTCGAGGTAACACCTCTCATCAGCCCGGCTAGCTTGACTCCAGTGGTGTGGAGGCTCTGGGACCCACGTCTGAGCTACGCCAGTACACTCAGGGAGAAAATTACAAAAAACAATTTGATGGACAGAATGTATATCAATGTCTTACATTCACCCCAGTACAAGGATCTGGGCCTAAATCCATCGTTTTTTGCACTCCACACCACCCTGGGTCAGATAATGGCTTTATGCAAATCAGCTCTGACCCTGTGCCCCATGGGAACAGTCCAGTCCGAACTACAACAGCCATATCTTTCCCAGACCGGAATCAAGCATCCGAGGACCGGACCGGTTTCGAGGTAACACCTCTCATCAGCCCGGCTAGCTTGACTCCAGTGGTGTGGAGGCTCTGTTCTGGGAAGGACATGGCTTTTGTAGTTCGGACTGGACTGTTCCCATGGGGCACAGGGTCAGAGCTGATTTGCATATCGCCATTGTCTAACCCAGGGTGGTGTGGAGTGCAAAAAAACGATGGATTTGGGCCCAGATCTTTGGACTGGGTTGAATGTGTGACATTGATCCACATTCGGTCCATCACCTGTTTTGTTTGCAATTGCCGCCATAAGTGCGCTGGGGATGCTCAGACGTGGGTCCCAGGCACTCCACACCACTGGAGTCAAGCTAGCCGGGCTGATGAGAGGTGTTACCTCGAAACCGGTCCGGTCCTCGGATGCTTGATTCCGTTCTGGGAAGGACATGGCTTTTGTAGTTCGGACTGGACTGTTCCCATGGGGCACAGGGTCAGAGCTGATTTGCATATCGCCATTGTCTAACCCAGGGTGGTGTGGAGTGCAAAAAAACGATGGATTTGGGCCCAGATCTTTGGACTGGGTTGAATGTGTGACATTGATCCACATTCGGTCCATCACCTGTTTTGTGTGCAATTGCCGCCATAAGTGCGCTGGGGATGCTCAGACGTGGGTCCCAGGCACTCCACACCACTGGAGTCAAGCTAGCCGGGCTGATGAGAGGTGTTACCTCGAAACCGGTCCGGTCCTCGGATGCTTGATTCCGTTCTGGGAAGGACATGGCTTTTGTAGTTCGGACTGGACTGTTCCCATGGGGCACAGGGTCAGAGCTGATTTGCATATCGCCATTGTCTAACCCAGGGTGGTGTGGAGTGCAAAAAAACGATGGATTTGGGCCCAGATCTTTGGACTGGGTTGAATGTGTGACATTGATCCACATTCGGTCCATCATCTGTTTTGTTTGCAACCATCTTGAAGATGGCCGACCTCCCAAAGATCGTGAGCGGCATTCTGGACCAAGTCTTGACATCGGCCTGGACCCGTTCCCACACCGGCAAGACTCCATGCGCCCAGGCCACAACCCGCGACTCTGAGAGAAAAACGCCCAGATACTTCAGGCCATTCGTCGCCACTCGCAGCTCAGCAGCCCAAGGGTCGGCAACCACACCGCCCCCCAGTACCCATAGGGTCGATTTATTCAGGTTAAGATGGAGACCCGAGACCTCGCCAAACGCCCGCATGATCTCTAGAACCCGGGGACCCGAGTGCCGTAGGTCAGTAAGGAAGAGGAGGACGTCATCCGCATACAGTGCAATCCTATCCACTAAGTCCTCGTTCCAGACGAAGCCACGCAACTGGGCATCTGCTCGCACCCGCGACGCCAGGGGTTCCATGGCCAGGGCAAACAGGTACGGGGACAGAGGGCAACCCTGCCGGGTACCGCGACCTATGTGGAAGCGCCCAGAGGTAGCACCTGCCACACGGACCGAAGCCGTCACGTTTGTGTAGAGGAGACGAACATACGACAGGAAGACCGGCCCTAGGTTGAGACGGGCCAACAGCGTGAACAGGTATGCCCAGCTCACCGAATCAAAGGCTCGGTCCATATCCGCCAGGAGGAGTGCCGCCTGCTCATCTCTAGCACCCATGGCATCAACCGCCGCCTGCGGCCGCCGGATATTATGCCGGGTGGCCCTGCGAGGCATGAATCCAGCCTGGTCGGGGTGGACCAGGTCAGCAATGTGGGGCAGGAGGCGATTCGCTAAGGCCTTAGCCAGAAACTTGGCCTCAATATTAAGAAGGGAAATTGGCCTGTAAGAGTCGTGCCTTTCCGGTGCCCTGCCCGGCTTCAAGAAGACCACGATTTCGGCATGACGCCAGTCCGGTGGCAGCTCCCCTTGAGCCCGCGCCGCCTCTAGGGCGCGTCGATAGTGGGGTCCCAGCTGGACGTGAAACTTTTTATAGAATTCGCTTGGGTACCCACTCGGGCCGGGCGCCTTCCCAGTATTTAGTTGACCAAGGGCTTCCCCGAGTTCCTCAGCCGTAAGCGGGGCTTCCAGAGCGGTTCTGGTCTCATCGGGGATGGCCTGCGGCAGCAGGTTGTCGAGATACGTGGATATTTTGCTCGTCTCCAAGTGATCACGAGGAGCGTATTGCGTCTCGTAATAACGGGCGAAGCTAGCCGCTAGCAAATCCGGGTCGGTCATAACCGATCCGTCTTCCGCCGCAAGACCCGGCAACACCAGGGGCTGGAAGGTCGCCTGACATAACCTATGTAGCATAGTACAGGACTTGTCGCCCCACTGATACACCCAGCTGCGTGTGGCGAGCCACGCCTGCCGGGCCTCCTCGTAAAGGACGGAGGCGTACGACTGTTGGGCCTGCAGGAGCTGCCGCACTATGCCTTCGTCGCCCCCAAGACGACCGCGTTGCTCCAGGTCCTCCACACGGGCCGCGGCGGCCACAATAGCCTCCCGATGTTTTCGCCGAGCATCCACGCACCAAGCAATGTCAATGCCCCGAAGCGTGGGCTTCAGCGCCTCCCACACCACCATTGCATCCACATCTCCTACTAGATTCTCGCGCCAGTAATGGTCAATCGCCCCACGCAGGTGATGCACATACTCGGGCCGCTGCAGTTGCCAAGATGACATCCGCCAGCGAAACGGCTGTCTCTTGGAGGGGAGGGTCATGGTAGCTAGGACAGGGGAATGATCAGACAAGCCTCTGGGGAGTATCACAGCATCTCTGACTCGACTCAGACAGGCACCCAGCACAAACAGATAATCCAGTCTCGAAAAGGACCCATGCACCGCCGACACATATGTGAATTCGCGTGCAGCAGGATGAAAGTGGCGCCACACATCAACCCAACCCAGGCCACTCACAGTCGCACACAGTCTGGTGGGAGCAGCAGCGGGGGGGGATCCAATACAACAGGCACCCGCCTCAGGCGATCCAAGCCACATCCATAACCTCGTTCCAATCGCCTCCCACCATGGTCAGCACCTCCGGAATCTCATTCCACAGCGCGAACAGCCGCTCAGACAGGGCCCACTGCAGAGGGGGGGGGCGTATACGCTACCAAATACCACTGGTTCGGTACCCAACAGGCCCTTGATGAAAATATACCTGCCCTGGGGATCAATCCATTGCTTTTCATGCACATACGCAACCCTGCGGTGTACCAAGATAGCCACCCCCGCGAGCCCCTCGTGAAGCCCGCATGGTACACTTGCTGAAATCCGAACCTTTGAAGGCTAAGGGCCTTAGAGCCCAGCATGTGGGTCTCTTGAAGCAGTAGCACATCCACCATCTCTCTCTTCCCCCAACGCAGCACAGCCCCCCACTTGATTTTGTCCAGGATACCCCTCACATTCCACGTCACAACGCGCAGGGTCTTTTGAGGAGACATAGTCATAGTATCAGCCATCATCAACACAGTGTCCAGTATCCAGCCCTCCGCCCCACCCTGGCGCACCCCACAAAGTAACAAAATCAAAAGCCATACACACGTGTGGTCCCCCCCTCCCGACCCCAAAACTCAGCAACCCCCCCCCAGACCCAGACCCCCCCAAACATCAGCAACAGAAGAACCTCCCCTTCACCCCGCTCCCCCCACCCCAATACCTCAGAAAACATTGAAGTATCTGTCGCGGCATGGAGAGACCCGGGCTCAGAACAGAGAACCCAGGGCCCGCCATACCAATGGATCCCAACACCCCAACCAAGACACACTCACCACCCCCCCAACAACACTCACAACCGTGAGGGTCTGATGCCCACAAAAGGCGCCTCCCGAGCCCCACTGCGTTCCCGTCACAAGTAATAGGAGTCTTTGGATGGGAACCGACTGCCATAAGAAAGTCATAACAGAACAGTCTCACCAGACAATGTAGAGCAACTCAGTACTCGGCAATTAGGGTCCAGTCCCAGCAATGTTCAGCTGCCGGTGTCAGAGTGCTCCGAGTCCCTTGCACCACCCGTCTGCGATGCACTGGCGGAGGCCGACCTCTTCCTAGAGCGGGACCTCCGGTGGCGACCCTTGTGGTTCGGGCGATCCGCTCGCTCCGGCGACGATCCCTGGGATCTGCCTGGGTCCAGCCCCGGCTGGGCATGCGGCCTGAGTCGCACTGCCTCATCAGTCCAGCGGAATACCTCTTCAGGTGAATCAAAAAAATGTGTCCGGGACTGGTACACCACTCGCAGGCGGGCTGGATACAGGAGAGAGTATTGGAGCTTCAGGCCCCTCAGTTTGGCCTTGGCGGCCACAAAGGATTGTCTCTGCTGCTGCACCATCTTCGTGTAGTCAGGAAAGATCATGATAGTATGATTCTCAAAGGTGAGCGAGCCTTTGTTCCTCGCTTCCCGCAGGATAACATCGCGGTCATGGTAGTTTAGCAGCCGGGCGATGACCGGCCTGGGACGCTCACCCTCCGGTGGCCGCTGGGTCAAGGCCCTGTGCGCCCTCACGATGACAAAGCACGTGGATAGTGCCCCTTCGGGGAGCCAGCTCTCCAGCCACTGGGACAAGAACCGCTCCATGTCGTCCTTCTAGCACCGCTCCGGAAAGCCAATAAAGCGGAGGTTGTTCCTCCGTGCGCGCCCTTCGGCGTCCTCCACTCGGGCCGCCAGCGTCTTCTGGACTCCCTCCACCTCCGCCAACCTCTTCTTCAGGGCGCCAATATCCGTTTCGGTCACCGTGATTCAGGATTCAGCCTCGGTGATCCGCACCACCGCATTGCGGAGGTCCTGGCGCAGCAGTGTAACATCCGCTCCTACCGCCCCAATTTTAGCATCAAGCATCTCCCGGGATTGGGTGATGGCCGCCAGGAGCTCTGCATTGTCCGGCCCAGGGCCACCGCTGCCACCAGCCGCCCCAGAGCCACCACTAGGCCCTGTGAATTTGTCAATAGGGCCACGCTTAGGCGGGCCGTTTCCTCCAGCCCTGGTCATGGCCGATCGCGGGCTCGCCGGACCCGCACACCGGGTAGGGTTGGCACCACTCCCGACAAGGCTCAGGAACCCCTGGGTGACACCACAAGCGCTGGAGGCCCCAGGCCCCGGGATGGAACGTCGATACAGGAGTCCCCAAGACGAAGGCGGGCAGGCCGGCACAGGCCCGAGGTCGCGAAACTCGAGGTCCCGGCTTCACCAAGGCGGGACAGGCCTCCACCACGCCTCGTCACCACGAGTGTCTGCCCAGGGCGCAGGAATGAGTGGCGTCGCTGTGATCCGTGGGCAACCGTAGTAGTAGAGCCGAGCCCAGTGCGGCGCAGCGGATGCCACCACCGCCCACGAGCCCACAACCGCCACCGGGAGTCTCGAAACTCGAGGACCCCGGTCTCCAGCCGGTCACAAGGCCCCACGTCGCCGTCGCCTCTTCTTGATCACAGGACAGAGAAGTGTCCGCCCCAGGAATGAGTGGCGTCGCCGTGATCCGTGGGCGTCCGTAGCAGTAGAGCTGAGCCAAGAGCGGCGCGGTGGATGCCACCACCACCCGCGAGCCCGCAACCGCCGCCGGGCGTCTCAAAACTCGAGGGTCCCAGTCTCCAGCCGGTCACCAGGCCGCACGTCGACGTCACCTCCTCTTGAGCACAGGAGAGAGAAAAACGCAGGATCGATACACCGGAGCAGGCAGGGGACTTCACCAAAGCAGTGCCAGTCACTGGGTATCAACAGCGGGCTCGGGGGCCAGGATAAATGCACGGATTAAGTCCGGGCCGACGGGAGCTCTACAAGGCTGCGACCGCCATCTTCGCCCGCCAAGCCACGCCCCGAGCACCCACTTTTAGAAGAAGTAATCATGCGAGTGTCATTTATTTCGCTATCCTAGGCGTGAGTCTATGGTCATTTTTAGCCAACATGAGAGTAGATAGGCGATCTGACAGTGATCACAATCCCTTGGTAGTGTCACTGGTCGGAGCCGCATTAGCTAGGGTAACAAATACATGCGACACAGTCGTGCCCAAACCTGTTTTATACAACTGTTAGAGCTATGTTTCATGGCCCAAAGTTATGACAAACCCACTTTTGCTGGCCCAGATACATGGGCTTTATGTCAATCATGTTATAAACTATGAAGGGATGAACAAATTGGAAATACCAATATTGAATATACACAACTTACTCTTTGAAGAGGTGCAACAGGTGTTCTATAAATACATGGCCCACAATAAGCCAGCTCTGGGGAATTTTTTTTAAATGGTATGATATTTCCTGTAATCAAGCCAAATGTTTCCTAAGGACTGCTGTTCTAGGAGGTGAAAGGAGTCAGATAGCCCAAGCCAGGCATACTTATAAAGTCTCCTTAAAACAGGCTAAAGCGAGTTGGGACAACAGAATCTGGGAGGACATGTTGCTTGCAAATTAAATAGATGACAACAGTCTGTTCTGGCGTACAGTGACCCAAACTAGAACAGATAACAACACAAAGAGTTACCAACATCATATATCCGCTGATAAGTGGATATCTCACTTTTCTAATCTGTATGAGTTACTGACTGATGCCCTCCAAGTTATTGTGGTAACACAAGACCCTTTATGGATTTTCCTTGTCAAGATACCACAGACTCTTATGGCTGAGCCATTGCTTTTAGCTTAGAAGACACTGCTAATGCCATCTTTGCATTAAAAACTGCTAAGGCACTAGGACCTGATAAGATCCCAGGGGATTTATATAAATCGAAACTTGAGATTTGTGCATTCTATTTTAATTTACTTGCCAATGCCATAGTGTGAGGGGGGAGATACCAGATTCCTGGAGAGGGGCAGAGATCATCTCAATATATACATGAAGGGCAAAGCTTATGCGCCCTCTAACTATAGGCCAATTAGCCAAATTGACATTTCCCAGAAGATGTCCACAAGGCAAATCCAGGACAAGTTGTTACATTGGGAAGACACAAATAACATCATGTCAGCCCTTCAAGCTGGATTTCCCCCTAAGGCGAGCACCATAGACCAGGTTTCCAGATTCGCCACATTATATTGGAAATATATTTTACTTCAACAACAGAAGGTCTAAGTGGCGTTTGTTGATCTTAGGACTGCCTTTGATCTTATCCCACGCTTTAACTTGTGGCATATCTTAATGAGGATGGGAGTTCCTGGGAATCTGATCCCTCTCATGTCCAAGATGCATATTAATAACTTTTCTCAGGTGCGGTGTAGGCACGCAGGAGAGTTACCTGAACACATTACTGTACAGCAGGGGGTGTGCCAAGGGTGTGTCCTTGCGCCTACGCTTTTCACTCTCTATATAAACGAAGTAACTGACATTCTGAAGGATTGCAGAAATGATTCCCCTACATAAAACAGCAGCAAGGTACTGATCATCTTATTTGCCGACGAGTTCCTTCTCATCTCCAAGACTCCAATGGGACTCCAGCTCCTTGTTGACAAATTCACAGTCTTCTGTGTGTCAAGGGGTTTGGAGCTCAATGCTAGCAAAACCAAGTTCATATTGTTCGGGAAGGGAGTGGCCAAAAAGGTAGTCATACGTGCTGTGGAGGAAACACTGGAGAGTGTGAGGAGCTTTGATTACTTAGGAGTTAAGGTAATGGAGAGCTTGAAGTGGAATGATCATCTCAGGAAAAGCATGTTCCTACTCGAGCATAGAGCAAATGCCATCAGTAGGTTGTTTAGACAAACAAGCTCTCGTACTGCCTCACTGGCAATAGGCACTAATCGAGCCAAGGCACAAGGGGTTGTTCTATATGGAGCTGAGATATGGGGGTTCGCGCTGATGTTTGCTTACTCACTGGTGCCAAAAATAGATTTGTAAGACTGTTGGTCTCTGTCCCTAGTAGTATATCGCTAACTCCCCTGTTCTTTGATTTAGGACTCAAAAGAATCGCAGATCTAGCTGGTCTTAGACGACTTATTTACTGGATTTGACTTTGGGTCACCCCTGAGCTAAGGGAGCTTAGAGATTGTCTTGTTGAAGTGCTCTCCATTAGAGATGCCAAGTTGATATCCTGGGTCAAACATGTTTCCAATTGAGTTAATAAGCTGGGCTTAACAAGATTATGGACTAACTCGGAAAAAATTAGTAAAATTGATCTTAACATTATGAAAGTTAGCTATTGGGTTTACATCTAAGACAGTTATTTGAATAACCAGCAAGTAGGCACATGGACAAACAGGTTTTTTAGACATTAAACCCTTTTCTCGTTTTGAAGAATTCTTAGATTTTGTTTCCTCTCCTTTAACTAAAAACCTTTATATTAGTTTCTGATTTGGTACTTTACTCTTGAGATCTCTAACTAATAATTGGCATAAGGTTTCAAGTCTCAGTATTTGCCCAGTGTGTGGCTTGGAAGATAAGGATGAGGTACACATACTATTTTTCTGTCCTCACTATCATGGCCCATGCCGGAAATAGATGATTCCCTTGTGTTATAATTTGAAGGTGATCAAATATTTAGTGGCTTTTAGAATTTTAAAAAGTGACCCCACTCCTGTTATTGTTATTGCTGTGAGCAAATTCCTACAGGTAGTCTGGCACAAATGTAGTAGATCTCTGAATTTGATTCCTAGTGCTTAGAATAATTCTTTTTTAATCATTGTTTGATTTTAAGTGTGCCAATCTTATGTATAAAGTAGAAAAGTACATTTTACATATTTTAAGTGTTTGCTATATTTGCACATAGCCTTGCCTGACCACAGCTTTTGTTTTACATGCTAGTAATAATGGAAGGGAAGGAATTTTGAACAGCATCTAGTGTTTTACAAAAAGGATAACGATCAGTGTTGAAATATATCTTAAAATGCACTTTGATGTATTTATTATGTGACGGTATGTTGATGGTACCTGGCTACTGAATACATTTTATTACTACTACTACTACTACTACTGCTGGACTGGATTGCAGAGCCTACTTGATCACATATTTTCGAGCTGGGGTTGATGGGGAGTTAATGATGGGCAAATTTGACAATACTGATGCGATTTTATTTATATATGCAAGTGTACCATCATAAACATTGGCATAATTTTGATCAATAGCAACATTCCCCCCTCGAGTTGAATTTATAACTACATTATCCAACCAATACTTCATGACAGTCACATTGTTGCGAACATATTGTTCCTCAGTCTTGACTACTACCACTTTCCTATTTACTTGCATTCTACCAAATTTGAGGACTACATTTTTACAGCAGGAAACCCCCATTTGTAGGAAACAACACAAGAACAATAAAAAGATGAGAATGGATAACAGTTGTGCGCACTGCCCAGTCAGCCACATGGGGAGCCAGGCAAACCAATTCAGATACTGTGCCTACTCATGGGCACCTACCTCCTCATACTTGTCTCTTTGTAAGTGGTGCTGTTCTTGGATGGCAAGGTCCCATTATCTAGGTCATTACCTGGTAACAACGGGCAGCAGGACGCACCGATCTTGGAACACACCTCCCTCCATTGTGGTCATTAAGTCCAACACATTTCGATGTTGCATCACCATGAGGTGCGATTGCTCTCATCTCTTCCTTGTTTGCATTTTCAGCTGAGTTCAGTGCTTTTCATCATCAGTAGAAGGTCCCACCTGATTATCATTAACCAGCAGGCATTTACTCTCTTCTGTACTGTGAAGAAGGGTATGGTCCCCCTGCATTAATTTGAGTGTCAGACATCAGTCTGAACTCATCCAGAATGTTCTTGTACTGAACCCAACCAAAATATTCAGCAGTTCTTTTCTCTCGAGCCTGATGCAACAAATTCATCTTCTCCTCTAGCAGGTGTTGATGCAACTATGACAGATTTTCTTCGGGAATGACCAGGGCTGGGGTGTGTATTGTAATGAGGGAAGAGAGGTCATGCCATCCAGGGATGAGATGAGTGCAAGCGAACTCGCCACACTGCCAGTAGTAATGCATCAGCGTGGAGGTGCCCCTTTGCATGTCCAAAAAGTGCAGTTCTGTACCACAGTTCTCCTTTATTCCCAGAAGAATGGTTCCTTTTGCTCTGAAACAGAAGGAATGCAGTGTAAATTTCTGTACAATTAACGGTTGCGCCTTCTCTTCTAACCAGGTATATCTCTTCACTTCAATGTCCCACATTTCCTGCCATTAGATATCAATGTTTTCATACAACCCTCCCCTATGAGATTCCTTTCCTCTGGCATCATTGAGGGGCATGGCCCTACATTGGAACTCCATGTCTGGGTTTCATTTGTTATTTAAGAAGACAGCACCAGAAATGCTAAGGACCATCCTGGGATCACAGATGGAGGCGGGAGCAGACATGTTCTTGCATTGGAGTGGTGGTTTTGCTACTTCTGAGAATTTCTTTTCTGGAAAGTTTCGGGGCCAAACAGTATCCTTCCCCATGGTGCCACTGCTACGCATCCTATCTACCTCTGTTTGAATGTCACTAGGCTCGGTGAAAAGATACAGTGCTGTGTGATTGGTCTGGTATCTGGTAAGATTCACTACTACTCTATTGGGTTCTACTCTGTCGGGTTGTATCTTAGCCCCAATCCTACATAAATATAGGGGATGAAGGTATTTTGCTAATTCGGGAGCTACTTCTTGGGGCAAGTAAAGCCTGTCTGCGCCTACGGCATGCGGTAGCAGAGAACAGATATAACACAACCTGGTTGTTGTCTTGGAGCCCATGTGGTCATGTGCTGATACCACATGTTGTGTAAGAGGGCGCTGTGTATGCATGTGGAATGCTAGTGTTAGGTTCGGTGTTAGTGTAAGTGATATATGAGAGGTCCCTACACAAGTGCAGTGATAACTTTGGGGTATACTCCATCAGACTAGGCTGTGCATTGATGACAAATGGATGCAGAAACACCCACAGCAAGCAAAGGGTAGATAGAAGTGCAACAATATATAACTTATGGAGCATTGGAGATCTTGGGGCTGGATCAAGGGAAGGTGGCAGTGATCCTCCGACAATTGAAAATCTCTTAAGTTCAACAAAGTTTGAGGTAAAAAGATAGGTCACTGTTCAGTTTGTAGGTCTTAATGCAAACTCTATAGATCTGCAGGGGCGGCGAAGTGACAGCAGAAAAGGTGGCGCATTGAGACGTTTAATCATCAACTTGTTCAATAAGAGCTATGTTTGTGTGGTTAGTTCAAAACATAACATCATTGCATGAACCTTCATTTTTCCCTATTAATTTGTGCCAATTTAGTGAGGCACTAGAAGTTTGCCGTAATTGGGCCATTGTATTTTGAAAATTGCATTATGTACATGAGACACATTAATTTTATTTCTTTTGAAGGAGTATGCTTTTCCTTATTCATTATTCGTTCATGCAATTTTAGTGAGGCACCAGAAGGTTGCCCTAGTCAGGGTATCTTATTTTGAAAAAGTGCATTATGGTACATATTAATTTCTAGGGGTTGTTGCACTTTTAATTTTCATGGAATTCGAGTCGTCCTCCCTCTCTGTACCTAGCAGGAAGGCAAATGGGTGTAATATTTGTCTTAGGGGGTTATCTTGTGAACATAGGGTGTTATTAACCCCTTTAGAGGTAAACAACCTTTACAACGCGGTCAAAACACCGCAGTGCCATCACAACGCAGATTTTAAAACACAAGTCGTTACCACGACTTGCAGTGGAGGGCGCTCTAGACTAAGGAATAGTAGATTTACTATTCCAACACCTTCCCTACTGTACGTAGGCTGGAATTGGAATAGTAAATTATACTATTCCTTAGTCCAGCACCCTACAGCGCAAGTCGTGGTAATGACTTGCGTTGTAAAAGCTGCGTTGTGATGTACCGCAATCATTTTGATCACATGGTAACATCTTACATCCCATTTAGAGTTACAGGGGCATCGCCAGTACGTCCCTTCAAGGTGTACCTAGAAGGTGCTATAGGGGCAGTTGGTGTGTTGACCTACATGTGCCTGGGGTGATGTATACCGGAGGAGAGTACGTTGAGGTTGCATGTATTCCCATCTAATCCCGGCATGCGGCGTTCAATGTGACCCTCCCAGTGGCATCATGTGCCTTGAATATGCCCCTCATCTCGAAACTTCCTTTTGGGCTAGCTTCAGGCTTCTTTTCATTGGTCTGTTGGGCGCTTCCTTAGATCCCTTGTGATTGGTTATTCATCTTATCAGGAAAATGGAGGTAGTTGGAAAGCTATCCTGTGGCCTCTGTGGGTTTCAGTGTCTGAGCCTGAGTTTACTGTTTTCTTTGGATGGTGTGTGCGAGGCCTGCTGTATTGACTGACTGCTAGGCCTAGTGAGGTAGTGAGAGCATTCCTAAGATCGAATCTCAAATGGAGCGGTGATGGACTTTTGCAGACCCCCTCTTCCCCGGCACCCTCCTTTCCTTCAGACCCTTAAAAATGCGAGGGACAAGAGATGAAAAAACATTGCTGCTTGGAGAACACGGAATCTAAGTTCAAGAACTCATTGAGATTCGTGTAGTGAATAGGATTCGACTGGGTAGTTGGCTGTTTGGACTTCCCTTCCGGAACGACTCTGCACAGTGCAATGCCTTGCGACCGGTAGGATCTTATGGAGTGGAAGTGAATGGGAACCCTGGCTCCTGACATTGGAAGACTGACATCATTTTGGAACTGAAAGGGGACCTCCATTCGCTGGAGCCCTTGACTTTTGGAGGTGCAGCGGTTGGAACCACATGGCATGAATGAATTCTTGGTACCGGGCCGGAGACCCGAGAATGAAGTCCCTTCCATCTGGTTATTGGAACCCGTCCCAATTGGACTTGGCTTTGGGGACCTTGGTGCCTACTTTAAAGACTGGATGGGTAGTCGGCCTACCTCCCTCATCAGACTGCCCTCCCCCTGGGGTGTGGTCAGCCAGCCCTGCACTTGGGGATGTATGTATGTATGTATGTGGTCTTGTAAAGCGCACTGCTGCCCTGAGGCGTTGTGGCGCTGTAGACCGCTGGGGAACCCGTCCTGGCTATCCCTGTGAGATGGTCCCTACTGGGTATCTCCAAGGTGAAACCAGGCATCCCCAGCGAATGTGGGGGGCCGTTGTGGAGATGAGGCAAGCTAATGCCCAGAGTTGCCAAGTGTGATCCCTGGTTAGTGTAGGCACCGAGGCGAGAATTATCGAGTCCGCTGACCCTGGTCCACGACCCTGCCGCGTTGGGAATTGAACCCTGGTCCCGGGCCGTTCTCTGCTTCCAGGTCTGCCGCCTCTAACCAGTGAGCCACACCACTCCACTGATCAGCAGCAGAGTGGGGCCTATGCTCCCACGGGCACCCTGGAACGGCAGACCCTAGCTAGGTTACCCGATCGACAGAACACATTCATCTGCCCTGAATTCCTTAATGTAATGCTTATATTGTCTCATTGTTTATTCTTTTGAGTTTTGGTATGGTGAGTTTGTGGGGTGTACATGGGAAGGATGGCTCCTTACTGGGAGTTTTGACTTAGTGTATGTTTGAGTTCTGTATTTGTGTAAAGTCATTGCCTCCCCAGTGAGTTACCCTCCCTGTCTTGGTTGTGGCTTTAGTCTCTGTTGGGCAGGGTACCCTGTCTGTGGCTGGTGCTGTCACGTACATTCCCAATTACCTGATCCTTGTTGTGGTGATGCCATAGCTGGCTGTCTTCCTTTGGGTTATGTGTATGGTTGCTTCAGGTTTTCCAGCATTTGGTTTCGTGGATGGGGTTTTTTGCAGAGATTTGCCCATGTCTTTATCGACTTCTGTGTGTGATATGTTTTTAACCGGCATCCGTTGACCATGTGGCCCATCCAGCGGCAGTAGTAAAATTCTCTGAGGTCTGCTGCTGCCAATCTCCTTGATTCTTGCCTTTGCAGTTAGGTTAGCTCTGGGCTTTTGAGGTGGAACCCCCTTCAAGACTAATCCCATTTGTATGCTCATGGCCAATGCGGCCCCCTCAAGGGCGGTCTTCTCCAATTTGTGTTAAACCAACTTAGCCTTTCTATCTGGGTTTGCTCCTGTTTCTCCCTATCCTTTTCCAGTTTCTTTTTGTCATAGAGCAGTCTGTGGGCCTGTGTTGCTCTAACCCTAATATGCTATCCAATCAGTCTGTTTTTTTGGTGGGCAGCCCCTTTATGAAGAAGCTATAGAAAAACGTGACTTGCTGCCCATATCAGCCCATGACTGTCCTGTCTTCTCTCCCCAACATTCTCTCAATCTATCCGAAACCCTAATTATAGTCTCCCCAGGTTTTATAGTTTCTGCCATTAACCCTCTTACATCTGGGCAATCAGAAATATTTCCCTCAGGGTCATCCAGATCTGGTGCCGGTACGAATCGAATGCAGTCCCATCATGCTTGGTGTTTTTCAGTGACTGCTGGGATGCAAGATTAGGTGAACACTTTGTTAGTCTGTTCTCCGATGAGGCTACTTAGCATACTTTTAACATCGCCTAATGCTGGATTTACTCCTGTGGTGTTCTTCTCAAAACATGAGGTCCATTCCCCCAATCCATCCATTAAGGGCAGCAATTTGGTCCTTCGCCCTTCTTTATCCATCTGGGATGGGGCACATAGATGGCCCCTGGCATTCCTTTCTGCAGCAGTGACATGGGGGAGCTTCACTGTATTTCCCCAATATAGCATTCCCATCTACTTGGGCATTCTTTCATGTAGAGGAAGCTCCACTTGGGATCTCCCTCTCCATTCTGGATTGAGTCTTCCATGACAGCTATGTCCTCTGGTTTGAAGGATCCCTCCTCGGCCAGGGTCTATCACACTGATCCTTTTTCCTCGGTCCAGCGGGATAGCAGGTGGCAAAATGGTTGTGCGAAGATCTCACCTTTCTCTCAGACCACTATTTCCCTTGGGATTATTCAATCTATCCTGTGCATCTGGGAGGGACAGAAGACGTCATTGTCGCTGCTCCCCTTGTGAGCACGCAAAGGTACCATCCTACTCCTTCTATGTCGCAATTGAGTTTGTACAAGGCAACTATGGTCCCTGATTTCCTGGTCAGCACCTCTCCTACATTGATGAACTGGTGAGACCCAGGTCCCAGCCGAAACCCTCTCCTCTAACTCAACCTCAGAGTTTACCTCGAATAGTGCTCTGTGCCAACCCTTGCTCTCCTCAGGAGAAGGGTGTGCTGCTCCTCATTCTTGCAGGCCTTGAGCTCTCTCTCTCTTCTTAGTTCATGCCTTTCTTCGACCTCCCACCTGCCTCCTTCGTTCCAAACTATTTGCGGCTCTTTCAGGTCAGAACTTGCCTTCAAATTCGCTCCCTGTTGTTTTTTCGGCTACCGGAGCAAACCCTATGGCTCCCACCTTCTCGTCATATTGCTATCCAGAATAGGTATGAATCTCCCCGTTACCTGAGTGTGTTCACTTGACCCGGTGGGAGTGTGGGGTCTTTGGGCCACTGGGGCTTGATGGGCCGAACATGACGGATGGGGGTTGTGCTTCGGGGAGCCCTAGCACTGGATTGGGGTGGTGCAATAAACCTGCGGTGCTGTTACTTTCTTGTGTCTAGACCTAACAGCTAGTTGCTTGGTAGGGGACACTCTGGTTCCCTCAACTGGAGGATTGGTGTATCCTAATGCGGGGATAGCTTGGGAGAGCCCCTCCATACCTACATATGGCAGGGCAGGTGCTGACGTTTTGCTTATCAATTGCGGGATAAGATTGTGGGCCTGTGCCTCCTCGAAGATGGCCAAGAGCTCTAATAGTGCCACTCTCTTGTCCACCTCTCCTGAGTATTTAGTCCTCAAGTGTGTCCTCATGTGTTTTATTATGTTAGTGTTGAAGGATCCTTCTTCTGGCCAGGGAAACGTGAATGCCTTACTGTATGCGTGCCATTCATAGCAATACTTGTGAAGTGTTTTTGCTTGTGTGGGGAATATGGTTTGCATGTGTTTTAGTGGTGACTCCATGATAAATTGGCTACCTTTTAATGGACGAATACACCCTAATTTATCTGATATTTTTTGGGGAGGGGGAGAATTTTTAAGCTATACTTTGGTTGAGGGGAACTAATATACATGGGGATTGTTAGTCATAACTACTACCCACTATGAACTCCAATAGTAACTAAGGATATATCAATATGTGCAGCTCACACACATAGACAGAAATGCATATGAAGGATCACAACCTAGAAGAATGAGCAATTGTTAACAAGTATTGAAATTTCTGAAAAAATAGCATACTTTACTGTGATATAAAATAGAGATTGTGAAAAATGGCGACACCTTCATATGGCATGTCAAGACATTGCAAAACACAATACTCAGATGACAATCAGTTGCATTAAATTACTAACATCAAAACATCAATCACACCACAACAACAAATATCTTACATCAAATTCACTACTACAAAAATAATCAAAAACTGAGAGAGAAAAAAAATATGATCTTTGTCAAAAGTACCTTAGCCTGCTCCGAGCTCATGCTATCTAGTGACCTGGGTAAGCCGTGCACTGTACACAGGACTAAGTGAACCCGATAGTCTGTCAATATTGGCTACGGACAAAGAAAAACAATGTTTTCATGTAGAATGGGAACAACTACTCAGTTTGGGCCCATAAAGTGTGTGTAATTTGCCAGATCTTTGTTAGTGACAGGGCACTCAGGTTATATTTTTTTCAGCTTCTTCCTAATTTGCCATACGCAAAATGCTGGGGACTGAGTCTCAGATGTGGTTTCTTACCCTTCTAGCAGTGACTTCAGGATGTTCCTCAGCCTGCCGATTCCACAGAATATCCAATCAATTGCGGTGCCTGCTCACCTTCCTTACTCTACAGATATCAATCTGGTTGGGCGGGGTCCTTCTCCTATGGCTGCAGTCGGCCTTGAGGTACCACTCACTCCTGACTGTCGCACCAAAACGTTGTTCGAATATGAATTTACCTTGAAAAAAACAAACACAGGAGGTGGTTGACAAAACAGGAACAGATGGTTTAATTAAACACTTCAGCCGGGATACAACCCACAGAAATGGGTCTGAGGCTTGTCTCAAAGTACAATCAATTTGTGCGGGCTTATATAGAGTTTTGGGTACAATAAAAATATACACACGGTGATCCTAGTTTGGTAAAAGAATGTGGACCTTGTCTGTAGAGTCATAAATAAAGGGCCTTTGATAACAAATGCAGGTGGCTAGACCTTGCGTGGACACAATGTTGACCAGTGGGTAGTGTGTCCAGATATTCCCCGGGAGGGGCGCATGATCGCTGCGTGTACTGTGTGTGCTGTGTCCTGATAGACTGTGTGTTCCTAACTCCATGTGGCATCTAACCTAAGGGTGTTTGGGAATGCGGGCACCCTTCTGACCCTGTGTGCTTTATTGGGGCCAATTTTCCTGCACTATTGTGGTGTTGATGTGCTTATCTGGGGACCGCACCTGAGTTTCCTGTTTTCGCGTTTGTCTGGCGGTTACGTGCCACCCCAACTGTGACCAGTCAATCAGTTACTGAGGGCCTGGGTTGCAGGTCCAGCTTGATCCCATATTTTTGAATTGGGGTTGATCGGAAGCTCAAGACGGACACATTTGACAATAGCAATGAGATTTTGTTCATATATGCTAGTGTACCATCATAAGCATTAGCATCGTTTTTATCAATGTCAACAACCATGTTGCATGGTGCCAGAGTGGCAGAAAGAGGCTAACAAGTATGCCCCTAAGTGAGAAAGTAACCACAACAAGAATGGACCCCCTAGGTGTATCTAACTCGTGCTTCATCGTGGTGGCTTGAAATCATGCCTAGGTCCCGCATTACTGTTTCCATAGACAATTATTGGTGCTTGCTGCTTTTTTTGTAAAGTCTTCGGAAATTCATATCTCTCGGTCACCTTATTGGGTTTTTTCAGTTTGGTGTAATTCTAATTAATAAAATGCAGTCTACTTTTCTAATTTTGTTTGGGATTTTAAGTGTTTGGTCTTTTACTTTATTACTCTTTGGGTGCTGCATAAATATTTTACAAAACCATTTTGATTGTGCCATGGGGGGTGGGGGGTTTGAGGGTGAGAGCTCTAGTTGTGCTGTCACATGATCTCCATAAAGAGTGGCATGACACATGGACACGCCATTAGCATGCCCAAGGCATGCGAAAGACAAGCCCGCCTTTGTACGTTCATGCCCGGACTTCGCCAGGAACCAGGGACTATTCCCATTTGGATATACAAAGTCTTCGTTACACGCCCTCGAAGCAGTGTGCTTTGTGCCCATCCTCCCAAGCAACTTCTGTAAGTCAGTGGATCTGGGGTAGGGAGATTTTTTCAGTTAGCCATGAGGCCATTTTATCATGCCACTGACTATATCTGGCTAAAAGGGGATAGGAGTAAGCTATCTACCTTTGCATGCTTAGTTGTATTTGTGGTAGAGATGAGCGAATTTTGCGGATCTCGCATTCGCGAATTTTGCGGATTTGCGGATTCGCAATCCGCAAAATCCGCGAATTCCTGCGAATTTGCGGATTTTTTTTTTTTTGTGTTCGCCCGTGTTTCTGCCAGTTCGCGAGGGTTTTTACAATTTCGCAATTTGCGAACTTACCTGTCGGGTCGCAAGTTTTGCGAACTTGTTGTTTCTACGTGTCCAGCCTGTTTGGGACACTCTTCTTCATCACTGCCACTCTCTGTCACCACTGCCACTCTCTGACTACTCATGCCACCCTCTGGCCCACCCATGCCACCCTCTGTTTCATCACAGCACCCTCTGGTTGTCCAGTCAGTGTACATTATTGTGGCAAAGCAAGCACACCTTCCCTGCCTCAAGTGACCTGAATTAATTTGGGGCTGATTAATGTGTCACAGAATATTTTTTTAGCTGGCACCTGCTTCCTTAGTGCTTCCTGATTAGTGATCTTTTGCACTTGCTAAGTGCTTTCATTGTTGCAAAATTAGTTACAACACCTGCCCTGCCCCAACTGACAATAATGAATTAGGGGCTGATTAATGGATTTTAACTTCCAGCCTGGCTCCTGCTTGTCTCCCTTAGCTGTAATTCAGGACCTTTGTGGCATATGTGTAACTATTCTGAGGTTCAGAGCAGGGTCACATAATAGTTTCAACTGGCAACTGAACTCTGGAGGGGCCCCTCAGGAAGCACTACAGGAAATGGCTACTAATGATGAGCCTGAACTTTTGAACCTGGTAAGTAGTTACTTTCAGTTTTGCTAAGATCGTATTTCTGCAATTTTGCACTTATTCGCGGGGCGCGAACTCACGCGAACAGTGCGAGCAGTGCGAGCAAAATCCGCTGCTCGCGGATTTGCGGATTTTGCGGGAGATTCGCGAATCTCGCGGATTGCGGATTTCCCGAAAATCCACAAAATCCGCGAGCGGAACGGATTTTCCGCCCATGCCTAATTTGTGGCTCCCCAGTCTGTCGTCATACGGAGATCTTTGATTTCATTACAGACCGGGCACCAGTTGTATTACTTCTTACAGAGACTTGGCTCAATGAGTATGCTAACCAGGACGTGGTCTTTGCCTTACCAGTGGGCTTTAGTATTAAAAGTTGTGGTAAGCTAACAAGGGGGGGGGGGTTATTGCTATAATACACAGGGAGCAGTACTTTTGTTCACTTGAACAGCCCAATATTCCAGAATGTGAATGGGTTCTGTTTTAGATTAGAGTGACTAGTAATTTTACTTTCTCCGGTGTGCTTGTATATCCCCTCCCTGGCAGGGCCGGACTGGGAACCAAAACCGGCCTTGGCAAAGTGCTCGGCCGTTCCAACTTTGTGGGGAAAAACACTGGCTGCGGTCCTTTACGGATCACTCAGGTGAAATTGGGCTCACTTTCAAACAGCTGCCTAATGGAGGTTGAGTTGCTGAATGCGGACTCGCTGTAAACTCTTATATCAAAGATCACATCTGGCTCTCCAGAAGATCATTCTGCACCAGACATTTTGAAAGGACGAGGGGGGGTCCTTTTCCCGATATTTCTTAATGTCATAAATCTCTAATTATCCACCACTGGGGTGCTGCTTGCTTGGAAAACAGACACACGTATTTCCCCTCCTAAAATATCCAACTTAGACCATGCCCTGCCCGAAAATTACCGGCCTATTTTTCATTTGCCAATTCTGGTGGAAGTGATGGAAAAACATGTGAATAATCTTTTGGTTACATTTCTACAAAACCACCACTTGCTTGATGTATTTCAGAACGGCTTTAGGGCAGTTCCTATTACAGAAACTGCCTTGGTTACTGTGACTGAAGAACTTAGGCAACTAGTGGAGGAGGGAGGCTTGGCTGCATTCATTTTATTAGATCCTAGAGCTGCCCATTTTAAGTATCTTATGGCTTAGAAACCATATAAATGCTTTTACAGTATTATTTCATAATACTCATTTTACTTTTTCCACTTTACTTTATGACAAGTATTGCAATTGTGGCAATTCACTTCTCTTGCATGAGAAAGTAGACTGCTCAATAAATAACCACTTTTATTGAAAACGCCTGTCTCTCTATTTCTCTGCACTCCTGGTGAAACTAAGCATGCACGATTGACTGAGTTAAAGCTATCTATTGTTTCCGCGACTCTGGAGATATACTCCTTATTCTGGGGGTGCAAAGTTGTCATGTTTATGCGGTTGTCAGAAACGAATCCCTTCTTGTCTATTCAGGAAAGTTAACACCTTCTTGTTTCCTCAAGAAAGTTTCTAGTGACCTCTGAGCTAGCTGGCATTTCATAATTAAGTCCAACATATTCAACGGAGACCTAGTCGACCTCAGTCCTACGTCTACACTGTTGTTTATGTTATTCAAATGCGCAGAGCCTATTGGGAATATAGGAACTACACTACAAGATAAAATTCCGAAAACAACACAAACAATTTTCAAAAGTGAGAATTGGATAGGGATTGATCACTACATGACACTTTACCATATGCTGAAATCAGTTAAACAAGTGAGACTGAGCAATATGACAAAGCAATATTGTTTTGACAAAACAGAAACAGCATTTAGGCAGTTTCTGTAATTTCCCAACACCTGCAAAATGGCTAGTGGAGCATACCTGTGGAAAATATGCAGTGGAAATGGGACAGACACTTACAATATGACCCACATATGGGTAAGGGGTTATTTGGTGTTGTAACACTTACGAGTCAGCCTGCGTGCATCTAAATGCGGCGGGTGAAAGACCGTTGACTTGTCGGAGTTCTTGGGCATGTCGCTGCCGCGGGACTGCGGTAAAACCATCAAGATCTAAATTAGGCCCTATGTGATAGAGCAACTATAAAATGTATCGGAAGGCACAAACAATGCTTTCAATTAGAACAATTTTGCATTCTTGAGTACAAAGTTATCATATAACACAAATTATAGAATAATTTGAAGATGCTTTGAGTTTGTTTTTGAAAATGCACAGCTTTGTTTCTCATATTTTTCCTGATTGTCAATGTGGGATCTGTTGCTCTTTATGCTCTAATATTGTATTCTAACACAGGCCCAGCAGAAGGTGAGGAGAAAGGGTGGTCATTATTTCCCATGCCAGTGCTTTTTTAGGACCCCATGCATGCTTGGAAAATTATTCATAAATTTAAAAAGCAAAGCTGCTCAATTTATTATTGTCAAGAAATTGAACAGGTCCAGATGCTAGATGCTGGATCTGCTGTGTTTTCTCGTTTTTGCAGGACACATTTTTAAAACTTTGAAAAAGATCCTTGTCCTGGGTTTTTGGTTACGCACTCCTAGAGAATTTTGTTATCTTGCACTGTTCATTGATATATTCTCCCATGTGGAATCTTGGCTCCAGGAATTAAATCAATGGGAGAGTAAAAGGTGGCAATTTATCAGCTCCTTTTTTACAGAAGACATCCTGTAAATCCCTTTACACCTCTGGTGTCTGTTTTTGTTCCATATTCTCTTCTACTGCAGAGCATTTTAAAGAAGAGCCTTTTCCATCTCCTTCCTCTGAAAGCAGTGCTGATGGCAACTTTGCAAGGAAAGGGCAATGATCTGTTTTTGTCCGTCAATAGGGGGGTTATGGCTTTTTAACCAAGGCATGCTCAGTACAATACTGTAGCTAGTTGTCAAAATGAGGCCAAACTGACTACTTTCGAAGTGTCGGTTAATTAAGGCCAATTCCAAAGAGGGGGTTTTCCAACACACTTTTATAGAAATCATGGGTTTACCATCAATCCCTTTCTGGAAATTCCTTGTGTTGTTTAGGTACACCTTGTCTTTCTTAAATCTTTCATCCCTGAAGCAACCCAAAGCCGCACAGTTGATAAGAGCTAAAGTTGTAATCGGTCCATGCCTAATGAGAATCTATTCAAGGAGCTGAAAACATTCTCAGCCATACTCTCTTGTGTTGGAAGTGAACCTTGCAAATGAACAAGGACGTGAATAGTGTTCACCCTTTACAGTTCCGTCCTGGAGCATCCTGCCAGACTTGGGCATTCTTTAACAAATGTCTTTGCTTTCCCCCTTTAGGTCAGCTCTGCACCCTGGTCAAAGTCTACAGAATCCACTATGCACTGCATTTGGACATGTAATATGGAGTCTAAGGTAATAGGCCATAGCCTATTACCAGTTGCTGTCTGCCAACGCCGCCACTATCTTTCATTGCCTGCCCAAGTCTCCACCGCCAGTTTGCTGCTTGCTCACTCCGCAGTCACCTGGGGAGTGGAGCTGGTCTCACGGACTAGAGACTACAGCTCCCTGAACCCTTAGCGGACCTTCGCACCTGAGGAGCAGTGCCGGGAGGTGCACAAAAGGTGGACAGGCTTCCCGCAGTGCAGGACTCCGTAGCCTATTGCCAGTTGCTGTCTGCCGACGCCACCCCTATCTTTCATTGCCTGCCCACACCGCCACCGCCAGTTTGCTGCCTGCTCACACTGCAAAAACCGGAGTCACCTGGGGAGTGGAGCTGGTCTCACGGACTTGAGACTACAGCTCCCAGCACCCTTAGCGGACCTGCACACCTGAGGAGCAGCGCTGGGAGGCGCACAAAAGGGAGACAGGCTTACCGCAGTGCAGAACGCCATAGCCTATTGCCAGTTGCTGTCTGCCGACCCTGCCACTATCTTTCATTGCTTGCCCACGCCACCACCGCCAGTTTGCTGCCTGCTCACGCCGCAAAAACTGGAGTCACCTGGGGAGTAGAGCTGGTCTCACGGACTAGAGACTACAGCTCCCAGCACCCTTAGCGGACCTACACCCCTGAGGAGCAGCGCCGGGAGGTGCACAAAAGGGGGACAGGTTTCCCGCAGCGCGGGACCCATGCGGGCATGCCCGGGCCAAGGGCAGGCCCGTCTGCGCCCATCAGAGCCCGAAGGAGGCTGGGCAGGGCCACATTATTGATCGGGCAAATGGGAGGATCAATGACTGAGTCAAGATAACGACAAGGTACTGCTATTAAATTGCCCTGTTATACAGGGGTGCTTCCATTGTCTTGTGGGACCTTAACATGAGTAGAAAATGTACACCTGGGCAGGGAGTTGAGGGGACTTCGGACGCCTTCTTGAAAAGGGCAGAATCAGTTCTAGTACACGAAATTGAACTTACAGAGGGAGGCTATCCCTATATCCCTAATGCCCTTTGATGCAAAATACCACACCGCCTATACTGCGTCCTTTGAGCCCAGGGGAGAGTGAGGAGATTGTGGAGGTTCATCTTCCCTTAGGTGACTTGGGTGCTATAGATCAAGGTCCATCAGCCCTGATACAGCCAGCAACTAGTGGGAGCACCCCCGGCCCCACTGTTACAACTGGGAGCTAAAAGGCTAAGAGCGGACAGGCCTATGTCTCAGCGCCTCCATCTAAGTAAAAGAAAGAGCAGGGCAATCAAAAAACAAATCTACCCACATGGAAGTATATTGGTCGGAAACCCTCCCAGCTCTCACTGACCACACACTAGGCAAAACTACAATCATGATTGAGGGGCGAGGGATGAGGGGGCGATAGTGGAACCCTCTGCAAAGTTATTGACTGAGGATCCACCTTGTCAAATGGAATTAATGTTCTCATGGCTCCTTAACCCCATAATACAAAAACGTTCTCATATAGAGGTCAGGTTAGCCAACTTGGAAACAATCCTCTCAACCCCTTCTCAATCAGTACTGGTCAACCAGGGGAGGATTGAAGGGGTTAACCCAGCTAGGCACCAACTTGGGTATAGTGGGTGCAATAATGGTCTTCTTGATAAAGGGCCATTAAACCCCACTTTACAAGCCCCTATAAGGCAGAAGATATGCCCTAGCAACGAGGAGATGGGAAGCTTAGTGTCCTCAACGCCTACCTGTAGTGGTGGTGCTGCACAAAGTCACGCCCCTCCATTAAAGGGAGCATCTGCATCTGGTAATTACCCTAGTGACAACATAAGCAGGGAAAATTCCACACAACCAGGGAGTGCCCCCCACAAGCTCTATGAGAAGTAAGTCCCCTGCTCGTGATGCAATCCCAATAGCAGTCACAAACTTACATCTACCCCCTGAGGCAACACCTTACACTGTGGTAGTGGCAAATATTCCCACATTGCCAGCTAATAATGGTGAGCATTGGTCAGCCCTGCAAATTCTCTACTTTCTTAGTGCCAGGACTTAGATTAATACAAACCTCTTGTACTCAGAATACAAGTTTGCATGTAGAATTGGCTGGGTGGGTCAATCTAGGAAGCAGCTTAACGGGATTATATTGTGGTGTAATTTAGATCACCAGACCTTGTTCATTTAATTCTGGACAGGGCTGGCTATGGGCCAGGTAGACCGGATGAGCCCGCCATACTACCCTTAGGGCACTTTTATCCTCCTTCCTCGCATGCTCTATTGGCTAACCCATGGCTCTCCTCTAGGGAGAAGGCGTCCACCTATGATAACCTCACTAGATACTCTGTCCCACCCATTTATCGTTTCAAAGTCTTCCGCACTTTGGATGACATCGATTGACAATCACACTCTAGGAAGTATAACAGTTTTATTGGTGGGCAAGTTAGTCGGGATGCGGACCAATATAACTAGGCCTTGTGTAACAGCAGAAGTCAAAAGCTTTATACCCCATGAACAAGGTACAGCAGCTGAATAACATGACAATGTGTCTTCTTTCGGGGCACCGATTGTCCCCCTGGGCTTTCCACCAAAACATACTATTGTGGGCGAGGGTATTTCAAATAGCTTATTTTCTTGAGAATATATACTACTGCAACCTTCAACCAACTTATGCCCCAGTATAGGGCACGTGGGAGGCAATGTTGCTGTTAATGTGACTGGTTTGGGGTTAGCTAGTTCTTCCAATGATAATATGTATCCTGGGTGTAGCCTTGTATCTTGTAATATAGCTGGTTTGCGCTCCAGGATTAGCAATCCCTTATGGTCTGAATATGTTATGAAACAGGACATTATTTGCCTACAAGAAACTTGGTCAAAGGAACCATTCCACTTGAATGGTTATAGAACATTTCATACCCAAGCAATAGGGGGTCTCATGGCAGAGCTAAAGGTGGTCTTTGTATATATGTAAACAACAACCTAAGTTTTGTTAGAACTGTCTCTCAATTGGCGTCCCCCTATTACCAATTTTTAACCTTGTACTCATCTGCTTCCAACTCAGTAACTCTGGTTAACTTTTATAATAATATGTTACCTGATAGTACCTCCAAGGTGTTGCACACACTCTGTAAAGAGTTAAATACTATGTGTAATGCGAAGGGCCTTGGAAATATGCTCATTGTATGTGGGGACTTTCACTGTGGCCTGTGCCTCTTTGAGGACAAAAGGATATGGTCCTAATGAGTTAAAAGGCACACATAATACACACTTTTGCCATCAGGGTACAGGTGATCTTTTTAACAAACTAGTTTTCAACCTAGACTTAGGTTTTGCCAATGATCTATGTATAAGATCGGTCCCAATGCCGCAGACCTACAATGGTGGGGGCCACTGCTCCACAATGGGGAACATCCTTTACAACACAACTTTTACCACGCAGTGCCTTTACGACGCAACTATTACAACGCATTGCGCTGGGGGGCGCTCTAGGATAGGGAATAGATTTAATTTACTATCCAACACCTTCCCTAGTGTCCACGGGGACTGGAGTTGGAATAGTAAATTAAACTATTCACTATCAAGCACCCCAAAGCGCTATGCGTTGTAAAGGTTTGCGGTGTAATACTTGCATTGTAAAAGCATGCGTGGTAAAAACATGCGTTGTAATGTCATACATCCCTCCACAATAGACTATATTTTGTTGTCAAACAGTTTTGCCCTTAGATTACTTACTTTTAACCCCATCGCTGCTCATGACGAGCTCAGCTCGTCATGCAGTACACTGGTCGTGTGCTCATGACGAGCTGAGCTCGTCATGAACAATGGGGATCCTGGAGTAACAGCACTCCAGGGGAATTCCCTTAGCACTGATGTGGTTAAAGTTGACACAATTTCCCTGAGTGATCACGTCCCTCTATGTATCACGTTGACTCATGTTGTGACTGGCCAGGGAAGAAAGAACCAGGAGATAGATGATGCCCTGGTACACTTAAAACTAGATCAAATAAATGGTTATACACTCCGTTGGAACATGATGGACCCCGAGGTAGTCAATAAAACAATAATCAATAGGTGTAGTGAGGACATTGACATCTGTCTGAACGAATTAGCATCTCCGAGAGCATACTGTCCTCATTTCAAAACTTGGCAACTGCGGTTCAGGAAATAATGTTCAAACGCGGGGGTAAAAAGCCTGCCATCCAGCGTTTGTTTGATTTAAATTCTTCTTGCACATATTCCCATCTAAAACAAGAACTGCTCAATGTACCAAAGAACATTATTAATATTAGACAGGTGTGGAAGAACTATAGTTTGGCTCTCCAAGAAAGGAAGAATGCTCTTGGAAAAGAGGCATGGGAGAAGCTTTCTGAAGCTGCACATTTAAAAGATAGTGCCGCATTCTGGAAAGCGGTAAAAACACAGCCAACTATCAAAGTAGTTATCTCAGAGGGTCAAAGGATTGATAATTTTTTCAAAATATATAACGGGGCAAATACTGGTATTGGTCAAGGTAGTGAAAATTCAGGACCGATTAATCAGTTTTCTAATTTCGATTTTAATATTGACGAAGTGAGTAGGGCTCTCTCTGCAAGTGCAGGTGGGAAGGCCTACGGGCCAGATGGGATTCCTATGGACCTGTACAAGTCCAATGTCATTCTATGGGTTCCAATAATTACTCAAATAATCAACGCCAGTTGTAAGGCCGCTTTTCCACCAACTTGGGTGGAATCCATCATTGTCCCCATATTTAAAAAGGGGGATCGACAGGATCAACTCTGATATAGTCCCATTTCTTTATTGGACTCGATGGCTAAGGTCGTGGGACGCATAATCTTAGAGCGCCTGCAGCTCTGGGTTGAGGTAAGCCGAATTTTATCAGATCTTCAATACGGTTTCCGAGAAGGCCTAGGGACTGTGGAACAGAGCCTAAATCTAGTGTATTTATGGGAAAGTATACCTGGGCTAAAAAGGGCAATCTATATTTGGCCTTTGTAGATGTCTCGGCCGCTTTTGACTGTGTAAGGTACTCAAAGCTCTTGGAGATTATGTCACAGCTGGGGGTTGATAGAAATATTATTAACTTTATCCGTCTCCTTTATAATGGAGCCAAATCAAGAGTGTGATTCGGATTGGGAGGAGAACTTACTGCTGCTTTCCCAAGAGGTAAGGGGGTTAGACAAGGTCCTAGCCCCCTTTCTTTTTAATTTTTATATTAGTGGGTTAGGGCAGGCTTTCTTTAAAGATGCCAATGACTTTCCACAGATAGGCATTCGCCCAATCCCAGCATTGTTTTATGCAGACGGTGCTGTGATCTTGTCACGTACCCAGAATGATTTAAATCATTTCCATAATTTTATGAAGGATCTTGACCTCAGAATTAATATCTCAAAAACATTTATAATGAGATGTG
This sequence comes from Lissotriton vulgaris, assembly GCF_964263255.1. Lineage (NCBI taxonomy): Eukaryota > Metazoa > Chordata > Amphibia > Caudata > Salamandridae > Lissotriton > Lissotriton vulgaris. The sequence continues at coordinate 360,231,609 of NC_141685.1, read as the reverse complement.
GTCATGGTATTAAAAAAGCGTAGGGATATCTTTGTGGAGGGAAATCGGATCACTGCCACCAAGAGCTTTTCTTATCTAGGTATCCTATTAAGTAGTAACGATACCTGGGCTAAGGCTGTCAAAGCAAAGAAGCTGGCACTAATTAGAACTATGTCCACTTTAGCCAACTCCGCAAAAAAATTAGGACGTAAACCACCTCTAGAGGTTTTAAAAATATATAAAGCTAAGTGTGTACCAACTGCCACCTATGGTGCGGGTATTTGGGGCTTTGTGAACACCAACCCGATTCAATTAGTTGAAAACTATTTTTTAAAATACGTTTTATCGGTCCCCTCCAGTACCTCCACTTATGTTTCACAAGCTGAACTGGGTCTTCCACACATAGCAGACCTCATTAAAGCAGAGCCCATTCTCTTGTGGCACAGCATCCGGTCATGTGATGAGACCATCCTCAATTGAGAGGTATTTCAGGATAGTCTCAGCCTGGATGGTGTACAAAGATACCCTGGGTTAAGTTTATCCAAGATTTCACAAAAGATATGGGTAAACAAGAATATTTTACTAACCCTGACACTATTACCTTGATTACCAGGAAAAAGCTAAGAAAATATGTACTCTTATACCTGGAGACCCAAAGATTATCAAGGGAAATAACTAAGCCCAGTGTGATGCAGCATCAGTTGCTCCTCACAACTTTAGCTTGCAGCCATACTTAGCTTTTGTGCCAGGGGTTTACAACAGGTTCCTACTCACAAGATTCAGAATAGGTACAATACAAAGTCTTGTCTCCTTTCCCACATGGAATGATTTGGCTAGCGAGTTACAACCTTGCCCATGTGACAACCGGTCACCCCGATCATCAATACACATTGTTCTATTTTGCAAATTATATGGGGAGACAAGAAAGGTCTGGATCTTACCAATTCAATGGAAATGGGGGCTGAGACTGTGTCGTCCTGCTTTTATGAAATTTCAGCTCCTGGACAATGAACATGTTGCTTGGAGGCTAGCCATGTTTTTTAAAATAATTTTTCACCAGAGAAAGAGTATTGTTTATCTAGAATCAGGATGTATGCTTCCTTTTATATGTATTATTAATTGACTTTTAATATGTTATTTAAGAACACGTGATGCATTTTACATTGATTTTAACAATGTTTTTTATCTGTGTTTTTTATTATTGTTCTGTTACAATCGAAATAAAGCTTTGTTCTGATTCTGGTTCTGAGGTAAAGAATTTAGCCTTCTGCCACATCCTGTTTCCAATCACTACAGCCAGCAAACCAGCCCTGTTTCGTCTTTGTCTATGTGCACTGCCCCTGTGGGTTTAACCTCAATGTCCTTTGTCTCGGCAGTGCATTGCCTGTGCAAGAGGGCCTTTGCCCAGGTCCTGTACCCATTCTCCATGTACACTTTAACTACTGTGCATAGCTGCCCTGGCTGCCCGACTGAATATCTAACTGGTAATCTGACTTTTTACTTTGCCCAGGTATCAGGCTAATCTGCATGTTGCAGAGGCATAGGTCTGTTCCTGCAAATGTGTGCTCCAAAACCTATTATGTATTCTGGAGGAGTGTACCAATTGCGCCCTCATATTGGACATAGGACTGTGTCTATGGAGTGGGTGAATCACATAAAGCGGTGGTTGCAGCATACTGCGTTTTGTAAGTCTGGTGTCTGACCAGACTTATTGTTTGTGTCAGAGAGAATGCCAACACCTCTCTTGTGTAAAGTTAAGCTGTTATGAAAACCCCCCGAGCCTTGCACTGACATATCATACGCATGTCACATGCATGTATGTTTGAATGTATATTTGCATTAAGTTTGTAGCCCATGTATGGTGGTAGACGCTCCTGCTTGGAGACAGCCTCATTGCTACCAGATGTGAGAACCATCACCTTGCATGGCTGTGTTTGAAGAAAGTATGTGTAGGAGATACAACAGGAAAATTGCATTTGAAAGAGCTCTGACCCAAGCTAATCCTGACACCTTAGACAGTGGCTCTACATCCCCTGTCTAAAAAATATGTTTTAAAGTGTTCCACTTCGTGGCAGTTTCAAGTTCTTTTTAACCAAGGAAGGGAGTGCTCTGCAGAATACTTGAAGAGATATTGTGCTACCAAGACTGGTGTCTTCCTGGTAGCCAGTCTCCCAAATAAGACAGGATGTAAACTGAACTCTGTGCTTTGTTGTGCAGGAGCTCTGTCTAGAAGCTGTATGCCTACTGATAAATGGATGGACAGTGCCTGATCCTGAAGGAGGAGCGACTGTCCAGGAGGAGAAGCCAGCATGTTCCCAGTGTGTAGAGCATGTAGAAAAAGCTGACTACAACTGAGAGCGAAGACAAAACTGAACCCTGCTGTGATAATTTCCCCATGTGATTTGAGCCAAGAGTTTGCAAGAATGAGCATTTCTGTGCAGTTGGCAATCCACTGTGAGCCCAAGAGACTGGTGCTGTTGCTGCTGCCAATACTGGGAAACTGAGCTGCCTGGCTGCCGAAAAGGATGCTGTGATTGGCCTACATGCCTAATCTACCAAGGACTCCATCACGTAGGACTCTACCCAGAGGCTTCAACTGCTATACATCTGCACTTGACTGCACCCAGCTTAGGAAGCCACCATTCTAAAGACACATGTCATTGTGCAGACCTCAAGAACAAAACAATTGCCAATACTGGGAAAAACTCTTTTCCTATTTACCAAGAATCTGCCATGAATAAAACATTGCAGTCTATTCTTTCTTTTATTGCTGATTTATTATAGTCGTTTCTTACTGTCAGAACGCTTTTTCATTTTATCATTTTTTTCAAGAACATTTCAGTGCATATACAAAATGTACAAATATACAAAATATACAAATTTATAAAAAATTTACAAATACAGTCTAAACATTCCTTAACAGCACATCCATACCATACCTTTCACACTACAGACACTCAATAGACATTCACACAGATGAACAAAATACCTCTGAGGTATAGGTAAATGACAACAGAAGGTTATTTAAATAACACAAAGTTTAGAAAGGTCAGGTGGATCCCCAGTTTTTTCAAAGTTCCAACTATTCGAACCGTTATACTATGTTTTTATCTAGTCTTTCTTTTCTAAACTTTTTAAATTGTTGTCATCAACCACAATAGATCGACTCGTTTTGAACCCCCTGATTGCGGGGTTCTCCTCAGGATCAACACGAATTCTCACGTCTCATATGTAGGATATCTCTCTGGATCATATGATTCACACAAAAGGACCGATTGCGGAGAACGCTGAGACGCCACACTGTTAGAGTTAACCAAGACCTGTGCACTGATCGCTAGTCTCGACCGTCACGGCGGCATTTTGAAATACATGCGAAGTAAAAAGAACTACCGGTATAGCGAATTGGAATGAATACCGGGCACTCCAAGTGAACGCCTTAAGCTTGTGAGTGTGTCAAACATTACATCCACACCAGTCCAGAGAGATATCCATACATATGAGGCGTGAGAATTCGTGTTGATCCTGAGGAGAACCCCGCAATCAGGGGGTTTGAAACGCGTCGATCTTTTGTGGTTGATGACAACAATTTAAAAAGTTTAGAAAAGCCCTCCCTGAACCCGAACTGTAGGTCCGAAAGTTTAGGAGTAGTAAAGTTGGCTGTGAGGCTAAAGTGCTTTCTTTAATTAAAAGATAAGCACTGGGCTAGACAATACATTCTTTTGTCTGCTACTTGACTGTTGTGTTCTTAGCTCTTTTCCCCCATTATTACCTCCTTGAGAAGGACGGTCACCCTTGCCCTCGTCAGCGGCAGACTGGACTACGGCAACGTCCTCTATGCAGGAACCACAGCCAAACTCCAGAAGCGACTCCAGCACATATAGAATGCCTCCGCACGCCTCATCCTCAACATACCCAACCACACCACTGCCCACCTGAAAGACCAGCACTGGCTACCAGTCAAAAAGAGGATCACCTTCAAACTCCACGCCCACAAAGCACTTCACAATGCCGGACCAGCATATCTCAACATGCGTCTCACCTTCTGCACCCCAATCTGCCAGCTGCGCTCCACCAACCTCGCCCTCGCCACCGTCCCACGCATCCACAGGACCACGACCAGCGGCAGATCCTTCTCCTACCGCTAGGCCAAGACATTGAACACCCTCCCCACACAGCTGCGACAGACTCAGGACCTACTGACATTCAGGAGACTTATCAAGACCTGGCTGTTCGAGCAGTAGCTGCTCCCCTCCCCGCTCAGCACCTTGAGACCCTCATGGGTGATCAGTGCGCTTTACAAATATGTGATTGATTGATTGAGAAGCCTTTGACTACCCACCCTTGCTTCCCTGATAGCCAATTGCAGAAAAAGTTATACTTGGCCTAATTTGCAGAGCATTATTAGAAAGAACTCCAGGATGCAAGTGAGAGATGACATCACCACTCTGGTTGTGGCTAAGTAGCCTCTGTCATCCCTGTGACCCCCCTAAACATGGTCTGAGACTTAGCAATGTAGTGCAAATTGTGGGTCAATATATAATTTCATTTATCTACACAGTTCATCCCCTGTCATCTGTTCACTTTATGAAAATGTTTGAGGCAGTCCTCTGTGGATGAAATTAATGATAATATATGCATATCTGCCCTTTCTAAAGTTTTAATACAACAATAAATACTATGGTAGTTTCTAATTTTTGGAAAACTGCCCAGATGGTGTCTTTATTCAAGAAGGAAGACATAGTGATCCAGACTGTTATAATCGTATATGAATACTTAATGCACATATTGTATTATTTTGATGAATATATTGTATTATGCTGTTATTACAACTCACTGTCTAGCGCCATCTTGGGAGTGGTATGGTGTGCTGACAGATTTAATGCTAATGATGCCATCCATCTTGAGCATGAGGGCATGTCACATGCTAATGAGGCCCTCCATCATCCAGTGTCAGCAATTTGATACATCGCCCAGATTGACACAACTCTATAACTAGGGGGAGCAGAGAAAATAACTCTGAAGCTGAGGAACTGTAAGATTCTGCCCTTCCTAGGAATAGAGGTTATAAGAGTGGCTTCCATAGAAAGAACCTGGTCCCTCTGCTCAACAGTGAATCTCTACCCAGACGTTTATTGGACTATTGAGCCAAAACAGGTGCTTGGACAAAATATTGATTTGGAATATTCAGATGCAGAAATATTGGCAACAAAATATTGTGGCACAACAATTACGTGATGCAGAAATATGGTGGTCAAAAATATCGATTTCTTCAGGTAAGTCATATCGTTTTCAAGAAGATTGCAGTTGTAAATATATTTTTCAATAAAATAGTTGTAATAAATACTGTTTTCTAATTATCTTTATGTGTGTTAGTCTATATATTTATTTTTGGGGTTACTATTGTTTGTATAATTTTTAATAATATTTTAATATAGTTTATAATGGTAAGCGTTTTGTGATTTATAATTTTATAGGTTGTTAAGTTTGTAGGGGTGGTGAGTAGGAAGTTAATTAAGCATAATTCATTAATAATTAATTATTAATGCATTAATTATTTAACTGATTTTTAATTATGTAAATTGTGTAATGATTTTATTTTTTTAGTTATTTACTAGCTGCGTGTTGTTGGGTTTGTAAGGGTATAGGTTGGGAAGTTAATTAAGTAATAAATAATGAATTAACAATACACTAATAATTATTTAATGGATTATTAATTACATACATTTTGTAATAGTTATGTTCCAGTCATTTGTTATGTGTGAGTTGGTGGGTTTGTAGGGGTATAGGGTGGGAGTTTAATTATTGTTATTGATATTATTATTTTGTCCTCATATCTCCAATATTTGCAAAGCCAGGCCTTTCTGCTAAACATTTCCCAACTCAGGCCAGTTGCATTATATCTGGGGCCCTGCCGATCCAGTCCTACCAGTTTCCTGGTCATTGGCTTCACACAGGTGTAATCATAGGACACTTCCTTAAGTCATTACCATTCAACACCATCTTTGAAATCATCCCATATCCTACTATGGAACCCCCCGCCCACCCCAGATCCAGGGCCAACATTCATTCTGCATACACTTCTAACCGCATGGAGCAAATAAATCCCCTTTGGAGGTAGGGGATCCATCCAATGCTTACAGATCTCCCGTCTAGGCAAGAGCATCAAATAAAACAGCAGGACCCTCCTAGCACTCGTTAAGGGCTGGCTGGGGCGGAGTTGCCCCCCCATCAACACCGGTGCTAAGCTTAGAATTATGTTTGCCACGAAAAGATCCTTGACCACCTTCTCCACCTCCTGCCTGTAAGCCTGTTGTTCTGGGCACTTAATAAACAAATGTTGGTCATCGGCTCTTAGAAGACCACATCCCTGGCAACTTGATATGGGTTCTTACACAAACTTTGATATCTTCTGGGGCATCCAATAGAGCCTGTTGATGATATAAAAATGATTCTGTTTCAGATTGGCTGGTTGAATGAAATAGTACAACAGTTTTAAAGAGAGTTGCCAAATTGTTTGTAGCTCAGTCCCCTCAATGACTCCTTCCCATACCGAGTATGGTGCCTTCAGGTTCCTGTCCTCATCGTCGTGTAGCATCCACTACCAATAAGCAACCTCCTTTTTCCTGGGGGACTCATCATGCAGTTTTGAATGGAATTCCCATACCCCGATCTCTTGGTCATTGTCTGTGACCCAGGATGATAGCTGGAGGTACTTGAATCTAGAAAGGGAATTACTAGTCTTTGTCACTAACTCTTCCCGGGGCAGCATACCCTATGCTGTTAGGAGGTCTCCCCATACTTCATTTCTAACCCTCCTTAATGGAAAACTCAGCCCATCTTTAAGATACTCAGGTGTACCTGATGAGTTCCAGATTGGGTAGAAATCCGAAAAATATCCCACACCCAGAATCCTACTAATTCCAAGACATAGTGTGAGTGCTGCCTTTAAAATCTTCAACCAAACCTTTTTGAAGAATTTCCTTGCCCCAAACTTGTACAAGAAACTTTTAGAATCCCACTACCTTACCATCTCTTAGAACATACCTCCCCATATTAGGGGCCCTGGTTTACATAGGAGCGCTCTACAATTTTTAAACTGGAAGGCCATACAGTATAGTTTTAGATCTGGAAAACCCAGTCCGCCCTTTTCAAGCCTACGCCTCAATTTCTTCCAGTCCAGCCAAGCTCCTCTTGATGTCCAAATAAAACTGGCTATTTTCTTCTGAATCTTATCTATTACAATTCTCTGGAATGTCAAGGGAATACAATTAAAAAGATACGCCAATTTGGGGAGTATCATCATTTTAATCAAATTTAGTCTCCCATGTTTAGTCAAGGGCAAGTTCTTCCATCTAACTAATGATGCCTCCTCCGCCTTTGCTACCCTCTCCAAATTGTACTGAGGTATTGCCTCATAATGACTTTAAAAGGGTTATATCAAGATACCTAAGTTCCTCCTGTACTTCCCCCCTCCAACCTGTTACGTTCCATTACATTACCCCTCTGTGGTACAATGATTTCCCTGCTGTTGCAGAGACTGGAGTGGGAATAGTAAATGTTATCCCTTTCCCTACTGTTGCAGAGACTGCAGTGGGTATAGTATATGCATTATTCACAGATTGGAATATTTTTTAATGTTGTTCAAATATATGACATTAATATTTGTTTAATTTTATAATATGTGTATATACAAATTTTGAGTTTTTACATATTTTTAGTTAAAACATTGATATTTATTTAATTTGCGATTAATGTAATATTTTGCATTTCATTTGTTAATATTTTTTATGTTTTATATATTTATATATGTATATATGAATACATGATGTTATCCCTCATGTCAACACCACGCATACCATCACAACGCGTTTCAATCACAACGCATACTTTTATAACGAATGTACCTTTACCACGCATGCCATTACAACGCAAAGGCATTCGTGGTAAAGGCATATACTCTGTAAAAGTGGTTAAGGTAAAAAAAAAATTTATATATATATATATATATCAGGTCAGACATCTCCTCCATCGGATTCAATGAAGCAGGACACAGCGGGGCTTCGTTGTTCAACAATTTATTAAAACAGGTTTGCATGACCGGTTTCGGCAGCTGAACGCCTTTTTCAAATGCTTTTCAGTTCCGACATCGCTTCTCCCACTTAAATCAAATATTAGCTCCGCCTTGCCTAGTGGTGGTTGGCTCACTGCACCTGGTCATTCCTCACGAATAACAGGGGACTACTAGTCCCATTATGCCGCGAAGTAATGATTCCGTGCAGTGGGGTGGGGTAGTCGAAGTAATTAATTAAAAAAATCCTCATGCCCCATGCTTTCGTCCACCAAACCCGGTTCTTTATCAAATGGTCTCTCGAGGCGCCGTTCTTGATGAAAGCGCCTCTGCTCTTGGTGCAGGTTCGCTGTTACAAGGCATACCATGACTTGCAGAGGCTGCGGTGGAGGGCCAGGAAAAAATTCCGCTACAACGGTTACCATCAGTTTGTTCCCATGTTTCTCATGTATATATGCTGTCATGCGCCCAAAAATAGTACCTCGTTTTGTCCTGAGAGCGTGTCTTACTATTTTTGGGCGCAAGAGAGCATAACTTTGTCAGCACTACTCCAACCGACGTACACGCCACCTTTCATGGGTCGCGGATATCCAGAAGGAGTTATTGACCTTGTGGATATATATATATATATATATATATATTTATTTATATATAAAACTTTTGACGCATGAAGGGAAGCTGTGTGAGAGCTATTCCAGTGCGCGCTCACACAAACACTATTTGCACCTATGAAGCTGCGTGTCAAAGGAGCTGACAGCCCCCTCAACCCACTGGGGCATTAATTTGAGTTTACTGGCGAACGAACTCGCTTACCCACTGGGGAATTATTCAAGACACTACAACACCCAGAAGGCCGTTGATACGGCCACGCCCCCGCCCAGGGGCAGGCGTTGAACTGAAGACTTTAAACACAGCGAGATCGCTTGCTTCCACGAAGCACCACTGACGAAGGGAGATGGTGATCCCGAAACGCGTTTGGCCAGAACATTTTACTGAGGCTGCAATCATACTTTTATGGCACGAGCAAGTTGCGAATAAACCTGGTGTTTTCAACAAGAAGCTTCCATGTGGTCCACTTCACTTTGGGAACCTGGTATTTTGTTGGATATATATATATATATATGTGTTTATATATAAAACCTTTGGCGCCGATTGATGAATCGTCGCAAAATTTTAAAAACGTATTCTTTGTTGAGATAAGCTCCTATGTTGAAAGTTTGGGGGTGATACGTTAAGGGGGGACCGAGAAAAAAGGGGTTCCCAAAACCTGTTTTCGCCATCTTAATTTCCATAGAAAACTTTAGACAAGGCTATAGGTCGAACGGGTGAACGGAATTACCCCAAATTTGACAGGAAGAAGGGTCATGGTCTAGAAAACACGCTTTTGTTAATTTAGTGTAAATCCATTTTTATTTTTTTTTTAAATATCAAAATTTACCCATATCGATATTTGGGAATTCTGCCATCTGATTGGTTGAGGCGTTACGAGCACGAGCTTGCTACTGATTGGCTGTGAGCGGTTGCAATTAGGAAGTGTAGGCCGCCATTTTGTGATTCCGTTGTAGCGAGTAAGTGGAATAGAGTTGGAAAGAGGAGGGTAGGAGTACTGTAACCTTTGTGGGGTGTTTAGGGTGTGCTATAGAGGGGTGAGAAGCGAAGTATTCACCCCTACCGGTGTGAAAGTGCTGGGCTACGGAAATTAAGTGAGGTATTGCCTAGTCTGTGATGTTGCTAAAATGAGCTGGTGCGTGACTCGGGGATTAAAGCGTGAGCCCAAACTGTGTATCTTATGCTGTGAAGTCATGTGCCCTTGCTACAGTACAGTTGTGGAAGTAGTGTTAGCATGTGTTTACACCTACTAGGATGAACTACTGACCCATACTGGTGTGAAAGTCCTGTGGTAGGGAAAATATTTGAGGTATTGTCTAGAGTCTCATGGAACTAGGAAGTGTTGGCCGCCATTTTGTTATTTCGTTTGAAGCGAGTAAGGGGACAAAAGGGCAAAAAACGCAGGAAAGAGGAGGGTAGGAGCACTGTAACCTCTGTGGGGTGTTTAGAGTGTGGCATACAGGGGGTGCGAAGCAAACTACTCATATCTACTGGTCTGAAAGTGCTGGGCTATGGAAATTAAGTGAGGTATTGTGCAGAGTGTGATGCTGCTAAGGTGAGCTGGTGCGGGACTCGAGGATTAAAGTGTGAGCTTAAATTGTGTATCTTATGGTGTGAGTCATGTGCCGTGGCCGCTGCACTACACCTGGGGAGGCAGTATCAGCATGTGTTTATACCTATTAGGATGAACTACTGACTGAAAGTCTGAAAGTCTTGGGGTACGGAAAATATGTGAGGTATTGTCTAGTCCTTTAGTGGTATGCTGAGCTGCTTTCGGACTCGGGGATGATAGTGTGAGCCTAAACTGTGTGTCATATGCTGTGAAGTCATGTGCTCTGGCTGCTGTGCCACATCTGTCCAAGTAGTGTCAGCATGTAGTTATAGCTACTCGGAGGAACTTTTGTTTCGAACATTGTAGTTTGTGTATGGTGTTTAGGGGGTGTTATAGAGGGAGTGCGAAGGTAAGTACGTGCGTATCAAATCAATTCGGTATTTGTGAAGTGCTAAGTATTTATTCCTATGGGTCTGATGGCACCGGGGGAGTAAACTGAGCTGCTGACAGACTCGGGGTAAAGCTGTTGAACTACTGACCCTACCGGTATGAAAGTGCTGGGAATGGAAATTAAGTGAGGTATTGCCTAGAGTGTCATGCTGCTAAATTTAGCTTCTGCTGGAGTCGGGGATGAAACCGTGAGCTTAAACTGTGTGTGCTATGCTATGAAGTCATGTGCTCTGGGTGCTCTGTCACACCTGTCCAACTTGTATATGGTGCTTAGGTGGTGTTGTATAGGGAGTGCGAAGGTAAATCACTACGGTATTTGTAAAGCGCAAACTACTCACCCCTATGGGTGAGTAGAGCTGGGGATCAAAGCGAGAGCTCTGTGCTGCAAAGTGAGATGGTCTGGCTGCTGCGCCACAGCTGTGTGGAGAAAGAATGTTGGTGAGGGTCCGGGAGTTGCCGTTATGTGGCCCTAAAATAGCGGGCCTAAGTTGTAAGTTATAGGGTGGCTCTAAAAAGAGACCTTGTGTTCATTAGTTGGAGCTACATATAAGTGTGGATGCACAGCTTCAAGTTATTCAGGAAAACTCTGTTTCCCTGATTTGTGAAGCTCTAGCTTTTTGAAGGTATGGCTGGAAGGTATGGAAATATGTCTGTAGCTCATGCAGTTCCTTCGTAGAATAAGATATAGGTTTAAAGGTGCGGAACTAGTTTTTTTTTTACATACATTACGGTACATTATTGGTAGATGAAAAGGATTGTTTTTTAAAAGTAGGGTGCACATTTGTTTTGTGGAAAGGCATATTTGTGGTTGGTTAAGAAAAAGCAGTTTGAACGTGGAGTATATATTATAGGATAAAATGTGGTCAACTCAACCACACCTGCTACTTCCATTTAGAATGTAGTGTTCGAACGTAAAACAATTGTGAACTTTTAACCTGCAGCTGTTCTCAAATGTTTGAGAAAATGTTGCAAAAAAATATCGTTGGTTTTAAAAAAAATTATGAACTTTTAACCTCCACGTGTTGTTGAATGTTCTTGAAAGTGTGTTAATAGGATACGTTGCATTTTGACTTCTATGTGTACTTGAACATTAAAAAAACTGTTCTTATGGGAAATTAGAAAAACAGTATAGAGAGACGTTTTGCAACCTAAAGGAATCAAGGAACTATCCTAATTTGTTTTTTATATGTATTTATGTGTGGAAGAGCAAAATTATAAAAAGAAGATCAGCAGGAAGAGGAAGAAGCAGGGAGTGGAGGGACGGGGGAAGATGGGTACAATGACATACATGTAAAGGAAGTACAGCACAAGTATAGATAAACAATGCCCAAAATGAAACACACCAACAAGGAGCATAAGTTACACAACCCGGCAACATCACAGTGCTGAAAAAGCATACAAGAGAAAACCATGTTGCATTCATATAGGGTGTGTACAGAGGGCGGTCGTGGGTGTTGTTGGATGTGTGCAACTGTGGTCATCATGGATGAGATGTCCAGCATGTTGCACATGGGCGGGTTCATTGTGTGTTACGTTGCCAAACAGCTGCTCCTCCTTCCATCGAGCCTCCATACTTTTGTATGGTGCGCTGTTGTATCCCTTGCACTCGTACTGCACAGTATTGTAATGCATATTTCGGCATGTCGTGCAGCATTCGTACTATGCCATGAGAGTGCAGTTTGGTGGTGGTGGATTCCACTTTACAACATTGTCTGCTGTGGCCCTCGTGGCAGGCTGCATCAGAACACAGAGACACACTTACCGCACTTCCTGCACATGGACATGTGGGAGACACCCCGTTTCCCTTGCCGGATAGGCACACCCCTGCGCTGACTTGTGTAAGCCGGACCAGCCCACGTGTGTTATGCTTGCAGGAGGATGCGTGCGTAGCTACATGTCCAGGGTCACTGCTAACGCTGAGGTGACATGGTAATGTCTGCTGCAGACAGCACATTGTGATGTTGCAGGGCATTTGCTTATCATACTAACACAATGACCACACCGACACTTGCTCAGATGCGGGTTTGGGGGGTGTTGGTGGTCCTGGGGTTGTTGCGGTGAGTCTTGTGGCCCTCATTGGTATTCCTGTATAATGGTCATTGACTCTATGGCACCTATGGGTGTTCTGGTGTGTCTCTTCGCTGTGTTTCCTTCCATGCTGCAGGTAGTGGTCCTGCTTAACACCAGCAGAAAGTATGTGTAAAATTCTTGGTGGTAATGTGGGTCATTGCCGGAATTAATTTTGTATTGTAGTTGGGAAGGTTGTGATGTTATTTGTTCGTGTGTAGAACAATATACGGACTGGGTAGTGTATCCTGTCAAGATCCAGTATCTGATGCACTATTTCTAATCAATATAAATACAATGAGATTTCTTCATTGATTTTGTGTGTACACTGTAAGTGCAGGGACTACCTCAGTGCAATTCAATACAGGATTTTAGTATTTAGAATAAATCGAAAGGTGCATCTCGTGTCTTTTTGCACAGCAACGGCTACTCTGCATTTCATTATTAGCACTTTAATGCAACTAAAGTTGAGATAAATCTAACTCAGTATTTAGAAGTTGGTGCAAACTGGAGAGATTAATAGTATTCCCGTGATAAGTGCTCTAAAATTTAACACCTTGGTGGTTACCAGCAAATAACAGTAATAAGAACAAGAAAGAGTTACACAGCAGTGAAGAAAAAAATCGAAAATGTTTATGAATTTTTTTGGTCAAACTTTATTTTTTTATAAAATTATATAAACCATAAAGTATTCTCAAATGTTATTTTTTATTAATATATATATAAAAATAAAGCAATAAATAAAATTCAACAAATATAATAGAAAACAAAAAAGGTTGAAGATTCCTGTGGAGACCATGGATGTCGACGACAGAGCTTGGAAAATAAAGCACAAAATAAGGACGTGTGTAATGTGCATAGAAAAGGACTAGGAGCGAAAAAAAGAGAAGGAAAACAAGCCAGAGAGAAAAAGAGAGGGAAGGAAAGAATGGGAGTAAGAAAGGTATAAGGGAGAGAGAGATAGAGATAGAAGGAAAGGAATGAAGAGAGTGAGAGAGAGAGAGGGAACAGAGGGAAGTGAGAGAGAGAGAAAGAGAGAAAGAGAGAGAGAGAGAGAGAGTGAGAGAGAGAGAGAGAGAGAGAGAGAGAGAGACTGTCGCCTCTGCGCATCGATTAGCAAATAATTACTTGGTGCTATTGGAGTGTGCAGCAGTGGGTAGACTGCACGTGCCTGTCAAAACCCCACCGACCTCAGATGTGTTGCAGAGTCCTGAGTCCTGAATGGCAGACACCGCATCACATTGTGTGTGCATCTTGCAGATGTGGTTGAGTCTTGAATGCGGAGACCACATCAGCTTCTTCGCGGATCTTATAGATGCCGCTAAATCATGTATGGTGGAGACCACTTGACCTTCTGCGCAGCCTGGCATATCTCACACATGTCACTGAGTCGTGAGTTGTCAATAGCGGAGAGCACTTTAGGGTTTGGTGCTGCTAAGCTTTTGGAACTCAAGTTAGTGGCACGTGGTGGTAGGCTCCTGATGGCCACATGAGTTTGGGGTGGCAGTAACTCTATGCATATAAAGCCTGCGCCAAGGGGATGGTAGCCTGCTGATGGCCATATACTGGAGGGCGCGACTAACCTTATGTGCAAGTTTTTGTGAAGTCTTTATGGTTGAGACCCGTAAACCGTTCCCCAGCTAGTCAGCACCGGCAATAAAGGATGTGAAGTTGACGATCTATTATATTTGCATGGTCACAGGGCCTGTGCCACATGTGCCGGATGAGTGTGGTGTGTGTGCAAACTTGCCCTCAGGGAGTGGCTGTGAGATGTTGAGAATTAGACCACTGACCTGCACACCAACAGCGAGTACGCCTGCGACAGGAAGCTATGTGGTCCAAACGTTCGAACATAATCGGAGTGGCGTGGCGTACGACGGAACAGGGCAGGGATAGACACAATGACGCGGACGGCTCATAGTACTGCGTCTGTGAGTCAAGCAGACGGGCTTCAGCTGTCGCTGTCAGAGCTTGGGTCCGAACTGTTCATAGTTCACGCTACAGAAGTATTCAAAAACTTTTTTGTGATTAAGTCTGTCAGCTCGTATCTGTCTGAGGCATTTGTGAAAACATATTGGAGTTCTTTCTGTGAGTGATGCCCCTTTGGACGCTCCCACTCCCCACATTAGGAGGTAATGTACCCTTTTTCCACATTACCAACATACCCCCAACAACCTTCTTGGGCCCAGAAGTGTCCCTTTGCGGTTGAACAAAGAAGAATCTTAGTCATGTATAGATTTACATATTAAAAAATTTATTTAAAGAAAAATGCAACAAATAAGACTGAAGTCAGTCTGGTGCTGTGGTCGCTGCCACGAAGTTGGGGTCACTGCTATTCAGGACTTAGGACACAGTTAGATATGTGGGATTTGTTTGTGTTAAATAGGGTTATTGGTACTAGAAGCATTGAGAGTGTAGAAGCTTGTGATGATGTTTCATGTGGACGGGTCTCACTGGGATCAATGTGTCTTGCCTACTGGACTGCGTCATGTGGAATCGGGACTGTATCTGAATTATGAGGACTGCTGACCGTAGTGTAGGTCGGAGGTAGCGATGAGGAAGGGTCTACAGCCTTGTGCTTACTTTGGTGGTCCCACCGGACTGCATAGTGCAGGTTCAGTGGCACCACTTGTCCGCAGACTTCAATCTGTAAATACTCCCCACTAATCGTAGGGAGTGAGGTTTCTGTGAGTGATGCCCCTTTGGACGCTCCCTCTCCCCACATTAGGAGGTAATGTACCCTTTTTCCACATTACCAACATACCCCCAACAACCTTCTTGGGCCCAGAAGTGTACCTTTGCGGTTGAACAAAGAAGAATGTTAGTCATGTATAGATTTACATATTAAAAAATGTATTTAAAGAAAAGAGCAACAAATAAGACTGAAGACAGTCTGGTGCTGTGGTCGCTGCCACGAAGTTGGGGTCACTGCTGTTCAGGACTTAGGACACAGTTAGATATGTGGGATTTGTTTGTGTTAAATAGGGTTATTGGTACCAGAAGCATTGAGAGTGTAGGAGCTTGTGATGATGTTTCATGGGGACGGGTCTCACTGGGATCAATGTGTCTTGCCTACTGGACTGCGTCAGGTGGAATCGGGACTGTATCTGAATTATGAGGACTGCTGACCGTAGTGTAGGTCAGAGGTAGCGATGAGGAAGGGCCTAAAGCCTTGTGCATACGTTGGTGGTCCCACTGGACTGCATAGTGCAGGTTCAGTGGCACCACTTGTCGGCAGACTTCAATCTGTAAATACTCCTCACTAATCGTAGGGAGTGAGGTGCTGTAGTCACTGACACGAAGTTGGAGTCACTGCTGCTCAGGAGTCAGGACACAGTTAGACATTTGGGATTTGTTTGTGTTAAATAGGGTTAGTGGAACCAGAAGCATTGAGAGTGTAGGAGCCTGTGATGATGTTTGATGTGGACGGGTCACACTGGGAGCAATGCGTCTTGCATACTGGACTGTGTCATGTGGAATCGGGACTGTATCTGAATTGTAAGGACTGCTGATCATAGTGTAGGTTAAAGGTATCAATGAGGAAGGGCCTACAGCCTTGTGCATACGTTAGTGGGGTCACCGGCCTGCGTAGTGCAGGTTCAGTTGCACCACTTGTCGGCAGACTTCAATCTGTAAATACTACTTACTAATCGAAGGGAGTGAGGTGCTGTGATCACTGCCACGTAGTTGGGGTCGCTGCCATTTAGGACTCAGTTACACATGTGAGATCGGCTGGTGTTACAGATGGTTAGTGGGACTACGTAACACTAGCCTTGCATATGGAAATATGCCTCACTGATTGAAGGGAGTCTGCTGTTGTGGTTGTGTTATGGAGTTGGGTGTCACTGTTATTCAGGACACAGTCACACATTTTGGATCGGCTTGTGTTGAAGACGGTTAGTGGCACCATGTGTTGACGGTCTTTCACAGTGTAGGTCAGAGGTAGTGGTGAGCAAGGGCCCATAGCCATGTGCATACGTTGGTGGCCCCACCGGGCTGCATCGTACAGTTTCAGTGGCAGCATGTGTTGCTGGCCTTCCATATGCAAATATACTTCAGTGATTAAAGGGAGTCTGGTGCTGTGGTCGCTGCCATGAAGTTGGGGTCTCTGCCATTCAGGAGTCAGAAACCAGTTACACATGTGGGATTGGCTTGCGTTGAAAAGAGTTAGTTGGCACCATGTGTCGCCGATCTTCCACAGTGAAGGCCAGAGGCAGTGGTAAGTAAAGGTCCACAGGCAGGTGATGCTGACTTGAGCTGCACAGATTGGGAGCATTTGGTCTTCTTAACCCATTATAGTCTCTTACACAGTTTGCGTCGGAACTAATCTTGAATTGTGAACTGTGTAACCCCAGTGTAGGGCGCAGGGAGCGGCAGGATGTGTGCACAGCCACATGGTGTTGACTTGAGCTGCACAGTTCGTGGCAGCTGGAGTACTGGGCATGTGCGCACACTGAGATGAAACATGGTCTTGGAGGTCCGGAGTGGGAGCAATGTCTTGGCTTGATAAGGCCACATGGAGCTGACTTATGGTGCAGTGAGTTAGTAGCACCTGAAGCACACAGCGTGTGCGCATCCTACGATGAGTGGTGGTCTCGGTGGGCCAAAGTGGGAGCAAAGTGTGTTGCAAACTGGACTGCGTCATCTGCAAACGCTACTGCATCTGAATTGTGAGCACTGCTGTCCACAGTGTAGATCGAAGGTAGTAGTTAGCATAGACATCAAGGAATGCTTTTTGTCACTTCTTCTTGATAAAATTCGAGGACATAGAGTACAGTTCCCTGTGTAATTAATAAATCAAGGCTGAATTCAAGATGTGAGCTCTGCTGTCCTCAGTGTAGATCGAAGGCAGTAGTTAGCATTTACATTGGGGACTGCTTTTTGTCACTTCTTCTTGAGAAAATCCGTGGACATAGAGTACAGTTCTCTGTGCAATTAATAAATCAAGGCTGAATTCAAGTTGTGTACCCTGCTGGCCGCAGTGCAGATCGAAGGCAGTAGTTAGCATAGACATCAAGGAATGCTTTTTGTTACTTCTTTTTGACACAATCTGAGGACATAGAGTACAGTTCTCTGTGCAATTAATAAATCAAGGCTGAATTCAAGTTGCGAGTACTGCTGTCCGCAGTACATATCAAAGGCAGTAGTTAGATTAGACATCAAACAATGCTTTTTGTTATTTCTTCTTGACAAAATCCATGGACATACAGTACAGTTCTCTGTGCAGTTAATAAATCAAGTCTGAATTCAAGTTGTGAACCATGCTGTCCGCAGTGGTGATCAAAGGCAGTAGTTAGCATAGACATCGAGGAATGCTTTTTGACACTTCTTCTTGACAAAATTCGAGGACATAGAGTACAATTCTCTCTGCATTTAATAAATCGAGGCTGAATTAAATTCTGTCCTCAGTGCAGATCCAAAGCTGAATTCAAGTTGTGAACCCTGCTGTCCACAGTGCAGATCGAAGGCAGTAGTTATCATAGACATCGAGGAATGCTTTTTGTCACTTCTCCTTCACAAAATCCAAGGACATAGAGTACAAGTCTCTCTGCAATTAATAAATGAAGGCTGAATTCGATGCTGTCCACAGTGTAGATTGAAGGCAGTAGTTAGCATAGACATCAAGGAACACTTTTTGTTACTTCTTTTTGACAAAATCTGAGGACATAGAGTACAGTTCTCTGTGCAATTAATAAATCAAGGCTGAATTCAGGTTGCGAACCCTGCTGTCCGTAGTACAGATCGAAGGCAGTAGTTAGCTTAGACATTGAACATTGCTTTTTGTTATTTCTTCTTGACAAAATCCGTGGACATACAGTACAGTTCTCTGTGCAATTAATAAATCAAGTCTGAATTCAAGTTGTGAACCATGCTGTCCGCAGTGGTGATCGAAGGCAGTAGTTAGCATAGACATCGAGGAATGCTCTTTGACACTTCTTCTTGACAAAATTCGAGGACATAGAGTACAATTCTCTCTGCATTTAATAAATCGAGGCTGAATTCAATGCTGTCCTCAGTGCAGATCCAAAGCTGAATTCAAGTTGTGAACCCTGCTGTCCGCAGTGCAGATCGAAGGCAGTAGTTATCATAGACATCGAGGAAAGCTTTTTGTCACTTCTCCTTCACAAAATCCGAGGACATAGAGTACAATTCTCTCTGCAGTTAATAAATGAAGGCTGAATTCAATGCTTTCTGCAGTGTAGATTGAAGGCAGTAGTTAGCATAGACATCAAGGAATGCTTTTTGTTACTTCTTCTTGACAAAAACCGAGGACATAGAGTACAGTTCACTGTGCAATTAATAAATTAAGGCTGAATTGAAGTTGTGAACCCTGCTGTCCGCAGTGGAGATCGAAGGCAGTAGTGAGCATAGACATTGAGGAATGCTGTTTGTAACTTCTTCTCGACAAAATACGAAGACATAGAGTACAGTTATCTGTGTAATTAATAAATCAAGGCTGAATTCAAGTTCTGAACCCTGCTGTCCGCAGTGTAGATCGAACACAGTAGTCGGTACAGACATAAGTCTGTGGTGTTGTGGCGCTGGGTTCACAGGGGGCTTGTGAGGAGGAGGCCCGCGGTAGTGGCGGCAGCCACGTGCCAGGGTGAGCGCTGCTGCTCTGGCAGACTCATTTGTCTTCAAACAAGTGAACCACGACCTGAGCGTGGCCTATTTATTCATACTCTTACGCTGGAGTTAAGTACGTTAAACCAGCCCACTCCGCTTCCGCTGTCTGAGGTAATATGGTTGCGTCCACTGTGCAGTACACTACACGTATCAATACTATATCTCCAAATGGAGAGGTTTGTGCTTTGCATAGTGTGGTGTGTGCAGCACATCACTGGTATACTTGGAATTGTGTGAATTATTGTTGATGGGCGACTTGCCTCCTTCACATATAGTTGGTTTTCACATGTCCAAAAACTCAGCTATTGTGCTTTTGAGGGGATATGGTTTTTTGGGAAGTTCTGTTGTCCTGTTGTGCGCTGCCTCGGTGGTAGTAGCGGGGGAGTGGTCCCAGGAGGGTAGAGTGTTGAGAATTGCAGTATTTACCAGGTTGAGAATGGGATGATAATTAAAAAAGACAGAACATATGCTAAATGAACATTATAATTAGAAATCGGCATTTAAAACACCTTTGAAATTCACTGAAAAACCATAGGTTTTACAGACGTTATAGTTAGGAATTAGCATTTTAAAAACCTTAGAAATTCACTAAAAAAAACATAGGTTTCAAGGACACCATGTGTAAAAGTGATGTAATATCTGACGTCATCACCAGTGCATTGCGGGCGCGCGAGGTATTGTTAGCTCAACTAACTATAACAGGCGAATTTCTCTGGTTTTATATCAGTCAAATGTTCAACTAACTATAATGTCCCTGAAACCTTTTTTTGAATTTCTAAGGTTTTTTAAATCAGAACAAAAAAATAAGAAATAAAAAACAAAGCACAGGCTGTTGCGCTTCATTTCCTATAACCCCCGGGTGGGCCAGGTCCCGCGGGCAATCCGTCATTAATTTGCAGGGGCTCATTGGAGCCCCGCGGCCACGGGGACCACCACCTTCCCGGGGCTTAGTTAATTGAATGCTGGGGGCACGTGCCCCCACACCTCTAGGGATCTCCACCTCCCCGGGGCTTTGTTCTAAAATATGCGTGGGGGCCTCCTGCCCCATACGCTGCCCCAGGGACCACCACCTCCCCGGGGCTTTGATTAAGTATAATGCGGCTTCTGGTGCACTGCTGGTAGGGCGATGAGGTCTTCTTGTGTCCTGAGGACATCAGGACACAAGTGGACTTTATCCTCCGAGCAGCAGTGCTCAAGGAACCTCGTTTACAGCGTGGTTTAAAAAGAGGCATGTCCGCGGTACACATCTCTGCAATGCAGCTCTGTGGCTCTTACTGGAGGTACCTGGTGGGCTAGTTGGCCCCCAGGGACCCTCAGGATTCAAGGGGATTTAATCCTCCAACTTACAACGTGCCAGGGGGGGCGTATGCACACTGGTGCAGGGAGGAGGCAGGCCTGATATAACAAGTGTGCAAACTTCCCTCTTTCTGCTCATTGCTGACCTTTACTTTGCCTCTTTCTTCAAGTTTCTCACCTTTATTTTGCCTCTTGTCGGTTTCTGACCTCTATTTTGCTTCTTTCTGCTCCTTTCTGACCTACATTCTGCATTTTCTGCTCCCTTCTGACCTTTATTTTGCCTCTTTCTGCTAATTGCTGATCTGTATTTTGCTTCTATCTACTGATTGCGGACCTTTATGATGCCTCTTGCGGCTGGTTCCTTACCTCTATTTTTCCTCTTCGTGTTCATTTCACACCTTTATTTTTCCTCTTTCAGCTCATTTCTCACCTTTATTTTGCCTCTTGCTTCATGCTGCTGACCTATATTTTGCCTTTTTATGTTAGTTGCTTACCTTTATTTTGCTTCTTGCTGCTTGTTTCTGACCTCTATTTTGCCTCTTTGCCTATTTGCCTTCTGCTCCCCGTTTCTCACTTTTATTTTGCTTTTCTGCTGTATTCTCAACTTTATTTTGCCTCTTTCTGCTATTTGCTGACCCATATTCTGCCTCGTTCTGCTACTTTTTTACCTTTATTCTGCCTCTTTCTGCTCCATTCTGACCTTTATTCTGTCTCTGTCTGCTCATTTCTCACCTTTATTTTGCCTCTTTCTGCTAATTGCTGATCATTATATTTCCTCTTTCTGCCCATTCTCACCTTTATTTTGCCTCTTGCCACTGGTTTTGGACCTCTATTTTGCCTCTTACTGCTCATTTCTGACTTTTATTCTGCATTTTCGGCTACCTTCTGACCTTTATTCTGCCTCTTTCTGCTTGTTGTTGACCTGCATTTTGCTTCTTTCGGCTCGTTGCTGACATTTATATTGCCTCTTCTTGCTGGTTTCATACCTCTATTTTGCCTCTTCCTGCTCATTTTGCCCATTTATTTTGCCTCTTTCTGCTCATTTCTCACTGTTATTTTGCCCCTTGCTGCATGTTGCTGACATTTATTGTGTCTCTTTCTGCTAGTTTTTCACCTTTATTTTGCCTCTTTCTGCTTGTTTCTGAGCTTTATTCTGCCTCTTTCAGCACGTTTCTCACCTTTATTTTGCAACTTTCTACTTGTTGCGGACCTTTATTCTGACTCTTTCTGCTTATTTTTCACTATTATTTTGCCTCTTTTTGCTCATTGCGAATTTTTTTCAGCCTCTTTCTGCTAGTTCTTCACCTTTATTTTGCCTCTTACTGTTTGTTTCTGACCATTATTCTTCCTCTTTCTGCTCCTTTCTGACTTTTAGTCTGCCTTTTTCTGCTCTCTTCTGACCTTTATTCTGCCTCTATCTGCTATTTTCTCACCTTTATTTTGCCTCTCTCTGCTCGTTTCTGATCAATATTTTGCCTCTTTCTGCTCATTGCTCACCGTTATTTTGCCTCTTGCCACTGGTTTCTGACCTCTATTTTGCCTCTTTCTGCTCGTTTCAGACCTTTATTCCCTCCCTCCCTTTATATGGATGGTGCCGCAGCCCATGGGGGCGCAGGGAGGGACTGAGCAGGGCCTCATTACTTTTAATTTAACCCAGGGGAGGTGATTGTCCCCGGGCCTTGAGGTTGCCCCAGGAGGGGGGCCTGTACGGCCCACCTACAAATTGAAAATAAAGCCCCGGGAAGTTGGTGGTCCTCGGGGCTCAAAAGAGCCCATTCAGGGGGGTCCGTGCTGCCCCCCATCATAATATTATAAAAGCCTTTGGTGGTCCCCAGGGATTACAAGAGCCTCAGGAAGGGGCCCAGTTGAGCCCCCCCTTCTATTTTTATTCCTGCATGCCCCTCAGACCTGGCCCACTAGGTGGCTAAACAGTAGAGAAGGGCAGGAGACTGCACTTCTTTTGTTTTTATTTTCAGCTGGAGCCATTGATCCAACACGACTACAGCCTAACATTTTTTTTAAAAGGCTTTTTTGCGCAGCTGGACCTAGAGGAACCCCAGGATTAGGGTAGGGAGTCAGGGTATTCCTACCCTGCCCCCTTTTCTGTTTTTTAAATGTTTTTTAGGGATTCAGCTGAAGTTAAGTCCCTAGATGGCAATCAACACTTCATAGTTGAAGAGTTGGCAGCCAATCCGATATCAGCATGAGATTGGGAAGGTTTGCAGAGCCTTTGCACCTCTAGATATGCAAATTTGGATTTCCTTAATATCTCACAAACTGCTGAATAGATGTAAACCAATTCACAAAAAGATCCCTCTCTAAACAAACATCTACCTTTCTGCCAAATTTGCTGTAATTCCATTCAGCAGTTCGGACTGTAGTTGTGTCTAAAATCTTGATGGGAATTTGCATGGGGAAAACCCATCTTCGGACCCCCCTTTTTCTCTGCTTCCGCTTCACAGATAACTCCAAAACTTTCAAGACAGTAGCGGAAGAGAGTGTTATGCTATTTTATTTTTAATTTATGAGGATTCATCAAACAGCGCCAAAGTAATTGGCCAAAAAACAAACACTTTTCTAATATAAACAGGGTCCAAACTATAACTACCTACTGACAACCACCGGTAGGTAATATGCACATTTATATGTGTATGCTTTATAAAGTAGTATATAAAAAAATTATATCATGTAAAATATATTTTTAATAATAGGGTGATCATGTATTTATGTACATATAGACACACACATTTATATTTATGTTTTATGTAAGTATATATTTATATATAGTGTTAAATGTTATTTAAATGTATTTAACTTACTTTTTATTAAAAATATATATGAAAATATTTAAGATTTACTATTGTAAACTATGTATATATGTATATGATACTTTTATATGTTGTAAAGGACATTAGAGCAAAACGAGTTTAATATATTTTTTGTAAAGTACTATTTCAATTTGTTTACCTCACATCCAGTAAATATTATTGAAGATTTGGGAGTAGGACTCTCTTCTTTCTTTAAGGAAGAGACAAAAGAGACCACTCTATTATGGGTTGTGGATTTGTTTGCCTCTACATGTGGTATTACAAATGAGCTGGGTGATACCGTGGCACATTTCTCGCATTCCCTGTATGGGGAAGCCCTAACAAAAATTGTATTGCCTAACAATCTTTCTTTTATATTTTATCTATGGGATGGTCTGAACTCGAAAGCCCTGACCTTCCTCAATAAGGGTAAGGAGAATGCTATTGACCATACATGAATTTCTGAAATATTGACTTAATCTGTTAGCAATTCTGATGTCCTTGACTCTCCTTTCATTGACCATCGCCCAATTGTAGCTTCTCTTGGGATCTTGCTAAGTATTCAATACCCTGTCTCGTGGTTATTACTGATAGCTTTCGCCCCAAATCAAGGGATGCCTAAAAATGGTGTAATGTAGATCCCATTAAAATCCATACAGATTTGTGTAGGACTAGCTCAGAGGTCTTTAGGATCTACTTAGCTGACAATGGGGAATCTTTTAGTGTGAGGGAACATTTTAATAAAATGTGTACCTCTATTTCAGATTTTTTAACAGTAGTAAATCCTCGCCCAGAACGTTTGGTTTATTCTTGGCTTGATAATGACTGCACGAAAGCATATAAAATCTAGAAATAAGCCACTAATCAAATCCCACTAGATATAATTTCTGTCAGATAAGCAAGACAGAATTATAGTATTACTTTAAAGAAAAGGAAACGTGAGATAAGGGTAGAAGCATTGGAAGATATAGAGAGAGCAATTGCGCTCAAAGACAATTCAGCTTTTTGGAAAGTAATAGCCCTTTTTTATAGAAAAACCAAATTCAGGAACGGATCCTCTCATTTAAGAACAGGGTTAGGTTTCTCATTTCTCCAAGATTTTATCTTGGAAGGGAGGTATACCCATCACATAGATCCTAACTTTTAGCTATTTGGGCATTTTATTTTCTGTAAATTTGGATTGGGGCAGACTGCTAACTCTAACATGTCAGCAATTGGAAGCATTGTGTGACAGAATGTTTGTTTGCAAGCAAGTTGGGTAGCGTACCTCCTAAGTAACCAGTGATGCGCTGCAGAAGCAAGTGCATGTCCAGGGCTGCTTATGGAGAAGGGTGTGGGGGTTTGGATCCAGGAAGGTCTTACAATCAGTTGAAAACAGGTTTCTGACCAGAATTTTAGGTCTCCCGAAATCCACATCTCATATTATAACCCATAATGACTTTGGCCTAGGGTTTTCAAGTACTTGCTGGGATTGGCACCAATACTGTTATGGGTTAAATTATGGTCTGTACCAGAGTTAAACTTTATGAGGGATCTTGTAAAATACTACCTTATATCTAATAATGCACAATCTATCCCGTGCCTCAACTATGTTAAGAAGTCTATGGGATAATAGAGTCAACATGAATTCCTCTTTTAAAGAACAGGTTAAGTTTCAACATTTAGAATTAAGAAATACTTCAAAGCAGTAGAAAACAATTAATATGGTAACGGTCCAGGGTTACATTTTGATTGCTTCAAACAATGGTTTGGAACCTTACATTTTGTGGATTAAAGCCCTGCAGCATAGATTTTATCTTTTACTACTGCGACTAAAAATGATTCATTCACCAAGGGCCTTCCTAGTTATGGTTTCCTGGTTTTACCCCTTGTCTTAGCTGTGTCTGCAATTGGCTATCTTGCCAATCTACTAGTTATTTTATGTTATTTTGCCCTCTTTATAACTCTTATAGCTCACATTTCTTACGTCCTGTACTTAGAGGACATTCATTTGAATTATATAAGGATGGTTTAATTTGCTTAGCAGTTTACATTTTATCGCACAGCCATGGAGGTTAAGAAAAAGATATATCCATTTGTATATAATATAATATATAATTTGTATTTAATATTTCTGAATAATCAATTATGTATATAATTAATGGGAATTTTCGTCATGGATATTAATTATGTATTATGTATTAGTAAGGATGGGTTTTATTTGTTTAAATATTTGCATTTTGTTATATGATGGTCTTTCTTAAATGGGCTTTTGTGATTTTTTTACAAAATTGAATAAAGATGATATGATGATGCTGATAGTGCAAAGCGATATTTTGTTCACATATTTTTGTACTTACCATTATACGTATAGGGAAACAATATTTTTGACTCAATATTCTTGTCCCTCGATATTGTTGAAATCGATATTCTGTCAGAGACCCCCCCCAAAAAAAACAGGTGGGCAGTTAACACAGCCCTTGTTATTACTTAGTAATTTAACAGACCAGGGAACATACATTAAACACTATAATTGATCAATCCGAGTATTTCAGAGGAATATAATGTACTGTAATGTACACATGACCACATCTTTAAGACCTTTGATAGCACATTTAAATGTCATTGCTAGAGACAATGAATTTTCCTCCAAGTTGGTTATTGTATGTTAATCTTAATGTGCAATGTGCGAGTAACCTCATTTTCCTGCTGCTGGAGAGATGAAATAAACACAATTAGTATTCAGGCTTGGACAGAGTTTAGAGGAGAGAAAGGCCAGGTTTAAAAAAAGTATCCTAAATTTCTGAAGCAAGAGTTGTGTAGGAAGAGACGGAGGTATGGTGTTCCACAGTCCAACTGCCACAATAGGATAAGCTCTGTCTCCAGATTTTCCTGTCACTGGAATATGAAGCAAAGCAAGACTGGCTGATTTAAAAAAGCTTCTCCATTTGTGCTAGCTGAACTTAGATGCAATCAATTCTGAGGTTTGGGAGTACTTGTCTTTGTGAATAATGTCAAGAGTCTAAGGGCCTTATAACAGCTTTGGTGCAGCAGAGATGGTACAATGCCGCCTCCGCAGCGCCAGAGCCGGGAAAGCACCACCGACCTAGTTACGAGCCAAAAATGTGTAACTTGTGATAAGGTCGGCGGTCCTTTGCTATTCCCATGGGGCTGCCTGCAAAAAGGCACTGCAGTGGAAACATCAAAAAGGTTCCAGCAGGACATGGACATCCATGCTCTGCTGTAACTTTGTGGGGGTACCGACAACGGGGCACATGATGTGCCCCTGAATGAATCCCCATGGCGGGGGCCATGGGAGCCATGTAGTCCCCCTTGGTTCCTGCACCACCAGCCTTTTCATGGTGGGACTCCTCCATGAAAAGGCTGGCGGTCCAGGAACTTGTAATATGCTGATCCAGACTGCACCAGTCCCCACTCAGCATACTGCGTTGTAGCGCTCCTGCTCCACCGGCCTTGTGCAGCCGACGGTCCACCACTGCAACGACTTTAGAAGTCATAATACGGTGGACCGCCACTGCTTCACCACTGTGAGTCTGGCGTTGGGATACCGTCAGACTCGAAATCAGGCTGTGTCTTCTTCCAAACAGGTACCCAGCTGTGGAGTGCAGAGTTGCACAGATATGATCCCATTTTGTGACAGGGGTGGCTCCTCCGTGGAGTGGAGGAGTGTCACCCTACTAAAATGCCCCCAAACCACGAGATGAAAAATAAATTGGTAATTCATGATTACCATGTTATTTTTCATTCTGGCATCCTCCTGTCCTGAACAAGCGTCAGAATGGGGGCAAGGATTATGCTGAATGACACCAGCAGGGACTGAGAGGAGGGTGGGTTGTATGAGCACTTTTCAAGGTGTGCATGTCTTTTTGGCCTGCTGTTCTTGTGACAGACGGCCAGACATGCGCACTTTGAAACCTCTAACCCAGCTGTCTTAAGACAGCTACGTTAGAGCAACTGCAGGCTTCCATGGTGCTGTGGAAAAACAAGACAGGCTGCTCCCTCCAATCAGGGTGCTGCTCTCATGCCGATGAGAGCAGCGTCCTGATTGGTCAAGGGAGTTTCCTGGTGGCCGAGCTACAGCACAACAAGGTCCGGAGCAGAAGGTCCAGTTGTCAGCTAAGTGTTTCTTTTGAAATATTTTAGATGTGTGCACCCATTTATTTTGATATTTTTTATTTTATTTGAGCGCGTGCATACCCATTCCCCTTTCCAGTTGATGCCAGCCGCCACTGTTTTGTGACACCTTCCAGCAGTTTTGTTGACATATTCTAAACCAGCTGAGAATTTTCAAGTGTTTTCTCAGTAGCTCCTAGGCACATGGTATTTCTATAGTCAATCCAGAGTTCAATAAAAGAATTAACTCTCATCATGTTGAGACGATTGTACTGCAAAATGGAAACATAGGCATGCAGAGATCACTTGCAATACAATTGTGATGCATAGCTTTCATGGGAAGCCTATATTGTTTACACAAGATTCTAAATCTGGTAATGTAGCGCTATGACGTAAAAACAGTTGCTACAAAACTTGTTACCCTCTATTGCTATGTCATGTAGGCCTTCCACCCCAGGCTGACAGGCCTCTCTGAAAGCACTTCTTGTCTGCTTTGACTGAAAGCAGAAAGCATAGCTGCAGGAGGGGAAAGGAAGGCATGGTAATCGGTAAGGGGCAGCTAAAAATGGCAGGGAAGGTATTTTTTTCACTTCTCATACAGGAAGGAGAGGTCAGCCCAGCAGGTATAAGCAGGTCCAGATCATTTCGGGGGCCAGATAAACCATCAAATTACGAGCTTCGCTCTCATTGTCTGTTTTGTGTCACTCAGAATCACTCTGTGAAAAATAGTCCTGTAACTCAGTTATCCATCTCTAATTCTACATGTTATGTGTGACTCTTCTAGAGAGGCACTAGTGTGAATAGGAAACATCCTCAACAACGAC
Organism: Lissotriton vulgaris; assembly: GCF_964263255.1. Classification (NCBI taxonomy): domain Eukaryota; kingdom Metazoa; phylum Chordata; class Amphibia; order Caudata; family Salamandridae; genus Lissotriton; species Lissotriton vulgaris. Next base: position 360,203,217 of record NC_141685.1, on the reverse strand, counting down.
TCCGGAAAACGAGTTCTGGGGTCACGCAAACCGAACAACGACTTAACGAACAACGACTTAGCCTTAACCATGCATGTGCGTGGTAAAGGCTAAGCCGGTCTAGTGTTGCATGCAGGGCAGAGTTCAGAGGAGCATTGGACAGGAACAGGTAAGAGGAGTTCGGGGTGGACGGGGGTTTGTGTTCGTTTTTTGGGGGTGGAAGGGGTTTAGGTTAGTTTTTATAGGGTGGGAGGGGTTGTGTTAGTTTTTAGGGGGTGGGGGTTTGGGTTTGTCTTTAGGGGGTGGGCAGGTTCAGGCTAGTTTTAAATGGTAGTTTTTAGGGGGTGGGATGGGGTTAGGGGTAGTTTTTAGGGGGTGGGTGTGTACAGATTCGTTTTTAGGGGGTAGGGGTTTGGGTTAGTTTTAAGGAGGTTGGGGAGTGTATATAGGGCTCAGGGGGAGAAGGAAGGGGGTGGTAAACTCAACCGCGGATAGCTGTTCACCATGCATGCCATTACTACTTAAAAATCATGGTAAAGGAATGTGTGGTAAAGCTAGTCGTCATTAAGAGGCGGTCGTAGTAGAGACCGCATTGTTCAGGTAGGTGTTGTAAAGGAACTCGTTGTTTTGACATACAACCAGCTAGAATAACTTAATTTAAATCCAGTAATTTACTGTTATGATGTACCAACAATTGTTAACATAACGGCTGCCCACTGTTGCTATGTCATAAAGGAATTCCAGGCTGCTCTTTCAGTCTTGTTATCAGTTCTATGTCACTCTGAACCTCTCAGTGAATAACATCATTGTAATTCTCTGTTGCAAATCTATAATTCTGAAATATTATGCATGTCTCTCACCGATTCTAAATCTGGTAATTCACTGCTATGACGTATCAATAGTGGTTAGCGAAAGCTGTTCCTCTTTTGCTACATCAAAAAGGAATTCCAGGATTCTCTGGCAGAGCTCGTAAAGATCCTGTCAATTCAGCGCTGGAAAGGCAGAGAGCACATCTGGAGGGGAGAGGAAAAGAACGGAAGCCACAGAGATCAGTGCAGGTGGGTGGCAGGAGTCCAGAGAGACCATGCTATGTAAGGTGTTCTCGTTATTCCTCTGTACCTGCCGGGTACTTGAAAGTAGGTTGCGAAACTTTGGGTGGCTCACACATTACATAGAATTATAGAAAATTGTAGTATTCTCGTAGTAAAGAAGAGTTGCAAGTAGAATAGTGGCATTCTATTTATTAGAATAGTCAGGAGCAGGAACGAAGGAAACATGCAGCTCAAGTGAAGCTGACTGAAGATAAACTGAATCATAACATTCTTCACCGTTAAGCAGGTAACATAGATTACATATACAAGGTTCTATACATTACATACACAGTATTTTTGCACCATATTCCATAAAGAAATATGCCATTACTACAATAAGTTACAGTGAATAATGTGGGTGTATTCTCCTTGGGTTGCTCAGTGACATCGTAGACAACTGTTGTCTATTTGATGTCACTCTGAACCCCTCGTTGAAAAACATCCTGTTATTCACTGTTACCCATCTAAAATTCTATATGTGAACCTAAGTTGTACACTGTTTTTGCAGGAATGCAATGTGTTCCCATGAATGCTAGCCAGTTGCTGAAAATGAGGAGGGGAAGGTGGTGTGATTCAACAAAACATCAATTTTCACAGGATTAATCTCTAGAACGTTGGCTGAAATACAATAGCTTAGTCCCATATAACACAGATGACACATAATAGGCAGTATGTAGATGTTAAATAATAATGGCCAAACTATTGCCCTCACCCTGGAACACCCTAGCTTTGGTCCCAGGGAGAGGAAGTAAAAGACCTTCAAGCAAGATCAGGGTTTCAACATCATCATCATCCACCTCCCATCGCCCAAGTCAGAGAGCACAACTAAATTGGTGCTTCTCCTTGAACAAATCTCTGCTTTAAGGGAGCAAAGCAGGCCATTCGCTTCTATAAATCACTGCTCCGTATAGATTATTACCTTCTCCATGATTTTGGCCAGGTAGGAGACCATCTGCCCATCAATTGCCACTGGTCCAGCAATATCATTTAGGGTTTTCCAGATGTTGAAAATGCAACCACCATTATCTCTTTAGTGACTCCCGTGCCTGTGCAATCCTTGATCTTTTTCCTTATCAAATAATACATTTTCAGTGGCCGCACAGATATGTCTGTGTATCCGCTCCATCCTGTGGAAATCAGCAAGGAAATTATTTATCTGACAGGCACTGTTTCTCCTATGGCATGGCCAATTTTTTCATGTGTGTTCTTCCAGACTTAAAATACCTTGTTGGGTCCATAAATGCCTTTCCTTCTTTAGAGCATAATACTGTTAAATATTTTGGCTGCAAAATCCAAGAACTTTTTGACCAATATTGTTTTCATCATGTATGTCAGTGCATTGTATTGTAATTGCATTTATATAGCGCTCATACCTCTGATGAAGTAATGAGGCACATTACAGGGAGAGCGTTTCATTGAAAGAGTGTTGAGTTGCAGAAGGGCCTGTCTTAGGCCTCTGTGCCTAAGTTTTGTAATGGTAGGAAGCGAGCGAGAGTTAGAACACATGCAGTTTACATTAATTTATTGGTGAACCCGAGTGAACAAGTCCCAATAGAATTCCTGCATAGTGATAGGTGAGTGACTCAAAGGCATGGATTGCATACAGAATGATCTGAGCCCATGCAGAAGTGATGAGGAGTATCATGAAGGCATGCACAGGAAGAACAAAGTCACAGTAAATGCTCTTTATGGACTTTCCAGGAGCATCACAACAGACTAATGACCATCAAAAGTGCATTGGTTATAGGAGGCCATCATAAATGATGCAAAGAGTCTGTGCAGGATCATCAAAGAGTGACCTGCAAACATGCACAAGTAAAGTGCAATCACAGTGAGCACTCTTTACAGTCTTTCCAGGGGCTTAGTGAGGCCAGGTCCAGGTCATTATGGAGCATGCTTCCAATGTTGACCTTTCACCTACAAATCATGATTGTATTACTCTGATGTGTTCAATGAAAGCATTCCAAGAGCAGACACCAATGATTCGCTGGGTTATCACAAGACAGCCCTGGGCTGGAAACAGTGTATGTAATGACCTTGGGGGAGTTGACGAGCCTCCATACACTGTTTGCAGGCAGCCTGGGAGCACAAAGTCACAAACGTGCAATCAAACCCAGAAATAACAAATCTTGACAAATGAAACAAATAAAAATAGCAAGTCACAAACCAAGGAGCCTATCAGAATGCTCACCTCGTGCTATTAACATATTATACCCCTCACTCAAAAATGCATTGTCTACAACTGTTCACTCAGTGAGGGGTGGCTTGCGGGGAGGGCGGAGGGGTGGGGGCGGGTCTGGCCATCCCTCAGAAAACTGTGGTAACTGAAAGTGATGCTATACTCTTTGCGTAAATGGGTAACCAATAGGTAAGACAAGAAACACATGGGTGTTATTAACACAAACACTATAGTCCTCATTACAAGGTGACTAGTTAATTGCATTATGTGCGGTATGCCCTCTTACCGCACACATCGCAATAAGAAGTTTGTCGTTTAGCGCCACACTGCGGCAGCTTAACCCCAACAAATGTTGGTGGGTCCCATCTCTTAAAACGTATTAGGCAAAACATGCCTGACAATTACAAGGGCATGAAGATTGTGGTGCATTAAACATCAAACTCTGCATGTTAGTCCGCATTTTGTGACAACAACTCGTAATTGGGACCAATCAATGGGCAGCTCACATTTGCGCCTAAATTAAATATGTAATTGGCACACATACAGGGTCTATCCGTCAAAATAGAGGGATTGTATCGATTTTCTTGCCACCGTGTTTGACAGAAGGCTTCGCAAAGTTAGTTTCTCTGTGAAAAACTATCTGGTCTACCGTGCCTTTGAGGCGACACAGGCTGCTGGTCTAACAATTTCCAACTTCCTTTGGTGCATGGATCGGACACAGAGAAAACACTACATTTTTTTCACTTATAACCGGATATAATGTCCCCCAAGCAGGATTGCTTGTGAAAGTCCACCTCCCTCTGATTAAGAATACATCTTTATCTAGTTTCAGGTTGCCCTCACCATCATAAAAAGAACAGCTCTTCATAAATCTTTTGACTTATTAGGCGAAAGGCCTAAATATATTCAAGGCAAAGTGTCACCAAATTCATTTAAATTAACATCCTCCAATATATTGTTGTGCATTACCATAACCGTGCCATTCAGTGAAGGTAATATATGCGCGGAGAGGGATTCCTGCGAAGAAGATAAGTTAAACTGTCTTATACATATTTAAGGAGGTCGATAAACAAAAGATAGTCATAAACATCAGATAGAGGTAACAGGGTGGAAGACATGCATTAAACTGAACCGCTATAAAACACAGGCTAAAAGGCACTTCGGGATTCTGCGCTTTTTATCAGAGCTTGACAGGAGTTCAGCCTTTTCAGCTGTATTTGTTCAATCACGCGTGAATGGCTTCGGTGTATTGTATTCGGACTTAATTTTTGTTTGTAATGTATTTTTCCTGGAGCTTGACTTTAGACGTGGAAAACTTTCGAAAATTACAATCTATCAGTGGATTATGTTTTTAAATCTTGAAATTAACACTTCGAACCCATGAAATGTACAATATAAAGGTTTGCCACAAATACTGTATAGACTAAATTCGTGTATATCAGAATTCAAATTGTTCTGTGTACACTAAGTGATTTATGCTGGGCTTTTTCATTACTATTGGACGCCTATGTCCCTGCTGATCAATAGGTTTTGATATGTACATTATGCAAACATGTCTTAACGATATTTAATTTCATGAGTGTTTGTCTTAATACAATTTGTGTAAAGGTGTTATTTCAATTGCTTTGTGAAGATGTAAAGGTTTGTGATTCACAACTTTAGGTATAATCGAATAACCTTTGCCAGCTTTGCATAGTAGCACGCTTGCACATACAATAAAACAAATGCCAAAAGGTGGTTCTCCTGTGCAGCTAGAAAGTTCCCACTGGTCTCCAGTCCCATGGCCGATAAACTTGCCCTATTTGACCAAGGCACGTATTTTCTTTTTCCCCAATACCCGAAGTCTCGGCGGGTGCACTGCGAGCTAGTAATGTTACCTTTCACTATGTAAAGAATTTCCATTTGAAAAAGGATCCCAAATTGTTAAACTGAAACAAATGCCCAATCAGCAGAGCTAATGTTATGCCTGCTTTGGTGAGATGGTGAGTGTGAATTTCCACATCTTTTGTAGAGTTTAATTTATCTGCTACAGTTTAGTGGTGGTGACGGCCGCAGCGGGAGGCTCTTGAGGCGGGGACCTCCCGGGTAGGGTGGGGCAGAGTCACGCTGTGGGCGGCAACAGGACGCCAGGCAGACTGGAATACCCTGAATCCAGCGCCCGGTTCTGCACCCTTCAATGGCACCATAAGGAGTCCATTGGGAAGATTAAGTGAGCTATTGCCTAGAATACAAAATTTTCTAGCTATTGCAACAAGAATTTTAGATTCTATTAAGGACCCGGAGGCGAGGATTATTCTTTCTCATTTCTTTACTGCAAAAACACAGCAGCCAATGAAAGTAAACGTATAGTATTGAAACACTACAATACCCATGAGGCTTTGAACCACGCCTACAACATTATAACCAATCACAGTTCACATAAGCATACAAAGTAGAGAGACACTAATCTGGCCTCCTCTTTCTTTGCGGGAACCAGTCCGATAAGAACAAATAAAGTCATAAACTCTCAACGAACAGATGGAAAGTTCCTGTAAAAGTTTCTCAACTGAGAAAATCCAAAACCCATAAAGGAGAATCTTTTTTCTGTCTAGAAGACTGCACAGCACCATCCAGAGTAGACACTCAACTCTTGTTAGAATCATTTCCTCAAACAGAAAAACAAGTTTGAGAAAGGGAGCCCACAACTTCATTTCTCATAGGGTGGGCATGAAAGTTGTTTAACCACACAACATCAAAACAACTTTACAGTTGCATAACTGTCCCAACAGGTAGGATAATACTCGCCTCCGTGTCTTTAATAGAATCTAAAATTCTTGTTGCGATAGCTAGAAAATGTTGTATTCTATAGCAGGACCGGAGGCTTCTGATTATGCTGGTTCAAAGCTCATCAATCACAGCATCAGAAACATGAGGAATAGGTTTAAAGTAAAATACTTTAAACATTGAATCTGAAGACCAGTCAGCTTCTTTAAGAATGTCCTCCAAACGGGACCCTAATAAGTAGGCTTTAGAAGCCATAGCTCCTCTAGCGGAGTGAGCGCCATAAACAGATACATCAATACCAGATTTCGACATAATCCATCTGACCCACCTAGCCAGAGTAGCAGCAGCGACTGGTTTAAACGGCTTTTGTACAGAAATCAACAGCTGACCCAAAAGGTCCACCCTGTGAGAAACAGTACGTTCTTCATAACTTTTTAAACATTGCAAAACACATAACTTGCTGTTGTGTGGAAAAGCAGGATACGCCACTGATCTAGACATAGTCTTAGTTCTTCTCGTGATAACAAAAGAGACACCCTGAGGAGAAAACATTCTACCAGCTAGATCTAAGGCTCTAACATCAGACACTCTTTGACATGAAATAAGGCAAAGTAACATAGTAAGCTTAGCAGAAAGCTGTTTCAAGGAAAGAGCACCATTGTGAGGCCAGGATTCCAAAAGAGTAAGAACTTTCGTAACATCCCATAAAGTGGAATACCTGGGCCGAGGGGGATTGGCCACACTGACCCCTTTAAGCAACTTACATACCAAGGGGTGCATCCCCACAGGCTTACCATTAATATGATCGTGACCAGCTGAAATAGCGGACCTGAAGTTATTAACTGATCTGTAAGCAAGGCCTGACTCAGCACATTCTGACAAGAAGTTCAGTACATCAGTTATAGATGATCCCACGGGATCCACCTGTTTTGAAAGGCACCAACCCACCCATCGTTTCCAGGAAGCAGAATATCGTTTCCGGGTGGAAGGAGCCCACGCCTGCTGCATAAAACCGGCAGCCGCCTGTGAAAGTCCTGCAATGCTCTCATGTCTCCGGAGAGCGTCCACACCATCAAGGTGAATTGGTTCTGAAGGACCAAGGGGTGGCATGACCCCACTGGGTCCAGGAGAAGCGTCAGGACTGTCGGGAGCAAGAAGGGGAGATCCACAGACAACTCCAACAGTGTGGGAAACCATGATTGAGTCGACCAAAATGGGGTCACCAGGACTAGGGAAGCCCTCTGATGGTGGACAAACGCCGCTACCCTCGGTATCAAAGCAAATCTGCATTAACGTTTACCAATCGCACTTGAAAGAGCATTATGTGCTTGTTTCTCGCAGCTAAATATCAGAGGTTTATGCTCAGTCGGCGTTGCTTAAGCTGGCCGTTGAAAGTGAAACCAGTAGCGTTTAATACAGTTAGCTCGCACGACTGGATATCAGAAGTATACTTCTGATATCCAGTGCCATTGGTAAACGTTAATGCAGATGTATCAGACAGCCGTAACATCTTTATCCTTAATGTTGTTGATTCAATTAATTTTAAGTCACCTCCGAGATTGATAAGCCCCCCCCCCTTCCTTTTTTCCACAGACTAAAGGACTCTGTGCCAAGTTGATCCAGGTGACTTACATGCACTCGGATCCCAGGGTGAGTACGCTAACTGCCCGTGCTATTAGGTAAATTAATCAGCCTTATAGTTAACCTCCTCTGACACACTTTTCCTTTGACTCATTTGCAGACTGTCGTGCCCTGTACACTTGTCTTGAGAAAGACCCGCCACAACCTCAAATACTGGCGCCCTGAGGGTCGAAACTTCGATATTTTTCACAGGCCTTACAATTCTAGAATTCTAACAAACTGAAAGAAGCAAATAGGATTCTGGAAAATCACACTAACAGATGGCCTTCATTGAATAACATTTTTTTGTATATATTTGTATAGATTGTTTACATTTGAACTTAACATTACTGTACATATTGCTTCTGTCACGTGATCACTATTGTCACTTTTTTGCACTTTAATTAATATATTGACAGCTACTGTATTGATTGGAAAAACTATTTTGAATGAATTCAATTTCATTTATATAAAAAATACAATAAGTCATATACAGGTCTTCTTCTCAGTCATTGTAAGAACCTGGTTTCTCTTTTGTTTTTGTCAGAGGGAGGTTGTTTTTCTTGAAAATTGCATGGAATAGCATTTGCAAATCATTTGTGTTGTAGGCCGACAGAATCACTTTATATTTAACCCAATGTTGCAGGAACGCATCCGTTCCCATCGCCATTGGGTCCGGTCTCCAACTGAAGAACCGGGGAAGTTGGGAATTGAGGCGAGATGCAAACAGATCTATCATGCAGGGACCTCGCATATCCATGATCTGCGCAAACAGTGATGAAAGAAGCTTCCAATCGCTGAAGTCCCTCAGAAACCGGGAGTTCCAATCCGCCACCTGATTCAACTTCCCTGGGAGATACTCCTCCACAACAGAGATCTTGCGATCCAGGCAAAAATGCCAAAACTCCTTCACAATGTGCACTAGCATGAGGGACCTCGTCCCCCCAAGGCGGTTGATGTATCTCACCGCTGCGTGATTGTCCATTCGAAGCAGTATGCAACAATTGCTTTTCAGCGGTGAGATAGACCTGATGGCAAAGGACCCTGCCAACAACTCCAGCCAATTGATGTGCAGCTTTAGCTCGTCTGCTGACCAACGTCCCCCTGTGGTAAACTCTCCACAGCAAGCGCCCTAACCCCACTGACTGGCATCTGACTCAACAACCACGTCTGGGGCGGTGCCAAAGATAGCTTGCCCGTTCCAAGCTGTCATGTGCTCTAGCCACCATTGCAGCTCCTCTCGAGCTTCTGGCGAGAGGAGAATGAGGTGATCGTAATGATAATTTTTTCTTAGGTAAAAGATTTTTAGCCTTTGCAGGGCTCTGTAATGTAGAGGGCCCGGAAAGATACCTTGAATCGAGGAGGCCAGGAGGCCCACAATTCTCACCAGAACCCGCAAGGAAATCATCTCCTTGGTTAACGTGGTCCTGAGCTCCCTCTTTATTGACCTGATCTTGCTCACTGAAAGAAGAAGTTGCGCTGACACTGAATCTATCGTGAAACCCAGGAATTCCATCTGCTGGTTCGGTATCATCACTGATTTCTTGGCATTGATAATAAACCCCAAATTCTGTAACAGTGTTGTTGTCCACTTAAAGTGTGTAAGGAGTAGCTCTTGATCCTGTGCCAGAATCAGTGTGTCGTCCAGGTATACAATGAGCCGCAACCTCATCTCTCGGAGACAAGAGACCACCGGTTTGAGGAGCTTTGTGAACACCCACGGTGCTGAGGAGAGGCAGAAGGGGAGAGAACAATACCGGTACCATTGCCCTTTCCAAGGAAACTGCAAGAATTTTTGATGTGAGGGGCAAATGGGGACCGTGAGGTAAGCATCTTTTAAATCCAGGCGGACAATCCAATCCTTCTCCAGCAGGAGATTATGTTATGTGCGATCTCTTCTATAGCGCACGGCTACCCCATAGGGTGTCCCGGCGCTTTGGCAAAGAGACCTAAATCCGAAAAACACCACACAGCAGCTTACAGTGGTCCGAGAGGTCAAGCAGTAAAGAGCCAGGTCTTCAGCTCCCTTCTAAAGGAGAGGAGACTGTTGGCTTTCCGAAGGGAGACAGGGAGCTCATTCCAGTGGCGGGCCGCCAAAAAGCGGAAGGACCGCCCCCCCATCCGGGCACGTCTAATAGACGGGACAGCGATCGTGGCCGATGTGGCCGACCGCAGCATCCTCCTGGGCGCATAGAAAGCCATGCGTTTCCTGATATAATTTGGGCCCACAGAATGAAGGGCCTTGAACGCCAGAGTAAGAATCTTAAAGACGATTCTTTTCGAGATGGGCAGCCAGTGCAACTTTTTGAGCAAATCAGAGGCTCTAGCTCTACGTGGAAGGCCGAAAATAGCTCTTGCCGCCGAGTTCTGCACTATTTGTAGTCTGGCAAGCAAGTATTTCGGCAATCCCAGATACAAGGCATTGGCGTAGTCGAGTCGCGATCCGATCAACGCCTGAACAATAATTTTTTTGTATTGTAGGGATAGCAGCGGGAGAAATTTTCTAAGCATCTTCAAGATGCCAAAGCATTTCCCCGATAACCCAATAATGTGGGATCTAAAAGAGAGGTCGTCATCGCGTATCACACCAAGATTCTTGGCTTGCGTCAACACTTTCTCAGGAGTAAACATGTCCTGGGGCCACCACGATTTCCAGCACGGATCAGGAGCACACCCAAAAAAAAGCAACTCAGACTTGTCTGAGTTGCATTTTAGGCTGTGCCGTTGAAACCAAGCAAAGACCGAACTGAGGCAGTCTTTGATTCTGGCGCCATCAAAAGCCTCACCCTTCGTGCAAGTGAACAGGAGCTGGGTGTCATCAGCGTAGGATATGATCTGGGCACCAAAAGCCTCCGCTACCGCCGCCAGAGGGGCCATATAGATATTGAAAAGGGTGGGGCTCAGAATGGACCCTTGAGGAACCCCCACCTCTAGCGGCGGCATTTCAGCGGAGAACAGTGGTGCCCAGATCACCTGTCGACGGTCCGAAAGAAAGGATTTAAACCAATCCAACACCGTCCCACGAAACCCGATCTCCCGGAGTCTTAAAAGGAGACCGTCATGTGGGACGGTGTCGAAGGCCGCCGACAGATCCAGCATGACTAAAATAGCCTTTCCTCCTAGATCGAGAGTTTCCCTGATAGCTTCGGTGACCTCCAGAAGTGCTGTCTCAGTGCTATAATTAGCACGGAAACCAGATTGTGTATCATGGAGGATGTTGTTGCTCTCGATGAAGTTGGTGATCGAGAGCTGCACATGTTTTTCAACAACCTTCGCTAGAGCAGGGAGCAGGGAGATCGGCCTATAATTAGCATGCACCAGGGGATCTAACGTAGGCTTTTTGATTAGTGGCAGAATCAGCGCATGTTTCCATGCCGGAGGAACCACTCCCGTGGTCAGGGAGAGATTCAGCAGAGGGTTCAGCAAGCTATTAACAGCTGAAACCACTCTACCCAAACATTTCGCCGGGCAAGGATCCAAAGGAGAGCCTGACTGAAGCCGGGACAAGAGATCATGGGAGGTGGCCCAGGACATTGAAGGGAAGACCGAGAGTATGGGCCCGTTGTCTTCGCTCAAAGAGGGAGGAGAGATTGATCACTGTGCTGACACTATGGTGTCTGAGACAGGAAAAGACTCCTGAATCACCGTAATTTTATGTGCAAAGAAGACTGCAAGTTGCCTAATCCACTCTTCGGTGTGAGAGTGAGAAGGTGAGCAGGCAGCAGGAGAGGCGAACTCTTAACTATTCTGAAAAGTTCCTTGCTCATATTATCCGCTTCGTCTATTCTGCGTTCCAGATATTCTTTTTTGCCCTCGGAAATGTGTTTATGATAGATCTTAATAGTATCACAATATTTTAATTTATCCTCCGGCTCGTATTTTCGCCGCCATACTCTTTCAGCTTTTTTGCACTCTTGGTGCATTTTTCTGAGTGAAGGGGTGAACCAAGGTGCGGAGACATGGCTATGGGCTGATTTGGCTGACTTCGCTGGAGCTAACTCGTCAAATCTGGCAGTCAGCCACTTATGAACCACCTCCAAGTTAGATTCCAGATCGTCAGTAAGCTCGCAGGGATGAAGACGAAGGGCATCAGTCAACATTTCCACTGAGACTCGATGGAAAGCTCTTGATTGACGGATCTCGCCCTTCTGCACTCTCTGACCGATCGTGGTGTTATAAGGAATGCCAAAATTTATTAAAAAATGGTCCGACCATAGCACTGGAAGTGGGGGAGACACAGCTATCTGCCTGGTGGAAAAAATTTGATCTAAGGTATGGCCTTTATTATGGGTGGGGCTGTCAATATAGGGAACAAGGCCAAGCAGCGCCGCAACCTCCTGCAGTTTAGATGCATTAGGATCCGCTGTCAGATCCATATGCAGATTTAAATCTCCCAACAGAAGACAATGCGCTGATCGCATACAAGGAACAGAAAGTGCTGCCTGTAAATCATCAAAAAACGTGCCAAAGGGCCCCGGTGGTCTATAAACAAGGAGGCTCGTGCACGTCTGATGAGACGAAAGACCGAGAGTAAAGCCCAAGGCTTCACAGCCAAATAAGTTTTCAACCGGAAACGAAGAACACATTATATCCTTTTCCACAATGAGAGCCACTCCCCCTCCCCTCCCCCAACTCTGTCATTTCTTAAGATGGTGTAGTTCGGGGGTAATGCACTGGCCAGATCAGGGCCTGAGCCCTCCCCGAGCCATGTCTCTGTTAAAAACAGACAGGAAAATTGAGAGTCAGAGAGTAGATTCCAGATGTCCGTGGAATGTCTGCCAAGCGATCTGGTGTTCAAGAGAGCGCATTGACAGTACTGAGAAGGAGGTGGCAACACCGTTTCCAAGGACACAACAGGCCGCCAGCCACAGGTCGGACAACCTTTCCTCAGAAGACGTCCTCCCGGAAATACACACTGACACAACGGAGAATGGTGGCTCAGAGTAAGCAGCTCAGCTGAGCTATAAACAATCATCCTGGGTCCAAGATCAAAACAAGGATGGAAACAGACCAAAAGAAAATAAAGCCAGAGTCCTACCTCAGCGCTGCCGAGGCGCGGACGAGCGCAGACGGGCAGGACTCTGGCACGACTGAGGCGCAGTGAAGGCGCCACCGCTGCGCGTTACCGCTGCGCGACACAGGCGAGCTTTAAATAGCGTGCTCTCCGCGTCCCAGATCACCTGGACGCTCCAAGATGGCGCTCCCACTCCTCTACCCAAGGCAAGATGTCCGCCGGCAACCACAACCTCCCCAGAACCGGGCCCGCCGAACAGCAGTGGTTTTCCCTGAAATTATGGTGCAAGGTAGGGGGCAGGAGGAGAGCTAAAAACAAGGAATAACGAAAATTAAATGAAAAGAAAATCCAAAACAGGTCTTTTAAAATGAGGTAGTGCAATGCACAAGAAAACGCGACCAGCGCGACCAGCAGAGAGGCGCCAAAGTAAATCTCAGCCTCAGGATACCTTACCAGGTAATCCCCTCGTGATGCTCGCCCTAAATAGCGTGCTCTCCGCGTCCCAGATCACCTGGACGCTCCAAGATGGCGCTCCCACTCCTTTACCCAAGGCAAGATGTCCGCCGGCAACCACAATCTCCCCAGAACCGGGCCCGCCGAACAGCGGTGGTTTTTCCTGAAATTATGGTCCAAGGTAGGGGGCAGGAGGAGAGCTAAAAACAAGGAATAACAAAAATTAAATGAAAAGAAAATCCAAAACGGGTCTTTTAAAATGAGGTAGTGCAATGCACAGGAAAAACGCGACCAGCACGACCAGCAGCGAGGCGCCGAAGTAAATCTCAGCCTCAGGATACCTTACCAGGTAATCCCCTCGTGATGCTCGCCCTAAATAGCGTGCTCTCCGCGTCCCAGATCACCTGGACGCTCCAAGATGGCGCTCACACTCCTCTACCCAAGAGATGAATACCCTCCATCTTGAAGTGGCGATACACTACAAAGGGATTGTAATCTCTCAATTTAGTACTAGGCGCTGTCCGCCACCCTTTTTCTGGACCAAAAAGAAGTTGCTGCAAAAACCTCTTGGAATGAAGGGTCCTACAGCAATGGCTTGCTTGGCCAACAACTCTTCTAGCTCTGAGTCTATAAAACTCTGCTCTAGATGGGAAAAAAGGAGAGGCTGAGGAGGGAAGGCTTGACGAGGACACTCGGTCATCTCTATGTTGTACCCCTGCACCGTTTGAAGGATCCACACGTCTGACGTGAGGGCCTCCCAATTAGGCATGGGCGGAAAATCCGTTCCGCTCGCGGATTTTGCGGATTTTCGGGAAATCCGCAATCCGCGAGATTTGCGAATCTCCCGCAAAATCCGCAAATCCGCGAGCAGCGGATTTTGCTCGCACTGCTCGCACTGTTCGCGTGAGTTCGCGTGAGTTCGCGCCCCGCGAATAAGTGCAAAATTGCAGAAATACGATTTTAGCAAAACTGAAAGTAACTACTTACCAGGTTCAAAAGTTCAGGCTCATCATTAGTAGCCATTTCCTGTAGTGCTTCCTGAGGGGCCCCTCCAGAGTTCAGTTGCCAGTTGAAACTATTATGTGACCCTGCTCTGAACCTCAGAATAGTTACACATATGCCACAAAGGTCCTGAATTACAGCTAAGGGAGACAAGCAGGAGCCAGGCTGGAAGTTAAAATCCATTAATCAGCCCCTAATTCATTATTGTCAGTTGGGGCAGGGCAGGTGTTGTAACTAATTTTGCAACAATGAAAGCACTTAGCAAGTGCAAAAGATCACTAATCAGGGCGCACTAAGGAAGCAGGTGCCAGCTAAAAAAATATTCTGTGACACATTAATCAGCCCCAAATTAATTCAGGTCACTTGAGGCAGGGAAGGTGTGCTTTGCTTTGCCGAAAATAATGTACACTGGACAACCAGAGGGTGTGGTGATGAAACAGAGGGTGGCATAGGGTGGGCCAGAGGGTGGCATGAGTAGTCAGAGAGTGGCAGTGGTGACAGAGAGTGGCAGTGATGAAGAAGAGTGTCCCAAACAGGCTGGACACGTAGAAACAACAAGTTCGCGAAACTTGCGACCCGACAGGTAAGTTCGCAATTTGCAAAAGTGTACAAAACCCTCGCGAACTGGCAGAAACACGGGCGAACACAAAAAAAAATTCGGGAATTCGCGGATTTTGCGGATTGCGAATCCGCAAATCTGCAAAATTCGCGAACGCGAGATCCGCAAAATTCGCTCATGCTTACTCCCAATTCCTCACAAAATGTCTCAACCTGCCCCCCAGGGGTATAACAGGACTCACCAGACTTACCAGAGGACTGATTATCAAAGTTCTTGTAGCCCCGGTTGACACTCCAATTAAAGCGGCCTCTGAATCCGCGTCGATCTGGACGGGTAGAACTCCGCCTGGTCGGGTTCCTGGGGGTATCCCTCTCTGCCATGCCGAGGGGCGTATCCTCTCTGGGGACTGTTATTAGAGAAGCGGCCGGTCGAACGTCCCCTGCCATGACCAGCCCTTCCAGCTATGCCTGCGACTTATCAAGGGACGCAAAAGTGATAACAAACTTCGCAATGTCCTTAACAAATTTGTCACCAAACAATTGTCCTTCGGCCAGAGGACCTGGCTCTGAAGAGGCCAATTCCACCAACTGTGGATCAATCCGGATTAGAACAGACTTCCTTCTCTCAGAAGCAAGGGCGCAGTTAGCGTTCCTAAGCACGTTGTGCCCAGCCAGCCAGAACCTCGGGATGGATGGCGTTGCCTGTTTCCTGAGCTTGGAGGGCTAATTCCAGTATTTTTGTCAATGGACCTGAAAGGTCAAGGACCTTCTCCTGGCTAGGCATGAGCGGATTTTGCGGATTGGCAATCCGCGAATTTGCGGATTTGCAAACTCGCAATCCGCAAAATCCGCGAATTCCCGCGAATTTGCGGATTTTTTTTTTTTTTTGTGTTCGCCCGTGTTTCTGCCAGTTCGCGAGGGTTTTTACAATTTCGCAATTTGCGAACTTACCTGTCGGGTCGCAAGTTTTGCGAACTTGTTGTTTCTACGTGTCCAACCTGTTTGGGACACTCTTCTTCATCACTGCCACTCTCTGTCACCACTGCCACTCTCTGACTACTCATGCCACCCTCTGGCCCACCCATGCCACCCTCTGTTTCATCACCACACCCTCTGGTTGTCCAGTGTACATTATTTTCGGCAAAGCAAAGCACACCTTCCCTGCCTCAAGTGACCTGAATTAATTTGGGGCTGATTAATGTGTCACAGAATATTTTTTTAGCTGGCACCTGCTTCCTTAGTGCGCCCTGATTAGTGATCTTTTGCACTTGCTAAGTGCTTTCATTGTTGCAAAATTAGTTACAACACCTGCCCTGCCCCAACTGACAATAATGAATTAGGGGCTGATTAATGGATTTTAACTTCCAGCCTGGCTCCTGCTTGTCTCCCTTAGCTGTAATTCAGGACCTTTGTGGCATATGTGTAACTATTCTGAGGTTCAGAGCAGGGTCACATAATAGTTGCAACTGGCAACTGAACTCTGGAGGGGCCCCTCAGGAAGCACTACAGGAAATGGCTACTAATGATGTGCCTGAACTTTTGAACCTGGTAAGTAGTTACTTTCAGTTTTGCTTAGATCATATTTCTGCAATTTCGCACTTATTCGCGGGGCGCGAACTCACGCGAACAGTGCGAGCAGTGCGAGCAAAATCCGCTGCTCGCGGATTTGCGGATTTTTCAGGAAATTCGCAAATCTCGCGGATTGCGGATTTCCCGAAAATCCGCAAAATCCGCGAGCGGAACGGATTTTCCGCCCATGCCTACTCCTGGCACGCCCTAAGCGCACGATCAATCCCCTTCTTGGGGTCCTTCTTATATTTCTTCAGGAAGGTAGTCATGGAGGTGTCAATGTCCGGGGTCATGGCCACTTTGTGGGCAAGGTCTGGGCGTGGGCACTCTGACTTCAGGCGAGCCCTAACCTCCTTGTCAAAGGCTTTGTGCAGATGAGTTTCGAAATACTCTGCCACAGCCAGGGGGGGAACCCAATCAGAGGACCTGTGGTGGACAATGTCCGTAGGGTCAAAGTAGAAGGGAGAAGGAGTGACAGGGGATGAGGCATGCTTGCGCTTCTTGGTGTGCTTTCGGTGCTTTGAGGCCTGTGAGGAATCAGTATCGTTATCCGTGTCAGTAGTGGTATCTAGCACCGTAACGGGAGAGGACAGGGGTCTGGTCGGGTCAGGTTCTGCACCTGCGAAGGCCTCCTTAGATTTATACAATTTAGCATAGCAATGGACATGGGGCCAGGAGGGATCCACAAGAGCCTTCCTCGGAGGGGAGGGGGGGGAGGGCCTTATCCTGGTTGGAACTAGGAAGGGACTTAGGCTTATCAGGGACTAGTAATTCTAGCTTTTTGGCCAGGGGCAGCAGGGCCGAGGAAAGGGCCTTTTTCTAGCTTAGCATCAAGTTTTTTCTCAATAAGGTCCTCCATGGACTCTTCATAGTAATACGCCTCATCGCCCTGTTCAGTACACGCAGTTACCTCCTCTTCGCAGTAGTCAAACTCTGCCATCGTCACATCAGAATTGTACAATTCCAATCAAATCCCCAGGGGGGAAGCTCTATGTTCCAGCCCGCAAGGGCGTCGGTTGGGAGAATGTGCCAGGCGCATGAGTCAGTCAATACTAATTAAACAGTCACTTCACAGCTTATAAAGTCCAATCTAGGACTAATGGAGGTAGTAGGCCCTTGTGTAACCACTAGAAGGCCTTCCAAAAATTGTGCAAGCTCCCTAAGCTCAGGGAGTGCAAGGGTTAATATATGTTGCCCCCATTGGCAAGTATGGGGAAAAACGCTGCCTTTTGATGTCCAAAAACTCCCTCACCGACTCCTGGCCAACTGCGTAGAGTCCCCACTTCAGCCAGGGGAAAGAGCGTCTGAATGGCACTGTAATCGGGGCTGCGCGCGTAATAAACGCGTGCGAGTCCCCGAGACGCACGCTGGTGCCCGCGAAGGCCTCAGCACACGTCTCGCTCCCAGAGGGGGGGCCAAGTCCCTCACTAGTGCAGAACGCGCTGAAATGCAGCCGCGGCTGCCGGCAGCTCTACGGACAGAGGGACCTGAACCGTAACACGCGCTAAAGCTAAAAGCTTAAATAATGAAACAGAGCGTGGCAGGGGAACCGCGCTCCAATCTAAAAAACAATTAGCTCAGTGCGAACAGCGCTCACGACTACAAGCGGTATGAAACTCTGCAAAATTATAAGAACACAATCAATGTAACACGTTATAAAGCACAAATACTGCAATTACCATAATAATATATATTAATAGTATTCAATATGAAAGTTAATCTCACAATAAAGGATGACAAGTAGAGAGGCACTTATCTGGGCTGCGGAGCAGCAAAGAAAGAGGAGGCCACATTAGTGTCTCTCTACTTTGTCTGCTTATGTGAACTGTGATTGGTTATAATGATGGAGGCGTGGTTCAAAGCCTCATGGGTTTTGTAGTGTTTCAATACTATACTTTTACTTTCATTGGCTGCTGTGTTTTTGCAGTAAAGAAATGAGAAAGCATAATCAGAAGCCTCCGGTCCTGCTATAGAATCACATGATGCTAAACTGAGCTTCCGCCGGTGATCGAGCCATGAGCCTCGTGCTCTGGAGTCAGCCATTCTAGCCACTGCGCCAAGCCTCTCCCTTCTCTTGCCTTATGGTGGTAAAAAATAAATTGCGCCTTTTGAGCACAGCGCCTCAAAGGCTAACTGGAAATAGTTGATTCTTTTGTGTATTTTATTGCGGGTATTAATAAAGTGGAGCTCCTGGACAAGGATGAAGCCTTGTTCACTGCACCACAAAACGCATTTCCCACATGCAAGAGAGACATGCATGTATGCGTATGGGACAGTAACAGGGCTGGTATCACCATTGGGTGGCTGTCTAGCAGTAGAAGATGTTGTTGAGATCTCTTCGCTCATGGATCTGTCCTTTATGTATAATATGGGGACTTTAAATCACTCCGGAGAGCGTTCAGGGGCCTAAATTTCCAACTCAGCTTAGCCTGGTTTGAACATTTTCTGTCAGAAACCTGCTCCAGAGTTTACTATCATCTTACAGCACGGCAGCAGACATGGCGTTTTCTAATTTTGATGGGAAGGTAACAAGGAGCACCGGGTGCAACTAAGGGGTGAAGGCTGACCACGGATGGACCAGACAAATTGCCTAGATCCTGCAAATACCAGGGATTCTCTCTGGGGCTCTTGAGCAAGAAAGGAAGTGTCTGGACACCAGAGGTATTCTCTATGCTCTAGGGACACTTATATTTCCAAGGGCCAAGGGATGAGCCTTCCTTGGTGTGCATTTCCCCTGTTACCCAGCTATGGCTTAAGCCCTAGGAATTTCCCTGATCATTGTGCACATGCCACAGGGATTGGGAGAAGCCCAATAGATCTGCTGTGTTCAAGGGTTCCTATGGATTACCTTTGTCTTCAGGGATCTCGGTATGATGAGGACAATTTTTTCCCTCACTGCAGCTATGCATCAAGGGCAGATTTATCAATATTTCACACAATGCAACAAGACACCTTACTGTGCCGCTTGAAAGGGTGAGGGCAGAAAGTGCCATATTTATCATTATATGGCTCATTCCTCTACTCTACTTGTGCTGGCACACTTTTTGCTGCCTACATCCAATGCAGGCACCCTTGCATCATGGCAGGCAGGATTTTGTTTGTACAGTAGGCAACACTTTCCTTCACAAAAAAAAATCCTTTGAGACTTTTTCTTCTTATGCTGCAGAATGTAGCACATGTAGAAAGATGAAAAAATTAAGAGAAATACATTTATTTATACTTGTTACGTCTCTCCTGGGAAGGTGTAGCATTTTCATGCATTCCCAGGTCTATCACTCGTGGTAAATCTGGTAACGAGCTAAAATCCATGGATGGTTGTGTGGGAACACCTTCGCTTCACCCATTGGACACCTCCCTGGGGCAGAGTAATCCAAGGCAGTGACTTGCGCCACTCCAGATTCACCAAGCACGCAGGGCCGCATAAGGTGGCCTTGCCTGGATTGGTAAATCTGACTTTATTGTTTTGTTGCCCTTGTCAATGTAACACTTTGACAAATCTGGCTCCAGATGTGGCAATATAAAAAATACAAAAATGGCGTTAAAAAATGCTTGTCCTGTCACCAGTTTATAATGCTTCCTTTTTGAATACAGAGTATGGCATTTTCAGTTCACCCGCTGAACAGCCATTCACACATCTCTGTCTGCCATTGACTAAGTGAATGCCAGATGAAACTGGCAACAATGTTAGATATATACAGTCATAACTAACAAGTAATGAATACATGTACCTGAGAGCATGGCCATCAGCTCAATGTGACATACTCACACCGACACTTAGAGAGCAAAACATAGGTATCCTCAGAAGCACCACAACATTCACAGCAGTGCTAAGTATGTATTGACATCAGCCACCACAATCGCTCAGATGTATACTGATGTGCAATTCCACATATCTGATGCTTGCGCAGAGCTATAGCAGTCCTCCTCCATATATGGTCCTTCTCTATCACCCATGCAATAATCAAAGGTCGACACTGCACATACAGGCAGAATGTCTACCATCCATGAACATTTCTCACTAGAATTACTGACACATGTACATTTAAGGACTTAACATCCCATGTAACACTAGAGATACACATCTTCCGTGTGTTATGATCTTGGGCAAAACTTCAGGGGGCGTTTGGGCTGTCATACACCGCTAATAAATGTATTTCCACAACCTTCCTTCCTTCCTCCACCACTCTGCAAACTTGACTACAAGTGAAAAAAACATGGAAATTCACTTAAAAACGAAAGGGTAGAAGGACGTTATAGTTACGAAATAGAATTAGAAAAACCTCAAAATTTCACAAAAAAAACCAATACAGGAAAATTATAGTTAGGAAATAGAATTTAAAAACCTTAGAAATTCACTGAAAAAAAACAAAGGTTATAGGGATGTTTTGTTTAGGCTCAGATTTCACTCATACAGAACCAGTGAAATTGAAATTCAGCAGTTATAGTTACTTGAGCTAACTATAACTTACGCTCCTGCAATTCACTATTTATGACCTCACATATTACATCATACATGACATGGTCAATAACATCACTGATAACATCTCAATTACATCACTCATGACATCACGCACAGAACCACTCACACACATGCTCACACCCACATAAAACCTCTTGTATGCCCACTCCCACTCTCATACAACCACTCACATACCCATTCATAGATCCATACCAGTACTGGATTTTAGACAAAATATTTAGGGGCCTGATTCTGATGCGGTTAGGAAAGCATTCCCACCTATGGCCTGATTCTGATGCGGTTCGAAAGACCTCCTAATGGCATTTTCTCCTTCCAAATCGCATCGGGAAAGTGTCTTCCCGACCCAAGGCCCAATTATGATGCGGTTAGGAACATATGCTCCCATTGAAGTCAATGGGAGTCCAACCAAATCATATCTGGAAGCATTCGGATGCATCGTACTCCGTCGGTCGAACTCTCCCGATCCGAGTGGGTTGGAAAAAAATTCCAAACTGATTTGGTCGGGAAGCTTTCCAACCCACATCAGAATCAGGCCCTTAGTTGGAAATGTCGACCTACATATGTATCGAGTTGAACATTTTAGTGACACAGAAATATCGACAGCAAGAATATTGTGGGGAAGAATATCGAATTCACTGTAAGAAATATTGTTTTAAAAAATATAGGTCATTAATATCATTTGCAAAAATATAGTTGTTCAAAATGTCGATTTTTTTATTAATGTTATGTATTTTAATATATATTTTAAATGTATAAGCTGTATTTTTTTGTATAAGTATTGATTATGCTTTTTAATGTATGTATTAAATTTTTAGTAGTTATCAATTGTATTTCAATTAAAGTTCGCATTTTTTAGTTCCGTAGCTGGTTGTGGGTTTATAGGGGAATAGGGTGGGAAGTAATTTAATTATAATAAATTAAGGATTATTTTTTATTTATTCATATTTATTTAATTGAGATGTTATAGTGTTAATTTTGTTTTCTTTTTTTGGTGCATTTTATGTGTGGGTTGTAGGCTTTATAGGGGTATAAGGTGAGAAGTAATTTATTTTTAAGTAACTATTAATTGGTTTTTTAAATTAATATAAATTAATTATTTGGTAATAATAATGGTAATTGTGTAATTTTCTTTAGGTGCTGCATGTGTGGTTTATAGGGGTAAACCATGCGAAGTACGTTATTTTTAATTAAGTAATATTTAGTTGATAATTAATAATCAATAATTGATAATTAATTTTGTTAATTGTTTAACTATATTTTTTGGGGATATGGGTTTGGGTTTCTAAAGGTAAAAGGTGGGAAGTTATTTATTTTTAAGGAATTCATAATTAGTTGTTGATTAATACTAATTCAAATTAATTGAAAATAAAATATAGGGATTGTGTAATTAATTTTAGGTGCGGGTTGTGGGGTTTATAGGGGTAAAGGGTGGGAAGTAAATTATTTTTAATTAATTATAAATTCGTTGATAATTATTATTAATTGATAATGAATTAGGGCAGTTGTATATTTTTTTGGTGCATGGATTTTGGTTTTATAGGGGTAAAGGTGGAGGATAAATTAAATGTTTTTACTTTATAAGTAGTTGTGAAATACTCTTAGTTTTTTATTTGAAAACAATAATTGTGTAACAAATTTTTTTACAGTTTAATTTTAAGTGAGGGTTGTGGAGATTATAGGGGTAAATGGTGGGAAGTTAATTAATTATTTTGTGTTTTGATTTGTTATCTAATTTATAATATTTCTTTATTTGATAATGAATTATGTTAATTATGGAAGTACATTTTTTAAAATGTATATTTAGGGTTGTGAATTGTGTGGTGCTATAGAGTAGGAAGTAAATAAACTAAATGTATTTATTAATGGATGTTTTTTTTCATAAATCATTTCTAAATAAAAATATTTGTTTGAAAATTATTTTTTTATTGTACTTAATATATTATTTGTAGTTATTTAAATATTTTTGGGGGGTTGTTGACATTTTGTTTGTTTTTTCCCTACTGTTGCATTCACTGGAGTGATTAGTAAATTGTATCCCTCCGCTATCCAACACTTTCCCTGCTTTTGCATTCATTGGAGTGGGGATAGTAATTTTTACCACTCCACTTTCCAACACTTTCCCTAATAGTCATTTCTACCAATCTACTATCCAAAACTTTCCCTACTGTTGCACTGACTGGAGTGGGAATAGTGAATTTTATCCCTTCACCATCCAACACTTTCCCTACTATTGCATTCATTGGAGTGGGAACAGAAATGATTAACCCTCCACTATCCAACACTTTCACTACTGTTGCACTGACTGGAGTGGGAGTAGTACATTTTATCCCTCAGCTTTGCAACACGTTCCTTCCTGTTGCACTCGCAGTAGTAGGAATAGTAATTTTTACCCATTCGCTATCTAACACTTTCCCTTTTGTTGCACTCATTGGACTGGGAATAGTAATTTTTACCCCTCCGCTATCCAACACTTTCCCTACTGTTGCGCTCATTGGAGTGGGAATAGTGATTATTAACCCTCACCTATCCAACACTTTCCCTACTGCTGCACTGACTGTAGTGGGAGTTGTAAAGTTTACCCCTCCTCTATGCAACACTTTCCCTCCAGTTGCACCCGCTGGAGTGAGAATAGTAATTTTTACCAATCTGCTATCCAACACTTTTCTTACTGTTGCGCTCATTGGAGTGGAAATAGTAGTTTTTACCCCTCCACTATACAACACTTTTCCTACTGTTGCACTGATTGAAGTGGGAAAAGTAATTTTTACTCCTCCACTATCCAACACTTTCCCTATTGTTGCACTCATGGAATGGGAATAGTAATTTTTACCAATCTACGATCCAACAGTTTCCCTACTGTTGCACTCACTGGAGTGGGAATAGTAATTTTTACCCCTCCGCTATCCAAAAATGTCCCTACTGTTGCACGGACTGGAGTGGGAGTGGTACATTTTATCCCTCTGCTATGCAACACTTTCCCTCCTGTTGCACTCGCTGGAGCGCGAATAGTAGTTTTTACCCATCCGCTATCCAACACTTCCCTGCAGTTGCACCCAATGGACTGGGAATAGTAATTTTTACCCCTCTGCTATCCAACACTTTCCCTACTGTTGCACTCACTGAAGTGAAAATAGAAATTTGTACCCCTCCGCAATCCAACAGTTTCCCTACTGTTGCACTGCCTGGAGTGTTCTTTATTGTTTGATTACTTAAAACCATAACAATTTAAAAAAGAGTGTATTTCATGCATACAAAAGGGTTAAAAAACAAATTATTGGTACAAAAAAGGTTTTAAAAAAAATTCATGGTAATATTGTAAAAATGTCCCAAATAGATTTTTAGCCATTAGTGTCTAGAGCCTAGGATGTCAGAAGACCGTAGCTGTAGCATCATTTTTAACAGTTCTCTTTATGATAGATTTGAATGCCTGCTGGGATGGATTTGTTTGTCAGAATTCATCGAAGCAGAGTAACTGCAGGGAGTGTTCCAGATGGCAGTGATGTTTTTGGCTGGTTTGGCTGATCCACATTTCTTTCCAGTGTTTTGCATCCAGGCTGCCTTCCTGAAAGTTGTGCAGTCTATTACAGAGCTTGATGAACGCGCCTGACTCAACGTCATGGTGATCTAATAGGCCAAATTCAAGCCTGACTAGATCTGGCGGTGAAGATCTTGACAAACACCTTACTCGTTTAAAGATTTTGGTTGTTAATTTATTCAATGTGTTGCTGTTAGTCCGCAACATGATTTTGTGTCCGTATGATAGGGAGTTTGTAATCTTTGCCTTCAATACCGTTAACAGTGGTGTTAGGTTTGGGACGAGTAGTTGTTTCTCCAGCTTCGCTGAGGCAGCCTTGAGTGACAGGGCTTTAGCCCTTACCGCTTCTTTCTGTTTAACATAGATCCTCTGGAATCCAGAAAAATCACCAAGTATTTGTAGAAAGATACCGTTTCATTGTTTTTACCATTAAAAAACCACTTGCCGCTCTGCTGCTTCCACTTCCCAAAAGTGATTGTTTTGTTTTTGATAGATTTAATTTGAGGGCATTATTTATTGTGTAGGGGAGCAGCTGGTCAAGTAGTCTCTGTAATCCGACCCTTGTGTGGATAAGTAGCACAAGGTAACCATTATGAAGTAATGGGGTAACCCAATCAATGTCCTCGAACCTGGGTCTGCACTAAGTAGTGTACAGCAGATTGTTGGTGCGAATACCATCTATTTGAGGGGGGTGGGAGTTAACGTTGTCCAGTAAGTGAGATAGGACCGAGATGAAGAGGTGAAAAAGGAGAGGGGCCAACACACAGCCTTGTTTGACTCAACTTGTGGTCTGTATTTTCCTTGAGACGTGGGAGCCCTCTCCCAGCTTGATTCAAATCCAGGTGTTTGAGTGGATTATAGCTTTTAGGAGGGCCAGCAGTATTCCCCAGTACTGTAATTTTTGCCATAGGCAGCCCCGTGTCACCCGATTAATGGCTGCTTTGAAGTCGACAAAGCAGCACTGCTACTTTTCCATCAACACGGATAATGCAAGTAGGTTGCTTGTTGTTCCTGACTTGGCCTTAAAGCCAGTCTGGTTAAAGGGGAGGCGCCTTGTGGTTTCTGCAAAGGATGACAGCTCATCCAATAAAATACTGGCATAGTATTTAGATCCGAGATCGAGAAGAATGATCATTCTGTAGTTTTTGGGGTTGTTTCTCCTGCCGCCTTTGTAGATGGGATGGATAATGGCTCATTTCCACAACTCCGGGATATTATTGTTTAGCCAGCGGTATGAAAACAGGGGAGCCAGGTGTTCTGACCACAGGTTTACATCCAATTTAAACAGGGCCTGGGGAAGGCCGTTAGGACCAGGAGCTCCTTCTGACCAGGCATTTCTAATTATGCAAATGATTTTATTTCTGAGTGCTCTGGGGCTGTCAAAATCTCAGTCATGGAGTCGTCTAGCATGATCTTTCTGTAAGCTGTCGCTTTCTGGTTGTGATTGACTGAACTATTATGCTCAGACTTGCCTTTGCATATGGCTTTAAGTGGTGGTGGTGCTGTTTCGATTGATGGATGGGAGCTGGGATGATCATCCCTGTTTGTGTGCAGAAGTGATTTGTTAAAAAAGGGTCCATTCTTCTTCGCTTATGTTTGCGCTACCGTGCCCACTTCCACCTAGTGGCCACCTATTCACAAGCAACCAAAATTACTTTGACTTGGAGTTCTTACTTGGGTGAACTAGCCACAGCCAGAACTGGTCGGCCACTTTTAGTTTGTCCCTGTGAAAGGATGACCTAAAAGCTTTTTGAGCTTGCTTATAGTTGCTAAATAGATTTGCGTTTCCCGGACTTTTCATAGCATGGCGTATGGCAGAGTTTCTTTGAGATTTTTGCTTTTTGGTCTCTAATAAAATGCGAGATTGTATGATGGTTTGCGGATTATGATGCGTGGACGGGAATACACTGATTAATCAGTTTTCTAAGGCCTCCCATCTGTCGATGACGAAAGTGTCTTCTTCACTCAATAAACATAAAAGGGATCTAAATTTTTCTGTTATTGAGGGGACGGAATGGTTCATCCATTTAATTCTCCCTAAGTTCTCTGTGTAACAGCTGCATAGCGTGTGTGCGATTGCCATGTGAAGGGCAAAGTTGAAGGATGAAGTTATTCTTTGGGGACAAGGGTCATTCTCCCCTTGCATTGTGATACAGTAGTTCTCAATCAGGGGGAGCATTTTGCTACTGCTTAAAGTGAAGTCCAGCAATGAGTGAGCGCGACCATCAGTTCTTGGCCAAGAGTGTCTGTAGGGAAGCGGCCATTTAATACGGTATAGCCCACACTGCTGAATTGGAGAACAGTGCGTTCACCCAGTTTGGAAGCCTGTTACCTGCGGGTATTGATTGTACAGCAAGGTGTAGGGGAACCACTGGGGATGTATCCCGAAGTACTTTGATGGGTTTTGGAAGAGGTTTATATTGAAGTCGCCGTAAATTAAGCAAGGTATGCTACCATATTCACTTAATAGGTAGCATACGATTTCTATCAGATGATCCAGCTTGAACTTTTTCTTGGTGGTACTAGGAGAGATGTAAACATTAAGCAGGAGTGACTGTATGTCTGAGTTGGGGCTTCTAGCCCCGATGCTGGCTATCCAGAAACAGTTTGCTACTATCTTAGATCGAGAGGCCACCTCGCAGTCTGCTTTACTTACCCTGTATTGTGGCAGGGGTCATGAATTCCAAGTAGCCTTCTATAAGGATGCTAGTTGCCGACTATTTATTTATTTATTTATTTAATGGTTTTATAAAGCGCGTAGTAACTCGATGAGCATCCCAGCGCTGAGCTGTTTCTCCTGAGGCTTCCGGCCATCTGACTGAAGTTATGTTTGGGGGAAAAGGAGGGTCTTTAAGGATTTCCTGAACCGAAGATGGTTTGATTCTGTCCTCAGACTTCGTGGTAAACAGTTCCAGTGTTTGGCCGTATGGACCGAAAAACGGCGGCCACCGGTTTTGGCTTTTTTAACTCTGGGAACTGAAATAAGATTTTCTTCATTGGACCGGAGGTCTCTTTTCACTTTGTAGGGGATTAAGATTTCTTTGAGAAGGGGGGGGCCGTTATTATTGAGGGTCTTATGGGCCAGGCAGAGGGCCTTAAAGATGACTCTTTCTCTGATTGGCAGCCAGTGCAGAGACCTGAGAGCTGGCTTGGCGGAAGATCTTGAAGGTGTGCCCGTGAGAAGGCGGGCGGCAGCGTTTTGGACTTTCTGCAGCGCATTAAGGGTGGCTTCAGGAGCTCCCAGGTAGATGGCGTTACAGTAGTCTAATCTCGCTATGATTAGGCCCTGTATAAGGAGCTTCCTTGCGGTGGCTGGGAGCAGAGGGAAGATCTTCCTGCAGGCCCGGAGGAGACCAAAGCATGTCCCTGCTGTTTTATTTGCCTGGGTTTTGAAGGTCGTGTCCTTATCAATCCACACACCTAGGCTTTTAACCTCGTCCTTAGGTGCGGGAGGGTCGCCCAGGCAGCTGGGCCAGAGATGAGGTGGAAGGGCGGGGCCCGTGTGACCTAACAGTAGTATCTCGGTCTTTGATCCGTTCAGTTTTAACGATGAAAGATTCATCCATCGATGGACTTCCGAGAGACAGCTGTGAAGGTCAGAAGGGGCATGATGGGGATGGGTGAGGGTGACAACCAACTGGGTGTCGTCGGCGTAGTTAATTAAGGACACGCCGAACGGGGTGATCCTCTTCTCCAATGGAGCCATGTATACGTTGAATAACGTAGGGCTCAAGGATGAGCCCTGCGGTACTCCACATCGGAGGGGGATGATAGGTGAGTGGCTGTCGTTCTCCCAAACCTGGAAGGATCGTCCTGCTAAGAAGGATTTTAGCCATTTCAGGGCCATACCCTTTATTCCAATTTCTCCCAGTCGTTGGACTAGGGTGGGATGGTCTACAGTGTCGAAGGCCGCACTGAGGTCCAGGAGGATCACTGCCACTGATCCTCCCGTGTCCAGAATGCTTCTGGCCTTCTCTACTGCCGCCAGGAGGGCGATGTCAGTGCCCTGACCTGGACGGAACCCTGTCTGGGAGACCCCCAATAGGTTGTTGTTTTCTAGGAAGAGTGACAGTTGTTTGTTCACCAACTTCTCTGTGATCTTGCTGTTTCCTGGGAGAAGGGAGATGGGCCTGTAGTTGGAAAGGTCCTTCGGGTCTAAGGAGGGTTTTTTTAGGAGGCCTTTAACAGCTGCCGCTTTCCAGCCGGGGGGGACTATACCTTCCGAAAATGAGGAGTTAATTAGAGCCGTGAGGGGGGGGATGATGGTCCTGGACACTTTTTTCAGGAAGCGGAGGGGTGCAGGGTCGAGGGGAGAGCCACTTTTGATTGAGGCCATCATTGCCTCTACCTCCTCCATTGTCACTGGGCCGAAGGCGTTTAGAGAGGGTTGAGGGTTATTGGCCGGAGGGAAGGGATTGGTGATAGTGATGGTGAGATTCCGATCCTTGTGGGCCGGTTCAAGAGGGGGTATGTCCAGAAGGATTTTTTGGATCTTCTCGTCAAAGAATGTGGCTAAGTTACTGCATTTACTTTCTGCCTCCTTGGGATCGAGGGCTTTGAGTGGGGGGTCAGGGGCATGGAGGAGTTCTTTGAGAACAGAATAGGTTTCGTGGGCCGAGCAGGCAGCATTTTTAATTCTGCTCTCGTAGAAGCGAATTTTGGTGTTGCGTAGCTCCTTTTTATAAGATTTTATGGAGGTGCGAAATGTTTCTTTATTTTCCTCTGTTTTACTTTTCCTCCACAGACGTTCATTCCTTTTACACATTTTGCGCAAAGTGTTGAGTTCAGGGGTGTACCAGGGTGAGGGGTTAACTCTCTTGGTATGTTTTAGCGAGTGGGTTTTAGGCAGGACGGAATCTAAAGATTGGGTGATCCAGGTGTTAAACTCTATGTCCCCAGTTATGGGGTCTAAGGATGGGAGGGGGACGTGTTCCCTTAGTTTGGCTGCCCATGTGTCAGGTTCTAGTTTCTGCCATCGCCTGGTGTGAGTTTTAACTTTGGGGGGTTGAGGGGACGGAGTGTCGAAGTCCCAAACGAGGGGAACTAAAAAGTGGTCCGTCCAGGGGAGGGCGATGTGATCAAGAGTTGTCAAGCTAGAAAAGTTTGAAAAGAAGGGGTCAAGCAATTGCCCTTTTTCATGGGTGATCTGTGGATTCTTTAAGTCAAGGCCAATAGAAGTGAGGTCCTGAAGTAATTCACTGGCCTGCTTATTGCCTGGGTCCAGGAAGTGTATGTTAAGGTCTCCCAATAGTATGTAATTGGTGGAGGACGTACACTTAATAGAGATCTGATCAATTATTTTATTTGGAAAGTCTCCTAGGCTGCCCGGTGGACGATATACCAGCAATCCTGATAGAGAAGTGACTGGGGAGATTTGAATAGTGAAATGACAACTTTCGTGCCCCTTGATGTTGCCGTCCGAGGTTCTACAGGAGAGGCCGTCCTTAAGGATTATGGCTAGTCCACCTCCTCTGCCTTCTGGTCTATTCTGTGAGCACATAAAGTACCCGGGGGAAGTGCCAGGACTATGTCGGGGCCACTACTAGGGGTGAGCCAGGTCTCTGTCAGAAACAAGATGTCTAGGGCGTGATTTGTGATTAGCATATTAACTTCATGTGAGTGCTTCACGAGCGACCTGCAGTTGAGTAAGCCTAGGTGCAAGCCCTTATGCGCCGGGGTCAGATCTACAGGAATGCAGGTGTTGCATCTGGCGAGATGGTTGTCACTCATCAGGGTGTGCGTGCTCAAGGGATGTGTATGGGTGTTTAAGGCTAATAGCTCCTCCCGGGAGTAGGTTCGGGCGTGCCTGGCTGCAAAGGGCAGAGTGGCAGGGCCTGGGGCCGGCTGGGCCCGGACGGGCCCAGACGGGCTTGCCTTTGGCGCGCTGACGGCGCGCTGACGGCGCGCCCGCTGCGCCCGTCCGCTGCACTCCCTGTGCTGACACATGGTTTATGGAGGAGATTCTAGACGTTAGGGGGGTGGGCGTGGTCACCAGGAGTGGGCGTGCCCCGTGGCTCCTCGAGGTGAGTGATGGTGCCGTCCAAGCGATTCCTGCCCTTTACAGCGTTCAAGATCAGCTGTTTGGGGATTACAGGTGAGCGCTAGCGAGTAGGTGCCAACTAAATTTAAAACACAGAATAAATCACAAGAAGATTTTAAAACAAACAAGCAATCTCCCGGCTGTTTTGCCTCAGGAGTGTAACACCCTAATGGCGGCGCTTTCAGTCAGCGTCCCTATATAATGTTGGGTGGGCGTGGCCTCGAAAGGGGGCGTGGCCTACGGGCGAGGCGAGGCGCTGGGGAGAGGGTCCTGCGCCGGGTCACCAACAGCGCTAAATCCGCTGTAAAAGGCGAGCAGTTTCAGGTAAGTGAGGTTTAAGTGAGGTTTAAAACACAGAATAAATCACAAGAAGATTTTAAAACAAACAAGCAATCTCCCGGCTGTTTTGCCTCAGGAGTGTAACACCCTAATGGCGGCGCTTTCAGTCAGCGTCCCTATATAATGTTGGGTGGGCGTGGCCTCGAAAGGGGGCGTGGCCTACGGGCGAGGCGAGGCGCTGGGGAGAGGGTCCTGCGCCGGGTCACCAACAGCGCTAAATCCGCTGTAAAAGGCAAGCAGTTTCAGGTAAGTGAGGTTTAAGTGAGGTTTAAAACACAGAATAAATCACAAGAAGATTTTAAAACAAACAAGCAATCTCCCGGCTGTTTTGCCTCAGGAGTGTAACACCCTAATGGCGGCGCTTTCAGTCAGCGTCCCTATATAATGTGGGTGGGGGTGGCCTCGAAAGGGGGCGTGGCCTACGGGCGAGGCGAGGCGCTGGGGAGAGGGTCCTGCGCCGGGTCACCAACAGCGCTAAATCCGCTGTAAAAGGCGAGCAGTTTCAGGTAAGTGAGGTTTAAGTGAGGTTTAAAACACAGAATAAATCACAAGAAGATTTTAAAACAAACAAGCAATCTCCCGGCTGTTTTGCCTCAGGAGTGTAACACCCTAAGGTTTCCTAAAGGAGTGTGTTGTCATATTTTTTTTATAAATTTGAGTGCGTCTATCCAACACTTTCCCTACTGTTGCACTCACTGGAGTGGAACTTGTAATTTTTAACCCTCCGCTATCCTAGTTTCCCTACTGTGGCACTGCCTGGAGTGGGAAATTTAAGTTTACAGGATCCTAAATAGTTTATATGTATATATATATATTTATTTTTTACATTTTTTATATAATTTTAAAATA
Organism: Lissotriton vulgaris; assembly: GCF_964263255.1. Taxonomy (NCBI): domain Eukaryota; kingdom Metazoa; phylum Chordata; class Amphibia; order Caudata; family Salamandridae; genus Lissotriton; species Lissotriton vulgaris. Next base: position 360,171,746 of record NC_141685.1, on the reverse strand, counting down.
ATTTTAAAATAATAGTTTATTAATAGTTTTAAAGTAAATATGTATATTAATGATTATATCTGTGTGTACAACTTTTTTTAAATTAAGTTTATTTGTTATGTTTGTTAAAATGTATATTAAATGTAATTTATTTATTTTAATTAATTTGTATTATTTATTATATTTAATTGTTATTATTTTATTTTATATTTATAAAAAACGATATTATGTACAACTATTTTTATGACATTGATATTCTTTTCCGATATTCTTGTACTTACCATTATAAATATATGATGTAGGTATTTTTGACATCGATATTTATAACTCAATATTGTAGTATGGGGATATTTTAGGTGTTGATATTCTGTCAGTAAACCACCAGTACTCACACAACCACTAACTCATCCATAGAGGCCCCTCACACGCCCACTTGCTCACTCATACAGTCACTCACACAACCATTCACTCACCCACACATCCACTCATACAACCAGCCACTCACCCATACAGCCACTCACATAGCCAAAAACTCACACATACATCTACTCACTTATCCACTTATTTGCGTACACAGTCATTCACACACCCACTTACTTACTCATACAGCCTCTCAAAACAGCCACTCACTCATACAAGTACTCACACACTCACTCACACACCCACACAACCACTTGCATACCCAATCATACATTCATAGAAGCACTCACATATCTGCTCACTCACATACAGCCATTCACACATTCACTTACTCTCCAATAGAGCCACTCACACACCAACTCACTTAACCAAACACACACTCAAACAGCCCCTAATTCATCCATAGAATCATTTGCATACTGAGTCACTAACTCATACAGCCATTCAGACACCCATTCACTCACCCATGAAGTCACTACACAACCACTTACTCACCCATTAAGCCACTCACACTGCCACTCACTCACTCATACAGACACTGACACACCCACTCACTGACCAATGCCGCCACTCACACAGCATCTCACTCGCATACACAGCTACTCACACACCCACTTATACACCCATATAGACACTTACACACTATACATACAAGGATACATGCAGTCCCATAGCCACTCACATGATATATGTTAGAAGTAGTATAAGTCAGTAGTAGTACAACTAGTATAATAATTTAAGTTTTGTAGTAGGGTGGTATATATGTTTAACATCCATACACTCTCAAACACACTTACACTCACTTGATGATGTATTGAATGATGTCATTAGTAATGTCATTTGAGATTTCATTAGTGATTTCATTGATCATGTCATGAGTGATATAATATTTGAGGTCATAGAAAGTGCATTGCGGGGGCATAAGTTATAGTAAGCGCAGGTGACTATAATTGCTGAAAATCACTGGTTTTGTATGAGTGAAAACTGAGCCTAACTATAACGTCCCTTTAATCTTTGTTTTTTTTTCAGTGAATTGCAAAGTTTTTTTTTAATTCTACTGAATAATAATATTGTCCCTGTAACCTTTGAGTTTTTTAAAGTGAATTTCAAAGGTTTTTCAAATTCAATTTCGTGACTATAACATCCCTATAACCTCTGTTTTTGTAAGTTAATATAATATATATTCTCTTAAAAAAAAGGTTACAGGGACATTATAGTTTGGAAACATAACAATATATATGAAAGTGAAGTTAGCCCCTTCCAGAAACTAGAGACCCTTGAGAGGTGGGGCTCTAATTGGCGAGCCAGACGGTAATCCAAATCCATAAGCCAAAAGCAGAGTAAAACAGGATTTATTCCATCAGAAATTTCAAAGTTACACGTTTCGACCGTCCAGTGATCTTGATCACACAGAGAGACAGAGTGCTGAGCTTCTATACATAAGCATGGCTGAAACACAAACATGAACATAGCTGAAGGAATGTGTCATTGCCATGGAAATCGACAATGGACTAACTGAACATAGCAGCAGTTCCCATCTTGAAATGTCCATGTACATCGATATATTATGAAAACATATAAAAAAAACATATTGCATTTATTGGGCAATACTGTTTGCAAGGCCTCCTGAATGTCAGAATCAAAGTCACAGTGTCCTCAAATAACATGTGTGTGTTAACCCAGGATGAGGTGAGGAGGACAAACCTATGCACAGGTTCTAATCTGCCATAAGGCATAGACATATCTATGGTGACATCTGGGGGTGCCAAAGGAATATTGTGGACATAGTGTCGGATACTGTCTCGGCAACCCCGGTGCGATGTATTATCGCCAAAGTGGTTGAGTGCTTGTAAATTTACAATGACTACTTTCCCTCAGTGGGTATATAATAAACATATCAGAAAAGTTTTCACAGTCACATTGGTATTGTTTCCCCAAGTGGGTTATCTCACACACCTGGGTGTGCCTGAATTATCCTCGAAATACTCTCATTTATTACCAGTGCATGCATTACACAAATACGTGTTGGATAAAAAACAGAGAATTAAAAATTACGGTGCAGAAAAATGCAGAATAACAATATGAGAATCAAAAAACTTCAGAGTTCTTTGCTCTGATGGGGAGAACACCAACTGGATACTTCCATGAAGAAAAGGCTAGGGAACTCAGAGAGTAACCGTAGGCCGAGAACTCCGCCCCACCCGCGAAGTGTGCAGATTTTTGCCTACTCCGTGTTCCTAGGGGAAAGTGGAGTAGGTAGAAACCTGCACATTCTGCAGTGGAGCGAAGTTGGCCCGCTGCTTGCCTCAACCCCCCTATTAAGATATACGTTAGCAGTAATTTAAAAGAATTAAAAAACACTTACCTCTTTACTGCGGTGTCTCCGGGCTGACCACCTCCTCTTCCTCTCCATTTGGATACTGCTTAAGAAAACTGCACATACGTGCACGCCTCCACATGCACATTTCTTGTGAAAAATTAGCATGCGTGGGCATGCAACCCTAAAACACTACACCCAGCACGACCCGTACACTACCCAAATATCACTGCACTACCCTAAATCCTAAAACATGACCCCCAGCATGACCCCCTACACTATCCAAACACCACTGCACTACCCTTAAACATGACCCTCTACACTACACAAACATCACTGCACTAACCTAAACCCTAAAACAATACACCCAGTATGACCCCCTACACTAAACAAACATCACTGCACTACCATAAAACCTTACCCCCATAATGACCCCCTACACTACACAAACACCACTGCACTACGTTAAACCCTAAAACACTACCCCCAGCATGACCACCTACACTACCCAAAAACCACTGCATTGCCCTAAACCCTAAAACACTACCCCAGCACGATCCCCCTACACTAGCCAAACACCACTGCACTGCAATGCCCTAAACCCAAAAACAATACCCCCAGCAAAACCCCCTACACATTCCAAACACCACTGCACTACCCTAAACCCTAAATCTATCCCCAGTATGACCCCCTACACTACACAAAAACACTGCACTACCCTAATCCCTAAATGTACCCCCAGCATGACCCCCTACACTACACAAACACCACTTCACTTCACTACCCTAAACCCTAAAACACTACCCCCAGCATGACCCTCTCCACTACCCGAACACCACTGCACAACCCTAAACCCTAAAACACAACACCCTACACAACACAAACACTACTGCACTACCCTAAACTCTAAAACACTGCACCCAGTACCTCCCTCTACACTACCTAAACACCACTGCACTACTCTAAACCCTAAAACACAACCCCCAGGCTGAACCCCTTCACTACTCAAACACCACTGCACTTTCCTAAACCCTAAAACACTACCCCCAGCACGATCCCCTACACTACCCAAAAACCACTGCACTGCCCTAAACCCTAAAACACTACACCCAGCACCACCCTCTACACTACCTAAACCACTGCACTACCCTAAAACACTACACCCAGCACCACCCCCTACACTACCCAAAAACCACTGCACTACCCTAAACCCTAAAATACAAACCCCAGCATAAACCCCTACACTACATAAACACCACTGCACTGCCCTAAACCCTAAAACACTACCCCAGCACGCCCCCACACACTACACATACCCAGCTTCACTACCCTAAACCCTAAAACATGACCCCCTACACTACACAATCACCACTGCACTATTACAAAATGCACTAATTAAAACCTCAAGTGAGTGCGTTCTGGGGCTTCTGCTTGCTACTGGGGTGATGTGGTCTGGCGCCCCCTTCAGATGACTCCACGCCCCCCCAGGGGGGCGCGCCCCACAGTTTGAAGACCACTGCACTAAACCCTTAAACACTATCCTCAGCGTGACCCCCTACAATACCCAAACACCACTACGCTACCCTAAACTCTAAAACATGACCCCCAACACTACACAAACACCACTGCACTAACCTAAACCCTAAAGTACTACACCCAGCATGACCCCTACAATACCCAAACACCACTGCACTACCGTAAACCCTAAATCACAAACCCCAGCAAGAACCCCTACACTACCCAAACACCACTGTACTACCCCAAAACAAGACCCACTACACTACACAAACACCACTGGAATACCCTAAACCTTAAAACACTACCCCCAGCAAGAACCCCTACACTATAAAACACCACTGCACTGCTCTAAACCCTAAAACACTACCCTCAGCACGACCCCCTACACTACCCAAAAACCACTGCACTGTCCTAAAACCTAAAAAAACGACAGCCCCTATACTACACAAGCACCACTGCACTACCCTAAACCCCAAAACACTACCCTCAGCACGATCCTCCTACACTACCCAAACACTACTGCACTGCAATGCCCTAAACCCGAAAACACCAAAACCCCCTACACTTTTCAACCACCACTGCACTACCCTAAACCCTAAATCTACCCCCAGCTTGACTCCCTACACTACATAAACACCACTGCACTACCCATAACCTAAATTCTACCCTCAGCACCGCCCCCTACACTACACAAACACCACCACACCACCCTAAACCCTAAAACATGACCTCCTACACCACACAAACACCACTGCACTGCCCTAAACCCTAAAACGCTACCCCAGCATGACCCTCTACATTACACAAACACCATTGCACTAACATAAACCCTAAATCTATCCCCACATGACCCCTACACTACGCAAACACCACTGCACTACCCTAAACCCTAAAATACTACCCCAGCACAACCCTCCTCACTGCACAGATACCATTGCACTACCCAAAACCCTAAATCACTATCCAAACACAACTGCACTACCCTAAACCCAAAAACACTACCCCCAGCACAACCCCCTACACTACCCAAACACAACTGCACTACCCTAAACCCTAAAACACTAGCCCCAGCGCGACCCCCTACACTACAAAAACACCACTGCACAACCCTACACCCAAAACCCTACCCCAGCACAACCCCCTACACTTTACAAACACCACTGCACTACCCTGAACCCTAAAACATTATCCCTAGCACGACCCCCTACACTACCCAAACACCACTGCACTACCCTAAACCCTAAATCTACCCCAGCACAACCCCCTACACTACACAAACACCACTGCACTGCTTTAAACCCTAAAACACTACCCTCAGCAAGAACCCCTACACTACACAAACACCACTGCACTGCTTTAAACCCTAAAACACTACCCCCAGCACGACCCTCTACACTACCCAAAAACCACTGTACTGACCTAAAACCTAAACCTCTATAATACACACACACCACTGCACCACCCAAAACCCTAAAACACTACCCTCAGCACGATCCCCCTACACTACCCAAACACCACTGCACTGCAATGCCCTAAACGCAAAAACACTACCCCGGCACAACCCCCTACACTTTCCAAACACCCCTGCACTACCCTAAACCCTAAATCTACCGCCAGCATGAGCCCCTACACTACATAAACACCACTGCACTACCCTAAACCCAAAATCTACACTCAGCACCACCCCCTACACTACACAAACACCACTTCACTACCCTAAACCCTAAACCATGACCTCCTACACTACACAAACACCACTGCACTACCCTAAACCCCAGAACACTACCCTCAGCACGATCCCCCTACACTACCCAAACACCACTGCACTACAATGCCCTAAACCCGAAAACACTACCCCAGCAAAACCCCCTACACTTTTCAAACACCACTGCACAACCCTAAACCATAAATCTACCCCCCAGCATGACTCCCTACACTACATAAACACCACTGCACTACCCATAACCCAAATTCTACCCTCAGCACCATCCCCTACACTACACAAACACCACTTCACCACCCTAAACCCTAAAACATGACCTCCTACACTACACAAACACCACTGCACTGCCCTAAACCCTAAAACGCTACCCCAGCATGACCCCTACACTACACAAACACCACTGCACTACCCTAAACCCAGAACACTACGCCCAGCATGACCCTCTACACAACCCAAACACCCCTGCACTACCCTAAACCGTAAAACACTACCCGCAGCACTACCACTACACTACCCAAACCCCACTGCACTACCCTGATTCCTAAAACACAACCCCATACTACACAAACACCAATGTACTACCCTCAACCCTAACACACCACCCCAGCACTATTAACTACACTACCCAAAACCCTAAAACACTATCCCCAGCATGACCCCCTACACTACACAAACACCACTGCACTACCCTAACCCCTAAAACACTACCCATAGCAAGTCCCCCTACACTACACAAACACCACAGCACTACCCTAAAGCCTAAAACACTACCCCCAGCAGTACCCCGCACACTACCCAAACACAACTGCACTACCTTAAACCCTAAAACACTAGTTCAAGTTCAAGTTCAGGAATTTGTATAGCGCACTACTCACCCAGAGGGTCTCAAGGCGCTTGTGGGAGGGGGAGCGTTATTTATCGAATAGCCAGGTTTTAAGTTCTTTTCTGAAGGAAATGTGGTTCTGTGTGAGGCGGAGGTGAGTGGGGAGAGAATTCCAGGTCTTGGCCGCTAGGTAGGAGAAGGATCTTCCTCCCATGGTGGATCTGTGGATGCGCGGAACTGTGGCGAGCGACCCCCTATACTACCGAAACACCACTGCACTACCCTAAACCCTAAAATACTATCCTAGCACGACCCCCTACACTACCCATACACCACTGCTCTACCCTAAATCTTAAAACACTAACCTCAGCACGACCCCCTACACTACCGCACTACCCCCAGCATGACCCCCTACACTACACAAACACCATTACACTACCCTAAACCCTATATCTACCCCAAGCACAAACCCCTATGCTACCCAAATGCGACTGCACTACCCTAAACCCTAAAACACTACCCCCAGCATGACCCCCTGCACTACCCAAGCACCACTGCACTACCCGAAACCCTAAAACACTACCCCCAGCACGACTCCCCACACTGCACAAACACTAGTGCACTACCCAAACCCTAATACACTACCCCCAGCACGACCCTCTGCGCTACACAAACACCACTACATTATCCTAAACCCTAAAACACTACCCCCAGCTTGACCCCCTACACTACCCGAACACCATTACACTACCCTAAACCCTAAATCTACCCCAAGCACAAACCCCTATGCTACCCAAATACCACAGCACTACCTTAAACCCTAAAACACTACCCCCAGCATGACCCCCTGCACTACCCAAACATCACTGCACTACCAGAAACTCTAAAACACTACCCCCAGCATGACCCCCTGCTCTACCCTAAACCCTAAAACACTACCCCCTTCACGACCCTCTGCGCTACACAAACACCACTGCATTACCCTAAACCCTAAAACACTACCCTCAGCAGGACCCCCTATACTACCAAAACACCACTGCACTACCCTAAACCCTAAAACACTATCCCAGCACGACCCCCTACACTACCCATACACCACTGCTCAACCCTAAATCTTAAAACACTAACCTCAGCACGACCCCCAACACTACTGCACTACCCTAAACATTAAAATGCTGCCCCCAGCATGACCCCCACACTACCCAAACATCACTGCACTACCCTAAACACTAAAACACTACCCCCAGCACTACCCCCTACAGTAAACAAACACAACTGCACTACCCTAAACCCTAAAACACTAACCCAGCACTACACCCTACACTACCCAAACACCGCTGCACTGCAATGCCCTAAACCTGGTACTAGATCTCACATTTGCTACTGAGTCTTGATATGGCCATGGCTGAGGAGATACTAGTGTACTTGTCATCATCACAGGTTGTACACCCGCTCAGTGCTTGCAGTGCTACTAACTCAGTAAGAAGTGAGGCCACGTACTCTAAACTCTAAACTCTAAAATGGTGTAGAGCACATGCACCCAATCTTTTATATTAGCAGAGTCACATGTCCTGTAACGCCTGTGCTGGATGGGTGGCTGTGCGGGTGTCAGTGTTGGAGTGCTACCTTCACCCGGGTTGCAAAATCCAAAGTGGCACTCCATGAGCCAAGTCCCACAATATGGCCAACATGGAAGGTATGGGGAATTGCTGACCCTATATTCATCCTTAGTTCCACACAAGAAAGTTGGTGGACATGAGATATCTGTGTAGATAAGAATGTTTATTGCACATTCAGTGAGTGTTGCAGCTGTATCAATACAGGGCCATGGAAAGTTGAAGTTTCAGTTTTTGTCACATGGAGGGCAGCCAATTAGAGACAAGGTTGTTGTCGGAGTTAGGCTGCGCCAACATATGTACTCATACAGTCAGTCTGACGATCCTCACGCACTTATAAATTCACTATACACTCTCCTTGCAGTACTCTAATGAGGCAGTCTTTACGTACTTGTATAATGGCAGAGGCAAAGTGACATACCTAAAGTTTCCCCCCACTGTCAAAGGTAAGATGGTTGAATACGCTATTCAGAGCACTATGTAATGTGGTAGGGCCTAGGAGCAGTATGTTGCATACATAATGAACATATGGACACAGATAGATAGTGGAACATTGAAATTCACAGAAAAAACCATAGGTTTCGGAGACGTTATAGTTTCAAAATAGCATTTAAAAAACCTTTGAAATTCACTGAAAAAACCATAGGTTTCAGGGATGTTATAGTTACAAAGTAGCATTTAAAAAACCGTAGAAATTCACTGAAAAAAACATAGTTGTCAGATTTCAGAGTCAGACCACAGGAACCGTTGTTGGTTCCCCACTCCACCACACCCCAACAACCACCCAAAAGCTATAACTTCTGGCTGGCCGCTCGGGCACGGGGGAAAGGGGAATGGGAGAGACAGAGAGACAGCCTCCGCATTGAAGAACGTGAGTCCTCGTCCACTTCTGGTCAAGCAGCTTACGTCTTGAAAACTGTACCTGTAGGGATAACATGCATTGAATACACTCTTCTGCTTTACAATTCTTTCAGACAGTTTCTAGTTAACAGATATAATGCTCGTTTCTTACTCCCTAGAGATTCTCTTCAATGACAATACTACAGTCTTGTAGACTAACGCTGCATTATTCTCCTGCGGGGTATATTTAAGGATAACAAGTCCTGATTACCTTACTTCTAGGAAACGTTGGTCGAAGATAGGCTCCAAAAGTCTCTTACGATAAGCATTTACCTTAGAAGGCTTGCTGGAAGAATTCCGTTGATATGCCTCATGAGCAAACACTCCCTCGTCGTTTTTGTTTGTCAGACACTAAACTGAAAGAAAATGAGACACTACTCGCGTCCCACGAAACTCGCTATTTCCAAATTTGTCTGTGCGAGAAGGAGTCACTTGCTCCTCGCACGAAGAAACGGTTGAAGTGCGCAGCTCCTTTACTGAGCATGCACAATAACTGTTCTAGGGTTCGCGATCCCACAACCACTAGACTGCTACCCTAGAACTTGGCGGCTGCTCAAAACCGCCCTTCGAGTATAGGAATCCCTGATACTTTACATACAGCGTCGGAGGAACAGAACAGAGACTTGATGATGCTGGACCTTGCCTGGATTTCTCTGCCCTGTAACCAAGCGCACATTCTTTAACCTGTTTCTCACTGAACCAGGAGTGGTGGTCCCAGTAATCCTGACAATAGGTTTCAGGGACGTTAAAATTAGCTCGACAATTCACTCATACAAAACCATAGAAATTCCACCGTTGTTTGTTGAGCTAACTATAACTCGCGCCCCGCAATGCACTTCTGATGACGTCACATATTACATCATTCATGACATTAATGAAGATGATCTTCAGGGTCCGGTTCGAGGGCGATGCAGGTAGACTGAGGGTGCAGAGCGTCAAGGGCGGTGTGCCGACTACGCTCCCACCCCCCTCCTGAGACCCATGGTGATTTATTTTAATACCTACAAAGTGCAGAAACCGCAAAGTTGAAGCCTCCTAAACCAGGAGTTATTAGGAAGGCATTTATTCTTCCTAATTTTTTGCACTTTTTTCACCTTTTTGTTCTGTTTCACTTTCAAGTCCCTAGGTAAGGGTGGGCCTTAGCGTGTCCATACCGCCAGGGTATAGAACACTTATACTCCTGAAGAATTGCTGGGTAAAATCACACCGTTTCTATGGCAAGAAACATGTCGACTAATATATAGGAATCTACCATTCAACTAAAAGTGGACTGCTTCCATACACATAAAAATTTTAATACTGTCTTTAGTGATCATAGAATAAATATTTACCTTCTGATACACTACTGACTATTTTAATACCCTCACCACTCACTAATTTACTTTCACACAACACGCCCTGAACTCACCATCCCGCTCCGCAGTAGATCTGGCGTTGCAGCACACCAAAGAGACAGTCGGAGCCCGATGATGAAGCATGTCATCACTAGGTGGTGAGTGAGGGCTTTCCTTAACATCCCAGTGAGGTTGTTCCTGTATCTTAAGTTTGTTGCTCCCTACTGTGGTCAAGCGTACCCCTTAAGACACTCTTTTTTGTTTATTGATGTTAGATAGCGAGTGTCTGCACTGTTCGCCAGAGCCGATGCACTGTCAGTGTGTTTCTGCATTTGTCAGAATGCTGGCATCGTCAGATATAAAGACCCTGCACTTCTCGACTGAGAGCAGATTTCGGACTACGAGTTGTGTCAGACACTGAGTTCCTGCATGTCTTTCCAGAGAAAAGACACTGTTAGATAGTGGGTTCCTGCACTATTCACTAGACCCCAAAGCCCTGTCAGTGTGTTCCTGCACTCCTCATCAGACTACAGGTGGTGCCAGACATCAAGTTCCTGTACGTCTTCCCAGAGAACAGACACTGTCACCAGACCACAAGCACCGTTGGTGTGTTCCTGCACTCCTCAGTAGACTACAGGTGGTGTCAGACAGACATCCGGTTTCTGCATATCTCTCCAGAGAACAACACTCTACTGACACCTAAAGAAAAAAATGAAAGTGCTCTTGTTAGACCTGACATCATTGGCTTGAGTCTCTCCTCCATTTGTTTTCTGTTTGCCTCCTCTGTTTACGATGTTTTTGCTGGTATATTGCTTTGGGCACTGTGCCACTGCTGATCAGTGCCACAGTGCAAGTGCTCCCTATGTAAAATTACTGTATTGATTGAATTCCATGTTTGTCTTATTTGGTTTACTGTCAGTCCCTAGTCTAGTGCACCAGGAGTGCCAGGGCTTGTAAAGACAAATGCTGCTCGTGGGCTTGCAGTACATGTTGTGCCACCCACAAGAGCGGCCTAGTAAAAGTATGTCTACAGGTCTGCCATTGCTAGACCTACATGCAGTCTGGTACTGTCACGCTGACTGCGCAAGTACACCTACTTGCCAGTCCCTAAACCTTCCCTTAACTTCATGTTAGTCACCCCTATGGTAGGCCCACGGGCAGGGTGCATTGTAAGCATAAGGTAGGACAAGCATGACCAAGTTGGCATGTCCTAATAGTGAATTACAGCCATATTCGTTTTTCACTATTATAAGGTAACCTGCTCTCCATTAGTTAGAATGGGCTGCCAGGATTATTAATGCTATAATCTTAGCTGGCTGGGGAGCATGGTGCAATGTCGAGTTTGGTATCCCTGAACTCAGGGTTTAATCACGCATCCGTTTGTGTGGAACTTGAGAATCCAGCACCTCTGAAAGAAACCAGCAACCTCGATGCCGACGGATGCCGCCGAATCCAGCTCGACATCGTGAGTAACGGCTCCAGTGTCCCGCTTCCTTGACGCCGGCCGCCGGGCCCGATCGACGCCAGTAGCAACGCCAGTGAGTAGTGAGTTCGGCTCCAGCTCCAAGTGACCTCGTGTCTGCTTGGCCTCGTGAGCGCTGCTCCTGCCTGACATCTGTCCATGCCGCTGCAGGTCGCCCCGACTCCGAGGCGGGATCGACGCCGAAGACGCAACGCTGGACATCTCGACACCGCTGATCATCGTGTGCTTCGCTTTTCCAAGGTACTGTGTTGGGGGGGTCTGTGCGACTCCGGGCTCGACGTAGCGCTTCTCGCGGTCGACGCCGAACCTTTTGATTAACTTTGCCTCGACGTCGTGTGACTCCAGTGTGGGTTACATTGTTGCCAAGAACTGTGTTTTACCGAAGAAGAGTTACTTTTGATACTAAAGACTTTGTGCTAATAAGAAACTACACTTGAACTATTGTTTTTCCTTCCAAGAGTATTTATTGAGATTGTGCTATATTTTTGTCGTTATTTGGTCTTGTGCTAAGCCTTATATAAAAATAATTATTTTTATAATACTACTGTATCGTGTCCATTTGTAGTGTATTCACTTTATTACTGTAGGTGGTCATAAATGCTTAACACACAGCCTCTGAGATAAGCATGTCTGCTCTGCCAAGCTACCAAGGGGGTGAGCAGGGGTTATCAAAGGGTGTGATCCCCTTGCCCTGACTAGAAAAGGTGTGTCCCTATTTGTCAGAAGTGCATACCTCTGCCAACTAGAGACAGCCCGTTCTAACAGCTCTGATGACTTGTGTTCTTACTTTCAATCCTAAGGCAAAGAAGGTTAAGCAAATAATCTTAAAAAACGGGAGGCTAATTGAGCATCTCAATATCCCGAAACCATTTTTTGCCTTCTGCAAAGGAAAAAACATTAAACAACATCTGGTCAGAGCGAGCAGAGAACCGATTACCAAAAAAGACACTAGAAGTTTACTAGGTTTGCCAGCGTTGATCGGACATTATCGCTGCATGAACTGTGCGGTTTGTCCCAACTCCAAAGATTTGAAGAGTATTTTGATTAATGGTCACACCGATACGATGCACACTTTTTCTAACTGCTACACAAGAAATGTTGTTTATGTAGTGGCCTGTCCCTGTTATCCTGCCTATATAGGGCAGACAACTCAAGCAGTCAAAATGCGGATTGGCCAACATAAGTCACACATAAGGTGCAACATCATCGGGCCCCGCTAGTGCAGCATTACATTGACGCTGGGCACAGCGAGGAGGATCTTACTTGGGCTGTACTAGTGGTAGTTTTGGCCAAGAACAGAGGAGACCTAGAAATAAAATTGAATCGCACGGAATCGAGATTAATTGAGAGATACCACACTACCACTAACGGTCTTAATGATCGCGATAAATTGTGGGCTTCGATCTAATTCACATGAGAACTGTCTGGGTCATTTTACCAGCTGGGCATATCCTCCCATTTTTGGTTAACTTTCTCTGGTTTTAGGACTTCTGTGTCAGAGTAGATTGTCCTTGATTCTTGGTGAGCTATTCTGTATATTTAACATCTACCAGTATCGGCTTACTGTGACTGATAATTGATGGACTTTGAATGTGTATATCTGTTTATTTGCTTATGTTTATGTAACCCACTTTATAGAATTCTGTTCTATAGTGAATTGCTTTGTCACTTTGTTCATGATAGAATGTGAATCCAGATGTGAATATGCAGTGCCTCTTGATTTTTATATTTTTAATTTTTAGATTACTATTTTTTTTTTTTTATTGGTTAGTGCTGGTGCTATTTGGTTGTTTTTGATTCATTCTCTTTCACACTTCGGAGTATTTCTTTTATGACGGTATTGCTTAGTCTTTTTCCTAATATTTATGTTTCCCTTAACTGTTTGGTCATTTTTTGCGTTGGTGGGACTGCTCGTATGTAGTTTCTCCTGTATGACTATTTTGCTTTTGCTGGCTATAGATAACGCGGGTCTCGCTGTCTGGTTTTTGGAGTTCGATAATTCCTTTTAGTGACCCTGGTGTTTAACTTGTTCCCTCTATCCCCGCCTGCCTGGTACTGGTTTCAGTTCCTTTTGTTGAGAGGTTTTGGCCATCTTTTATGTTTTTAGATTGTGGCCTCCACACTTGGAACACAACACGGTCCATGAGTCCTTTCTCTGTGATTATTCCCCACATGCGCTACGTGTGAGGTCATCGCGCATTTATTGACACGCTGTTTCTCAGCGTTCGCGTTCGACTACACGGACTGTTGCCGTTGGCCGCTTTGAATGCCCCGAGATAGAGTTTGGCGCATCCTGACCCCGTTTTGAAGTAATTACATTCTGCAGCGCCTCTCGCTTTAGGGTGCGCGTTGTCGGGCCACCCCTTACTGCTATCCCGTTTGGAGGGTTCTTTAATATGTAGCGCCTTTCACTTTAGGTTGCGCACTTTGGGCTATGACTTACCGCCACCTTTTTAAAGCAAACAATCCCTCTCCCCTCTCTCCCTCTCGTGTTTAGTCTTGTGTATTGGGTATAATTAAAGTCTGCCGGGTTTTGGGCCAATTTTATTAACTTGGGCTTCTCGGTTTTGTGCTTTTGTTTTGTGTGTGATGTCTGGAGCAGGCAGGAGACATAATTGAATTACCCCAGTGCAATACTGTCCGAAACCTAACGACTGGACGTCATTTATGGGCGTTTGCAGTTCCTTTTTTGGTATGTGATTTTCCTTTTCCCTTTCACTGTTGTGTGACACCACTTAGAGGTTTTATGGGCCCATTGAAGTTTTGTGTTTCGTATTTCCCCAGAAACACGTATAGTCTTTAGTGGACGAAGTATCCACCCAGCCCCCTGTAGGATTGGATTCCCCCAAGATCTCCACTGTTTTTTTCTGTGCGTGAAAGGTACTATCCTATTCTTCATTCTTTTACTTTGGTCTTTACCCTTGGCTTAGGGGATGGTTTGTTATCTTCCATTCACTATGCCACACCATTCTTGCACAGTTGTTTTATGAGTTTGGTGGTCACATGTGTTGCGGCCTTTCGGTGTCTTGTTGCTTGTGGCTGTGCACTTTTTCCTCTTTCTGGGAATTATAGTTACCTTTGGGTCTTTTTCTTTCTTGATTTTTTCTGACTTTTTTTTTCTTGGCACCCTGGCACTGCATTATCACAGACGGGTGAGAGTTGGAATTGGCAGCTGTATTTTGTTGTAGTATAATTTTTGTTCATATTATCATCCTAGTACCCATGTCCTGATGAAGCCTTAAAGACATCTGGCTGAAACGCGACCGCGACTGCATCAACACATTGTTCATAAGGAGTCCCCATAAACTTATAATCTAGTCTTAGTTTCGTTTTTTGCTCCCTGATGACTATATTTTGTGTAGAGAAGTGATAGCTCTGGCGCACATTTTGGGATTTCCCCTTTGGGATGTATACCACTCGAAGTTAGGAGTGGATACTCTGATAAGTTTTGTACATTTTCTTAGGGTACACTTATGTATAGATAGATTGTAGTATTTGTAATGTACAGTTTGTATATGTGATTTGTATATTGTATATTTTTTTTTCATATGTGTTTGTTCTTTTGCGCCACTCTTTCTGTTGACTCGTGTATATGTCAATGAAATTTCGAATATGAATGTATTTAAATACTTGTAATCAACAAGATAATTAATTATTTCTTGTTTTTGATTAAATGGTTGATTGATCCCTCAGTACCATTTTCTTCTACTTTTTCATCTTCGGATGTCCCTTGCTCAGGTATGGGAGGGTGATTTGGGCAGAACCCCTATCAAATTTTCCTGCACTATTCACCAGAACACAAGCACTGTGGGTGTGTTCCCTGCACTCCTCATTAGACTCCAGGTGATGTCAGACATCGAGGTTCTGCACGTGTCTTCAGAGAACAGACACTGTTAGATAGTTTGTGCCTGCACTATTCACCAGACCCCCAAGTGCTGTCAGTGTGTGCCTGGTCTCCTCAGTAGACACCCGGTTGTGTCAGACTCATACATCGGGTTACTGCACATCTCCCCAGAGAACAGACACCTTCCATAGGCAGAAAGTGTGATTCCCTGGGGCAACAATGTTCTTTTCGACTAAACTGCTCAAGCTGTCCTTCGGCTCGCACGTGCATTTTAGAGGAGTGTAGGGCAATGGCATTCATTTCCCTTCCTGTAACTTCAAAACACAAATCGGGAAAGGACTAGGTTAAATGCACTGCATTCATAGCGATTGCAGTGGCAGACAAGCAGCCTTTGTACACGCAGCACAGCGTGACAATGATCTATGACAGCTGTTGTGCAGCGCTGATAGATGCCATGGGTGGGCACTGGTTGGCGGACGTAGGCAGGAAGGCTAGAAGGAGGGCACACGCATCTCTAATCTTGTTTAAAGTCACAGCTCTGGTGGAATGGGCACATTAAATGCCCATAGTAGGTTGGTTACAGAACATACACATACATGCCCATTTCGAGAGTGGTTTCAGTAGTGGGGTGGGCTCCTAAGATACCCGTGGCTTTGCAGGTCTTAATGCTCGCGCCGCTAATAGCAGTAAGAATGGGAAGAGCACCCCGGAAAAGGAATATATCTGTGGAATGAATGTTGTGTCCTCTGTGCACACGGGCAGCTCCAGAAGACTGGGCAAGAGGCGGCATGGCTGCCGAGAGTCCAGATAAAACAAGTACAACTGCGCAGTCAGGAGGAGGAACAGTGACGTCTCTATGGAAAGAATGCAGCGTGAAGGCAGCGTGATTTGTAATACATGCCCAATCACAGAGCCGGACTGGCGCATGCAGGCAGCGTGAGGGAGAGCTGGCGTGAAGACTTTTCTTCTCTGCTTGTTAAATAAACAAGCAGATAAGAAAAGTCTTCACGACAGTCATGAAACAGGCGAGGTAGTCTACCAAAAAGTCAAAGGAAGGCAACTAAAAACCCTCCTTTCTAATGGGAAGCCAGCGTTTACCATAAACGCTGATGCTACCCAATGGAAATGAAGGGCGGGGCTCGAGTCCCTTTCTCAAAAGTAACTTGTTTACTATAGCTCTCGTAGGAGAGGAGCGCATGCGCACTCCGACACCAGGCAAGACCTAAAAATGACAAAATAATGAGGTAGTGGTATCTCAAAATGGGTCGAATTATGATTTGTGCTGCATAATTTAGTTATCCATGACAAAGAATTTGATTCTCCCATGAGGCATAACTCCAGTGGCCCTGATCTAGATACCACTTTAGATAGGGGTTGGTATTATCTAAAGGTTGAACCTGTACTAGCCTCTCTGTCTTGTTTATTGTGCTGCACGTCTTATTCATCAATTTGGTCCCCTTCTTATGTGTCTATTCCCTGATGTTGTATATATTTCTGACGTGTACTGTGTAGCTCTGTAGATCAATATATATGGGATAAAGTACTCCCGGCAGAACATTATAAGGCTTTTAAAAGTCACCAAGGAGTTCCATGACCATATTGAGGAAATAGGCCGAAGATCTGGGCCCATATTTATGAGACCAGTTGCATTGCTCTTGCACCACGCAAAGTGGTGTAAGAGTGATGCAACTCCCTGGAACAAATGAAGGATCAAATGAGAAGCCAATCTGGGTCGAACATCTGAATGTCAACACAAAAAGGAGAGAAATTAAATAAAACTAGACATAAAGAGTTAAAGAGGTCAAAAACAACCTTATAGGTGAAAAACGCAATTTAATGCTAAAAAAAAGAAGCATTATTTTTGAAAGGGCAGTCACGGAGCTCAAAAGGGGCTAATAATACTGCCCAAAAAAGAAAGAATGGAGGCTTCCCCAGGGAGGGTTTTTTTTAAATCACAAGAAAGATAAAAACACAAAAATAAGCACAAGGGTGGGGAGCAAACTAGGGGAAGAAAATGAAAAAATATCCTCAAGATGCAAAAAAGGAGATATCAGGGTCTGCCAAGTTCAGTTAAAGGATGGTAGGAAAAAGCTGCGGATAAGAGAAAGAGGAAATAATGGGAAAAAAACGTTAAGATATTGTCATGGAATCTAAATGGGCTTAGAATACCATTTGAGGGTGGCAGATTGCGAGATCATAATTTTGCAAGAAACACATTTGCTAAAGAAGGAATGGGAAGAAATCATTAAAAAAATTAAACTGGGTGGATTGCTACGTATGCACAAATCAGGAATTTGTTGTAAAGGGAATAGCCATACTTTTAAAAAAATCTTTAAAAGCTAAAATCGAGAAAACAGAATTAGACAAAAAAAGGCAGGTGGGCAATCACCAGGGTAAGAATTCACAATATCCCATATACTATAGCGGGTTATTATGGGCCCAATTTGGATGACCCCACCTCACTACAAAACTTGTATACCCAGTTATTATCATCTACATCCCCGGTGGTACTAGGGGGGGATTTTAATTTGATTCCAGATCCAAAGGTGGATTGTTTGCCCCCCATGAAACAAACAAATCTTCCTAAAATGAGGGATTGGTTGTGGGATCTACAAAAGAGATCTGGGATTGGTGGCTATTTGGAAGGAAAAAGGGGACAAAAAACACGCTTTTACCTTCAAAAATAAAAGATTGGGCCTACAATCTAGAATTGATTTGATTAAAAACTAGTGGATAAAATATACAAGGTAGAGCATTTGCCTGCCCTTTTGTTGGACCTCTCTGTGGTTCTACTAAAAACGCATCTAGGAAAGGAATAATCAGTGGCAAGGTGGAAAGTGGACTGCACTATTTTTAACGACACGACTCTTGGAATGACGCAACGATAAGCATCCTATTAACACCAGGGAAAAACCCTGCAAAATGTGAATCTTACCACCCCATTAGCCTGCTTAATTGTGATTATAAAATCTTCACACAAATTTTAGCAAAAAGGCTAGGGAAAAGAGCAGGAAATTTGATAAAAGAAGATCAAAAAGGGTTCGTAAGGGGCAGGCAATTGCAAGACATAACACAGGAGCTTATTGGGTCAATAGACATAGCAGTCACTGAAAAAACACCTCTGACTATAATTACACTGGACACGGCCAAAGCCTTTGATAGGGTGAATTGGGCATTCCTGAATTAAACATTAAAAAAATATAATTTAGGAGATAATTTTCAGGGAGCGATTAAGGAACTCTATAGAGCCTCAAAAGCCAAGGTCCTAATAAATGGGAACTTAACAGAGAACATATATATCAAAAGAGGGACTCGACAGGGATGTCCCTTATCCCCGCTTCGTTTTAATTTATATATTGAGCCTCTGGCAAACAGGCTCAGATCTCATCCCGATATGACTCCTTCTAAACATCATGGATGGGTAAAAAAAAAACCTTGTATGCAGACGATCTGATGATCTTCACTGACAACTATGTAGGATCTATCAAAGCGATAGAAGACACTTTATCAAAATTTGGGAGGGTATCTGGTTATCAAACTAATCAATCTAAAATGGAGATTATGAGCTGGAACACCCAGGTAAATAATAGCTACACCAGGGAGAAAATTAGATATCTAGGAATAGATCTGATTAAAACTCAGACAAGATAACTAAGATAAACTTGGATAGGATAACAGTTGAAGTGAAAAAACTGTTAAAAGCATGGGGAGGCCTCCCTCTGACCTTTCTCGGTAGATCTAATATAATCAAAATGTCTATCCTACCAAAATTTACATTTATATTTAGTGCAATCCCATTTGAATACAATAGGGAAACCCTGAAGAAAATACAAGGAGAACTAGCAAGTTTTATCTGGGCGTCCAAAAGCACACGAATAGCCTAGGGGAAATTGAGAAGAGGAAAAACACAAGGAGGAATTGCTAGTCCTGATCTATTGGAATACTATAGGGTCTTCCAATTCAAGCACATGAGGATCCTACTGAGTAACCATGATCTGTACCCGGAACACCTTAAAGCAATGACTGAAAATACCGGTCACTTCCTGTATAAATTTGGTCATCCAAAGTACTTTTAAAAAGTGCAACTAAAGACTCTGTGATCAGCAGCAAAACTTTGGTATCAGGTAAGGAGTATATTAAATATACCATACTACAGTGAGTTCGCTCCAATATGGGACTCAGCAGGAACCCCAGAATGTCTTAAAGATAAATTGGCAAGACCCTTTAAAAGATCAGGTTTCCAAGTATGGGGACAATTAATGGTTGATAACACCATAGAAGACTGGGAAATTCTGTCTATAAATACAAACGCATCCCTTTCAAAATTTAAATTCTATCAGCTTTCTAGTGGGGCAAAAACATTGAAGGAGAAAAACAGCGGAAATAAGATCATAGAAACAACCATGATAAATAATCCCCCGAAGAAAAAAGAAATAGCATTCTGGTACCTTGGGCCTCATTTATGAAAAGTGACGCATCGCTGTGTGAAAACAGCGATGCGTCACTTTTCACTGCGCACTCCTTGAGACACCAATGATGCGTCATATTTAATGTATGACGCATCATGTCGCAAGGACTTACAGATACGTCAGTATTTCTGACGTATCTGTAAGCGCAAAAGTGACGCATTGCTGGAGTGTGTCACAAAAGTGACGCAACTCCAGCAATGCGTCCTTTCACATGGGGAAAGTCCCATGTGAAAGGGCTTGCGTCAGTCTTACGCCTGCTGTGAGGCAGGCGCAAGATTTTGACGCAACAGCATCCTAAAAGTGACGCAGTGAAATCTCATAGATTTCACTGCGTCACTATTACGAGGCTTTTTGCGGGGGAACGCCCCCTCTGCATACATTATACCTGACGCAGGTATAATGTGGCGCAGGGGTTTAAAAAGTGACGCATCTACAGATGCGTCACTTTTTAAATATGGCGCAAGAAGGCGCATGTTTTACGCCGCTGGTGCGTCACAAAAAGTGACGCACCGGCGGCGAAAAACTGACGCAAGGCCTCATAAATAAGGGCCTGGGTCTTTATCGTAGCTGGGAAGGAAGACTTCCTGATTCCAGAGGCGACCTGGGTGAAAGATCTGCCTTTGTTGGATCTCCAGAATCTGTGGCAAGTATCTATGAACAAATGCTGGTCCATTGTGAAATCTGCTGCCCTAAGGAGAAATCATCTCTTTACCACCCACAGAGCCTATTGGACTCCGAAGCGCCTATCTAAATTTGGTGGGCCAAATATAAAATCGTGTCCCAAATGTGGTTTATCGAGAGCAGATGATGTGCACATGTTTTTGCAGTGCCCCCAGCTTGATGGCTTCTGGCAGGAAGTGAGTAAAATCATAGATACGGTACTAAGAAGACCAACAAATATAAGTGTGGATCTTGTCATTTTTGGGGCTAACAGGCAGGAGGGGGCAACAAATGTAACAAAAAAAGAAGAGAATCTCTTGGTCATGCTGATTTTGCTTGTACGTAGGGAACTTTGTGTTAAGTGGATAAGACCAGTTCCCCCCACACACTTGGAATGGGTGGCCTCTATTAACAGAGTAAATAAGTGGGTGAGAAAAGGGAAACCCAGCAGGAAGTACAACTACTGGAAGATTTGGGAGCATTCTCAGTTTGCAAATTAAAAGCTGGTTTCTAAATGCACAATCATGCTATGGCCCATACAATTCCAATGATTATGCAATGGCAATAAATATACAAGCAAAATGCTTGTGTGAGTTACCAGGGTGGTCAGCTCCCCCAGTTTAGTAAGATTTATTGAAGATGTTATTGACATAAGGGGACCCCACTCTGAAAAGCCGTACAGGGAGACTCTCCAAATCCATCTTCTACCCTCGGAGCAAAAAAAAAGGGGTTGTGAAGAAACAGAAAACAGAGAAGCGGGTCCCTGAAAACTCCATATACACACTATTGCAGAATGAGGAAATAAAAAAAATAAAAACGAGTGATGCAACTCAAAAATGAGATTTATGGAGTCACGCATGGCTGCTTTGCTTGGCCCTGAATAGCTTCAACATTTTGGAGTAACGCAAGGCAACTCAAAGCGCTGCATTGCATTACTCTGCCTTGGTAAGGCGTTCCATGGGCATTGTGAGTTTGTTCCCATGCAATTCCCATGTTTTTTACGCATTCCCAGATTTATCAAAAGTGGTAAACTTTGAGAATGGCCAAAAAGATATGTCTTCTCAGGGGAGGCGTAACGAGGAGAAATATCTTTATTTCTCCTTGTTGCTTCCTCTTCCAATGTGTGCTGGAAAAGAAGGAGGAATATGCGTCTCAGGATTGTTTTTGTGCAGGAAGGGGACACCTTCCTGCACAAAAAGAATCCTGAATGCAAAGCAGGCGGCCTTGCACCATGGCGCAAGAGTGCCTGCGTTTGCACTAAGCAGCTCACAGTGCACCAGCAATATTGCAATAAATACAATGCATACCTGCCCTTTCACTGTAACGCAGTACAGCAAGGTGGCATGCTGCGCTGTGTTACAATCCCATAAACATTAACCTTGGTGGTTAGCTGTTTCATAAGTATGAGAGAGCATGTTTGCAAACATAAAGAATACAATAGACTCTCAAGTTCAAAATCTGAAAAACTAAAAACATCAAAAAGCTGGTAAATATTTGTTGGAAAACGATATTAGAATTGGTTCAATATAAGTCCGTTTTTTTTTTAAGTTGTGTAGCTCCTAATGTGTAGAAACTTGCGGAAAGATTCAAACTCTCCGGATACCACCATAGAAGTGCACACATTTCCCCTTACTGCTTGTCATGGTACAGCTATAAAAACAGAGCAGAAGAAAGAACAGCCTAGTTTTGTTTTCTTTTTCTTTAAACAGTGGCTCTGTGATCTGACTTGCTGGGCTGCTGGCTCTAGTGGCAGACATTGTGATAGCAGAATGCAACTGTAATAAGTTATTACAGTTGAGTTCTGAGTCATTTGTTTATTATCACCAACCGGGTGCGTCATAAGTCGCCTATTACAAAGAAATGAAACACAGACTATTCGTACAGAGATTGCAGAATCCCGTGTAGTAATGCGCATATAAAACAGGGATGGTGAGATAGAGTGTACCTTCATGAACGCTATTTATGTACCTAGGGGGCATTTGTACAAGCCCCTATCACCTAGGGAACATCACTTTTTTGACGTTCCCGTGGTGATAGGGGCCTTGCCTTATGTACAAGGCAGTGTTAAGCCACTTAGCGTGGTTAACACTGCCTTTTACATAAGGCACCCTTTCACGCTAATTTAGCGTTAAAGGGGCAGGACGTGGGTTTTGTGGTGGGTGTTCCACCACAACACCCATTGTATTGGACGCTGCCCCCTATTTACAAGGATGGCGTACATAGGAGGCAGCGCCAAAATGAAGACCATGAAAATCCTGGTCTTAAGTTGGCGAACCGAGGAGGAGTTAATTATTTCTCCTCGTTTTGCTTTTTCCATGTGTGTTGCCTTGTGCAGAACACATGGAAAAAGCAAAATGCCATGGTTTGTTTATGTACAGGAAGGTGTTCCTTCCTGTACATGAACACACCTTTTAAAAAAATGCCATTTTGTAACTTTCATGTGTGCTGCATGAAGCAGAACAAATCAAAGTTACAAAATGACATTTTGGGATTGTTTATGTTTAGGAAGGAACACCTTCCTACACATACACAATCCTCCCCTGCCCACAGACACTCTGGTGCAAGGGTGCCTGCGTTGGCGGTAAGTTGCTAAACTTAGCGCCATCGCAGGGGGAAACGCAAGGCTGCCCCACATTTTTGTAAACATGGTGCAGCCTTGCGTTTCCGAAGTGGCGGAGCGTGTCGTTAAGCCAAGGAGACTAACGAAATGCTCCACCACTTCGTTGTACATGCATCCCCCTGGATGTTTATGCCTTGTCTCTATTTCGCTTGTCTAAATTGCTCATGTTTTATTTGTTTTTTATCCTTTCTACAGCGTCCTGCAAAGGATTTGTTTGAACTTGTATGCCCGTAGGCCTTGCACATACTATATAATAATACTCAAGAAATACATGAATAAATAAAACATTTCAGCCGCCTCTTGTATCCCGCCATTGTCCCCGTGTGAAGTGTTTCTGTAGAAAGCCCGTGCACGTTGGCGTGCGCGCGACACGCTCATACGGAGCCCACGTTGTGACAAAAATCGAACGGGAGATAAAGTCGGCATTTGTAGAGTCTGCTCTTTTCATTCTAAGCTTCTTTCCCTGTCCTCGGTTACCCACAGATAAGGAAGGGCTGCGTGATGGGCCAGCATCCCACAGGAGAAGCGCTTATGATGCAAACTCCTCATCTCTCCAGAGGCGCTCTGAAGATCAATGTGCAAGGACATGCTGCCCTATTTTTAGAAGCCAACTATGTCGAAAGAGTAACCACCTCGCCTACTGCTCTGAGACCCCCAAACTCCCCGCTACTACCTGCTGCGACCCTGAACCCGCCGGCTGGCTCGGCAGCAGAAGCAGGCTGCTTGGGTAATTAAGCCCAAGGTCACAGGCACCAACCGAGGATGCGCTTCCTCGCAGCATCAGAACAGTAATGCTCTTATCTGGACTCTGCCTACCAGTCACAAAGAAAGCAGGCGAGGAAGATAACGGAAACCCAGGGAAGGCTCCCAGCATCCGAGCTGGCAGCGGGCGCAAGGGAATTCCAAAATGCACATTGTAGTTCTGCGCTTAGCAAGGCTCGAAAACATATCTGATCTTTTTTTTTTTTGTTTGTTTTTTTTTGTGAATTTTATATCTCACTCCAAACACACAATTCGGAGACTGCTATGTCTTGCTTTCAAATTGTTTTCTGAAAAAGAGTTGGAAATTCCAATTGACCACTGAGAAATGCTTTCTGTCGAATCTGGCTGCTGCAATGTTGTTGTTTTTTTAACAGGAGCGCCTGCAGAGCACATAGAAATTCATTAAAGGTATTACAATGTTGAAATGCCGTTTAAAATATTCACCCCCACAAGACTACTAAACATATTTTCTCATAACTGTTGTATATAATCGAGAGATCAGAACATAGTTACCAATTCAACCATTGCAGTTATATTCAATTATCCCTTTCAAAAATGCAACCATACATGATAACCAACATGCTAATGGCACCTTGGACTCCCTAAAAATTATCCACAGAATCGGCTTTTATCAGAAACTGAGGGAGGGGCTTAGAGGGATATGTGGACCGCCCCATCCGCCCCCAGCACATTTTGTCACCTAAATCCAGCCTGAGTAGGAGTGGAAAAATACATCACTGATGACCCATTACAAAGTGGATCACTGGCACTCTGTTTTCTTTCATTAAAAACCCAGGGCTATTCTAGACATTATGTTTGTCTCTGTTTCTCAAGGCATAATAAATGCTCCTATTGACCAGAGCCTGGTACCCCCCCCCACCCCGAGATCAATCCAATGCCCATGGGGAGGGGCTGCTCGAGGAGGGTGAGGGTTGCCTTTCAGTCAATCAATCAATCGATCAGGGCTTATAAAGCGCAAGCCTGTTACCCCCCCTCCCGCCCCACCCCCTCCAGCACCTTGAGACCCTTACGGGTGAGTAGTCACGCTTAACAAACGCCTGATTGATCGATTGATTGATGCTCACCCCTGAGGGTCTCAAGGCGCAGGGGGGGCAGTCTGAAGACCACTTCAATAGATTCAAGTAGGTCCCTGAAACCGTTAATATTGTCTAATGGTATTTATTGATTTGAGACCCTGTTTTTATTTCATCAGTAGAATTCCCATTGGTTCTCTTGCATGAGCTCTTTATTCAGTCCAATGTCAGGAAACTTATCTTCTTGAGCTGGAGACGGTTTAGCTCTTTGTTCAAGTGAAGCTTTCACACGTGCAAAGCAGCCATAACTTTATGCATAAGAACATTTACGCCACTCGTCATCCGCACACGCCCCCGTGGCTGATGACGAGCTGAGCTTGTCATCAGCATCGAAGGGGTTAAGACAGACTTAAGACAAATCTGTGAATCGGGCCCAGAGTCAATGGCAGAGCCAGGAAAAGAAAGTGAGTAAGGCTTTAGATACCTCTTTATTTTTAGAGTTGCTACTCCATATATGTATGTATATGGTATTTCTATAAAGCGGAAGCAGCCAGAAGGCAGCAGAAAGCTATACATGGTCAAATACAAGTGTAAAGACTACTATTAAGGTACGAGGAAGTTGAGTTGTGGATCTTTAATGCATTGTGATGAAGCTCCACCCCCTGGCTCTACCCCCTAACAACCAAATCAGGAGGGTGTTGTGTGGCGAAGGTGGCAACAAAAGTCCAACCTTTGATGTCATCAAAGGAATGCCTGATATATCTTTTGATAGGCGTTGCATTTTGGTTAATCGACGTCCATGCTTAAAGCAAAACATGCACTTTTAACTCTGCTTCACACTGTAGTGGTTCTGTCTCAAGTAAGTGAAACTGGAACCAACCACTCTGCTTAACTCCACATTTTAATTACTGCGTTAAGTTCAGAATTCATGTATTATGTGTTCCACCCGAATTGTGCTCTGATCTGAATTTTTGGCGGCACAGCACACTCTAGAGAATGTTAGAGGATATTCTTTGGCTGAGAGAGTGCAGTGTGTGGAATACTTTGCAGTGAAAGGGGTGACCACTAAGAGAATTACTGCCTGTTTTCCTGTCACTGGAAAATGTGTGATCAGGTGTCCTATGTAGAGTGGGTGTTCCGATGCATTGACCGGTCCCCAATGGTCAGGGCCACCGGGAGTATGCGATTGTGCAGCCGCGGTGATTTCTGCATACTTATGGATTTGCCGCATTTGCCACACAATCCATCATCTGCTGCACAATCTGCAGATTTTAATGAAAAAAACATTTTGTTTCTAGCTCAAACAGTTCAAAAGTTACAAAAAGTCGTCAACACATGTTTCAGTGGAAGGCCTTTTGCAAAGCTGGACTGGTCACCTTTCTGCTGCTTATTGCTATATTTGGGTGTTAAACTGATACTGAGATGTAAACAATGTTTAGAGAGTATTACCAAGTTTAAAATTGACAAAATAATGAAGTAATACTATTGCAAAATGTGCTGCATTATGCTGCATATTTTGCCTTTTCTTGCAGCATAATTTAATCAACCCTGCTGCATAATTTGGCCCTATCCTGCCGCATAATTCCAGTGGTCTTGCCCATGGTACATGCGCAACTAGCAGAGGTTTTCAGATGGTGGAGCTTCAGCCGGAAACTTGGCAGCGTCCTGCTTCTCAATGCCCCATTGTCCACATGCTGCAAGGGAGGGAGTATTTGACTAGTGCTCCTCATAATTTTCCTTATCGCTTTGCTTTGTCCCAAAATTGTGGGATGGGGAACAAAAAAAGCTATTGACAGCCTCATCAGAGGGCAATTGCACATTATTATAACCAGCTGCTGCGAGCTAATCACGTTTTTAAGGGCCCTTTTCCTGAGTCAGAGCCTCAAGCCAGAGGAGAGGACTAATTACGGCGGAGCAGGCTTTTAACAACCATTATAGCCCAATGCAGTGGAATTAACATGCATTGCATACACTGAGAGGAGAATGTTCCAACTTAAACAGCAAAAACCAGAAAGATGACACTTTCAATGCAGGAGCATAAAGATTATAGCAGGTTTATGATAGTCAAAGCAGCTCCCAACATTCCAATATTATAGCATTACACATTCCAATGTTATAGAAATAATTAAGCTGCCGCAGCATCTAACACCTACATGTTATTAAAGCAGAACGGGGCTTGTTTGATGGCATTGCAAACAGCAGCATATTTAAGAGGTTAGATGTCGGAGGATTGGAATAATGCAGGTTTGCCGCTTCGTTTATACGAGGTTTAACCTCATCACTGTCAATGCCATCAACAAATGCTTTCAGAAAACCTGATGATATCGCAAACCTGTTCCCTCCGACGGTGACAGTCTATTAAGAACTCGTCCCAGCACTGGCATTCAACCTTGACATTAGAAACGAACGTACAAAGTCTCTGGCTGTAAAATGGAACAAATATTGTCACAGAAAAGGATGCCACATAAATCAGCCATCAGATGGCCCATCTGCAAATGTGAAATATATTCTTAGTTCATAGCAGAGGCCATTCTAGAACCGTGTGTGATACCGTGAAGACGGGGCTAGGCTGTATTAAGCAGAGCCTTTTTTATTATTATAGGTCCACATTTTGGGTACAAAATCTAGACAAGCTAATACCTCTGGCGCCTAAATGGGGGTGTCCACAGCAGGTGCGGAAGGGCCAGGCACATGCCAGATTTTCAGGATAACCACTAAATGTATGCATTTGTTTTCTTGGACTTTTTTCAGTGATTTCCTGCCCACCAGCAATTTACTTTGAGCTGCCGGTCTCGGGTGGGTCTATGTCCCCCTGAGTTCTTGTCGACCAGCGCGAGGCTGGGAGCGTAGGAGGCAATGTGCTTTGAAAAACGCTCATCAGACCCCGCTGAGTGGGACGTGTGGGGGGCGCATCCGAGGGTATGCCAAGAGCGGGCCCGCTGCACCCCTCCGCGGCTGAACGAGGCTCGTTTGGGCCTACTCTCTTGGCTCTTGGTTCTGGCTCTGCTTAACTCTGCCTTTTTGTCGGTGGTTTGGAATCCTGCCAGTACTGAACTGCCATGCTGCTCTGGATTCGATATATATGAAGTACATGGATTTTACACCCTTGTACTCTTCCAAAGTAATGCATGGTGTTGCCTTTATCTTTGACACTTGACTGGGATATAGTGTATTAAGGGTTCACTACCTTTACAGCCCAAGACATTTGATTCTGGGTTGGTCTGCTGCCATGGGCAAGCGCAAAACTGGGAGTGCGAAGCCAGCAGTGGATCCGAAATGACCACCACAGACTCATTTCTGTAGGATCTATCGCTAAGGATATAGATTTAGTGGAGCGCCGGCTATCCTTGGGCCTGAGGGCCACCTGGGTTCACTGCTAGACTATCGATAGCAAAAATATCGATGTTCAAAATATCGCAAAAAAATATAAACCACATACATATCCCATACCTACACAGGTAGGTACAAAAATATCGAATTAAAAATATTGATGCAAAAAATACATATGTTAAAAAAAATCGATTTAAATATATATATATAACATAAAATAATATATATTACATATATTAAATATTAATATTAATTTTAATAAAAAAAACTACATTTAATATACATTTTAACAAAATAAAACAAATAAACAATTAAAAAATATGGACACAGAGATAATATTTATACATATATGCATGGAATGGTATTTCACCGCAATGATGCAGTATGGGAATAAGATGCTGGCAATTCCTTTATGACTAAGGCTATGCAGCTGAAACGCGTCAGAGACTATTTTGCATGTTGCCCACAAGCATAATAAATGTTCTTTACAACGCTACCGGTGCCTCGGCTCTGTTCTTCAGTGTGTTGGTGCTAAGCTGCGGGATACTTTGTTCCCGTATTCTGCCGAGGCTGCCCTGCAGGGTCATGGGTTCCCTAAACTGAGCAACTAGTTTGGGAATACTTTAAAAGGGAAACTGACATGCTCCACATCCAGAACTCATAAAGAATCACTGGTTTGTAAGGAGAGGAGTAAGGGAACCGAGACGGATATTTCATAGCGTCTTGTGAGTTTGTAATGGGACATTTGCAAAGGTAATGCGGCAACAAAGTATTTTACTTTGAGAGACTTTTACAAACCTGAACATTTTGCATGTTGCCGCCCACAAGCATAATAAATGTTCTTTACAACGCTATCGGTGCCTTGGCTCTGTTCTTCAGTGTGTTGGTGCTAAGTTGCGGGATACTTTGTTCCCGTATTCTGCCGAGGCTGCCCTGCAGGGTCATGTGTTCCCTAAACGGAGCAACTCGTTTGGGAATATATATATATATTTTAAGTAATTATTAAACTATTATCTTTAATTTACTTTAAAACTTTAACATTACATAAAAAAAATATATCAATAATTTAAAATATTAAAAATTCTATAATAAATTAAAACATTAAACTATTATACATTATTTAAACTTACATTTCCCTATACAATCAGTGCAACAGTAGGGAAAGTGCTGGATAGCAAAATAATTAAATGTATTATTCCAACTCCAGTGAGTGCAACAGTAGGGAAAGTGTTGGATAGCGAAGGGGCCAAAATTACTATTACCACTCCAATAAGAGCAACAGTAGGGAAAGTGTTGGATAGAGGGGAAAAAATTACTATTCCCACTCCAGTGAGTGCAACAGTAGGGAAAGTGTTGGATAGCAACATCATTAAATTCACTATTCCAACTCCAGTGAGTGTAACAGTAGGGAAATCGTTGGATAGCGGAGGGGCAAAGATTAATATTCCCATTCCAGTAAGAGCAACAGTAGGGAAAGTGTTGGATAGCAGAGGGAAAAATATTACTATCCCCACTCTAAAGAATGCAACAGTAGGAAAAGTGTTGGATAGCAAAATAATTAAAATTACTATTCTAACTCCAGTGAGTGTAACAGTAGGGAAAGTTTTGGATAGCAGAGAGGAAAACATTACTATTCCCACTCCAAAGAGTGCAACAGCAGGGAAAGTGTAGGATAGCGGAGGGGTAAAAATTAGTATTCCCACTCCAGTGAGTGCAACAGTAGGGAAAGTGTTGGATAGCGGAGGGGTAACGATAACAACTCTCACTCCAAAGAGTGCAACAGTAGGGAAAGTGTTGGAGAGCTTAGGGGTATAAATTACTGTTCCCACTCCAAATAATGCAACAGTGGGTAAACAGTAGGGAAAGAGCTCCATGGCGGAGGGGTAAAAAATTACTATTCCCACTACAAAGAGTGCAACAGTAGGGAAAGTGTTGGGTAGCGGAGGAGGACAAAATTACTATTCCCACAACAGTAGGGAAAGTGCTGGATAGGTGAAAGGTAAAAATAACTAGTCCCGCTCCATTGAGTGCAACATTAGAGCAAGTGTTGGATAGCTCGCAGCCGTTTTTTGGGACAAGAGACTTTGGCATTCTCCTGATTACTACGGAGCCTGCACTTGGGATTCAACAGCCGACCTTGGGATCCACACTAACACGCTGACAGGGGCCGGGACTGCGAGACCCAGGGATCACCGCGCATCAATAACGCAGCGCACCTGGTGTCTCTTCCCGCCCCCTCCCACTCCTACAATAGTACGCCAGTCCACGCGAACGCGGGACGCGAGCGGGCGTGCACTGGGCTAAGCCCAGGCAAAGGGCGGGCCGTTTGAGGCCGTTCAAGGACGGGAGAGACCGGGACCGGGCTACCGCCCCTGATCTGGCTAATTCGCACTTCTGACCACATTATCCCCAAAGACTGGACCACACACCGCTAAAGGATGACTACTAGCGAAACCCGTGGCAAAAGTGGGAGCTGCTAAAGGTACGCTGGAAAATTATTTTGCTAAAGCGGGCTCACAACTGATCGATGAAATCACTGTGCTAGAAAGGCGTATCTCACAAGAACTAGATTGGGCAAGGAGATCTTCTATGGGCCCCTTGGCACATGCCAAGTCCCCTGCCAATAGAGACACTCATACACCAACCATTGCCAACATCGATTCCAATAACGAGAAACCTGGGGTTGTCAATTCTCCTGTCAACCCAGACACATTAAATTCGACTTCATTTAGCATCGCAAAGGACCTTAGTGAATATGTGGATATGAGCATGTTACACCTGCCACCGATACAACCACATCCCACCCCACCAACTACTACAGTCCTAGTTCCAGAGGTAATTATCGATAATGGTATAGTTGACAACTCACTGCAGGGGGCAAGGGAAGGGGCAATTCCCAAAAGGAAAACAAACACCCAAAATAAAGGGAAAAGAAAGACAAAAACTCCCAAACTAAATCCCATTCCTGAAGCTAATAGACCTGGCATATCCAGTACACAAATCAGGCCTACTGACCCAACAGAGATAACATCCTCTGATATTCTGCTTGTAGAGGCAACAGAGCACCCTATTGATACCTCTAGTGAGGATATCACGCTAGAAGATATAGGCGCTCTTATTAGATCCTTACTGAGTCCTCTAGAAGCACGCCTAATTAAGATGGAAGCTAGGCTGGTATCCATAGAAAAATCGACTGTACAATTAGCCGACAGTCTAAAAGTAGATAGTGGGGGTGGTAGAGGGGGCACAGAGACAAAGAATAAAAGGGAACTTCCAACAAACCCTAGAAAAGACAATAGGGTAGTCCCTGTGGCACAAAAGGCGAAATCAACCCCTCCCACAAACACGACAAGTCTACCCAAGGCCAAGGTACACAACTCCAACACACCCACAAATCAACAACCACCACACCCTCCCCCTCAGATCAACTCTAACCGCACCAAGGACAATGCACAAGCTCCCAATGACTCACAAAAACCAACATCACCAGAAGTCGAGGCACCTAGGAATACTAAAAAATTCAGAGCCGTCTATTTAGCTCCGGAGGCTAGTCCCTACACAGTAATCCTAGTAGGGGTACTGGAGTTGAAAACCACCTTCAGAGAATCAACAGCTTCCCTGAAGAATAAGGTGGTCAGTTGGCTATCCATGTATAGACCTTTACCTCAGGGCATAACTAGTGAGGTCCTGATGGTTAGAAGGGTTCCATGGGTAGGCAGCTCAAAGAAAACCATTCACGGGGACTGTGTGCTGATAAATTTTAGAGATCCCAGGACCGCCGCCTATATCTGTGGATGGCATCCGGATGACCAAGCGAGTACCATCAAGTCACTACCCCTTTCCTTCTTCTACCCACCGCCGAATTACGAAGGGGATGTAGAGAGATGGGGCAATTTCGCTGAGTACTATACTGGGAGAACAAACTCCAACTACCCCAGAATCCAACAACATGCGATTTTCACACCAATCCTGGAGGAGGAGGGGTGGGAAACGTATCATGGGAGGGGAGGTGGCTGGGGGGAAGAAATAGAAGAGAATATCACCCTAGAGTACACCACCCAACATATTTTCCAACATTTAACAGATACAGTGAACTAGAAATGGTGGATTGACAGGGGAGGCCTCATGGCAAGGAGTATCTCCATTGCCATATAGAGGGCTTAGACGGAACCATCATACCCTGTAGCCCCATACAAGAGATAAGGACAAAGATAGGCCAGAAAGGAGAAATGACCCATACAAGTGAACCAAAAAAGTACCCAACCAACCACCTCAAGAGTTATAGGGAAGTAGGAGAACTACGAGCAGTTACGATTACATCAATAATCCCCACGCCTAATGTAAATGATCACGCTCCCTCTCCACCACCATTAGTAAACCACAAGCCGCCCTCCCTGAAAATACTCTCATGGAATGTGGCAGGCCTGGGAAATAAGTGGGATCAACCGGAATGGTTATTATTTATTGATTCTAAAGACGTATGCCTCTTCCAAGAAACCTGGGCAAGGGAAGAGCTCTCCCCCAAGGTTTTGCAACATTCCACATCCCTGCGAAATGGGGGGGTAGAGGACGCCCTTCTGGTGGCCTTGCAGTATGGGTGGCAACCCACTTGGGATGTTAGGCCACTCGAATACTGTTGCCCTCAGAAGATATCTTAGCGGTGCAGCTCGACTGGTCAAATTCTCGTAGACTGGTCTTGATAAATGTTTATTCCAGACCAGTAAACATAGCACGAGAATCGACCACCATTGATGAACTTTCAGTTTTCCTAAACGAATTACCCACGGCGATCCGAATTGTGGTGGGAAGGGATTTCAACTCGCACTTCGAGCCTCTTGCTGGTCTCCTGGATGGCTCCTCATTAGAAGAGGATGCAAGATGGCTAGTTCCTCCAACGGTAGCCCCCCCCCCTAGAGCATGGACCCCACTTGCTCTACAGATTACCGCCCTCACCCTCAAACATGGAATTAGGGCGTGTAATGGTCGCACTAAATCTGACAATCCCAGCAAGTACACCTTTAACAAACCGGGCAGGGAGTCAAGAATAGACTACGTCCTAGTCCAACTGTGCTCATGGCAGCATATAATTGATTTTAGGGTGTTAGCGAGAAAAGACAGTGACCATAACGCCCTAGAATTGGACTATATGAACCCTGATAATGAGGGGAGGGACCATGCACTGGTGGCGATAAATCCAAACCCAAGTCTACTCCTCGAGAACAACAGAAAGAGAGTGAGGTGGGAAAAATTGGCCACCAGCAGGGAAAACTATCAAACCTCTATTTAAGATTAATTCCTATACTAGAAAAAGTTGGACGCCTCAATGGGGAATCATCTTCACGGGAAACCCATAAAACATTGTGCTCCCTACATGAGGAACTTGTTAGGACCCTGGCAATAGATCTCTTTTCTAGGACTTGCAATATAGGTGTTGGCTACCACCGTTCCACATGGTACAACGCCAGCTGCCGCAAGGCAAAGGGGGACCTTCTCTTTTCTATTAAAGAGGGTAGAAGTAGACTAGAGATACAGACTAGAAGACAGGCATATAAGAAAATGGTCAATAGTGCTACGATGGAATGGGACCAGAACAAATGGGAGGAACTTTCTAGTTCCCTGGCCACTAGGGACTCCCGGAAGTTCTGGCATATAGTTAACAGGGGATGTGAAGACCTAGCGCCAGCAATAGAGCCAAATATCGCACCAAGCGCATGGCAGGAACACTTTCAGTCCCTCTATACATAGGAAAATGGGGCCAAAAGCCATTCATCCCCATCTGTCACAAATTATTTCGCGGGGGAACTCTTCACAGAAAAGGAGGTGAGAGCAGCAATCGCAGGCCTACCATTGGGCAAAGCGCCAGGTTTGGATGGTCTTCATGGTGATTTGTTCAAACAGGAGCCTGATGTATGGGCCCCCTACCTATTGGTATTATTTAATGCAGTTCTGAGGGGCATGGATGCGCCTTGTACCTGGCTGGGAGCAGAGGTGGTTCCTATATTTAAGAAGGGCTCGCTCTGCTCCCAGCCAACTACAGGCCCATCAGCCTCATTGATGTGTCCCAGAAGCTCTTTGGGAGGCCCATATTAGATCGGCTCCAAAGCTGGCTGAGGAATGTGCTATTTTGAGCCCATATCAGTCAGGTTTTAGAAGGGGGATATCAACAACTGACCAAATATTTTGTCTAAACCTCATCTATTGGAGGACTGCACTAGTCGAGGGGAGCAGCTTGCACACTGTGTTTGTAGACCTGAAAGCTGCCTTCGACTTGGTCCCTAGACCAAAATTATGGAGAGTCCTGGCAGATATGGGTGTCCCAGTAGAAATCCTATCCATCTTAATTAAATTACATCAGAACAACTTTGCACGTGTCAGGTGTGGCAGGAATGGGGACCTTACAGACAAATTCCCCATTGACAGAGGGGTCAGACAGGGCTGTGTGCTTGCACCGACCCTGTTCTGCCTCTTTGTGAACGGGGTGATTGCTCACCTGTTTAGGATTGCAGACATTGATGCCCCTAAGTTGGATGGCAGCAGGGTGCCCGCTATTATGTTTGCGGATGACACCATGCTGCTATCGAAATCCCCTATGGGAATCCAAAGGGTATTGGATGGTTTCCTCGAATTCTGTACAGAAAGGGGACTTGAGATCAATGCACAAAAAAACAAAATATATGATCCTAAACCCCACTCCCTCAACACGCCCCAATCCCATGCTTGGCTCAGTTCGCTTGGAGAGGGTCTCTACGTTTGAGTACCTGGGGGTAACTCTAAATGAGAAAATGACGATGGGAAACACATAAAACCAAATCTAACATGAAACTTGTGCAGCTAGTGGGTGGCATCTCAAGGATGGTCAAGAACTCTATATACCGCCCACTGGGTCCAATTATTCAAATCTACAAAGCACAGGCACGGGGGGCAGTCACATACGGGGCGAACTTTGGGGTCACACCTCTGCTAAAAAACTGACGTGTACAGAAAATAAATTTATTAGGCTGATGGTAGCTCTCCCCGCAAGTACGCCGCTGCTCCCTTTGAGACTGGATTTGGATATTAGGCCAATCGAAGATGAACTGGGACTTAAGCCACTAACTTTCTGGTGAAGACTTTGGAGCAGCACTGATCTCATTAAATATAGGACTGAGCTTCAGGAGTTCTTAAACACACCAAACGCTAGCTCTATTCCATGGCTAACCTACATAAAAAGGTCATTTGAGACTCTTGGCTTACCAGAACTATGGAATGATCCGGCAAAAGCATGCATCAGGATTTCACGGCAAGAACTATCAAAGACTTATTACAACTTAAAACTTACTGCTGCCGTGAATGAGATGCGGGTGGGCTCCCTGACAAATTTATTCATCCAAAACAAAGACTTTTACTCCTTCGAATGTGTTTTGGATGCAATGAACCCACCGCTTGCTAGGAAACTCTTTCTCCAGTGGAGGTATGGTACCCTACCTCTAAGGTCATTCACAAGCTCTTGGTCCTCGCCCCTAACCACTGAGCGCTGCCCGGCATGTGCCCACTCTCGAGAAAATGACTTACATGTGGTATTTTTCTGCGAGCATTACCGAAAAATTAGGAAATATTGGCTTATTCCCCTCCTTAAAAACATGGGTTTTAGAAAATTTCTACCTGCATACAGAATCTTGAAGACTGATTCCTCCCCACAGATAGTGTTTGCAATGTGGCACGCATACTCACGCTTCATTAAGCTGAACGCGGACTATTTGATCACGTTCTTTTAAACTTTAACTGATAATGGATTTTAGATAACTTGATTCATCCCGTAGAGACTCATTTTTATATTATTGTCACGATGTATTGTAAATATTCTTTTGATTATGATGTGTGTACATCTTTTATGATCTTATTGGTCGAAATAAAGATTTCAAAAAGTAAAAGTTGGATAGCGATGAGACACAAATTACTATTCACACTCTGTTAAAACAAAAATAAAAAAGATTAAAAATTATAAAAAGAAATAAACAATGTTTAGAAATGAAAATCAAATATATTAAATATATAAAAAGAAAAAACATTATCATATTATTTACACATAAAAAGCCTAAAAATAATATATACCATAAAATAATAAATGCATTTATAAAAAAAATATTTTAAACATGAAAATATTTACAAATACATTATTTACTACATTCAATTATTTATTCTATTTCCTACCCCATAACACAACACCAATAAAAAACACTTCAACATTTTTAGTTGCATTTTTCCCCAAAATGTACATAATTATTAATGAAATTAAAACATAATAATAATACAAATACTAATAAACATTGAATTACTACACACACGTTAACACTATAATATCCACAACCCACACCTAAATTGAACTCTAAAATAATAAAACACAATTAAAATGTATTTATAAATTTAAAAAGATTACTATTAACTAATAATAATAAAGTAATTAAAATGTATTTAACACCCACCCTTTACCCATATAAAAGTAAAAACAACAGACAAAAAAATAAACAATTACCCAAAATACATATCAAATAATTAACACTAGTTTACAAATATATATTAATTAAAATACAAATTACTTCCCACCCTTTACTCCTAAAAACACCAAAACACACACCTAAAATTAATTAACATCCAATTATTAATTCATCAATTAAAAATAAATTACTTCCCACCCTTAACACCTATAAACATGGCAACACACACCTAAAATGTATTACTCATTTACCATAATTACTTACCAATTAATTAATTAAAATTAATTAACAGTCAATTATCAATCCATCAATTAAAAATAAATTACTTCCCGCCCTTAACATCTATGAAGACCACAACACACACCTAAAATGAATTACACAATTACCATAATTAATTATCAATTAATTTAAATTAATTAACAACCAATTATTAATTGATGAATAGTAAATTACTTTACACATTTAACACAATAACATCTCAATTAAACACATATTATTAAATAACAAATAATCAATACATTTAATATAGTTTAATTACTTCCCACCCTATTCCCCTATAAACCCCCAACCCGCCATGAAACTTAAAACGCAAAATTCAGTACATTTTTTTTAAATAACTACTAAAAATGTAACACATATATTAAAAATACAAACAATTCTTACACAAATAAACAATACAACACATACATATAAAATATATACTAAAATACATACCCTTGATAAACAAACAATATTTTTAAAAACGATATTTTTGCAAACGATATTAAACACTTCGATATTTTTTAAATCAATATTACCTCAAGTCATTTCATTTCATTTCAACATCTTTATTCGGCATTTTACATTTAACACCGTAAAAATACAATTCAAAACAACAACATATACAGTCTAAAACAAAAAAACAAGAAGGGTACAAGAACGGACACTCCTAGAATTCATTCATTGAGGCCATCTCTTCGCCTCACCTATTAATGAAAAATTAAAATAGGATTTTGCTCAACATGTCCCTCTGGTATCTCTTAACTTGACAGCTAATCTTAAAAAAATTGTCACAGACAGTAGGGTAAGGGGGTCTTGGACCACTTGTAAATATAAAAGGGCTTCCTTCACATGTCTTAGTTTGGCCTATTGCAGCAAACTAACTAAGAAACAACGCCTTGGCAATGTATAAAATGGGCACAGTAATACAAAATGAAGGGTGTCCTGTGGAGATCGTTGATCGCAGTCACAGGGACCCTTTGACGCAACTGAGTTCGTAAAACCTGCCGGATCGGCTAATAAATGGTGTAAAAAGTTGAGCCTAAAACGAGTAATTAAAAATCTGTCCTGGGCATCATATATGAGGGCAAGGTAAGGCTCCATTCCTTCGCAGGACCGGAATAGAGCATGTGCCTTAACTGATTGTTTATCCCCCTCGTTCACTTCTCGGCTTTTGGCTTTGTGTTTGAAAAACAGTGCCTATGCTCTAACCTGTGCATAAATCAGTACACAGCCAATAAATATAGACAAAATTAGTTCTATATTTTAGAATGACATGTCCAGCCGGACAGAGGTCCTTCAAGTTTACTTAATAAACAGAATTCCAAGGTAGAACAAGGATACCTTCCACAAAGCCCCTGTGTGGTACACAAGCCTGTGCCCAACACTTGCAGGGTGATTACAGTTGGAGAAAGTGGGAAAGGTTTAAAGGCAAACAAGCGTTTTTCTGTTTACATATGCATTGTACAGAAAATATCAAATAGCACCGTTACATCAAGTTAACCAATCAAACATTTGTATAGGGTGCATGAGCAGGTCGGCGGTGTTTCGGTTCCCCTAAAGGGTCATGGGAACCATCATCAGGACAAACAAATAATTGCCTTTTTCACTAAACCTCAAATTTGCCTAAAAGGAAAAATAAGAAAAGTACAGACTTTAAGAACAGGGTACAAATAGTTAAAGGAAAATTAAAGTGACTCCTTGTGCAGCGTGCATATACTCGTTGGCCAGGTAGTGGTACCGCACTATTTCTACGGGTGAAGAGGGTGGTAGCAACATGGTGAACCTAGTTGGTCTATGTTTCTATTTTTAAGATTTTAAGGACATGTATCAAGAAATGCTAACCTGTGCCTAATAGAAATCGGTGCTTGCGCAAATTACCGAACGGAATACGCCTAATGATTAATTATCTCCTAGTGATGGTGGTGTCTATTCAGAACCCGTCATATCGTGTGAATTGGGTCTCTGTGAGGACTGGAGGGCACGCTCTGCTTACCGAGGCAGTGCGTAAATGGTCATTTGTACAAGTTGATGCTCAAATTAACCCGGACCAGCAGCCC
The DNA here is from genome assembly GCF_964263255.1 of Lissotriton vulgaris. Classification (NCBI taxonomy): domain Eukaryota; kingdom Metazoa; phylum Chordata; class Amphibia; order Caudata; family Salamandridae; genus Lissotriton; species Lissotriton vulgaris. The sequence goes on along the minus strand of NC_141685.1, from coordinate 360,132,122 downwards.
TGTATAAGGGGATAATCTACATTTTAAAAGGAAGAATTTCCAAGTGACACAGAAATGGAGCGTGCCATGCAAGAACTCTTACCCAATTAGGACGGCGGTTGCCGTGTTACACGATCGTAACCGGACGTCGCCAGGGTAAGCCTGTATAAAACAAGGGTTTGTTTAGGGATAGGAGCACAAGATTTCTTTCCCGAATTATATCCACACAGTGCTGGCTTACTCACCGATAAACACGGTCATAGAGATGTTCCCTGGCGTACTCGTGTGCTCAGACCAGGAAGTGAAAAAGGGGTGGGTGCGTTGTGATTGGACAGTGCACGTGAGGATTTTGGGCATAGAAATAAACGAGGGGCGCATGTTATGGAAGCCATCTTGGGTGATGTTTCTGGTGATTAACACGCAGAGTGACATTTATAAATTACAGTTTTAAAAAAAAAACAGTTTTAAAAAAATTGATTTGTTTTTAGAACAGTCAGTTGGTTGACGCTTAGTTCAGAGACTCTAAGTTATTTATAAAAAATCAGATTAAAGCAGTCCACTCCTCTTGCAGGTTAAAGCCAGAGTTCAAGCTGTCTGTCTTCAGTATCCACTTTAGTTCTTCTCTGTTAAGCATGCGAGTTAGGTCGCCCCCTCTTGGTGGTATGATGATTTGAGTGATGACCGTCCAGCGGATCTCATTCTCAGTATGTCCTTTGCTTAAAAAATGTTCAACCAGGGGTGCGTTTGGTGTTTTGCACCTAATGCGACTGCGATGTTGGGATATTCGCAGTTTAATTTTCTGCTTTGTCTGTCCAACATATATGCAATTGCACGGGCAGAGGATCGCATAAATAAGGTTACAACTATTACAATTTGTAAAAGTGTGCAGTTCATTCTTCACATTTTTATATACAAATTCTTTACTCTCAATTGCAAAGTCGCAGACAACTCATGTTCCACATTTAGAATGGCCGCGCAGGGGTGGTAGTGACCAATGGTCATGTAGTGTGATATTTCTACCGATTGCAGGTGGTAATGCTGCCCTGACCAATTGGTCTTTAAGATTTTTGCTTTTCTTAAAAGCAAAGAGCGGAGTTTCCCAGTTTAGAGGACCTGAATTCAAAATGTGCCAGTTCTTTTTTATACATTGTTTTACACGGTTAGATATGGCAGAGAAAGTAGTTACACATACTATTTTTTCATTGGTCTCTTTTGGTTTGGGCTCCAGAAGAGTGTCACGGGGACAGTACCAGGCTCTCTTCATAGAGTTTTTTATCAAGCGTCATGGGTAGCCTCTAAACCTAAGCTTCTCAGATAGGGTATTTGCCTCAGTGAAATAATCCTCTTTCTTAAAGCAATTCCTTCTGAGTCTGAGGAACTGCGAATAAGGAAGACTGTCCCTAAGTTCCCTTTGGATGACAGCTATTATAGCTCAGGAGGGTGTTCCTTTCTGTTGGTTTGCGAAACAGGGATGTGTATAGAGTCCCCTCATGATGTTGAATGGTCAGGTCTAGGAAGGGGATACTGTCTTTGTTGTAGAATAAAGTAAATGTAAGGCCATTACAATTGTTATTAAGCCAGTGTGTTAGCCCTGGGAAATCCTCAATGGAGCCGCCCCAAATTAAAAAGATGTCGTCTATGTAGCGCTTCCAGGTGTGTATACCCTGATGGAATGGGTTACTACTAGACAAAATGATATGGGTTTCCAGCCAGTCCATGTATAGAATCGCCAAGGTGGGCGCAAAGATAGCCCCCATAGAGCAGCCGCGTACCTGCTGGTAATACTCTGAGTCATAAAGGAAAAAATTCTGAGTAAGACAAATCTCTAATAGTTGTATTATGAATATATATATATTATATATATATTATGAAGAGACAGTATCTGAATTCCACCGCATGTCTGGGTGTGGCTCAGTCTTAGAACCTCTGGGCCACTATGTTAATTTCTTTTTGAAGGATTTTGTGCCCATAACTGCTTGCTATATCAGAGATAGCATGCACATGATCAATTTGATTGAGAACTACTCTTTTGACCCCGAACATGAGACTCTATGCACATTAGACGTAGAGTCTCTATATACAAATATCCCACAGAAAGACTCACTACTTGTAATGAAAAGCATACTAGAAAAGCCGCAAAACTGGGTTGCTGAAGTTGCTCAAGATGAGTGGGTGGCTTATTTTAAGCCCCAATATGCAAAAACCGTAGAATCAAATTCAGATCCTAGAGCAGAGGTTATATATACCCCCTTTTTTGAAGATGCATTTAATATCGGGGATGTAGATTATGCCCTAGATTCTGTGGTAACTGGGAGGGCGCCAGGTATAGATGGCGTTCCAGCAGATACTTTTTTGCACGATAGAGAATCTTGGGGGAGGTATATACTCGTGTTGGCAAATATAATAGCAAAAGTAGCACCCATACCCGAATCGTGGAATGGTGCGGAAATTATACCAGTTTTTAAAAAGGGGGATAAGTCACTCAATGGTAATTACCACCCAATCAGTCTGATCAATACCATGCAAAAGATCTTTAGTAGACTGGTTTTAAATAAAGTGCAGGAATGGGAGCACGAACGGAATATTTTATCACACCTCCAAGCAGGATTTAGAGCCTGTATTAGTACAGTCGACCGAGTACTACACTTTGCAATGCTCTATTGGAAGACTGTTCAACTAGGTGGGGGTAGTTTATATGCTGACTTTATTGATCTATTGGTCAGGAAGCTGGGTGTCTACGGAGGCTGATTTGCTTCGAGCTATTTGAACGGAGACGGCCGATCCGTTATTCAATCAGAGCGTCTTAGCGCAAGGGATTGGAATCCAATAGACGCTAACACCGGGTGATTTCTAGAGTACACAAGACCCCGACCACCTATATACATAAAGACAGTGACCCTGGTCCTACAAGCCACATTGTCCTGCAACTGATTCATTTGGGTTACTCACAAGTGTAGACAGCTTGTCTTTTTGGTCCTGATGAGAACTCTATAAACCAGCTGCAGTTCAAAACGCGTCGACCAGCTATTTTTCCAGCCATAAGATTGTGTAAACATTAGCCTCAGAAAAATTTAAATGAGATGACATTTTTTGGATTCAATTTTCTATGGCATTGTAAAAAGAATTGAGAAAAAAGTCTGATAATTGTAAATATATTTTTTGTTGTATGTGGTGATTGTGTGGAGTGGTTGTGACTGAAGGTGAGAGAATCTGGACTTTGGAGTGCCTGAGAGTGTATTGTATGTTCTTGAATTTGTACATTATATGTGTTTTTAATGTTGCAATTTTGTGAAAAATGGAAAAAGTACAAAATTGAGTGAAAAATGTGACATTTTGAATAAATAATAATTTCAATTTGATTAACTCAGACAGAAAAATTAGTCTACTTCACTTTTTGTTTTTTGTCAATTAGTGTATGGCCATTAAGAAAGAAAAGTAGTTACAGTACTTGTATTTATTTTGTTATTTAGTTCTCAGAGGCTTTGCCTTACTTTGGGAGCCCAAACCCAGTGGTGTTGCTGATGTTTATTGATCTATGGGCAGCTTTTGATCTTGTTCCACGCTCGATCCTGTGGCTTGTCTTAAATGATATGGGTATGCCTTCTGCCCTTCTTTCACTAATGATTAAACTCCATGAGCATAATTTTGGCCAGATTAGATGGGGTCCTCCTGGAAGTGTTACCAGCAAGTTTCCAGTCGAAAGAGGGGTACAACAAGGCTGTGTGCTAGCCCCAACCCTGTTTTCTCAATACAATAATGATGTGGCCAAAGTACTGATTGAAGCTAATGTTGATGCCCCAACCGTAGCAGGTGCGAAAGTACCTATTTTAATGTTTGCCGACGATTGTCTAATTATTTCCAAGACCCCAAGTGGATTACAAAAAGCATTAGGCATTTTTGAAGATTTTAGTACCAACCGAGGTCTGGAAGTAAATGTTTTAAAATCTAAATTCATGTCTTTTAATCATTATAAATCATATAAGGGCAATGTACTCATGAATAAATTACCCCTCGAGCAAGTTAAAGCGTTTAGCTACCTGGGTGTTAGTATCCAACATGATTTGCGATGGAACCAACAGACAGATTTGGCAACGCTCAAGCATCGCCAATTGGCTGGAGCATTGAGCAAAGAGCATGCTAAGTCACTAACAAAACCAATGGCCCCTGCTCTTCGCGTTTATAACGCAATGGTGGTTAGCTCAGCCCTTTATGGCATAGAGATTTGGGGATTTGAGAACCTAAGTAAGATGACTACATCTGAAAATAGGTTTCTACGCAATCTTATTAATTTACCCCAGAGTACCCCTATGTGTCCTGTTTTTTTATGATTTGGGTATGAGACCAATTGAACTTATTGCTAACTTGCGACCAGTATTATACTGGAGGCGCCTATGGTCAACTCCCGAATTAAGAATATTTGCCTCAGGACTCCTGGATATAATTAAAAATGATACTTTTCATAAAATCAAATGATTATCTGTAATTGGTGGGATTCTTATAGAGTTAGTATTGCAGGAGCTGTGGGAGGATCCACTCAATGCTAGGATCCCATCGAAAAAGGTTTTAAAGGGTATATACAGGGGAATGGTAGCTTCAAAAGCTTTTAGAACTACTGCTCCACTTTCATTTACAGGGGTCTTCTTGGATTTTAAAGATGAGATTATTTTAGAAACCTTCTGGGATGAGATAGCAAAGCCATTGGATAGAAAGCTCTATTTCCAACTAAGAATTGGTAGCTTACCTATTAGAGCATTCACATCTAGGTGGTCAAATGGTAGAATTGCTTCATGTCCCTGTTGTCCGGCCCCCTTGGAATCAACTAGCCACATACTATTTGGGTGCCTTGCGTACTCTGCCCCACGCAGAGCATGGTTGCGCCCAATGTGTAAATTATTGGGCACCAGGAGTGGAGTGGTAGCTACTAGAATTATCTGCACAAGAAATAACCCTCCTGTGTATGTTGCAGTGGCTAAGATCTTAGGATGGTCCTGAGCTATTAGGAGTAAAGTGATGAAGGGGTGATTTGGCCATATGTGCTTTTGTGGTAATCTGTTGTATATAGTGTATTATAACTATTATGATTATGAATTTTATGCCCTTTTTTAACAATTGAGATGAATTGTATTTTAGATATTATGAATTTCATGCGTTTAACTTCTGAGATTAATGTTATGTATTTTATGCTTTTATGACATTTGTCGAATAAAGCTTGCTTGACTTGACTTGATGATGTTTTGTTATCTAAGACCCCAGTGGCCTGTAGAAAATGAGGAGTGCTTTTGGGTAGTTTATGGTTTCTAAAACAATGGTGATTATTAAATCTAAATCTTTCACTATGATGTGTGGTGACAAACCAATAAAATGTAGAACCTTTTAAATTGATAACACTGTAAATACCAGAGTTATTTCCTTCTGCCACCTGGGAGTCCTATTTATGAGTAACGGCTCCTGGGCCCAACAGATTTTAAATGCTACAGCAAGAATGAGCAGAGACTCAAATGGGATTTTTATGTTTTTGCCGGCCCACCAAATAGATGGTAGAGATTTCCAAGGCCAGAGGGGTGACTAGTGCTACTTATTGGGCTGGCCTCTGGGGCCTGTAAGCCATTGGTAGTTGAGGAAAACAGTTTTCTAAAATGTTTACTCTGTACACCAGTCTGTGCCTCACCCTGAGTGTCCATCGAGAGGTGGGTTTACAGTATTTAGAGGATCTGATTTTGGTTAAGAGCTCTATTACTTTGGTTTTCAATATGGTCAAAAGAGGAAACCAGCTTTACCTAATCAATTATTCTAGATTGTCTAGCACGGGATAAGGTTTTTTGTCTTCCCTGGCTAGCATATACACCTTCCTTTCTTAGCACTTTATTGAAATCAATGTGTGGCCAGACCCCATTCAAGTGTTATCTGTTATCAAGAAATCTATCACAGATACTTTTCTTCAACATAGAACAGAACATCGTGTGGGTATTGAGAAGAAGAAACTGGATTCTATTTATTTTGTTATTTAGTTCTCAGAGGCTTTGCCTTACTTTGGGAGCCCAAACCCAGTGGTGTTGCTGATGTTTATTGATCTATGGGCAGCTTTTGATCTTGTTCCACGCTCGCTCCTGTGGCTTGTTTTAAATGATATGGGTATGCCTTCTGCCCTTCTTTCACTAATTATTAAACTCCATGAGCATAATTTTGGCCAGATTAGATGGGGTCCTCCTGGAAGTGTTAGCAGAAGTGCATTCTATTTATCCCTTTGTTTTGTGGAGGGCTCTCAAAATTATTTATCCTGGGTTACTAATATCCAACACTGTTTTGTTCTGACCAGGTTCAGACCTGGTATTGTGCATCATCTGGTTGCTTTTCCTATTATGAATTCCTGCCACTCAGTCTCGACTCCATGGCCATGAGATGGCATGAGCAAACAAAGAATGCTGCACTTCATGTTCTTCTGCAATTTATATTCCCATTATAAGGGCTACTCACTCAAACCAATGTTTGTTGCACAGAATATCAGAAATCATAAAGATGCTCTAAATTGTTTGCTTGCTCTGAATAATCTTCGAGTATGTTTTAATGTTGCACTTTTTATCTTGCAAGCCATGAATTTGGGAAAAGTGTCATGTATGAGATATATTTTAAGTAATGGCATATCTCAATGGATATAAGGCAATGATGGTCAACCTATTAATTTATTATGTGGATTAGCTGCAATTGTTTTAACATTGTATTTATCTCATGTTTTCGTGTACTTTTATGACTATTATTAACTTGCCGAATAAAGTTTTGAACCACATTCTTTGGATGTAAATATTACATGAATATCCAGATATTCTAGCATTGAGCCAACCCTCCTGGACCTATGCTGAACACCCCTTTAGTTGAATTAGGATCAGTGGTTTACAAAATAAAGGGTGGCACAGGATAAGGTTTGTTGCTGGGGGAACTGTGTCATGTAACGTTTACATAAAAATAGTAACTATCCAACTACCCTCAAGCAAAAAGGATAAGGGGAAATGAAAAAATAGTTTGAAAGGCCTAGTCGGCAGAGAGCATGTGGGATTCCAATCTTAAAAGAAATGGGCAGATTAGGCAATCCATGGTGTCCATACTTGATCTGAACATCCCTGTGTTGACAACATACAGGTGATGGAGCACCTATGTGAGAAATAGGACTCCCTTCCTTTCCCTACCCTTCCCTTCCCTTCCTTCCCATCTCGCCCTGTAGGCGCACAAAACAGCCGCACCACTCTGCGCTGCACCACAAATGCCTATCATGATAAAGCCCATGGTGAAAGGCATCACAACTGAGATAGTGTGGGAATGAGGAAGGATGAGAGATGGAGCTTAGTTGCTAGGACTGGAACTTGAGAGATTGAAGTCCCAATTACAAACTGCCCCATGGGCCTCATTATTTCCCAAATGCAATAAATAATGCCAATTATGATTTGTGTCCTCAAAATAGGGCATGGAATTGGCTCTTTTTTTACCCATTAAATGTCGGGAGGTTTGACCTGCTGACATTTACCCAGTAAGGATCGGACTGTCGAATTTGTTGTTGGATTTTTCCAGCTTGTGAATAATTCTGCATGTGCGAATTTTATGATGCACTAATAATTGAGGACAAATGATGTCATTGTACAGTTTTTCCATTGTGAGTGTGAGTGTTCTTACTCAAACCTTCAGTTGAAAAAGAAACTATCTTCAAAGAAGGCGCAAATCAAGGTCTAGAAATGTGAACCTTCTGGATGTGGCCCTGTTTGTATACACAATTAGGCCTGGGTGTTGAACTCCGCTCCGTTTGTGGAGTTTGCAGAGTTTTCCGCACTCCGCTTTCAGAAAAACTCTGCTCCATTAAGTTGGTGAGTGCAAGCATTGAAAATTCAATGCTAGACCACCTCCCAGAAAGATAAAAGCTCCAGCATCAGTATAACAACTATTCGAGCGGCAGGAAGAAGCAGCACCCTCTTGTGCTGTGCATGGTGCAGTTTGTGCTGATTTTCCAGTGTATGCCAGTGTGGGACAAACCCCCAGTGCTAACAATCAGCGTGAATGGCGTGACCTTTTGCACTCCGCTGCTTGCAGGACTCCGTGTAGTACGGCAGAGGTTTTTGGTCACTACATGGAACTCTACGAACTCCGCCCAGGCCTACTTACAATAGGCTCTGGCTATGTTCATGTTATTAGTACGGTAACCGAACCACAGTAAAAGGGTCCATTTTTAAACACCGGAAAAAAGATGCATTTCCAACCCTCAAGCTGCCTTCTCTAGCACCTGAGGGTGTAAATGAGACGCTCCGTGGTGGGTGATCTATGGTACAAGTGCCATCTATTATTGGGCTGGAAACTGATAGCTATGTTGACACTGCAGGATGGCTGCTCTCTGTGGACTCAGGTGGTGGACTGGCCGAGAATGAGGAGGAGGAGGAGCCTACCTTGACGAGTTTGCCACTGTTGCTGCCCTCTGCTCACCGCTTGCCGCTGCTCTCCTCCGCTCCGCTTTCGGTTGAGCTGACAGGTTGAAGCTGTGAACTTTGATCAGGACCCGGATAAGGATAAGGACAAGGACCCGGTGCCGGAGTTTGACGTTGCTTGTAGCCTGGAGCCGAGTTTGAGACTGGTTGAGCCCGGAGCCTCGGGTGAGTTAAGCATATCTGCGCTCTTGTGGTGGCGTGGTGTAGTGGGTTGCATGCGATGCAGTGCAGGCGTGGTGTGGCTGTTTCTGCCTTCGTGCCCTGCCCGCTGTTACCGCTGCCGTTACCGCTGCCATCGCTGCTTATTGCTCCTCCTCTCCTCCACTCTTATGCCCCCCACTCTTTTTGCTCCCTCACTCTCTTTGCTCTCGTTACCCCGGCCTCTGGCTCCCATTTTAATCTTGTCACCTTGCTAACTGCCTGCCACTTGGGTGACAAGTGGAGTATAGTGGAGACTGTGGGCAGCGGTCAAAGTTGATTGGCCCCAGGGGCTCATGGGGGCACTGGGACAGCCTCCTCAGGCCAGGGAGACCTGGGATGGACACTACAACAAGGCATGGAGCAGAGTGAGACGGCGAGATGCGGGGTCAGTAGTGATCAGAGTGGTTGGAGGGTGGCGAGAGGTGGCGAGAGGTGAGAGGTGAGAGGTACTGGTATTGGGGCACCCTCTACCCCTGCCGCCACTCCTTTCCTGCTTTTCGACTCCTGCTCCTTTGTCACACGCCACCTGTCTCCTACTCCGGCGCCCTCTTACGACCACTAGGAAGAATTGCGCTGTGGAAAATTTAGCTGAAGCCATCTTGTTTCTGTCTGCCATGTGCTCAGCACGTGCTGTTTACTTCTTCACTGTTGTGTACCCTTGTGCTCTGTTTAAAGGACTGGCTATACTTAGACTCTGCTACTTTGCACATGGGCAGAGGAATCTGTAACTGTCCATGCATATGTTTTAGTCTGCAACTGCTAGCTCCTCCTTTCCTGTTGACTGTGCATTTCTGTATGACCATCTATGTATGTAACTCTCCTATGTTGGCTTGTACCACCCTTGTTTGAGCCCCTGTGTGGGTATAAAACACCCATGGTTCTTCTGTTCCTTGTGCTACTTCATATGCTACCGAAGGGTGTTGTGTGAATGTAGTTTCACCTCATGAGGTTTTTTATATCTTTTAACTTTTCAGTTTCCAAGCCAACTTCTATTTACTTGTCTGAGAACTTGTGTGCAGAGAAGGGTGAACCCCTAGCACTGGTAGGCCTGCCTGAGGCCCACCTCTACAGCCCCTCTGTTCAAGGATTAAGGACCAAGGACCAGGGATCAACTATGCGGACAAGGAATGCGGATGTAATTCAGCCCCATGTCAATTACCGCCCTCATATATCTGTGAGACGACAAAAGGCTAAGATGTTGTATCCCCCAGGCAAAGTCAGTGTAAGAAATGGTTTGACCTCACAGGATGGGCAACAACTGAGAGAGGATCAATCAAACCCTCCTTCAACATTAAGGATAAACATAAATACAAACACAAATATAATCCAAAATCTGGGTAAGTACGCTGCAACTGACAACAGCAACAGCAACAGCTATTTCCAACAATTGCCTAAATCAGGCAACTCCAGAAACCGTGGGAAAACAGCTGATATATCCCATTATGCAACTAGCACCAAAATCATCAAAATCATTGCTAATACATTAGCATACGCTGGAAAATTTGATACTATGAATCAAAGCTCCTTACTGATTGCACCACTTTCACCAGAAATTATCATAGTTAAGTGCGATAGCGCACAAGCAAAAGAAAATGCAATTGCTTGCTTCACCTCAATAACTCGGGAATCAGCATATCAGGGCCCTTAAATTTAGACAGTGGTCCCACAGAAGTTCCCCCTACCCCTGACCCAGAGAAAAGTGAGACAGGCAAGGAACTTCAGGCTAGATGTAGGTAATTCCAATTTACAGACTCTTAAATACCGAATTTTACCGATTCAGTATTTAAGAGTCTGTAAATGGGAAGGGGGCAGATTTAGGTAATTTTAAAATCTGAATTACCGAATCTGTAAAATTCGGTATTTATCGATTCTGTAAATACAGAATCGTATTTCCCATTGATTTCTATGGGCTTTGAAGCCCATAGGAATCAATGGGAAATACCGATTCTGTATTTACAGAATCGGTAAATACCGAATCCTGCAAGGGTGCAGGGGGTGTCACTTTGACACCCTCTAGCACCCCAAGTACAGGCTTGTGTGCAATGTGGCAAACACACATGCCCTAAGGGCATGTCTGTGTGTCACATTGCACAGGTGTACATGCACAGATGTGCATGCACACCTGAATTTGGTATTTTACCACACAATAACATTGTGTGGTAAAATACCGACTCTTAAGGGCCTGTGGCACTGTAAACTGTGCCACATACATTTGTAATTACAGAATCGGTATATTTACCGATTCGCTAATTTTCAGAATCGGTAATTTTACCGAATCGGTAAATATACTGATTCGGTATTTTTCAGCCCTCTACATCTGAAAACCCTAATACCGGTCGGAAATGGCTGAAATCGTCCGTTTCCGACCGGTATTAGGGCTCCTACATCTGGCCCTTGCTTCTCTAACTCGATACACCACGGTCATTACGGATAAGTGTATATCTCTGAAACCCCAGCTGGAACCCCGTGCTTTTCCTTTTATGCCGACTGAACTTGGGGAAGAGGACTTTTAATTATAAGAGAGGTCTGACCCAGACCCAGATCTAGACCAAAGCCCATTAGGCGCAAATGATCCATGGCCGTCCGACTTGCCCACAACAGAAATGAAAACCAGTTTAGGGCCGCAAAAAATAGAACACCATCTTGCACTAATTAATGAAGCTTTGATTTCAATGGCACATGCAGCCATAATGCATGCAGATAAATTAGACACTCAAATAAACATCCTACAATTAGTTGCCAGCCTGATCTCTGGAGTGGATTCAAAACAGGAACATTTAAACTCCCTGATACGCAGATTCCAGGCAAACACAGATGCAAAGGTAATACCAAACAACTGCAGGTGGTCCCGAATACTGCAGACCTTGGACAAAAATTCCCAGAAATAATGAGCACCCTAGGTACGGACCACAAGAGTGAGGTCAACAGGTGGACGAGCAATACATCACGTCCCCCCCTCCATAAGCCAATTCAGAGTCCAAATACGAAGACTACTCATAAAGAAAAAAGCACAATAAAAGCCACAAATGTCCCACCAGGGCTAAAGGGAGACTAATCAAACAAAATAGGAACAAGAGTCCCGCAGCCCATGCAGGACCCACAGCAATGGCCACAGGATAATAGAGATAGCTCAGAAAAAATGCAGGAACCTTCAGGAGCAAAGAAAACAGCCTCAAACGCCCAATGAGTGCCAATAGCCCGGCTTTGAAGCTAAACTCGCAGTCCAAACTACAATCATGCCTCACTACCGATATTGGCCCTGGAAAATTAGATGATCAAACATCATCACCTCTAGCACTCCAACCTTTATCCAGGAAAAACAAGAAAAAAATGAAAAACTCGATACACCACGGTCATTACGGATAAGTGTATATCTCTGAAACCCCAGCTGGAACCCCGTGCTTTTCCTTTTATGCCGACTGAACTTGGGGAAGAGGACTTTTAATTATAAGAGAGGTCTGACCCAGACCCAGATCTAGACCAAAGCCCATTAGGCGCAAATGATCCATGGCCGTCCGACTTGCCCACAACAGAAATGGAAACCAGTTTAGGGCCGCAAAAAATAGAACACCATCTTGCACTAATTAATGAAGCTTTGATTTCAATGGCACATGCAGCCATAATGCATGCAGATAAATTAGACACTCAAATAAACATCCTACAATTAGTTGCCAGCCTGATCTCTGGAGTGGATTCAAAACAGGAACATTTAAACTCCCTGATACGCAGATTCCAGGCAAACACAGATGCAAAGGTAATACCAAACAACTGCAGGTGGTCCCGAATACTGCAGACCTTGGACAAAAACTCCCAGAAATAATGAGCACCCTAGTTACGGACCACAAGAGTGAGGTCAACAGGTGGACGAGCAATACATCACGTCCCCCCCTCCATAAGCCAATTCAGAGTCCAAATACGAAGACTACTCATAAAGAAAAAAGCACAATAAAAGCCACAAATGTCCCACCAGGGCTAAAGGGAGACTAATCAAACAAAATAGGAACAAGAGTCCCACAGCCCATGCAGGACCCACAGCAATGGCCACAGGATAATAGAGATAGCTCAGAAAAAATGCAGGAACCTTCAGGAGCAATAAAAACAGCCTCAAACGCCCAATGAGTGCCAATAGCCCGGCTTTGAAGCTAAACTCGCAGTCCAAACTACAATCATGCCTCACTACCGATATTGGCCCTGGAAAATTAGATGATCAAACATCATCACCTCTAGCACTCCAACCTTTATCCAGGAAAAACAAGAAAAAACTGAAAAAGTTAAACAAAACAAAAAACCACAAAAGAAATCCAAAAGGGACCATCAAGCATTGGCTTGTGCCAGAAAAACATGAAAACAAAGATTATAGAAAGGAAAATCTGAATGCTGTGGCCCCATACAAAAATAAATACTGCTGATTAAAACAGAGGCACACAAATTTACGGTGCAATTATCTCTGAAACACCTACTCATAGCACTTTAGGTAACTCAAGCAGGAATTCGATTAAAACTCTGTTCATAACGTCCTCCGCGCCCAGTGACCAGTTGTCCAACCCACATGGCCCACAGATTGAAGAGCAACGGCAAGATAACATAAACAAACTTGCCCAGCACAGCAAATAGCCCACAATGAGCCTCAATTTGCAAACACATTTAATGACCAACGGGAGGGGAAAATCGCCCAAGTAAGTCTTAATGACTGTCCATCCGCCCCAGACCGCACTTCCAACCTCAGGAGTGATTTGCAACTCTGCATCTCAAGCCCAAATTGGCCCGGGGGGGTGAGGCGGGGGTGCAACTTGCACTCTGTGAAAATCCAACTTGGAATTTAACAGAGTCTCTGGAACTACCAAGGTTCCTTCCAACTTACTCAACCACTTACCCCCAGGCCACGCCACAGGCCGAGAAAATCATTACGTTTTGTTATATCCCGAATACACCTCGCAGGGGAATTGGGATAGCCTCAGTAGTGGAAACCTTCTGAAGCTCTGCAAAAATATTCCGGTCCGGGAAAACATCAAAACAACTGATATTGAGTTGGTGGCGTTTTTCGGTCCAGGTCTGAGCAAATTAAACGAAACAACTGAGATAACGTTCTCCAACTCGATCATGGCGGACATTTTGAGAGGGTACAAAACGCAACTGGACAAATGGGGCATAAAACTCAAGCCCCCCACCTGTCACCAAATATCCAGAGATTTTGAAAAATAAAGTGCCATGCGCTCAACAGGAAGAACAAGATCTGAATAGACAGAAATGGATGAACAGCAAACACCCAACCCTATTAACTACTTGATCAATTTTACATGGCTCCATAGGTGGCACACAGGCAACACAGCGGATCAACAATTCAATTCAAATCACCAAACATGTAGATGGAGGTAATTGCTCATGTTCAACCAAGGGGAACAGCATCAAAGATTGGTCCTGGCTCCCACTGGCTTTAAACTCTAGCTCCTAACCGTAGAACCTTATTGGGCAATCAACTGATACATTCAAAGACCACCTACGCCCTAAACATCGGCTGTGTTCAGCACAGTAGACCCATTGAGAACAATTAAATGATGGCAAAGCAGGGACCTGCTTTGCCATCATCAAAGGACTCAGGAAGTTTTTCGATCTACTTCCACTGGAGGCCAGGAAGACGGTAACAGTGGCCTTAGTGACGTCGGGAATAGACTAACGTAACAGTCTATATGCAGGGACCACCAAAACCACCACCCATAAGCTTCAAATGGTGCAAAATGCAGCAGCCAGGCTAGTTCTTAAATGGCTGAAGAAATCATCTGCAACATCGGCACTTAATATACTGCATTGGCTACCAATCACCAAGAGGGTCCTTTTCAAAATATTGATAATTACCTTTAAAGCCACCCATGCCCTAGGACCAAAATACTTACAACGGAGATTTGCCAGATACCATCCTTCACGTAATCTCCGATCGTCTAGTTCGAACTTGTTGTCGGTCCCCACTTTCAGGCTTAGCACGAGAGGTGGCAAACCACTCCCAGTACTTGGAGCTAAAGCTTGGAATACTCTCCCCCCCTCTCTACGTGCATTAGACAATGAAAAAGAATACAGAAAGGGACTAAAAACCTGGGTTTTTAAGCTACAGGACACTTGCGCTAGAGCCCTAGTGTAACAGTTGGATGTGTCCTCACCTACATCCAACCTGTTTCCTACATCTCTGGATCAGTATCTGGCGCCTAGATGCTCCTTGGAGCGATTGCTGCGCGTTATAAATGCTCTGTTACATTACATTTCATTACATTACATAAATGTAATGACCTGGAACGTTGCAGGGATACATAAAGTTTTGCAAAGTCCAGGTGATGAGTTTAGGCCTCAGCCAGGCCCGCAGATGCAAAAGGTTCGCTCTTCTGTACACAAGTAATCCTCAGACTATGTAAGAATTTGGCACGGAAGCTAGAAATACAAAGACAAAGTTTAATAAACCTTTAAAGGTGGTACTACAGCCCACACAACACCCTTCTGTATTGTACAAGGTAGCACAAAGAACATGGATACGCGGTCCCCTTTTATACACAAAGAAGGGGGTTCATAAATGGGCGGTTACAGCAGAAGAACATGATTTACAACCATGTAAGGACATTTCTTGAACATGATCAATACATGGGTGGAGGGAATGGTCTCGCAAAGCCCCCTGAATGCACATTCCAATCCCCTCTAATCAGAAACAGATGTTACACGTACTGAGCATACGCTAGATAGGCTAGAACTATTTATAGCTTGTTGCTGGGCAAACTCCAGGGGTGATGGTCAGTGAGGTAGGACTTGCCTCGTGGCGAGCACATGGCACGATGTAGCCTACAAGATGGAGGCTAGAAAACAAAATGGAGTCTGGCCGTAAAGTAGTGAAACATAAGAAAACTACCTTGAAGACGCTAGAATATGTCTTCAGCGGATGCTTAACATTTATCGCTATTTTATTTACAACAGACGACCCTTTCAGCATTTGCTGAAGACATTCGGTTTCTTTGGATAGTCTAGATACTCATCGTTTATATCGATGCTCATCATGTCCGCTATCTCTCTAGTTATGGTTTTCTTATGGGTAGCATCCGCAACAGTCTGTTTATTTGGCACACAAAATGAAATGCATAACGAACATATCATGGAACTACATTGGATGCACACACAACAGGTGAACAATATGCCAGCAATTATGCACAGTCCAGTGAGGATCTTCCAACCCCATGTGGAGATTAGGGTCCAAAACCACCCAGAGAACGTCCAAGACCCATTTTCTTGATGTATATCTGCTGCAATTTTATGCAACTTATTGATAGCTTTGTATACAGAAGGAGTGTGATCAGGTATAAAAACACAACAACTACTTCCAATAATTCTACAAGCTCCACCTCGGTCCGCTAACATAACATCAAGGACCATCCTGTTCTGTAACGCAACAACCCTAGTAATCTGTAGCTCTTCAGTAAGGTTCCCTAGTGCTGCTGCAGTTTGATTAGTAACAGCCTCCACTACTCGCGTTAATCGTCGTATCTTTCTGCTATTCAAGGCTGGCCCCACAAAGAAGAACAATCCTAAGTTAAAATCTATATACTGTTGTAGACTAGTGTCTGTCTGGTCTACTTCATCCACAGATAGAGTTCGTTTGAACCTATTTACAGTTACATTGTTCAACAATTTCAAATCCTTGTGATAAGATGCTGGTGCTAAGAATACAGGTGGCAATAGGAATGATACATAACATACTCCAGGCCATCCAGCAGGTAATCGATAATAACCCTTCTTCCCACATACAAAATAAGTGTTATGTGAAGCAAGAAAAGCACTGTTATTGAAAACTTTGGATGTTTAACACGACAATACAATCACTAACACCCACAGGAATATGGCCTACACTTTGTACACACCAATCAGCCTGTGCTTGGGCCACAGAAATTACAAATTTTTCCTGTCCAGCAGTGTCTCTGGTGTTCGTGAAGATATATGGAGTTGATGCATTGTCCGGCTTGTACTCTTCCCATTCCCATATAGTTCCATTGGCTTGGGGATAGCCATCTTTATCTTGGTGACATTCTTTGTTCAGTTTAAAGATCAATCGTCCCACAGTAGGTTTTCTCGTAGCAAAAAGCAAAGTGTACCATGCTCTACAAGAGCCATTATGTGAAAAGGGAAGTGGTATGAACGGTGTTACCCCTTTCTTTTGGTGCGCTGGCATCATTCCACATATCCAGCAGTCTGTGGCATTTGTAGCAACGTGGGTATGATGCAACATCTGTCTAAAAGTGTTATTCAGGTAAGACTGTCGATGCTTCAATTCTTGATAAGGGAGTGTATAAAAGAAATGCTCATCGGGGACTGGAGTAGAAACAACATACAGTTCACGGGCAGGAGCTTTCTCCTCAACAAACCACATGGCTGTAGCAATGACTGCTATGACAAGAATGAACCCTACAGAACCAAAAACTTTCTTTTTATGCATTTCAACCAAAAGTCACAGTATCTTCCTGTTTCTAAAGTGTTGTCGGAACTCTTACCCCTAGGTAGCCATTGTTTTCTTCACCATCGGGCCAAGACAGGTGTCACTACTCTAATGCATGGCTGATCCCCCCCCCCCTTGCCTCATCGGCTCTCCGTTTCACAAACCTAGGGACCGTTCCGACAACTTCACACAATCGCAGATTCTTTTCTTGGTCGCAGGTCGTATCTCCTCGATGCAGGCGTTGTTTGGTCCGGGAAGAACTCCTCAGAATCGTCAGGTTCCACAGCACGGCCTTTGTCTGTAGTCAGGATGTCTTGATGGTCTGTCAGCACAGCAGACTCCACCAGGTCAGGTTGTACCTTCCGACAATGAACTGAATGAATCCAATTTTTCCGATTCGTCACTCGCACTGCTGTTCTTGTGGCCAGAAGAACTTGTTCAGGACCACACCATCTCGGCTCCAGACTATTCGACCTCTCAAAGGATTTTACGAGAACAAAATCGCCAGGCCGGAGGTTGTGACCTTCTCCTGTGGACCGATCAGGGAGTGCTTCTCGAACCTGTTGGTGAATAGAAACCAAACTATCAGTTAATTGTGCCAAATAGTCATTCATTAAAACACAAGGTACATCATACACTGAACTCGGTTTGGGCACCCCCCATATATTCATGGGGCGCCCAAAAACAATTTCATAAGGTGTCAAGCCTGTTCGAGAGTGTGGTACCGATCTGATAGACAACAACGCCAAAGGCAAAGCATCTGGCCAAGTCAAAGAAGTGGAGGCCTGTATTTTTCCAATTTTCAACTTCAGAGTTCAATTGTACTTCTCCACCAATCCTGCTGATTGCGGGTGGAATACTGCATGGAACTTTTGCACAATGCCTAATCCCTTCAGTACATACTTAATAACGTCCGCCACAAAATGGGGCCCGTTATCACTCCACAATAATCTGCAAACACCAAATCGAGGAAAAAATTCCTTCAAAAGCACCTTAGCAGTAGTCATTGCAGTATTGTCCTTAGTAGGGTATGCTTCAATCCATTTACTGAATGCACAAACCACAACCAGAACGTACTTCAGATTATTACAGCGTTCCAGCTGGATGTAATGCATTTGCCATACTTCAAAGGGTGCAGTGGGTGTTGCAAATCCTCCTGCCGGATTTCGCGTCCTTTTTCCTGGATTATATTTTAGGCAAATCATGCAAGTCTGTACTACTCTCCTAGCCGTGCTAGCAATCTCTGGATGCTCCCAGTCTTGTGCAAGCAATTTCACAATCGCTGAAGCTCCAACATGTGCTAGTCCATGTGCCATCTGAACCATAGGTTGCACGAAGGCTGTAGGCAACTTCCACCTATCCATCTGCTTATTCCTCCAGCAGCCTTCATCGTCCAATTCTCCATCTTTGGACCATTGCTCTCGTTCCTTATTAGCAGCAGTCTTTTGCATCTCTAACACCTTCTCCCTTGCATCATGCCACCGTTCAGCTTGTGACTTAACGACATACATAGAAGTGGAACCAGGCTGCATCGCAGTTTCTCGTGCCACTCGATCTACGAAGGCATTTCCTTGTCCCACCTTGTCTGTCACTTTCTTGTGTGCACTGCATTTTACTATGGCTATTCTTCTAGGGAGTGTCAGTGCAGTCAGAAGCTGGTGTACTAGCTCTCCATACATAATCTGAGTTCCGTGTGATGTCAAAAAGCCCCTTTCCTTCCAGAGCAGGCCGAAATCGTGCGCCACTCCAAAAGCATAGCGGCTATCAGTGTAAACATTCACACATAATCCTGTGCTAAGCTCACAAGCACGTATCAGTGCTATTAGTTCAGCTGCCTGTGCTGATTTCTGTGGTATGTGGGCTGTCTCCACTATCGTGTGTAATGTGGTAATTGCATAGGCCGCAGAAGTGGTTCCATCTGGTAACTTTAAACAAGACCCATCCACCCACAGTTCTCCATCCACATCTGCGAAGGGTGTGTCTTGTAAATCAATGCGACCCTTTGTCTGTTCCTCAGTCACAAAGACACAGTCATGTGTCTCTTGTGCTTCAGGCCGGGTCGTTGGAAAGGGCAACAATGTGGCTGGGTTTAATGTTGCACATCGTTTCAAAGTTATGTGGGGGGCCAATAATGTCAGCTCATATCCTGTGAGACGAGCACTAGTCAGATGCTGCGTCTTTGTCTGATTCAAAAGGGCATCCACAGCATGGGGAACCAGCACTAACAGCTTGTGTGATAAGACAATCCCTTCACTCTGGCGTATTGACACAGCTGTCGCCGCAACTGAACGGAAACATCCAGGTAATGCTCAGGCAACAGGATCAAGTACTGCCGAGAAGTATGCACATGGGCGCTGCTTATCGCCGTGCATCTGCACTAACACTGACAACGCGCATCCATCTCTCTCATGCACATACAATGTAAAGGGCTTTGTGTAATCAGGGGTGCCTAATACTGGTGCTGAACAAAGGGCCTGACGTAATTAGTGAAAAGCATTCTCACATTCATCTGTCCATGGAAGGGGAACAGGGGTATCTTTTGTCAAGAGGGCTAGCAGTGGTTTGACTATGTGTGAAAATCCTAATATCCATTGCCTACAAAAGGAGGTAAGACCCAAAAAGGCTCGAACTTCTTTCTGCGTGGAGGGGACTGGCGTATCTAAAATGGCTTGAATGCGATCTGGTGTGAGCGCACGCCCCTCCTTAGACAAAAGGAGACCTAAGTAGATTACCTTTGGTCTACAGAATTGCAACTTCTTTTTCGATACTTTGTGATTGTGGGATGCCAAAAATGTAAGTAAGGACAGAGTGCATGTTTCACATTGCTCTGGAGTGTCGGCGGCCAGCAAGATGTCATCGACATATTGTATGAGCGCCACGCCATCAGATAAAACAAAGGAATCTAGTTGTCGTTTCAATGCCTGACTATAGATACTCGGACTTTCAGTATAGCCTTGGGAAACTCTACAAAATCTATACGATCTATTATTCAAAGTGAAGCCGAAAAGATATCGGCTGTCAGGATGAATAGGGATCGAAAAGAAAGCGTTCTTCAAGTCTATAACAGAGAACGTCGTTGTAGTTGGTGGGACCAAAGTGAGAAGTGTCGTAATATCTGAGACCACAGGGTATTGAGGTATCACAATCTTATTAACCTCCCTTAAATCGATAATAAATCGATAAACTCTGGTGTCAGTGTCCTTTTTCACAATCGGTAGGATAGGGCTGTTACACACATTGTAAGGGACTTCTTCGACCACCCCAACTTTAATCAAATCCTGCACTATTTGAATGAGCGCCTCCTCCCCCTCCTGTGAAATCCGATACTGAGGCAGGTGCGGCAGTACAGCTCCCTCCTTCACACTGATGTGTACCGGAGGGATGATCATTTGTCCCACATCAGTATCAGACGTAGCCCACAAAGATGCAGGCAGAGAGGCCAATGCAGCTTCTACCGTAATCAAATACACCCTCTCCGTGGATGGATAATTGTCATTCAAAATAACACGCACTCCTTCAGGGGAGCACCGTATCGTGGCTCGAAAATATTTGAGCATATCCAAGCCAACGATATTGTCAGGGGTATTCGGAGAAAGCAGGAATGGATATGGTGCAGCAAACTGATCAACATAAAGTGCAAGAGGTTGTGAAAGTGGGCTAACAGAGGGAGTTCCATCGAACCCTATTGACGTAATAGATGAGCCAGAAAGGGGAGCCCTCGGAACCAATTTTCTAGACAAAGCGCTACGAGTAGCTCCGGTATCAACCAGGAACTTATCAGTAGAGCCCAAAACGTGTGCTGTAACATAAGGACCCCTCTGATCTACTGGCACTTCAACTGGTTCCTTACCCCATCCTATGCAATCCTATGCAAACTGGGAATCATGTTGATCAGGAGGTGTATAGTCAGACATTTGATACTGATTTCGTCGATCAAAAACATTGGATCCCTCACGGGATCTCACATTCGAATCAAATCTAGCCCTGTCATTCGTGTTGGATCGAGGACCTGGAGAGTTTCCTCTACCCCTTGCAAACCCTTGCCCCCGATGAGTGCGTAGCACCGGGCAATCACATGCCCAATGTCCCTTCATTTTACAATACGCACATTGATCCCGGGCTACATCAGTACGACCCTGTGAAGGAGTCGAAAAATTCCTACCACCCCGGTCACTTCCTCTATGCTGCTGCCCATAGACTTGCGCTAACATAACTTTCGTTTTTAAATCTTTAGTTTTCTTATCCTCACTCCCTTTTGCTTCTAATTCCTGACGCTCGTAATACTGAGCCATCGTCAGGAGGGATGCTGGCGTCGAGGTGGTCCAAGAACTTTCACTCGCTTTTAGTCGAGCTGCAATACTTGGTAATAAGTTTGAAACATATTTATCAACAAAGAGATGGCGGTCCGTGTCGTCTGTAAGCGACTGACCGCTAAAGTCGTGAAATGTTTCTTCAAACCGTGTAAAGAAATCCGACACGGACTCATCTGTTTTCTGTTTGCAGGACGCTAACATAGTCCAATCAATCTTTTTAGGAGGAATAAGCGTTTTCAATTTAGTTACTATAGCAGCGGGAAGATCTAAAATCGCTTGGGGCGGTTTCTGCGCAGGTTTTCTCTCCCTATCTTCCTCCTCAAGGTCCCCCCATCTAGCTTTAAAAATCGTAAGATCATCCACTTTTCGAATCAACCTCCACATATCTGGTGGCATAATAAGCCCAAAGAACAAATCAATATCAGCTAAAGTCATAGTACAAGAATTCAGAGCCCCTTCAACTTCTTCATAAAACGCTGCAGGATTCTTTCGGGGATCGGATAGCGCTGCTTTTAATGCCATGACATCTGCTCTATTCCAAGGAGTATATACCCAATTGTAAATAAAATACCCTTGCGCATCAGGCGACCCCTTATCTGAACTAGTTCCCGCTCCCTTAGGGGGAGCGTACAACGGCGCTGCCTCCCGCATCGGTTTAGCATGCACGGTGTCGATCTTATCTGAATAAAAGATGGGTGACTGCTTCCCGGCGCCAGACAGGCCCGAAGATTCGTCGCTGGCCTTCCGTTTCCGTGCCTCTTCCCGGAGTCGTAACGTTTCATCCCGTAACGCAAAAAGTCGTCGAACAGCATTGGGCACCTGGGAAGAAGGAAAAAGACCTTTACGTAATTCTTTAGCATCAGCTACTACATCCTCTGGTTCAAAAACATTGGTGCACCACTTCATTGGAAAGAAAACTAACAAAATACAATCTTTCTCTATCCTCCCATTTTTCAAGATCAGTTAACACATCAGTCAAAGACACAGTATCCTTAATGACCCGATAAGCAATCTTACGAAGTTCAGTCATACGATCGGTCGATAACATAGACCGCGTATCCCTCTTCTGATCGGGCGTTCTGGAATCCGAGTCTCCTCCATGCGGGGCGGACGGGCCAGCGTAGGGCGGGGGTGAATGATCTAATAACGAAAAATCATCAACCGATTTATTAAGGACAGGATAAAGTGGCTGGCGAACAGGGTATTGGCCAGATATTTGCAATCGCCGTTCCTTCTCCTGTTTCTCCTCTAACTCCTTAGCTTCACGTTGTTTCGTCTCACGCGCCTTCTCACGCTCACTCTTTCGCTGCTCTTTCTCAATCAGTGCTTGCTCACGCTTCTCACGCTCTCGCACCTCTTTCACCCACATACGTATTCACTCGAACATATCTGGTTGCACTCTCCGCTTACACATACACTGCTCCACATACTCAATCTTCCTCAAATCAAACGATTCATACATAGGCCATCGCAACTCAGGATCCTTCTTGGTGTATTTCCTCCACAACGTGCTGTACATTATGGGGGAAAGACCAAACTTCACATACATGTCCCTATTCGGCGTCCCCTCTGGGGGAGCCGGCTGTGATTCTTCAAGTACCAACCGGTCATTTCCAAAACAGCAGCACCACTTACGAAGTGAGCTAAAAACGGGCATGTCTCAAAATAATGCAGAATATGCAATATTACAGTAAAATGGCACTTAAAACGTTGCGCTGTTCAAATTCAAAAATCAGGAGAAATGTCCCCACATTGCCCGCCTATATGGGTTGCACCTCATATATCACAATCAAAAACACATTCACAAATGACTAGTCAATTTCAAATTCAAACAAATTAGTCGGGGCAAGCGTATCCTAAAACTGCCTTGCCAATCAAGACTCAAAAGCTCGGGGCAAGTATCATACCACGATTCTTACCAATCAAGAGCGTCCAGATTCCAACTGCCAAGTTCTGAATTCGCCCAAACGGCCACTATACGGCAAACCGACAGAAGAGGTCTCAGTCGAGGACCGGCGCCACCCAGACGGTCAGATCGGAAGGGAAGGAAGAATACCTCGGGATGCCAGGACTAAAGGCGCCGCTGGCAGTGATCACGTCCCCGGCAAGGTTCCAATCCTTCGTCACGACCAGTCCTTCGAGCATCCGAGTCACCGATGAGCCCCACGTGACGGGCGCCAATTGATGAGTTTAGGCCTCAGCCAGGCCCGCAGATGCGAAAGGTTCGCTCTTCTGTACACAAGTAATCCTCAGACTATGTAAGAATTTGGCACGGAAGCTAGAAATACAAAGACAAAGTTTAAGAAACCTTTAAAGGTGGTACTACAGCCCACACAACACCCTTCAGTATTGTACAAGGTAGCACAAAGAACACGGATACGCGGTCCCCTTTTATACACAAAGAAGGGGGTTCATAAATGGGCGGTTACAGCAGAAGAACATGATTTACAACCATATAAGGATATTTCTTGAACATAATCAATACATGGGTGGAGCGAATGGTCTCGCAAAGCCCCCTGAATGCACATTCCAATCCCCTCTAATCAGAAACAGATGTTACACGTACTGAGCATGCGCTAGATAGACTGGAACTATTTATAGCTTGTTGCTGGGCAAACTCCAGGGGTGATGGTCAGTGAGGTAGGACTTGCCTCGTGGCGAGCACATGGCACGATGTAGCCTACAAGATGGAGGCTAGAAAACAAAATGGAGTTTGGCCGTAAAGTAGTGAAACATAAGAAAACTACCTTGAAGACGCTAGAATATGTCTTCAGCGGATGCTTAACATTTATCGCTATTTTATTTACAACACAGGGGCAATTACATTTCTTGTAGGAGCAGATATAATCTGCGCCCAGGAAACATGGGCCATTTCCTCAGCACTATTAGGAGACTATGGTGAATATTTCAAACCCCCAATTAAAACCAACATTTTCGGGAGACCGTCAGGGGGCATTTCAGTATACATCAAGCAAGCACTGAAAGTTTACTTTTTAGTAATAAAGAATTCCTCAGATATGCTTTTGCCTGGCACTTTGAAAGGCTTGAACACGATAGATGGCCCAATATCTATACTTCTAATCAATGTCTATTTCAACCGCCACAAGCCTGATTCGAAAGACAAACTCACTCGGCTGTTAAACAAGATCGAATCTCTGCTATTACAGTATGCAGGCATGGATTCCATCATTCTTGGTGACTTTAACACGCACGACATAGGGCTAAACGCACCTGAAAACCACCCCAATGGGAGCACCAGAAGATTCAACGCCCTTATGTAGGCATATAATCTGGTACAACACATTCTTTAACTACAAAAGTCAACCCAAAGCATTGATAGTACTCACTTATAACAACCAGACCACAACAGATCATATTCTATTAAGTGATAATCTACAAAAACATATGTTAAATTATGCGATCCAACCGCGGAACGAAAGTGACCATGCTGCTCTAACCTTACAGTTGTCCATTACTGGGAAAATATGTTACACTCCTAGCTGCATGGGAGTAACAAAGGGAGAAGAGCTATATAGACTCCTTTGAAGAATAAAATAGGGGCTGCTCCTGAGTCATAAATTTGACTCATGGAAAGTAACATGGAAAGGCTGTCAGACAGGCCTTAATGACAAGGGTCGTATAGGGGAATGGGGCTCACTCGCCCACGATTTAGCATCTAAACTTCGGGGGAGCAACATCCATAGAACCTATGTTAACTCCGCAAATAAATTGGGACAAGCTGGTTGCAAACCCAACGAAATCCAAGATAGTGATCTTTGGACGCCATCAGAAAAAGAACTTGATGAAATGGAGTTTGGGCCCACTAACGTTGCACACTACACAAACGTACAACTACCTCCGAATCTGTTTCAGTGAAACTGGCTGCTCACAGGTTCACCGCCACAAGCTCCAACAGAAAGGAAAAATGTTTACCTATGCCATCTGTAAACATCATGCCGTTTTAGAAAGCCCAACAACTACGGCCATTCAACGAGTCTTGAGGGCAAAATTATTACCTTCCATTAATTATGCGATAAAGGCGTTTCCAGGCAACTTCACACATAACCTTGAAAAGTTCCACTGTGCAGCTTATAAAAAGCTATTTTGTCTTCCAGCATGCACTTGGAATACTTTAATTCGCCTGGAATTCATCCTTAATCGACAATCCTTGGAAGAACTGGCGAGTTTGGTAAAATACTTTTATCTAACAACTGTGGCCCCAGAGAATTCAATGAAGACTGTGCTAAACAAAATTTTCCAACAACCAGGCAACCCGTGGTCAACTGGCCTTGCCTCAGCCAAAGAACTGTTGAAATTAGCCATAGAGAACTGGGGCCCCCAATATAATCAAGTATACCACGATTAAAACATCAATAAAAAAGCAAGTAATATCATGCTCTTGTATATTGGACATCGAAGCTCTGACAGCTAGAGGCTTCCACGAGACCCAAAGCTCCCCTCATATATCATATGGCCTTAAACCACATCTCACTGATCTGGTGGGGAGGCAAGCCCTACATAGGATTCTAGCAGCCAGACTACATTCGCTCCCCCTAAAATATCTGTACCCCTCAGTGAAAGTAAAACCAGCCATTACAAAGTGTTGCCTCTGCTATTAGAAGCATGAATCGCTAGCTCACATCCTGCTATGCTGTCCTGCCCTGTTGCCAGTATGCCAAATCTACCTAAGGCCCATTCTCCTCCAACTGGGCAGCTGACGGCAAATGAGGCCATTCAACAGTTATACTTGCTGGACGCAGTGAAGCATATGGCCAATTTTGCTAAGCTCATCTATCGTGCCCACCAAGCTCTTATGGACAGGTCAACCTTGGCACCACTTGGGAACTATCTGAATGAGGGACCCACACAGTCTGGCTCCCACTGAAAGTTTGCTTTTGCGCATCTAATTACTAAAAAACACCAAATGGTGGCTTTTCCAAATTGTATTCTATTATAACTATTTCTTTTATATTGATTGTTCTTTAGTATTGGTTTTTATTAATCACACAAATAAAGTGTCATTGTCATTGTCACTGCAGGATGGCCTAATTTCAACTCAAGTATAGGAAAATGTGTGAACCAGATCGCAAATGTTGTAGAATCTCTGGCGGATGGTGAACAGTGCCCAGCCTAACTATATTGCTACAGTATTTGTTGCCTGGTAGAGGTGGTGTCTTTATGGACTGTCTAGCATGCATACATTACACGTCATCCCAGTGCTTAAATTGTGGTGGTGTTTGCTGGGACTGAGGCATCGGACTCACTTATGAGTTATGGTACTTAAATACAAAGTTGGTACTCCCTCATATAAGCATTGCTGCTTTTTTGCAGTTTAGAAGCAATATAAGATGCATTAAAATGATCACATTTCAATTTTTAAATTGTGATTTTACAGTTAATTTAGCAAATTAGCTGTGGCATTGCTGCTCAGTACAAGGCATTTGCAGCGTTCTCCAACTCCTTAAAGCTGGAATGTCTCCTTCCAATGGCTGATTTGAAGCCAATAGCAATTGGACTGTGGTCTGCTCTGGGTGCGGTTTGGCTTGTCCATTGGTGCATATGATTTTCAGATGAGGCGTATGTGAGATGTATGCTGTGTTTACTAGAAGCCTCTCTTGGAAAGATGTTAGGGCTGATTTACTAAGTCTTACTCAATGCAGAGTAGCAGCAAAAATGCTGCGCTGCTTTGCGTGACAGGGAGAGAGCAGGAGAGCACCATTCCTACAGAGATATGGCTCTCTCCTCCCCTTTCCCAGCACTGGCGGAGATTATTCCGCCATACGCGATGCACACACCTTTTTGCCATAGGGCAAGGGTATGTGTGAGAGTCTAGCATAGGTTTTGTACTGGTAGGATTCCCTTACAGTGCAAAATACTATGCCTGTAAAGTTTTAAAACTTTTCCTTCTTTGCATGTGTGCTATACAATGCAGCACACAGACAAAGCCGGGAAATAATGGAAACATTAAAACATTTTTCCCTTTAACTCCTGGTTTCAAAAGGCATTCTTTTTTACCCAAAGCTATCTCACATTTTTGTAGATAGGATTTTGCGTCAAAAGAGTGGGTGGCTGCAAAGCCCATGTAACGCCTTCTTGATGCTAAGTAATGCAAAGCAACAAGTTTTGCGCTGGAAAGTAAATAATAAAAAAACATGTTGTGCTGCTTTGAGTCACCTTCATGACGCAAACCCAGTGCAAAATATTAGTAAATCACCCCCGTCCTTTTGTCTCTTGCTGTAGTTGATGCTGTTTTCCCTAGAAAGTTCCAGCCACAAATAGCTGTTCTTTGTGGCTATTACTGTTTGGCTACTGACAGTGCTTTATTTGTACCAATGGTTGCATTTTTGGCGACAAGGACTTATTTTCCATCAGCAGACTGAGTCCTAAAGCACGTTATAAAAAGACAGAACAGGGAGAAAGAAAGGGGAAGAAGAAGATAGGAAGACAGTGACAAAGGGAGTAAGATGGGATGAAAAACAGCCTGCAAGAGGAAAATAAATAGACGAGGGGGCTTATTTACAAGTTCTTGACACAGAGCAGCACAGCAAGTCACTTTGCTGTGCTGCCCTGCATCAAAAGAAAAGGGCAGAAATGTGCCATATCTATGCGATATGATGCATTCCTGCCCTCTTCCACTGTGTTGGCACATAATTGGCTGCCTTGTGCCAATGCAGGAAGCCTGTGCAACATGGTGCAAAGGTGCCTGCATTGCAGGAATGCACAAAAACAATTAATGGAGCATGGGGAACTCCTCGTTATGCCTCCCATGGAGAGGCATAGGCTTTGACGCATTTCCAGGTTTACAAGTAATTGTAAATCTGGGAAAGTGCCAAAATCTTTGGGTATTGCATGGGAAAACACCCACCGCAATGCCCATGGAACACCTCTTGGACACAGAGTAAGGGAACGCAGCAACTTATGCTGCTTTGCCTTACTCAATATCTATGAGGCCATGAAATGCCATGCAAAGAGGCTATATGTGGCCCGTAGATATGGGTCTGCACTCTACCCTGCCGGTGGAGCAAAAAAAGTGATACATCGGTGGCACAATGGGCTTGTAAATAAGTCCCTAGAAGTGTAGGATGGTAGAATTTAAATGCATGAGGTGGAACCAAGACAAGGGAGCTTTCGTATTCAACAAACTCTGCATTCATCAGTAGTGGTGGCGAACTCCTAAGAGAACCTTTGCCCACTTCACTGATTTGTTTTCTTACAAACTAGCTCCCCTTCCTGCAATGTCAAAGTTGCTGTGCCCACCTGAGGGGCTGAGCCAATGTTAGGCTCTGTTTATACCAGAGCTTTCTGAAATCAGGTTGAGTCAATGAAGCTACAGGTACAGCTTCACAGCTACAGTGCATACCATTGCCAATAAATCAAATAGGTGGTAGCCATGACTAAATAGGAAAAGAATAAATGCTGTGCCCAAAGTATTCCAAGAAGCCCACAAATACTATTGCTGAATGTTAATCCTGAAAGATACCATGGCTGTTTATTTATTATTTCACGTCATGCCTATTTCATTCACCAATATCAGGGCCACTGGAATTATGTGGCAGGGGAGCACCAAAGTAT
This sequence comes from Lissotriton vulgaris, assembly GCF_964263255.1. Classification (NCBI taxonomy): domain Eukaryota; kingdom Metazoa; phylum Chordata; class Amphibia; order Caudata; family Salamandridae; genus Lissotriton; species Lissotriton vulgaris. The sequence continues at coordinate 360,103,134 of NC_141685.1, read as the reverse complement.
GTGGTAGGGATGACTAAATTATGCCACAAGAAAGGAAAATTATGCTGCATAATGCGGCAAATTTGTAATAGTATTAATTCTTTATTTTGCAATTTTGACATATGGTAATACTGTAGATTTCACATTCAGCAAACTTAGCAACTAAATCCAAAAATAAACAAATGAAAGATGACCAGTTATCTTTTGTGAAGGGCCTTTCACTGTGCATGAACACGTTGCCACGTTTTTAGTAACTTTTCTGTTTGAGCTAGAAGATTTTTTTGGGGAGTTTAAATCTACACATTATCCAGCAGATGATGGATTGTGTGGCAAAAGCAGCAAATCAATAATTATGCAAAACAAGCCATGGCCACAAAATTACATAATTCAGGTGGTGCTGATCAATTTATTTATTTAATTTTTAAATTTATATGGCGCAACAGCTACCCAAGAAGGGTTTCCCGGCGCCTAAGAACACAGCATCATGAATGGAATAATATAGCAGGGGTCGTTCAAGGTTATTGATCGAACAACCAGGTCTTTATCTCTTTACGGAACCTGGAGAGACTTCCCTCCTTTCGTATGTGAAGTGGTAATAAGTTCCAGATAGTGGGACCCAGGTGGGCAAAGGATCTTCCTCCCATCCTGGAGAGCTTGAATCTAGGTACACAGAACATTTTCAGCTGATTGGGACCGTAGGTTTCTTGTTGGGATATAGGGATGTGCTAGTGTCTGAAGATATTTAGGAGCGGTACCTGATTTGATTTTAAACATGTAGTTTAAGGCCTTAAATCTGATACGATTTCCCACCTTCAACCAGTGCAGTTCACGTAGATAGGGGGACACACTGGTGTTTTTTGGTATATGGCAAAGAAGTCGGGCAGCCGTATTTTGTACCAGCTGTAATCTTTTTATAACTGCCTTGTTTGCCCCCAGATACAAGATGTTCCCGTAGTCAAGCCGGGATGTAATTAAGGCATTGACTACTGTTTTTTGCATGGGGATAGGCAGCATCCACAGGATCTTCTTGAGCAATTTAATGATGGCAAAGCAGAGACCCACTACTTTGCTTGCCTGTTGCTTCATGGACAGTGTATTGTCCAGAATTACTCCCAAATTTCTTGCATGAGGCACTGGTGTTGGAAGATCACCCATCTGTGTAGACCAGTGTGATATATTCCAGAGCTCTGGTTGTTTGCCCAGAAGGAGGATCTCCGTCTTGTCTCCGTTTAATTTCAACTGGTTAGTTGTCATCCAGTTGAAGATGTTCAGGAGACCATCTTTAAGAGAGGACGAAGATGAAGATTGGTATTCAGACAATGAAAAGACAATTTGTGAGTCGTCTGCATACGTCATAAAGGTGAGTCCTGCTTTTTCCACTAGATCTGCTAAGGGCCTAAGATATAGATTGAAAAAGAGTGGGCTGAGGATGGAGCCCTGTGGAACTCCATGAGGGGAGTTAAAATGTCCAGAGCTTGCAGCGGCAGATGCTATTTGGAATGTACGTTGGCTCAGGAAGGATCTAATCCATTGCAAGGCAATTCCACAGATTCCATTTTTTTCAAGTGTGGTGAGTAGCCTTTTATGCGACACAGTGTCAAAGGCTGCGCTTAGGTCGAGTAAAATAAGCGCAACCGTATGACCGTCGTCGAGGAGTTTCTTGATGGTATCAGAGACTCCCAACAGGGCAGGCTCTGTGGAGAAACCCGCTCGGAATCCTGACTGGGTAGGATGGAGAAGGGCGTTTTCGTCTGCAAAAAGGGTGAGGGCTGAGTGTACATGTCTTTCCAGACATTTGGAGAAAGCTGGAAGGAGTGATATGGGCCTATAATTGGCTAGTTGTTCCGGGTCTGCTGTGGGTTTTTTCAACAGAGGGGTCACTATGGCATGTTTCCATAGGGTAGGAACTGTGGCAAGCTCAAGGGATGAATTTAAGGTGTCTGCAATAATTTCAAGGGCGGGCGTATCCAATAGTTTCATTATATTGATAGGAATGGGATCCTGTAGAGAGCCAGATCTAATCGACTTCATGAGGGAAATAAGAGTATCGATTGTAATGGGCGGCCATTTTTGTAGGGTTTGATTTATAGTCGGCGTGTACTCCCATTTTTCCGTCGACGTAGTGTCACGATTGTTCTTGTCAATCTCAATGATTAATTTATCAATTTTGTCAGAGAAAAATTGGGCTAGGTCCTGACAATGCTTCTCATTTAGAGGGCGTGATGGAGCTGTGGTCTGCTCACCTGCAAGATCTTTGACTGTGTTAAACAAAGTTTTAGCTTTGTTTACAGATCCCGTGATGGTATTAGCTACATACGTAGCACGTGCTTTTTTACATGCTGTATGATAGAGATTTCTAGCTGTATTATACCTAGTTTTTTTGTCGGGGTCGAAGTCTTTGCGCCATGCTCTTTCAAGAGCCTTACATTTGTTTTTTTCCACTTTAAGTGAATCATTAAACCATGGGGCGGGTCAATACACTTCTATCACACTTTTGGTTTCTTTTCATCTCTGCTTTCTCCCTTTGCCTCTGATTTTTCATCTTTCTCGTCCTCCTTATCCCGGTCTTCTCCCTTTGATGCTTTTCTTTCTCTTGTTCTAGGTCAAAGTCTGACGGAAAAGAATGCGTGGGCACCACCTGCCACAACTGGCTCAAATTAAACACCAAGTAGGAGGGATGGATTGAGTTGGGGGTGGAAGTACAGTGGGTGCATGGAGGGATGAGGTGGAGAGGGTTGTACTGGTTAGGCCTTGCACAAAAACTGAAACATAGTAATCCTGGACACACATGTGCATAAGTTACTGGCATGGCTAGAAAGAGAACAGAAACCTACACAACTGCAGCAGCTTAACCCTTCCTGAAAGGAAATTGGAGACTGGAGTTCATCAGCATCTTAGTTCATGTTTAAATTGTTGTATATATCCTAAGAGAGAGCACTGTATTGTAAAGTATTTTGACAACCAAAATAATTCCTGATGGGCCCATCCAACCAACTATATGTTTAAGAAAAATACTGAACTGCAAAGATTTCCGAACATTTTGCATCATGGATGCGCCATTTTTTTTAATGCAGCCACAATGCAAAATGTTGATTTGAAAATCCACTCAAATTAGATTTGCGTGACTTTGTGTGGGATTTTCCCCCAAAAAGTAATGCACAACAGTGCCTAAGGCATTAGGGAGATGTTCCATAGGTACTACATGGGTGGGGCATGGGTTTTTCCATGCATCCACCCATGGATTTTGGTGTATTCCTAGGTTTACTAATGCTAGTAAACCTGGGAATCGATAAAAAAGCTACGCCTCCCTGAACAAGGTGTGATGAGGAGAAATATGTTTATTTCTCCTCGCCACTTCCTCGTTCTATGACTGCAGCATAAGAAAATGCCTTTAAGTAGTGTTTTTGTGCGGGAAGGCAACCCCTCCTGCACAAAAACAATCCTACCTGTAATTCAGGCACCCTTGCAAGGACTGTTTTTGTGCAGGAGTACCCTATGTCTATGGGGCAAGGGTGCCTTCACATTTGCCACTAGACAGTGCACATTGCGCCAGCGCTGGGAAAAGAGCAGAAAAGCACTTTTATAGGTTGAAAAGGCACATTTCTGGAGTATACCTTTCTCACAACGCAGCCCAGTGCAGCAACTTTGCTTGCTGTCCTGCGTTGTGCGAAATGTAAGTAAATATGCCCCTAAGAGTTTGCGGAATCCACCCCAGAAGCAGTGAGGGCCATATTAATTCTGTAGGGAGCTTGAAGTTTTAGTTGGATTTTGACTACTGGATCCAGTTCTTGTAAGCTGATCTTTAGAATGTAACATCCATGCATATGTGAATTGAGGAAAATAGGAAAATCATCAACAAGCCAGTAGCAGTGAAAATGTGTTGGGACACATGCCAGATTGAAAATTACATTTAACTGCTTTGCTGCTTTTAGATCCGTCAGCCTTAAGGAGATTTTCCTGCATTTTTTTTCCCTTATTACTCCTCCATTTTTGCTGATTTTGGTTTTGTTGGCCTTATGACTATGTGCACTTTACCACTGCTAACTAGTGCTAAAGTGTGTGAGTGCTCACTCTCTTAAAAATGGTAACATTGGCATACACACAATTACCACATTTAATTTACATGTGATTCCCTAGCAAAGTGGTAATGCATGTATCCAGAGCCTGGAGATTAATGCTACTAGTTTGCCTGCAACACTGATTGTGCCACCAAGTAGCCTTTAAACATATCTCAGGTCTGCCATTACAGCCTGTGTGTGCAGTTTTAAACTTCCATTACAACCTGACAAAATAAACCTTTAGCCAGGCCTAAATCTTCCTTTTTAATACATATAAGTCAACCTTACAGTCGACCCTAAATAGCCCATAAGGCAGGGTGCAGAGTATTTAAAAGTTTGGGCATGTATGTTTAGGTTTTACATGTCCTGGTAGTGAAAAGCTCTTAAATTCGTTTTTTACTTCTGCAATCCTCTCCCATAGGATAACATTGGATTACCTTATTACATTTAGTACGTACTAACTTTCAATTGGACCAAGTAGGAAAGTCAAGTTTTGCGTCTAATGATTTGTAATTTAAAACCCTCTTTGATAGTAAAGTCAGATTTTAAGTCATAATTCTGAAAATGTCATTTTAGAAAGATCTTGTCCTTACCATTTGGTGCTTGTAACCCGTATCCTAGGCTACATGAGTAGGTGTAGCTGAGGTTGACAAAGGGGAATAGGCATTGTCAGATTAGCCAATCTTAGACTTGATGGGGGGAGGAGCTATCACCTATCCCACTTACACATCACAAAACCTCTGCTTGAGCACATTCACAAAGGGTTTGACACTATTTCTTTGTGCCCCAGACAAGCTGGGGCCAGGACAGGGAGGCAGGAAATCCCAAGCACCTCTGGGGGTGGAAACTTCCAGGACCATCACCTACTTGAAAGCAGCACCAGGTATAAATACTGGACCCACAGACCAAACACTCCAGTACACCTCTGGTCCTCTGGACCGGTGGAAGACTGAAAAGGACTACTGCTCCATTGTCCTGCTGCCCTGCTGCCTGAGTAGAAAGGACTGGACCTGCATCTTGAACCCAGGCCCACCAGAGTGACTCCAATGGCTGGTTGGCTGGCCTCCTGATCAGAGCCTTAGGGACAGAAACGGCCCCAACCACCTTGAACCCAGCACCTGGACTCTGACTGCTGTGAGTCTTACCCCCAAGTGGTGCCATTGCAGTGTTAGAACTTTGGAAATGGGCTTGGACGTGCTCTGTCAATGCAGCTGGGGTCCTGTGTGCCGAACCGATGTAGCGCAATGCATCTCCTCGCAGCTACGCTTCGGAACCACCGCTGTGTGATGCGTGCCTTATGCAGGACCTCGCATCGCAGCCCGCAGCTCCTCTGAAAAGCTGTTGCGCAACGTATGCTCAATGCAGGATTTCACTTCGTAAGGCCCTCTTCGAGATCACTAAAACCTAAAGGGACACTGCAACTTGGACGTTGGATGCAAAAAGTCATCCCGAAACGTAGGGGTGCCAAAAAGTCACCCAAACAGACAATTTAAAGAGAAAAAAAAAAGAGAGAAAGGGGGGAAGGAGACAGAGAGAGGAGCCTAGGTATAAACACCCATCATAACAAAGGCAAGTATTGTCCTTTGTAGCCCTCACACACCCTTAGGATATCATGTTTCATCATACACCCATAGGATGTCATGCTTCATCATCGGGCTATAGCTCCACGTGGGGCAGGCGCTGCAATCCCCCACGGGCCCCAAGATGGGACACTTTACTGGAGATCTTTTAGGACAGCCGGATGGTGCATGTAGGTGTGCGGGGTAAAGGAGGTATGGGGTAAAATGAGGGAAAAACCAGTGCTTAGTGAAAAAGGGGGAGGGGTTTGTACGCAACAATGTGTCGTAGTGATAAACCTCAAGCAGTAGTAGCCATGAAAGACGTTCTTGTTCTAATAGGTATATTCACCTGATGAATCAAGGAATCAAAAGTCAACATGTTTCATGCCCATAATCGCCCAGAGGTCGGTGGCATTTCGTCAGGACCATAAACTTATATGTGCACGTGAATTCTAAAAATAAAAGAAAACCTCTCAACTTAACTTAACAGGGCGGCCAGGGGGGTTATGTATCCAATCTCAGGATACATCTTCTTAATGTGTCCCGCTCCTGTATAGTACCTAGGACATCAGCCTTGGCGACGATTAGGGCTTCGTCTCATAGCCCGCAACTCTACAGAACTGCTGCTGCACAACGCATCCTCGATCTTCATATCACAAGCCTCTCATCGATGGCATCCTTGACAATGATCCACAACCTCACAATGCAGCCCCTACATTCCTCAGAACTGCCACTATGCGACACGTCCTCAACATGAGATCTCACAATACTCCGCAACTAGTATTTAAAGTGCTTTATTTCAGGCTATTAACTTGGTCCCTGTATCCAGCCCATGCTCAATCATGGTTTGCCTGAACTTTTTACTTTGTCCCAGTTCAGCACAACCAGATACCCATACTTGCCACTCGAATCGGTCAGTGCCGGACGGATTCCATTCCAACCGAGCCATTCTGATGGGCTCGGTCGGAATGGAATCCGACTCGCATTGCCGGATGGCCTACGACGGGCTCGGAGAGCCTGTCTGCCATCCGGAAACCCTTCAGTACTCCCCCGGTCGCCTCTTTACGACCGAGGGAGTACAATGGCAGTTTATCACTGCCTTTTTGTGCCGGTCTGTCCGGCTGAAAAGGCAGTCAGAAAATGTCTTTGGGGGCCCCCAGCAGAACCCCCATGGTTGCAAGGCTGGGCACCTATGGTGCCCCTCTGTGGATCCCTGCACCCAGTGGCAGGCACCTTGGGGTGCCGGCCACAGGGTGCAGGGATGAACTGCACCCCTGCTTTTCTCAATACAGGCAGGAAGGCATGCCTGCATTGTGAAGTATACGAGTGCGACCGAACCCTGTTTGGTCGCATCGTATTAGCCAGGCCGTAACCCATGACAGCAGGTCAGTGGGTTACTGCCCCTGACCAATGTCGGATGGACCTGAGTCCGTCCGACATCGGTATATGCCCCTAAGTTTCTAAATTGGTGTGAGATTTTTCTGGTGTTGTGTTTCCCCATTATTACTGCTTGAAGTGCTACATAAATACTTTACGCATTACCTCTAAGCTAAGCCTGACTTTTGTGCCAGGCCATCAGTTGGTTCATTTAGGGTTAGTTTGTGTTTTGCTTCTGTTTCACATTGACAGAGATTGGCGTTGCTGCTTGAGTAAGGTTTCACCCCCCTCAACCACCAACCCAACTTTGCGATCGTCCACAGCTTTAGCAACCGTTGAGAGCCACAGGCTTTCTCCATAGGCCAGTCTGTGTTTTTGCATGAATTGGAAACAGCCACAATGAGTGCACTCAAGAATACAGTGCAAGTTTTCACACTCTCAGGCCTGTCAACTTTCAAAATATTTCTATCATGCGCGAGGATGAGGAGGGGGCTTGGAGAGGGCGGGAGACGGGGACTGTGTGAACAGAGACGATATAGTGTAACACACAGTGATGTGCACTCAAAGAACTGTCTTTGGCCTCTCTGCTGAGACTGCAAGCAAGTGTATGACTTACAACTAATGATGATGACATGTGTCAGCTGAACTGATCAACTTATTTTACATCTCGCTGTTAATCCTGGATGTTCTACTGCAAAACCAGTCCCCAGTAACATAACCGGCCACCAAGGTTCAAAAGCTGGCTCCGCGCTTCCGGCCTACCGGGAAAATACTCAGTGCTCACTACCTGCTATGGGCAGTCCGGCCCTGGTGAAATGCAGTACTGTGATAGCAGAAATAGGTAAAGTGGGGCCCTCAAAAGCAGTGTTTTTCAACTTATGCTGGATAACGGGGGAGTATATTTAAGAGAAACTGTGGAAGTCTGATAATAGTGAAACATTTTCTTCAATAGGTTGGGGTTGTTCTAGAACACTTAAGAAGTTCCCTTACTAAATGACTATTCCCTTGCATTACATAGAATTTGAAATAATGGAAATTAAATTCTAAATTTCAAACCTCTCATCAGATAGATAGCATTTTACAATGTTGTGGGTATGCTGGTAATAATATTGTGTGATGTATTGTGCGCTGTATCGTTTTCCATTTATGGTACATGAATTTGCGAGTGTTAATGGCTATATCACATAAACAGATATGAATTTATTTTCAATCTTTTCAGTCTTTTCATTTGGCAGCAGAATGCATGGTGCTTGATGTTAGTACCACATTGCACAACATTTATTTTGTACTGGTGATAATCTATTTACATTTTTCACAAAAATTCAAATAAGTCAAGCAGCTTTGAACACTGATTAATTCAAATTCTGCTACCATGAATCTCTTTAGTACGGACAATTCTGCTGATATATTCAAACACTGCCAGCTCAAACCTGTTAATGTGATACAGCTTTGTAGCCCTGATTATGAGCCGGGTGGAGTCGAAGCACCATATGGAATCTTCTCTGCCTGGTGACAAGGGGGCCAGTGTTCCTGAACCTGGGTTTCACGGATGATGCAATGCCAGACCTGATTCTAGAAGACGGTACTTACCCAATAAAATTGCATGAGGCACTGGATGCAGCCAAGCCTTTCTCTGATTTTGTTCCTGGCAAGGGTAGAATTCAATGCTTGTCCATGGCAGACATAATCTACCCCTTCCCTCCCTTACTCCCCCCAACTCCTCCCTCAACCCCCACCCTACACAGAGGCCCCTGTATACAGTGTCAGCTTTAGTGCTGGTGCTGCCTATTGTGAGACAATCTTTATCAGGTCCCCAATTACCTCTTTCTCCATACATTTCATCTCTACCACCCTCCGACAATGCCCCTCATCACTCCATATCCCTCTCCAACATGTATTTCATTTGTTTTATGGTGCTACTCATCCCAGTTTAAGGAGTCAGAGCACTTTACGTCACACGCACATTAAAGGAATGAATCAGATGAGCGTAAATTATTGTATAGGAAATATTACATAAGACAAGAATTTCCAGCTGCAGGTGTCACATGTCATCCATACTGGCAGGCAGTATATATTAAGAGTGCTTCGTCTGGAGGAGCACAAACTCGGGATATAGAATGTATTTCTACCCAAATGAACCCCTTTTATCAACATTAGGATACTGAAAGACTGGGCAAAAAACATAGGGCCTTATTTATGAGGCCTTGCGTCAGTTTTGCACTGCTGTTGCATCACTTTTTGTGGCGCAATGGCGGCATAAAACATGCCCCCTGTTCCGTCCTTTTTACAAAGTGACGTCACTTTGTAAACCCCTACGCTACATTTTACTCGCGTCAGGTATAATGTATGCAGGGTGGGCCTCGTAGAAGTGACACAGTGAAATCTATGAGATTTCATTGCGTCACTGCTAGGACTCCATTGCCTCAATATCTTACGCCTACCTCACAGCAGGCATAAGACTGACGCAGGCCCTATCACATGGGGAATGCCCCATGTCAAAGGACACATGGCTGTGGTTACGTCACTTTTATGACACACTCCAGCAGTGCGTCATTTTTGCGCCTACAGATACGTCACAAAATACTGATGTAACTGTAACTCCTTGCAACATGATGCATAATACTGTAAATATGAGGCATCCAGCATGTCACAAGGAAAGCGCAATGGAAAGAGACGCATCACTGTTTTCACGCAGTGATGCGTCACTTTTTCTTTTCATAAATGAGGCCCTTAAGGTTCTAAACCTATGCCATGAAGTTTGTATGCAGCTCTTTGATGACATTTCATTGGTCACTGTACTTTATCAGAATTGCAACTTTTGTCTCTGTGACAAAAGTAGTAATAATATACAATTCTGTGATCGGTCTGCTTCTTGTTCTTTTCACACGGCACATTAACCCTCTGTCTACTTTATTATGAGTTAACATTTCCACTAGCCAAACTCCATCTTTCTGCAGCAGGTACATTAAACACCAGAGTTATCTTGACGTTTTTATTGCTGTATGAAAATTGCTGGACAAGGACAAGAAACTCTGTAGCTGGTGCTTTTAAACCAGTAGGATATTTCAAAACAGATCCCCACCCATTCCCCCTTCGAGACCTTGGCACCCAGCACAGTGGCACTGGTCACACCACCCTTAAGTTGCCCTGGCTTTATAAAACTGGCAAATCCAGTTGTATAAAGTAATTCCCCATTTCATAAGGTTCATCTCACACTTGCATTGTATTGGTGAGGTTTTGCCGCATGGCAACATACATTTCGCAGGCACATTTGCCATTCTGCTATAATAATGCAACTCGTAATCAGGACCTGTGTGGCCTACTTTGGCTGCCTGCAATACTTTTATTGAATGGCCAAAAATAGCTGCCTGTTTCCAAAAACAAGAGAAATATGGCGATAAAGGGTTAAATGCAGTGCTTATTTTGAGCCAATGATTGCAGAGGGGGTGCACCCTTCTCAATTTTGGGGGCCAGCATGTATTTTTCCTCATCTAACCTTGATCCACAGCAAGAGAGAGAAAAACATCAAAGTTGGAAGAGAAAGATGGAAAACGGTTTCAAATGGAGAAAGTGTGATAAACTGGAAGAGTGAGATAAAGGAGCAGGGGGTGTTTGGTGAGGGATTAGAGATGCTACTCAGCCTTGGGTTTTGGCACCCTAACCTTCAATAGCACCGGCCCAGGCTTCCCAACACAACTCTGTGCCCCAGCAAGTATTCTTTTACAAATTAAGCACTGCACTACCTCTTTGGGTGCCTTAGGCATTGTAAAGGACACTTATTTATAAAGATCATGATTTAATGCAATAATTACAAATCTGCTATCATTTTTTTTCCTGAAACGAGTACTGTACCAAAATAAAATAAACACCACTGACGTTGACCCAGTATCCTTCAGCGGCTCTAGCAATATTCAGACTTAAGGGTCCAATCACAGATGCAGTGTTTCGTTCTCATTATCATTTTTGGCTTTAACTGTATTGACTCAGCATCATAGCAGCTGTTGTTGTTTTTTAAACAGCTCTGTTTTTCTGTAGAGTTGCCTGTAATTATTGTAGCATCAAGGCAAAAAAAGAACATAATGACTTTGTAAACAAAGGAGTTCTTTTAAAAGATGAAAGGACATTTTTGTTAAGTACTTCAGCATTGCAGCTATTAATAAAGGCAGCAAACACATAGCTGCGATTCAAATGTGATTCTTGGCTTACCAGATACGTTCCCATTAGCCTAAGCTCCATTTCCATGCAGATAATGCATATATAAATCTGTGCGCTCTGCAAGATGCGGACGAAGGATCTACCAAAGTGCTTAATTTGTAATAAACATTAAATGCAACAGCCCAAAGATTTTCTTAAGAGCCCTGTGCCTGTGCTGCCGAATGGTGGGGTTGCTGAATTCCAAGCCTGCATATTCTTGATTCAACCTCTTACCCTTTTCTCCCTTCATACTACTCTTCCTTTCTCTTGATATCATGTGTGCAGGTACTCTTAAACCCCCTAGTTTCTCACTTTATCACTGTTTTCCAATCTTCTATTCCTTATCTTTTCTACTTTCTTTCCCCATTCTCCCTCTTCTTCTGGATGTGAATCTTAGAGGCCACCACCACCTTTCTCAGGGATGAGATTGGGATTGGGATTGTTTTATCTTACACCACTAAATAAAGAGTGTCTTGAAGAACTTGACATTTGGGAGCTGAGGAGTTAATTCTATAATAAAATTGACAAAACTGCATCTTATTCCTCTGAGATATGGCTGCAGTATGATAGAGGCCATGGGCTGTTTATGCACTATGATTTGAAAGTCCAAAAGAAACTTGTCAGGTTAACTCTTCAGGGTCAATCCAAATGCCGCTGTTTAAGTTTTTCTGACTACCTTTGGGTACTGGGTTTTTTTCCAAAGCCCATTGTACTCCTCCCCTCGACATCCGGCAGTTAGACGGAGAACTTCAAAATTAATAAGATGTAGAGTAGGGCAGTTAGCTATGAGCCACAAAGGATGTATTTTGATCACATTAGGTCAAGTTTAGGCCAGTAATATGAAAACGTATAGAATCAACAGGCAAATGTAGATAATCAACACTTCAATGTTTCTGTTCATTTAGATATTCCTATTTACATCCATGCTGTGAACATTCAGTTTGTGGCTATTTCCCAGGGAATGTTAGCAAATACGATTAAGACAATAATTTTGCACTTTAAAACACACCTGCCTAAAGAAAGCAGACAACAAGGGCATCAAAATCCATGTTATCTTTTTAAGTTGAAGTGGTTAAGCATCTTGCATTTCAGGCTAATTGCTGAGATGAATGTGTCTCTAATGGTGCTCAGAAATATCATCGTCTGATTCAAATGGCTCACTCCCAGTAGGGTAGTTTCACCCTGGGCGAACACAAGCATAATCTCACAACCCCTAATAACTGGGCAGTTAGAAACAAATGGATTGGATAGAGCAGGCCAATAAATTCTATCCAGCAACTGGAACCCAGACAATGAACTGTCTGAGGAATGTAAACCATATACACACGGCAGACCATGTGGTGCCTTTCATCTGTCCCTTCCCTGTATTCTCTGGTGAAAACCTAGGAAGATGTCGATTGAGTCAATTAGTCAACTACTCTAATTTCACATGTGTGGGTCTCCCTGAGTTGGCAATGTTTTACTCTTAAGTGCCCCCACCTTTGGAAATATAGTAGGGATGTAGAGAAAAATGCTTCAACTTATTCCCCAAAGCTAAAATGCCATCCAGCCTTCATTACTTGCATCCAGGTCTGCCGAAATCAGGGGCATATTACCAACAACTAGCGATAATTTTTGTCTCTAACTTGTTTAGAGACAAAAATTATCGCCGCACATCGGCGATTTTTATCGCAGATAAACCTTGCTATTAACAAGGTTTATCGCAAATGCGATAAAAAACGGCCAAAATGCATGAATATCGCTGAAAAGTCAGCGATATTCATGCATTATCGAGCAAATGCTCTTAGCCATGTTATCCACCTCCCATTGGATAACATGGCTAAGAACTGCTCAGGGCAGGTGTTAGCTTTTGGAGATATTCCCGCTTAGCGCGAATATCTCCAAAAGTTGGTAATAGGAGATAGCGATGTTAGCGACTGTTTTCAGTCTCTAACATCTTGGCACGCCCACTTTGCATCTCATTAGTGATAAATATCACTGACATGCAAAGTGGGGCCCAAGATGGTCGTTATCTCCTACTAGCTGTCACTAACTGGTGTTAGCGACAGCTTGGTAATAGGGAGATAATTTTATCTCCGCTTTCTTGGCTTTTAAAGCCAAAAAAGCGGAGATAAACCCCCTTGATAATATGCCCCTCAATCCCCTGCTCACAGCCACAGTGCAGGCTTTGCATCAAAATAACCAGTCATTAATGGGCACTGTGCATAAGTATCTCTAGTAAAAAATATAAGGACAACCCAATAACCCTTTGTGAGCCGGGCTCTGAGTATACAACAACAAAGCAAAAGCAAAAAGTGCATCATTCAGCAAACACATTTTAAACAATAATTTGTAGCACAGAGATAAGAATTCTTTACATATTCCATTGGTGCTTCAAACTTTTTACTGTGCAGTAGTGGCTGAGAAAACATAACTAAGGGCCATAGGTGCAAAACATTTTTACGGACGGAAATGGCCGCCCACAAAAATTCTTTTTCATATGTACATAGAATAAACTGCAATTAGGTAACACATTACTGAATCGTAATTTGGAATTGCACATACATACCGATTCGGTATTTGGAAAGAGGGTGTTAAGGGCGTCCCTTCCAAACACAGATTCCCAGTGGTGTGTATAAATGTTTAGTGACCAAATTACGGTTGTAAATATTCATTTTTTACTCACACCTCAAGGGTGTTGGTAGCCATTTGCAAAAGGGAAGAGGTCCCCATCCAACCCCATCCCTTTTGTGAATGCTGATACAATTATTTTTCATGGCATACAGTGGTCCCAAGACCACTGCCTACTCTTAAAGAATTAAACATAAACATTTCATTTTTTCTTTTTAAACGTAGTCCATTTTCCTTAAATGAAAACGGGATGCATTAAAAAAAATAGCTGTACTAAAAAGTCATCACAGACATGGCGGTCTGCTGACCCCAGCAGGCCACCATCCGTGTAAAGGATGCAATTCCTGATAGGTCATAAATTACTACCTACCTCATTAATATTCATGAAATAGGTCTATTTGCGACCCCTTGAAGAATCACTAAATGCAACCTAATGTGTTTCTTACGTTAGGAATAGCAATTTCCTAATTGCGATTTTCAGAAAATCACAATTAGGTAATCAATATTACTAAAATTTGTGCATATGGCTCTTAATGTGCAAAACCATTAAGCAGCAGTGTATATGTGGGATTCCAGAAGAATTTCAACAACAAATTATATGACATAGTCAATTTACAGCCTAAAGGTAATGGACATCATATATTCTAGCATACAATACTCATATGGCCCAGAAAACGTTTTATTGACACAGATCTATAGATGCAGCTCACGTGAATACTGGTCAAATCTAGCAGAAAAAGAGTCCATCACAGTTAGTTGTCCATAGGTAATCTGATACTCAGACGCTAACAATGGGGTTGATGTCTATGAGATGGAAGACAGAGGAAACATAAAACATTTGCTTGGCCAGATGAGTGCTGTATGCTAGAATGTATAACCCCACCATTACTTATAGACGGGGCCACTGGAATTATTTGACAAGGGAGGGTCAAATTATGTGGCAAGGTTGAGTAACTTGTGCAGCAAGTAAAGGCAAATTATGTGGCATTATGAGTGACATTTTGTGAGAGTATTACTTCATTATTTTGGCATTTTAAGATTTTGCCTGAACAGCGCTTGCACTATGCTTGTGAAATCTCTCTATTTAATATATCTTGAAAGGGGGCTCTTATCAATTCCCGTAGCCAAATTACTGTGTTCATTCCTTTTGTGTAGACCTTTTTATTTTGTTAATTTCCTCTAGTTGCATGCATTTACTATAATTCTACTAAAGTTGTTCACATTGCCCATTTCCCTGTCAAGATAAGATCTCTTCCCCCAGAAAAGGCAGACAGCTTCTAACAGAACAATGGAATGCTTTTTATTACGTAGTTGTGTAAAGCATACCTTTAGAATGTTTGTGGCATTTCTTATGCATGCCTCAGTTCCTTTCTTTGCACTTTGTAGGCATTAGCAGATTGATTTCTCAACTTAATATATTTGGTCATTAAGATCAAATTCTAAATGCTGTAATAAACGTTGCACGTTAAAAAAAAGTTAATATACAAGAGCTATGCTATTTTTTACAACTAAACAGACAGCAACAAGTGCAGTTACCTTGCAGACAACCGGGTGATGATTTGAATGGTGCAGCAAGTGCAGTAGCACCGGGCACAAAGGTTGTCAGAACTCCTCTAAACACAAAATATTGCTATATTTGACTAGTAAACAGACAGTCACAATTGCAGTTACCTTGCAGTTAAAAGGGACTGTATTTGAATGCTGCAGAAGGTGTAGTGGCACCGGGGCCAAAAGCTCTATGGACCCCACTAAACCCAGATTATTGCTAACATTTAGGACTAAACAGGCAGCCACAAGTGCAGTTACCTTGCAGACAACAGGGTAATGATTTCAATTGTATCAGGTGCACTGAAACCAGGACCCACAGCTCTAGGCACTTCACTAAAAACCTAAAATTGCTATATTTTACTACTAAACAGGCAGTCATGAGTGAAGTTACCTTGCAGACAACAGGGTAATGATTTGAATGGTGCAGAGGGAGCCATGGCACTGGGCCAAATAGTTATTAGAACTCCTCTAAACACCTAATATTGATATATTTTACTACTAAACAGGCTGTCACAATTGCAGTTACCTTGCAATTGAAAAGGGCTTGGTTTAAATGCTGCAGCAGGTGCAGTGGCACCGGGGCCAAAAGTTGTCATAACTATACTAAGCATCAAGTATTGCTTTATTTTACTACTAAACAGGTTGTCACAAATGCAGTTATCTAGCAAGCACTAGTGTCATAATTTCAATAGTGCAGCAGGTGCAGTGGCACTGGAACCAAAAGCTCCAGTCTCCCCATTAAACACTTATTGCCATATTTTACTACTAAAGTGGCAGTCGCAAGTGCAGTTACCTTGCAGACAACAGGGTCATGATTTGAATGGTACAGCAGGTGCATTGGCACGGGGCCCACAAGTTGTCAGAACTCCTCTAAACACCTAATAGTGCAATTTATTTTTTCCTGTTATACATGCCAACACATTCGCAGTTACCTTGCCGTTAAAAGGGGCTTAATTTGAATGGTGGAGCAGGTGCAGTGGCACCTGGGCCAAAAGCTCCAGGGACCCCACTAAAAGCAGAAAATGTCTAAACTTTACGACTAAACAGGCAGTCACAAGTGCAGTTATCTAGGAAACACTAGGGCCATGATTTCAATGGTGCTGCAGGTGCAGTGACACCGGGGCCCAAAGCTCTAGGAACTCCTTTAATCACCAAATGTTGCAATGATGTATTACTAAACAGGCAGTCACAGGTGGAATTACTTTACAGGCTATAGGGCTATGATTTGATAGTGCAGCAGGTGCGGTGGCGCCGGGGTCAAAAGTTGTCATAACTCCCCTAAACACTGAATATTGCTTTATTTTGCTACTAAACATGCAGTCACAGATGCAGTTATCTTGCAGGCACTAGGGACATGATTTGAATGGTGCAGCAGGTGCAGTGGCACCAGGCCCCAAAGTTGCCAAAACTCCTCTGAACATATAATATGGTAATGACATCAATGAATTCTATTGTTTCTCTCTTTCTTTTCATTTTTCAAAATGTTGCTGTAACTTACCCACACTATACCACTTGTAACAGCACAAGATATTGCCTTTTTGTGCATAAGTCATAACACTTTAACAGACTTTCTAGAACTTATATTGTACAACTACTCAGCAAGCTGCAACTCACAACAATAAACAGCTTATTATTAAAATCATAGGTGATACGTAAGGCATTTACCAATGCTTGTTAAACTTGTTGACATTGTCTGGTGATTAGTTGCACTTAATTAGTACCAGTTTAACACCCAAATATAGAAAAAAGCAACAGAAAGGTGGCAGTCAACCTTTGCAACGTACCTTCCACTGCATCATGTCTTGATGATTTTTTTGTAACTATGGAACCGTTTTAACTAGAAACAATTTTTTTGTTACAATCGGTAGATTATGCAGCAATCAATCAATCAATCAATCATCAAATTTATATAGCGCACTACTTACCCAGAGGGTCTCAAGGCGCTGGGGGGGGGGGTCTGTTACTGCTCGAACAGCCAGGTCTTGAGTTGCTTCCTGAAGGCGAGGTGGTCCTGGGTCAGGCGAAGGTGGGTGGGGAGGGAGTTCCAAGTCTTGGCGGCGAGGTAGGAGAAGGACCGTCCCCCTGTGGTGGTTCTACGGATGCGGGGGACGGCGGCGAGGGCGTGGCTGGTCGAGCGAAGCTGGCGTTTGGGAGCGTAGAAGTTGAGGCGGCTGTTGAGGTATCCTGGGCCTTGGCTGTGTAGGGCTTTGTGTGCGTGGGTGAGGAGACGGAAGGTGATTCTTTTGTTGACCGGGAGCCAGTGCTGATCTCTCAGGTGTCCGGAGATGTGGCTGTGACGGGGTATGTCCAGGATGAGTCGTGCTGAGGCGTTCTGGATCCGCTGGAGTCTCTTCTGGAGTTTGGCGGTGGTTCCGGCGTAGAGGGTGTTGCCGTAGTCCAGACGGCTGGTGACGAGGGCCTGGGTGACCGTCTTCCTGGTCTCGGTGGGGATCCACCGGAAGATCTTGCGTAGCATGCGCAGGATGTTGAAGCACGACGAGGAGACGGCGTTGACTTGTCTGGTCATGGAGAGGGAGGAGTCCAGGATGAAGCCCAGGTTTCGTGCGTGGTCTGTTGGTTTGGGTGCGCTGCCTAAGGCGGGGGGCCACCAGGAGTCGTCCCAGGCGGAGGGTGAGGATCCCAGGATGAGGACTTCCGTCTTGTCTGAGTTCAGTTTCAGGCGGCTGTTCTTCATCCATTCGGCTACCTCTTTCATCCCTTCGTGAAGGTTGGCTCTGGCAGTGGCGGGGTCGTTGGTAAGGGAGAGGATCAGCTGGGTGTCATCGGCGTAGGAGATGATGTTGAGGTTGTGCTGGCGTGCGATGTTTGCGAGTGGGCTCATGTAGATGTTGAAGAGGGTTGGGCTGAGCGAGGAGCCCTGAGGGACGCTGCAGATGACTTCGGTGGCTACTGATCTGAACGGGGGGAGGCGGACTCTCTGTGTCCTCCCGGCGAGGAAGGAGATGATCCACTCCAGTGCCTTCTCCTGGACTCCGACGTTGCTGAGGCGTTGTACTAGGGTACGATGGCAGACAGTGTCGAAGGCCGCGGAGAGGTCTAGGAGGATGAGGGCCGCTGTTTCTCCGTTGTCGAGCAGCGCTCGGATGTCATCGCTGACTGCGATCAGGGCGGTCTCGGTGCTGTGGTTGGCCCGGAAGCCAGATTGCGAGGGGTCGAGGGATCCGCTCGTCTCGAGGAAGGCGGCCAGCTGCTTGTTGACGGTCTTCTCAATGACTTTTGCAGGAAACGGGAGAAGCGAGATGGGGTGGTAGTTCTTGAGGTCGGTGGGGTCAGCCGATTGTTTCTTGAGTAGAGCGCTGAGTTCGGCGTGCTTCCAGCTCTCCGGGAAGGTAGCGGTATCGAAGGAGGTGTTGATGATGTCCCGCAGGTGGGGTGCGATGACAGCGTCGGCCTTGTTGAAGACGTGGTGAGGGTAGGGGTCGGTCGGAGATCCGGAGTGGATGGAGTTCATCGTGCGGACGGTGTCTTCGGTGCTGATCGGAGTCCAGGCACGGAGGGTGGTGGTGGGGGGCGGTGGTTCGGTCGTGGCGTTCGTCGGTTGGGTGCTGAAGCTGTTGTGTATGTCCGCGATCTTGTTGTGGAAGAAGGGCGAGGGAGTTGCAGAGGTCTTGCGAAGGGGTGATGTCGTTGTTTCCAGCGTTGGGGTTGGAGAGATCTTTGACGAAGAAGATGAATTATGTGGCAAATGTGGCAAATTTACAACTATGCAAAAATCGCCATGGCTGCACAATCCCATAATTCCAGTTGCCATGCTTATAAGTATAAACTATCTACATCTGAGCCCCCACTCATGTATGCATCCAGCATAGGTCATGTTTTTTAAACCTGACCAGGTGTTCTTCGTTCAATCTGTGATTGTTAATGTACATATCAGGCTTCTCTTTTTAGGCCAGACCCAGATGTCTTTAAATTTCACATAGACCGGGCATAGCTTGTTCCATTGCTTTTAGTTAGCTTTGGTGAGAGGAGCATATATTGTAGCTGCATTTCTCAAAGTCTGCTTTTCATCTTCTCTTAGTTTCTGTATGTTTTGAGTGCTGTCAGGAAAAACGGACCACTCTGTTGCTACCTTGTTACGTTGAGCCTAGTTGATTTGATTCTCTCTAAATCACATTTCACAACCCATGCATAAAATTGCAGGTGATCAGGGCTTTAAGAATTCCCTCTTCTGTAATCCCAGAAACAGATCAGAATGTAATAATAAATAATAAGTCCATTTGTAAAGCGCAGTGGTTACACTAATGCCAGTGTGTCCCTGCGCTGCGGTAAGGTCAGCCCGAAATCAGAAGCCCAGAGCCTTCACCCACCTAGACTTGGGGAAAAAGGATAGTTTTTAATTTTTTCCTGAAACAACTCTCCTGAGTTCCATCCGGAGCTCCGTCGGGAGGGCATTCCATTGTTTGGCTGCCAGTAGTCGGAAGGACCGACCCCCCATCCTAGCTTTTTTAATAGTAGGAACGCACACCAAGCCTACCGCCCCTGACCTCAGCTGACGTGTGGGAGCATACGGGGACAGGAGTTCCGACAGATACAAAGGGGACTTTCCCTGCAAGATCTGGTGGCAAACACAAAGAGCCTTAAATGTGATTCTTTCTTTTATCGGGAGCCAGTGTAGTGCAGCTCTCTCTCTCTTAGCCTCTTCCATGCTCGTGACGGAACCGTTCTGTCACGAGCCACGGGTGGGCTGTGCTGGTTACAGAACTATTCCGTCACGGCCCTGCCGCCGCACCTGCACGGCGTGAATTCCGCACCTGCGCTAACGTTCTAAAGAACGGGCGGGGCCGCGATGGAACCGTTCCGTCACAAGCACAGCTCACCCGCGAGCCGTGACGGAGCGGTTCCGTCACAAGCACGGAACCGCCGCGCGGCCGCCCCACCCCCTTAGCGCTGCGGCGGAATAGCTGCCGCAGCGAAGGGGTTACCCAGCTTTCAAGTCTCCACGGTAAAGCAGATTGAACCACTCATCATTATCACCTGCTCTCAAAGAAGGCTTGTTTCTTTCTCAATGAATGAATGAATCAACTTATTTTCAGCTATCAGAGTCTTTCCACTCTGATATCGCTCTTTGCAACTCAGGTACTTCCCTAAAACATTCTGCATGTCACCCCTTAGGTAAAACACCTCTTAGGCCATGTTCCCTATTTTTCCATCTAGAGATTGGCAGGTGCCAGTCATTGCCTTCAATATATCCAAGATGGGAGGATCATATTGTGGCTCTCTTTTATCATCCGCGGATCAGTGTCTGTAGGTCTAGCCCACTTCTTTTGAGTGGTGCACACATGTCCAGTTTGGCCAGCTTTCCATGGTCTTCGCCATATTTTCTGCATGGCGCAACATACAGCAACGGTTATTCTCTGATCCCACGTGTACTAGAGCGCTTGGTGTTATTAACATCTACTATGTTCATATCCAGGAGGTCAGAGTCCCCTTTGACCCACAAATCCAGCCATCAGTGAGGCATGGAGATTATGAGTTCATGCTTTCATTGTGCCTAGTTGGCTTCTGTCCTATTTCATGCTCGACAGGTTGCTAGTGAGGGCTGATCTGTAGTACTTAGTATCGTGCATTCAGGGCACAAACTGTGGCCCCTAGTTGTGACTTCTAATTGGATATCTTTAATCCAGCCTTTGCTGCATGAATGGCTCCAATGTGGGCCAACACATGTATTTCCCACATCTCAGTGCTAACATCGAGATAGCATGCCCTCCTTCTGATATTTATCTCACTGCCTTATACAGGGACAGGCCATCTGGATGACACCTGCCCTGGGTTTCTAAGCTTCTCTGCTTTCCTCCTTGGTTACACCAACAACTCTAGTGACAAAGGCAGCTTCTTACCAGTCCCATGTAGGCTGCAGGTGTAAGCATTCTGCTCCGTCTGGACTCTCTTGCATATGTACCATGCCTCACTCAGGAGCCTTTTGTTAGGTCCATGCACACCGCTGATCCACTGTTCATGTATGAGGGTAAAATCTATGTTTCAGCAGTTTCTGCTGGCATTTTACACACATGTGAAGATGTTACTCCACTGAGGGCAGAATTGATTTCACTTTACTCCTAATGCACTCTCACTGCAAAATAAAATTGACAATCATACCGTGCTGTGGTAATTTATATTTTTTTCAGTAGATTAAGAAATAATATTCGCACAAAACCTTAATATCATCTGTTAAAAATATCACTACTTCTTTGGGGAGGTCCGTACTACACTTACTTGCGTACTGCCATGTAGGGAAGCAAAAAAGGACTGTCTGTCTTGGGCAAGTTTCTGCACTATGACCGAGCTATGTCTCAGAGTCTTTATTTCTGTTTCCACAGTTCACCTCAAGGTGTTCTTTGACATGACACTTTTATGTTTGCCTTCTGGGGTCCAGTGAAGAGCTCTTCTTGTGATGGAGTCTTGGTCTCTTGTGATGGTGTGTCCTATCCATCTCCATATCTTTCTCATAATGATGGTGCCCAATTTCTGTTGCTTGCATCTTGTGAGCAGGTTCCTGGCTAGAGATGGCTTGCGGCCATAAAATAGGCGAGTTTCATTTCAGGTTACTGGTATGGACGGCTGACAGTTTGGTGATGTCACTTTTTGTCATCTGCCAGCATTATGATCCATACAAGAGTGTGGACACATGCAGCTCTGGTAAACCTCACCTTGAAGTTGGTGCTGTGCTGAGAGGACCTCAACAATTTATTCAGCATCCTAAAGGCATTCCTGGCTATATTCAGTCTCTTCTTGATGTCACTGCCTTCCCCCATCATATCTGATAATACTGCTGAGGTTGGTGTACTCTTCAGTCATGGCTCGGTTCTCCCCATCCACCTTGATGGATGAAGGGAGTGAGGTGTGGAGTTGCAGGACTTTTGATTTCTTCGTGTTGATATTAAGGCCCACTTGCTGTGCATAGATGTTGAGATGAGATGTCATTTCCTGCATATCCTGGCATATATGTGAGAGAGAAAAACAAGGTCATCAGCATAGTCAAGGTATTCCAGTGTAGAAAATAAGGCCCATTTGATGCCTCTGGTGTGGTCTGCAATTGTGTGTCGCATCACCCAGTTGATGACTAAGTTGAAGAGCAGCGATGCTGACTTCATGCATTCCCGTCTCAGATCAATCTTGACTTCGAAGCAGCACCCTGTGATATTCAACACTGTGTCTTTAATAGAACTTTAAAGATGTTATTAGTTATGTCATGCATTAGGTTAACATAGGAAAGTTCTAATAGTACACCACAGACTTTACAACTCACAGGAATAGAATCATTCTTTAACCGTATTTTATGTGGGTATCCTTTAAGACAACCTAAAATTTCCATAAACACATTAGGAATTTTTTTTTTTAGTTCACATGCAAATTTGTCTTCAATTAATTTCCCTTCAATTAAATTTCCCTTCTCATTTACAACACTAAGAATTTTATCTTTCAACTGTATGCAGGGATTGGCATTAGGGTCCAAATATACACCCAAATCACCATGATGTGTCCAGCTAATAATGCCTTTTTCGAGACGTACACTTTACCAGACACAAATCTAGATTTGCACTCTATAACACCTATGAAATAACCATGTAGTTTTATAGGTTTTTTTCCATACCCCAATGGAATGATGTCAGGTTTTAGAAGAGATACTTTATCTTTTAATTTGCTAGTGAAAAACTCATCGGAAATGATTGTGATTCTGGCACCAGAGTCAAATAATACTTTGGTTTTTTCGCCATCAACTAATATTTCATCAACCGGATTCCTCTATCAAGTCTCAGGAAAGATTTTATAGATTTGGTTCATGTTGCTCATTCAGGTTTATCCAAAAGTAAAGAGAGGCTTCGCATGTCATATTGGTGGCCAGGCATGGATAAAATGGTTGAAAGGGTAATTAGAGATTGTACTCACTGCAATGTTAGTGACAAGTTTTATAGTACGCATACGCAAACTATGTTTTTAAGAAGAAGACCTAATGGTCCTTGGCAAGACATAGCTCTGGATTTAGTGGGTCCCATACACCATAGAGATTCTCAGGTGTTTATACTAGTGGTCATTGATATGTATTCACGATGGCCAGAGGTGTTTCTTTTGTCAGGATTTGATTCTAGCAAAATTATTCAACGTTTGAGTGAGTTATTTTCTAAAGAAGGTTTTCCTGCAACCATTTTGTCAGATAATGGTGTTCAATTTGTTTCCAAGGAAATGGAACATTATTTATCTTCTAAGAATATTACACATAAGACCTATTCTCTTTACCACCCAGAGGCCAATGGTATGGTGGAGAGATTTAATAAAGTAATCAAGGGCACTATTAGTTTAGCTAAGAACTTGTCATCTGATTGGAAAAAATGTGTATTGGCAAAAATAGAAGAATACCGATATACTCCTCATACTACAACTGGAAAGACTCCATTTTTGTTGTTTCGCGGAAGAATTCCCAACACGCATGTTGAACCTTTTTGGGTTAATAAGTATGAAGTGTTGAAGGGTAAAGAATGTGTGTGCAACAAAGATGAAGTTGTTAAAAATGAGAAGGATAAAGCTGTGCGGAGAAAAGCATATTTTGATGTCAAAAAAAGTGTCAAGAAAACTGTTGTGTGTGTTGGTGATATGGTCATGATCAGACGCCCTGGCATGGTGGGTTGTTCAGAAACAAAGTTCATGAAGCCAATCAAAGTAACTAAAATCTTTAACAATGCAGTGCAGACTCAAGATCATCGCATATGGAATCCAAATAGAGTTGTGATTGTTAGAAGGAAATTGCAAGGAGAGGAGAAAATTGTTACCAAGGAAAATGGAATGTGGATTTCAAAAATCGTAAAGGAATTGATTTTGGAAATATTAGGTCTTCTACACGAGTGTCCAGAAGGCCTAGTTATCTTATTGATTTTATATAGTTTGTATATCCTGATGATATTGTGTAGTTTGTATATTTCATACATACATATAAGCTTTTAGTCATCTTACTGACTTTGTATGGTTTGTATATCTTGCTGATATTGTGTCGTTTGTATAACTTATTTTTGTTTTGTTTATTTATTTTTGGAGGGAAGGAGATGTGTGATATTTAATAGAACTTTAAAGATGACATTAGCTATGTCAGGCATTAGGTTAACATAGGAAAGTTCTAATTACAGTCAGTTGATGTCTGCTGGCATTGTATGTGGATGGGATCTTATATTCCTGGATTAAACTTCATTTAATATACCTTTCTGTATCTTGGATTCATTAATGAAGATACTTCATACCCACTATCTTCCACCTTGCAGGTACAATTTTTCATAGAAGCACTTGATGTATGGAATTAGCCTCATTCTTGAAATATCAATCCTAATGTAGAGTTTGTGGCAAGCTAGAATTTACCAGCTCATAGGTGCTAGTCCAAAGTCGATCGAGAGATAACCAGTTGGAAAGCAAACTTTTAAATATATGCTGTGTTCGTCCTTCACTTGAGCGTCACGATAGGCAGACAGGAATATCTGCTGTCTATCCTTTAGGAAGGATCTACCATCTGTGTATATTCGGTCCTCGAGGACCGTATATACATGGGTCTGATCACAACACACAGGACGTGCGACTGCCACACTGGTCAGCGTTTCTTTTCTATTATTACCTTCCTTGGCCCTTGATGGTATATCCTTCCTAAAGGATAGATGGCAGTTATTCCTGTCTGCCTATCGTGACGCTCAAGTGAAGGACGCCCACAACATATATTTAAAAGTTTGCTGGCCTACTGGCTATCTCTCAATCGACTTTGGACTAGCACCTATGAGCTGGTGAATTCTAGCTTGCCACAAACTCCACATCAGGATTGATAATTCAAGAACGAGGGCTAATTCCATACCTCTCCATCTTTATACTTCTTTGCAGACTTATAAGCTCCGAACAAGCCCTGACGAAGTTCAAGTGAACGAAACGCGTTGGCTGAGATTTTAAAGACTGAAAAGAATAAAGGAATTTTGGATACATCCGAAGCCTTCTTTTACTTTATCTTTTAGTGCACCATCCTTTCTTTTGCAAACCTTTTATATCTGTGTCGCAGTGGAGCATCAGTGCGGCAAGCTCCAGATGTGTCTTGCACAAATTTTGGACTTATATTTGGTACTAGGATTTTGAAGTGCTTAACCTTGGTCAGCCGCATTGTTTATCTATTATAGCCATAGAAGCGCTTGATGATGAGAACTGTCTGCTGCAGTATGCCATAAGCTCTCATTATACATCAGAGACTGTCTTGGTGAATGCTGTCAAAGTCTTTCTCAAAATCAATGAAGTTGATGTATAGTTCTCTCTGCCCCTCCATGCACTGCTCTATGATGTTGCGTAGAGTAAGGATCTGATCAATACACTCTCTGCCCTGGTGGAACCTAGCCTGTTATTTTCTTAACTGCTTGTCTACAGCAATGGCCACGCCCAATGATTTTCTGCGGGGACTTCAATATTAACTTAGCCAGTCAAATTAACTTGATAACTCATCATAATTATCTGGGTAGGAAGCCCTGTGTGTTTAAGGCTCTGCAAACTTTAGCTGTGGAACATGGCCTGACAGATGTGTGGTATTATCATCATCAAGATAAGGATGGATACACATTTTACTCTATTCCACATAATAAAATGGTCCGCCTTGATTATGTTTTTGTGTCCGACCAGTGTGGTGTCAGGACTCCCAAAATCGAGGTTGCTCCAAGGACCTTATCTGACCATAATGCCATAACTGTTGACCTTTTATTGGATCGCCCCAGCAAACAGGTTAGGTCATGGACCTTCGAGAGGAAGCTTCTTTCAGATCAGCAATATCCGGATCATATGGCCTCTTGGATTTCAGAATTTATGGATATTAATAGGGGGACCACCCCTGACTGTGTGGTTTGGGATGCATTTAAAGCTGCACTGCACGGAGAGACAAAAAGCTTTGCATCTTACCGTTGGTCGATCGTGCAGCAGCAGATTAAAAATAGGCTGGATGAGCTGCGGCTAGCGGAGCTCGAGCTGAGCACTAATATTCGATTAGGCCATGAGTTGTCCCACAGTCAGAAGGCGGTTGCCATATTAAAATCCAATCTGCTCAATCCTCTCTATCAGGATCTAGCAGCTAAATATATTAAATTTCGAACCTCAATGTACGAATTTGGTGAGAATTCAGTTAGGGTCCTAGCTAAGAGACTACAACAAAGGGCTATGGCAAACCGGATTGTTCGGATGATGGATCAACAATGCTGTATTCAGGTGACCCCAAGTGGTGTTATGGATATCTTTGTGAAATTTTATTCCAGTCTTTACACAGAGGAGCCCAGCATTATTCAAAACCAGGTTGGTTTGGATGAATTTTTGCAGGCCATAGACACCCTTAAGGTAACTAAAGAACAAAATGAAGCACTCTCGGTACCAATCATTTGGGAAGAGGTGGAAAACACAATTAAATCTTTGGCTAACGACAAGGCCGCCGTCCCTGATCTCATTCACTTAGAGTTTTATAAGACCTTTTTGGCAGTATTGAGACAGGATCTGCTTGCTGTCTTCAGGGCTGTACAGGCCGGTGTCATTCCAGATTCCTGGCGATGGGCCACTGTTGTTCTATTTAAGAAGAAAGGCAAGGATGAGCTGAATCCTTCTTCATATCGGCCAATAGCACTTATTAATACCAATAGTAAAATCTACTTGAGGATCCTTGCTTTTAGACTAGCACAGGTTATAGTTCCCCTGGTCTCAATTCGCCAACACTGGCTCATTCCCGGTAGGGACACAACCAATCACATTGGGCGTGTCATTGCTCTGCTTGACTGGGCGCAGGCCACAGGTTCCCCCCTCGGGGTGATCCTGTTGGACGCTGAGAAGGCGTTTGACAGGGTCTCCTGGGGGTTCCTGTGGGTCGTACTGCGCTGGAAAGGGTTCATTGTTGAGTTCATCCAGGCTCTTCAAGTGCTATATTTCTCCCCAATTGCGGCAATTCGTATCTCAGGGAAAGAGTCGGGGTATTTTACCATCAGCAGGGGAACCAGACAAGGTTGCCCCTGCTCCCCCCTGCTATTTGCCTTATTTATTGAGCCTTTTCTCAATATGATTGAAACATGCCAGGGTATCTCTCCAGTCAGGGTCTAGGGGGTGGAATACAAGGCATTAGCATATGCCGATGATATCAGTGTACTAACTGATGATGTCGGACCTTCTTTCACAGCCCTAGAGATTCTTGCCAGTCAATTCGGGGCTTTGTTCGGCTACAAGCTGAACATAACAAAAACCCAAGTCATCCAGTCAGCAGGCATGCCCCCTCGCAGGTTTCTGTTGCTACAGAAGCCACTTACTTGGGGGTTCATATCACCCCCGAGGTGGATCAGATTTTGGACTTAAACTATCTCCTCATAATTGATTCCCTTCACATCAAGCTCGAGAGGCTGGATCACCTAGTCTTTCCCTCTTTGGACAATGCAACGTCTTGAAAATGATAGTCCTACCAACATTTTTATATCTTTTCATGTCCATCCCTCTCTTGATCCCTCAGGTAACACTGGTTAGAGCAGAAAGAATATGCCAACAGTTTCTCTGGGGCTATCGCAGGGCAAGAAGAGCTGCGAAGTGTACCCATCTCCCTAGGGAGCGGGGCGACTGGTCAGTTCCCAATTTGTTATACTATTATTGGGCTGCCACGATACAGCATTTTGGTTCACCTTTGGTGGGCGATAAGGTCAATACCCCTTTGTGCATTAGCCCATCCATCTATGATTTAGCGCTCGGTGACGCTGACAAGGGAGTCCTAACGCGTGTTTTAGAACCAAGTTATTTTAAGAAAACAAAATTTAAGATCTGTTGGGCTCTGTTTTCTATTTGGCAGAAAATCCGCTCTCGTTTCACTATCTCAAAGCTCAATTTTTACACCCCATTTAGCGCCTTGGGTTTGCTACCACCAACATTTCAGGACGGGATAATGATCAAATGGCGCTCTATGGGTTTGAAGGAAATTGGTGATCTCGCCCAGGATGTTCAGATGGCCTCCTTTACTTTTTTGAAGGACAAATTTCAGTTGCACTCTAATCACTTTTTTAAATACTTTCAGGTTAGGAGCTTCTTGGATAAGAAGCTCTGTAGGAATCCTAATATATATGATAAGATTACTCTTGTTGAACTAATTAGGAAAAAACCTAGAATAAGCGTGCTCTATCAATTTCTTTTGTCTGAGCTTCCGGACGATCTGGAAACTCAGAATATTAAGTGGGCTAATAAGTTTGGTGTTCCCACAGTTGATTTGAAATTTCCGCTTGAATTAGCCAGATCTGTTTTAGTCTCGGGCACCTTGCGCACCCAATGTTATATGGCTATGTATAACTTATATCATACTCCTGCCAAGACAGGTAGCTGGGGAGGTGCTAGAGGGAACTCTTGTTCTAGATGTAAATTTTTCGCTGTAGATGCGATTTATATGTTTTATTTATGCCCTAATCTGAGTTTATTCTTGAAGGAAATTGAGGTCTTTATTACCAGGTACTTAATATTCAGGTTAAGATCTCACCGGAGTTAATCATAACGGGCTATGAATACTCACGTGCTGCTGAAAGAACAATATACGTCTGATCATTCTTGTTTACTGCAATGGCAATTATTAGATTATGTATACCATTGCAGTGGTTAAGTCCAGAGGCTCCTACTTTTGGCCATTGGAAAGCTAGCCAACTCACCAAGGTTTATGTAGACCTTTGAACCAAGGAAATCATGGGTGCTCTGATGAAGGAAAGGAAACCAAGGTAAGCGCTCCTGTGATGCCACAACCAATTAATAAATAGCCCCCCAGCGCTGTACTAAGGTAATCCAAGTAGCACTCCTGCGCGGTGAGAGAACAACAAACAATAGCGCTCCTGCGTGGAAATGAACAAACAAAAGAACAGCGCTCCTGCGCGGACACAGACCCAACAACAGCGCTTCATGCGTTGTCTAATGTACTGCGGCTGCAAGCGCTCCTGCAGGCACAATACGGGAAACCAGAAAGCCTCCTTCAGCGTTCACACGCAGGAAACTGGTAGCGGTCCTGCGCGGTTAGGGTACAGCTTACCCGGAAAAACCGGAACGAAGGGTGATGGCGTCCATAGTCTGCCTGTTGTTGGGGCTCCGACAGGTACCAGGCATATCCAGGTTTCGGGGAAGAATCTGAAGCGCAGAGCCGGCGGGAAACGCAGCATTTAAGTATCTCCCCCGGAAGCGCTTCGATGAAGGAAGGCGGGTCACAGAAGACTAGACCGGGACTCGACTTCCGTCCGGAAGTGAGTATCCCGGTCTCTTGTATGTGTTCAGCGGCCACACGGGAACGGCAAGATGCCGCAACATGACAGTTTCCCGGTGTTTTTCTTGAAAATAATAAAGTTTAAAAAAAAAGAAAAAAGCTTGTCTACAGCAGTAGAAATGCACTTCATAACGATTTTCATCAGGATTTTACTCACGATTGACAGAAGGGTGATTCCATGCCACTTGATAAAGTTGGTTAAATCTCCCTTGTTTGGAATCCAGATGATAGTGCCTTGGTTCTAATCATCTGGTACTTTCTTTCCCTCTCAAATCAATGTAAAGAGTGGTTGAAGGATCTCAGCTGATGTTTCAGGATCTTCCTTGAACGTTTCTGCATTCAGGTTGTTTTGGCTAGGAGATTTTTGGTCCATGAGAGATTGGATGGCGATGATGATTTCTTCTTTCTCTGGTGGGGTGGTGTTGACATTGAAAGCCTCTTTGCTGATTGGAACTCCCCTTCACTTGCTGATACTAGTCTGTTCAAAACTCTTTTGAAGTGCTCAGCCCAACCAAGCCTACTTCTTGTGCTGTCTCTTTTGTGAGTAGTCTGCTTTGCATGCCCATGATAGGGGTGTTGTTTGTTGCCCGAGATTTCCCACTGAATATCTTTTTTTTTGGGGGGGGGGGGGGGTTTATATAGCACAACATCCACCCAAAGGTATCAGAGTGCTCTACATGAGCACCAGTTGCATTAAAGATGGACACATTCATTTAATATGCATGGGGAAATTGCGTGATTTGCTTAGAATCATAGGATGTCGAGTGATCCAGTTGAGACTCCAACCCGGTTCCCCAGCTGCGAGGTCAACAGGTTTTCGTTGTCTTGAAGACTTTCACCCCTTTCTCCTCTACAGGCTGCCTCCTCTGCTTGGCTGGCAAGGTTATGTATGTATGCCTGCCTGTCTTCTCTTGACATTCTTTTAACTGCTCTGTTTGCTTCTATGTATTTTTTCTTGTGCTTCTTCAGCAGCCTCTAAGATTTATTTATTTTTTATTTATTTAAAATGTTTTTATATAGCGCTGGCTGGATCCGGAGGTATCAGAGCGCTTTACATGAGCATCAGATCATAGTTACAGGTTACATCGTTACAAAGGTTACACAGTTCTTAAGAGCATGGCAACATACTTACTTGTAGGGTCGAGATAAACAATAAGCACAAATACGTAAGGGGAAAAGAAGGCAAGGTGAGAGATTTAGGGGAGGGGGTTGGAGTAGGGGAAGTATACAGATAATGAAGGTGGGAAAGAGGAGGGGAGGGTGAGAGACACAGCATGGGGAGAGGAGGGGAAAGGTGACGGGGACACAAACCGGTAGACGAGTCAAGGCAACGTCCAAAGTCCAGTGAACTGTGATCCCATGGGAAGTGGTATACCTTCCCTATCTCTATTGCGAGAGGTTCCCTTTACGCAGTGGACTCTCTCAGAGGGGTCTCTGAGACTCCAAGGCCTACATACTGGATCCTTCCCCAAAAAGGGGAGAGGGAGTGCTTTGGCAAGGGGTGTCATACCATACCTCAAGTGTGAGTGGCTCCCTTGACGCAGTGGACTCACTCAGCGGGTTCGCTGAGACTCCAGAGTATAAATATTGGATCTTTCCCCAACAAGGGGAGAAGGAGTGCTTAGTCAAAGAGTACAAAGGACAGGGGGTAGGCAGAGTAGCAGGCAAGGGGAGAGATTTACGGGAGAGTGGATAGGAGCTAGGGAAGAGACAATAAGGAGAGCCGAAAAGAAGTCTGCCTAAAGACCGACTGGGTAGGTGACGACCAAGGCGGGAATCCACGGCCCATCTCCCCTATAGCTAAACTAAGTAGCTCCATCGGGCATCAGACAAAATAATTCAGTCTCAAAACATTGAGAGAGGAGGGAGGGAGAGACATAAATAGAGGGGGGATGCGGTAGGAGACGACAGGAGTGACGAAAGGAAGTGCAACAATGTGGTTCAACAATATACTAGAAGAAGATAACAAGTAAACATTAAATCAAACAATCAGCAAAACAATTAGGGGAGGAGTGAAAAGAGAGAGAAAGTAGTGGGGCGTAGGGGAGGAGGGAAAGTGAGGATAAGGGAAGAGAAAACCGTAGAGACGAAAGGAAGTCTGTCTAAAGACCGACTGGGTAGGTGACGACCAAGGAGGGAATCCACGGCCCATCTCCCCTATAGCTAAACCAGGTAGCTCCATCGGGCATCAGACAAAATGGTACATACATACATACACATACACACCTGCATATCTATTAATGCAAATATATATGCATGTTATGTACATGAAAGTTTGAAAAATAATAGCAAAGCTAAAAAGCCAACCAATTACCAACAGAATTGCTTTAACTTAAACGAGGGGGAGACCTATTTCATTTGCAATGCTTGTTAGCTAGGGCCAGTACTTGCAGGAATACCCAGACATGTGTAGGTCTCATGTTCACTGTAACTCTTTGCCTCACACAGTTATCAAGGTATTGTAGTAACAGCAGGTGGTGGCAAGTGTGTGAACTTTCATAGTTTAAGGGACACAGTGCTCGTCAGGATGACACTATTACCTTAACAAATACCTCAATGAAAAGTAAGGGCGTTAAACTGCAATTTCAATGAATGACAGGATGTGTTGCTGGAATACATCTTGATTTGCCCTCTCTCTGCCAAGGGATATCTGTAGCAGAATTTCAAAACCCGACAACCACTTAGAGGCTTCTTTGAACACGTTATGCCACACCTCAAAGTTAAACATTTAAGAAAGGGATGTGTTTAGGTAGGACATTGGCCTCCAAGGCTACTCTGATAGCCACCCCCAGGATACGTGCTGTGGCATAAGAATAATACCCTCCCAAAAACACCAAACACTGATTGGAAGACGATAAAACTTTATTTACAGTAAACAGCGTAGACAGTATAGATTTACAAATTTCACATTGTGCATTTACCTTTCAGAACCGTTCAAGTATGTTTGAGCTGAAGAAAGTGCTAGATGTTCACATTGAAAATAACAAACCAGAAGACGTACACAGAAACAGACCGACGGAAGGACAGCTAGAAGTTGAAAGTCCCAGCATTGCTTTCTTCTATCTGGAAAGCATAGCCATCAGTGGTAATTTCTGGAGCAAAACTTGCATCTTCTTCATCCTTCGCAGAGAAATATTTTTCTATCAGGTTTGAGGATGCTTTGTAGACCATCTCATTCTCATGAGTCTGCAGCGCATCAATTCTGTCCAGTCCACCACACTCCTCAATCATAATTCATAGTTTCTCAATCTCGTCAAGTTTCTCAGCAGCCAAAAAGATGTTGGTGCTGGCGTCCAGGGTAACTTGGACAATCTTTCTGTCCTTGGCAGACAAGAGATTTATCAAGGGTTCCAGAACTCCAGCTTGAACAAGGTGCACCACCTGGTCGATGCTTCCACCACTTGTGTAGTTAGTTACAGCCCACACAGCTTCTTTTGAAGTCACCCTTCATTAAAATGGCCACAAGATAGGGAATTATCTCATGATCCACAACTTGTTGAATCTGGTCCTGGCGTCCAGCGGTGATGTTGGATAGAGTCCAGGCAGCCTCTTTCTGGATATTATTTTTGTGATGGCTGAGCAGACTTGGGAATACTGCCAGGGCTCCGGATTCAAGCACCACTTGCGTCTGTTCATCTCTGCCGGTGACTATATTTCCAATGGCTCTTAGGGAAGGAGGCAGAATAGCAAGTTCACCACATCCCAGGAGCTGGACGAGCCGAGGCACCAGTCCAGTGGCAACAACTACTTCAATTCGTTCGTTGGGCCCATCGGTGAGGAAGGAGACGGCCCAGCAGGTGTCTGCCAGGACCTCCTTGTCATCGTGGTGTAGCAGGCGAACAAGAGCTGGCAAGATATGCTGGACAGCCTCTAGCGGTGGTGCTGGGTTCTTATTGGGACAGAGGTTAGACAGCGTCCAGGTGAGATTTCGTAAATATCCAGACGCAAACGTGGATAATTCCGGCACAGCTAGCAAGGCAAGCAGGGGATCAATCGCACCATATTTAATAACCAAGTCCCTGTATGACGAGCCATCACCTGCAATATTTCCCAGAGCCCACACTGCTTGCTCGCTGATGTGCGCGTGTGGAGATGCCAAGAGGGCAATGAATGCGGGGATAGCGCCACCCTCCACCACAGCCCTGGTCTGGTCTGAAGTGCCGGAGGCAATGTTGGTGAGAGCCCAGGACGCCTCGAACTGAATGGGGCTACAGTCTATACGGGCCAAAAACGCCACAAACTTTAGAATCAAACCAGCCCAGATAATGCTGTCGATGGGAGGCTGTTCCTCTCGGGAAAGGAGTTTCCTTGCCGCTTCAGTAGCTTGAAGTTGGATATCCAAGTTGGGGCCATTTATTCCTTTCACGATTTCATCAACCGACCATGGAACTGCCACCTGTCCGTTCTGGTTCTTCTCCTGCAGGGGCAAGAGGGCTCATCAGGGAAGCTGCTAACATTCCTCCTCTTTAGCATCTGATCGTCTTTTTTGGCCTTCATGATCTCCATGTTCACTTCAATCCGTCTCCGCCTCATTTCCGAAGTGTCCTTGCCCTTGTTCTTAAAGCGGTTCAGGCGCACAGCGCTGGAGTTCTCGTTGGTAGTAGACATGTTTGGAGGGGAGGGTGTCAAACCTGAAACAGACCTTTTGCTGCCCCATTGTCTTCAATAGCTTGCTAGGTGTCTTGCTTTATCCATTCTTTCCTCTTTCTTGTCTCAGTCAGGAAGCATGTTTCTCTGCTCTTCGAATATTTTGAAGACACCTGTTTTCCTTTCTTGTTGTCTGCATCTGCAGCTGGCTCAGACTGATGTTCCATGTCTGTCAGGAATTGAAACCTGTTTTTGATTTACAAGACAAATGCATTCTCAAACTGGGGCCCTGTAATTTTGCCACATCAAAGTGGTGTTACCAGGTCTGTACTATAGCAATATACAAAATAAATATGTAAATAAATAAATGCCAGCATTCCATATTCCATCATGGAAGCCTTGTTTTTTTCAATGTTATCAAACACAGCAGCAACCAAAGGTCAAACCCCACTACACCCCGCACACCTCATTAATTAGTTCAACATAGAAAAGATCAAGAAACCCAAACAGCTTGTCAGCCTTAAAAAAAACAACCATGACATCACACCATGCAAAATACGCATATATTCCTCCATGCCAAGATTCTCAAATGTAGACCTTACCTTACTGTTTTTAAGGTAACCATTTACAAAAATGGCATCTTCCCCTTGACTACCCTGAAATTGGTCAGCAAAGAAACAATCACAGCGCTTCTCAATGTAGTAAATTCCTCTTTCACAGGAGGAATCTTTCCAGTACTTTCAAAACAGGATAGTGTTATATTCTTAAGTGTCATTCTTGGAGAATGTATGTTTACTTTACATAGCAACTGTTGTTAGGTTACCTCAAGCTCCACTGTTGGAATCCAGTGTGTTGGAATCCAGCAGACAGAGGCGGGGGCTGATGAGGAAACAGCTGTTGAGGGTTTGCTCCATTTATCTTACAATAAACTCATCTATAACCATCTTGAGTGTCTAGTCTTCAAAAATGGCGACGAGGATGGGATCCCAGGCAACATTATCATTGGAGATTGAAGATTGTGGATTTGGAGCGAAATTATGTTGCTGTTGAAGCGATAATTCTGGCTTTGTTTGCAAAAGCTGATACAGATGAAGACCCCTAGCAGTTATTTTTTTTGGTTTTAATATAAATAAACACTGACGGAATTGTAAGTAAGCTTTTTGTAATATTACTTACGTGGTCTGTGTTATTGGGCTACGATTCCTCGAAGGGTGTTTGGACAGTGTTTTCCTCGAAGAACGTTTTTTTTGGTCTTTTTTGAAGGGTTGCGGGTTATTAATTGAAGCAACGCTGTATGTGCCAATGCACGTGAAGAACAGTTGTTTCGAAGGGCACACGATGTCAGAAGGGCAATTATTTGGAAGGGCACACGACGTCAGTTACAAGCGGCGTCTTTTGTACTCAGACGCGTGTGAGAAGCGCGCACCCGAGCCGCCGCGTCAACAATCCATACACCAAGGGATATTTGCCTATGCCTCCTAATTCCGAATTAAACACTGAATGGTTAAGGATAAACAAAACTTTATTAGTTTACCCTGACATTGATTTATGTCTTTTGATTATCACTCGGTTGTAGAAAAAGTTTTTTTCTTACACAAACAAAACAAAGATCGCCTTCAACTTCATGTCTGGCCATATACAATTTTGAAAAACAGTTTGTGCATATATACAGTGCAAAAAATCAACAGTAAACATGTAAGAAATACATCAATAATGGATACGTGGTTATGACATGGACAAATAAGTCATGGACATTGTGAAAAACAAATTGTGAACAATGAAACAATCACAATCAACAATACACAACTTGGGAGAAAGAAAATAATTTTTCAAAATGAAATCCCAAGACCTGAGATAGAATAAATCATTACAGTTCAGGAAACATTGCCCATTTTTGCACCAGTAACGTTAGCATAATTGTCTGAGAAGGAAAAAATGCCGACGCGTTTCGAATCCCGTTATATGGTTTACAGGATTCTCATCAGGGCGGTTTGAATCGGGTCCATGGGAACTATTTATGAAAAGAAAAAAGGATTGTTTTAGAAAACGGGGTCCTCTAGCCTAATAAATTGCTGAGAATGTGCGCATCCCTAGATGCGACATACCTTGTATTGTTCTTGCCCAAGGTTGCTCTTGTTTTAGGGGTTCGTCTATGCCGTGGATTTTGAACTGCAACAGAATGAGATTTGGGTAAGTGATTCAGTCAGGCGGGGAGTGCTTACCTAAGTCGCTGTGCGCGGGATGCAATTGGTGATTACCTTTGCTTCTCTTGGTCCGGCGGCTAGTGTGCCGTGGCTCGGGAATATATCTGTGTGTTGACCTGGTTACATCTCTGTAAAACAATTTACGAGACATTGGGATTGGTCCTAGTCCGCTGTCCCGTGAGGTCAGTATGAACACGGGGAGTGGAAACTTACTTGTGAACGGTTCTGTCGGGGCGGGAAATTTTCTCCGGTATTTGATTGATTTCTGTATTCGAGTTCTGTGGGGGCAAGGAGGAAAGGAGGGATCACTCAGCTGGTTGTTTGCTTTTGGCGCAGTGACTGGAGTCACAGTATCAAGGGGTTCGGGCTTACCGTGGAACTCTGCGCTTAGCACCACTCGTGAGTCTCACTCCAGCACGGCACACTCTGGTTGTAGGTGTCCGCCGCAGTGCCGGTTCTGACAAACATATCCCATGGGATTTGCATGGGAGTTGCTCTTGACCAATCAGAGCCTGTGGCAACTTGTGATGCCTTCTGGGATATGGTGTTTGTGCGGGGGTTGATCAGTTTTAAGCCCTATTGATTTCACTAAGACTGTTTAAGCCCTTATTGACACTGTCAAATTTAAGAATCAGGTATGCCTCCTTGCTCAATAGCATGGTATCAACATCAGACTGATGTTTGGAATCTATCCAAACCAATGTTGTCAATTTAAAGTCATTTTCGCTGTGGTTTTCTAAAACAATCCTTTTTCCTTTTCATAAATAGTTCCCATGGACCTGATTCAAACCGCCCTGATGAGAATCCTGTAAACCATGTAACGGGATTCGAAACGCGTCGGCATTTTTTCCTTCTCAGACAATTATGCTAACGTTACTGGTGCAAAAATGGGCAATGTTTCCTGAACTGTAATGATTTATTCTATCTCAGGTCTTGGGATTTCATTTTGAAAAATTCTTTTCTTTCTCCCAAGTTGTGTATTGTTGATTGTGATTGTTTCATTGTTCACAATTTGTTTTTCACAATGTCCATGACTTATTTGTCCATGTCATAACCACGTATCCATTATTGATGTATTTCTTACATGTTTACTGTTGATTTTTTGCACTGTATATATGCACAAACTGTTTTTCAAAATTGTATATGGCCAGACATGAAGTTGAAGGCGATCTTTGTTTTGTTTGTGTAAGAAAAAACCTTTTTCTACAACCGAGTGATAATCAAAAGACATAAATCAATGTCAGGGTAAACTAATAAAGTTTTGTTTATCCTTAACCATTCAGTGTTTAATTCGGAATTAGGAGGTATAGGCAAATATCCCTTGGTTTATACAATTGTGGCCCTGCCTACCCTCCTTCCCACTGGGCCCAGCCACCCTTGTTTTTTGAATTTTCGAGCGGGCATTTGCCCGAGTGGACTGGGATTGACGCGAAAAGTGTCTTCCTTATTGTCCCTTTGAGCATTAATTCTCTTGCAGGAGTATTCTCTCCTGCCTAGCATGGCAGACAAAGACACGCTGTCCTTCACGGAAAGCCATATCCAAAATCTTATTGAGTCCTCGCCATTCTCTTCCATTACTCTTAGCACCTCAGCCAAGCAGCAAAATGAGGCAGACAAACTAATTAGGCTCCAAAAAAAGCACATAAGAACCGAACTTCACGGCCACTTTCTACTCAAACACCTAAAAGCAGGGACTATTCCCTGGGGCCTCCAGGTCAAAAACATTCCTGTCATCTTCACAGAGGATACAGACTATAAGAAAGGTTTCAGTCAAATTAACACCAAATGTAGTAGAGACTTAATGGTGCACACCATAGAAACAGCACAACGCATTTGTAGCCAGGAAGAGAAGGAAATTGAAGATCTAGTCAAATCCATCAATGACAATCAAACTACTACTGAAGCAAGGCACTTCTAGATAAAATTGAGAAAGAAATTGCACTATTCAAAGATCACACTTTGAATATTAAATCAGCTCAATTCGATAGAGACTCCAAAACATTCAAACTAGAACAGGTATATCCTTTTCTTAAAAAAGACTTCTATACTTCGGGGGAGTCCAGAGGTGCACTAAATACATTCCAGGGCAGATCAAGAAATAGATTTATCACATTCTCTGACACCACTTCATCCGACTCTTCCCCTGACTCCAGGCAGACAAATTCCAAAAAACGAGGCGCAGCAGGAGGTTCCACTCCTTTTTTAGCCAGGGGCGGCCAAACACGAGCTCGCTTCAAACAACCATGGCAGATGCGAACTCGCAACAAATACTACAACAATTAGAAAAGTCTACCATAGTGAATCTTTACGATAAACAATTATCGAGAGATGAAGAAATGCTTTTGAACCTGGGCCTCAAATTTGTCCCTACTAAAAGAACCGACTTCACGAAACTGAAATTGGAGGCACTTGATTTTTGCCGCAAGATCAGGTTGAAGACTTACTTTGCTGGTTCCGAAATGACGTCAACGCAGGAAACTACTGGACTCAGAGTCAAATCTAGGTTCACTCCCACAATCAACATTCCGAAAAAGATCATTGCTTTTGAGCAAGCGGTACTGTCCTCTCTCACGAAACTCGAGAAGAAAAAAAGTTTTGTAAAAAATAACATCAGCAAAGGACTGAGTAAAGCAATATGTGATCTCAAATCAGACACATCGATTGTCATAAAACAGGCAGACAAAGGCGGGGCCGTAGTCCTTTGGCCCCGCACAATGTACCTTGCTGAAGGCCACTCACACGTTAATAACCGAGAGTGGTACAGACCATCAAAAGAAGATCCCGTCCATGCCATTCAGGACAAAATCGCAAAAATTACAAAAACAGGACTGGATGAAGGCTTCCTAGGGCCTAAAGAGTTTGAATTTCTAAACAAGAAATCACCGAGAACGCCAGTTCTCTACTTCTTACCAAAGATACACAAAAATGAAAAGGCACCACCAGGGAGACCAATAGTGTCCGGGTGTGATTCCGCACTTGAGCCGGTATCAAAATATATTGATTTCTTCTTAAAACCTTTCATTACACAAGTGAAATCACATCTCAGGGACACAACAGACTTCATCACCCAAATTGAGGGGCGCATATTCAACGAACACACTGAATTGATGGTGACATTAGATGTTGCCTCGCTTTACACACAAATACCGCAGGATGAGGCACTTGAAGTCATTGAGCTTTACCTGGAACAACGAGACAGGCCCCACCGGGTGCCCACGTCATTCATTGTATCACTGGCTGAAATCACCCTTCGGAGCAACTACTTCAAATTTGAAAATGATTTTTTCATCCAAATCAAAGGGACAGCCATGGGCTGTCCATATGCGCCGGAATTGGCAGTGCTGTACATGGCACAATATGAGGAAAGATTCATATATAATGGCAACCCCATAAACCAAGGGATATTTGCCTATGCCTCCTAATTCCGAATTAAACACTGAATGGTTAAGGATAAACAAAACTTTATTAGTTTACCCTGACATTGATTTATGTCTTTTGATTATCACTCGGTTGTAGAAAAAGTTTTTTTCTTACACAAACAAAACAAAGATCGCCTTCAACTTCATGTCTGGCCATATACAATTTTGAAAAACAGTTTGTGCATATATACAGTGCAAAAAATCAACAGTAAACATGTAAGAAATACATCAATAATGGATACGTGGTTATGACATGGACAAATAAGTCATAGACATTGTGAAAAACAAATTGTGAACAATGAAACAATCACAATCAACAATACACAACTTGGGAGAAAGAAAAGAATTTTTCAAAATGAAATCCCAAGACCTGAGATAGAATAAATCATTACAGTTCAGGAAACATTGCCCATTTTTGCACCAGTAACGTTAGCATAATTGTCTGAGAAGGAAAAAATGCCGACGCGTTTCGAATCCCGTTACATGGTTTACAGGATTCTCATCAGGGCGGTTTGAATCGGGTCCATGGGAACTATTTATGAAAAGGAAAAAGGATTGTTTTAGAAAACGGGGTCCTCTAGCCTAATAAATTGCTGAGAAAGTGCGCATCCCTAGATGCGACATACCTTGTATTGTTCTTGCCCAAGGTTGCTCTTGTTTTAGGGGTTCGTCTATGCCGTGGATTTTGAACTGCAACAGAATGAGATTTGGGTAAGTGATTCAGTCAGGCGGGAAGTGCTTACCTAAGTCGCTGTGCGCGGGATGCAATTGGTGATTACCTTTGCTTCTCTTGGTCCGGCGGCTAGTGTGCCGTGGCTCGGGAATATATCTGTGTGTTGACCTGGTTACATCTCTGTAAAACAAATTACGAGACATTCGGATTGGTCCTAGTCCGCTGTCCCGTGAGGTCAGTATGAACACGGGGAGTGGAAACTTACTTGTGAACGGTTCTGTCGGGGCGGGAAATTTTCTCCGGTATTTGATTGATTTCTGTATTCGAGTTCTGTGGGGGCAAGGAGGAAAGGAGGGATCACTCAGCTGGTTGTTTGCTTTTGGCGCGGTGACTGGAGTCACAGTATCAAGGGGTTCGGGCTTACCGTGGAACTCTGCGCTTAGCACCACTCGTGAGTCTCACTTCAGCACGGCACACTCTGGTTGTAGGTGTCCGCCGCAGTGCCGGTTCTGACATACATATCCCATGGGATTTGCATGGGAGTTGCTCTTGACCAATCAGAGCCTGTGGCAACTTGTGATGCCTTCTGGGATATGGTGTTTGTGCGGGGGTTGATCAGTTTTAAGCCCTATTGATTTCACTAAGACTGTTTAAGCCCTTATTGACACTGTCAAATTTAAGAATCAGGTACGCCTCCTTGCTCAATAGCATGGTATCAACATCAGACTGATGTTTGGAATCTATCCAAACCAATGTTGTCCATTTAAAGTCATTTTCGCTGTGGTTTTCTAAAACAATCCTTTTTCCTTTTCATAAATAGTTCCCATGGACCTGATTCAAACCGCCCTGATGAGAATCCTGTAAACCATGTAACGGGATTCGAAACGCGTCGGCATTTTTTCCTTCTCAGACAATTATGCTAACGTTACTGGTGCAAAAATGGGCAATGTTTCCTGAACTGTAATGATTTATTCTATCTCAGGTCTTGGGATTTCATTTTGAAAAATTATTTTCTTTCTCCCAAGTTGTGTATTGTTGATTGTGATTGTTTCATTGTTCACAATTTGTTTTTCACAATGTCCATGACTTATTTGTCCATGTCATAACCACGTATCCATTATTGATGTATTTCTTACATGTTTACTGTTGATTTTCTGCACTGTATATATGCACAAACTGTTTTTCAAAATTGTATATGGCCAGACATGAAGTTGAAGGCGATCTTTGTTTTGTTTGTGTAAGAAAAAACCTTTTTCTACAACCGAGTGATAATCAAAAGACATAAATCAATGTCAGGGTAAACTAATAAAGTTTTGTTTATCCTTAACCATTCAGTGTTTAATTCGGAATTAGGAGGCATAGGCAAATATCCCTTGGTTTATACAATTGTGGCCGTGCCTACCCTCCTTCCCACTGGGCCCAGTCACCCTTGTTTTTTGAAGCGTCAACAATCCAAGCAGCTGGCATTTTTCAATCTGCAAGCGTGCAAGCAGCGCACGTTGGGGACAATTCGAAAAGAGCCTTGCCGGTTCCTGTAGTTGCTGCGCATCACGTTGTATGCACGCAAGAAGGAAGTAACGTACAAGTTGTGCACAATATTGTCATTCGACGTGCCATTTCTGCGTTTTCACGATTATTAGATATTTTTATTTTTTATTTTTTTGCAAGTTCTCACCTAATAGGAAGTAATACTTTATTTTGCATGGCATCCCAGGTAATTTCTCCTCCTCCTACTTTTCTCCAGGATCCAGGGGGCATATTACCAAGCAATAGCGATAATTATCGCTATTGCTTGGTTAGAGACAAAAATTTACCGCTGAGCTGCGGCGATTTTTACCGCAAATAAACCTTGGTATTACCAAGGTTTATCGCAAATGCGATAAAAATCGCCGCAATGCATGAATATCGCTGAAAAGTCCGCGATATTCATGCATTACCGAGCTAATGCTCTTAGCCATGTTATCCACCTCCCATTGGATAACATGGCTAAGAACTGCTATGGGCAGGTGTTAGCTTTTGGAGATATTCGCGCTTAGCGCGAATATCTCCAAAAGTTGGTAATAGGAGATAGCGATGTTAGCGACTGTTTTCAGTCGCTAACATCTTGGCACGCCCACTTTGCATGTCATTAGTGATAAATATCAATGACATGCAAAGTGGGGCCCAAGATGGTCGCTATCTCTTACTAGCTGTCGCTAACTGATGTTAGCGACAGCTAGGTAATAGGAAGATAATTTTATCTCCGCTTTCTTGGCTTTTAAAGCCAAAAAAGCGGAGATAAACCCCCTTGATAATATGCCCCCAGGTTCTCCTCCCATGTCCTGGGAAGACTGGAAAGAAGCTTTTGTGACTTACCTAGAAGCAATTGGAGGTGAGGATTATGTTTCTAACATGAAATTGGCAATTTTGAAACACCATCTGGGCGTTGAAGGCAGAAATGTATTAAAAACACTTCCTAAACCAGTATCTTCATCAGCAGTTGATACCGAGGCATCTGGTGATATAGTGGAGGATGTTTATGAAATAGCTCTAGTGATGTTAGAAGAGAACTATGGTAAGAAACTAAGTATTGTAGTGGAGAGACACACATTTTTTTCACGCAAGCAGATTCAAGGGGAGAAAATTGAACAATGTGTGTCTGCTCTGAGGAGATTAGCGACTATGTGCAGGTTTAAAGACCTCAGGGACTAAATCATTAGAGACCAAATGATTAACGCAACCAATAACAAAAAAATACAAGAGAAGTTATTGGATTTAGGTGATCCCACTTTAGAGAAGGCCATTACTATTGCAAAGCGTACTGAAAACACTACCTTATACGTAAAAGAATTAACTATTTCAGACTCAAAGAGTGAAAATGGTTCTGCAAAAGTGTGTAGTATAAGTAGTAAGAACAAGATTGTTAATAGTGAAATTAAAACTGAGTTGGAAGGAAAGAATTTTCCATTCCAAAATGTTAACAAGTTATGTTACAGATGTGGTAGTAGTAGACATTCTTCAGATGCCATCCATTGTCCTGCAGCAAAAAGCAGATGTTACAAATGCAAAAGAATAGGTCATTACTCTAGAGTATGTAAAGTTTCAAATTCCTTTCAGACAAAACCTGTTGTGAATGCAATTAATGAAGAGGTTTATGAAGGGGAGGAAGAGAGTGATTTCGAAGTACACATGATTGATGAAGTGGATGACATTACTAATACTGAGGATTATAATCCCCCAAAGTGTAGCATCAATGTTTGTGGTAAGAAAATTGTTGTATGGGCTGATTCGTGTTCTCCTAGTAGCATAATTAACAGACAAGTTTGGAATGATTTAGGTGCAATGACTCTTCAAATCCCTGATGTTAATCCTGTAGGATATTGCGGACAAAGGTTACCAGTGGTTGGTTATTTCAAATCTTTGATTAAATTTCAGGACAGAGAATATGAAGCGAAATTATATGTTGTAGAGAAAGGCAAATCTCTTTTAGGGTGGAGAG
Organism: Lissotriton vulgaris; assembly: GCF_964263255.1. Lineage (NCBI taxonomy): Eukaryota > Metazoa > Chordata > Amphibia > Caudata > Salamandridae > Lissotriton > Lissotriton vulgaris. The sequence goes on along the minus strand of NC_141685.1, from coordinate 360,059,182 downwards.
ATCAAAGCGCATTAAACATCATCCTAAACCCAAATCATCCAGTGCAGGTACTGTTAACAGAAGATAGTGACAGTTGTGAATGGGTATCAGAATTTCCTAATCTTTTCAAAGATCAATTAGGGTGTTTAAAGAAATTTAGACATCGTATCATTTTAAAAACAGACCCTTTTGTCCAAAAGTACACAAAGTACGCAACGTGCCTTTGGCACTTAGAGATCCCCTTAAAAAGGAACTAGACAGGTTGGGCAAGGAGGGCATAATAGAGCCAATAGTAGCCTTCGAATGGCTTAGTCCAATTGTGATTGCGCACAAAGCGAATGGCTGTATCCACATGTGTGTGGACCTGAGGGACCTTAACAACTGTATTTGGGTAGACCGTCACCCTCTTCCCCTTATAAACAAAATGTTGGCTGCTGTAGATAATGCAAATGTTTTCTCAACCTTAGATTTATCGAGCGCGTATCATCAGGTGTTACTCCAACCTGAATCAAAACACCTAACGTCCTTCATCACTCCGGAAGGTGCCTATCAATTTATACGCATGCATTCGGGTTAGCGTCTGCTTCGGCAGTTTTTCAGCGCATTATGCAGGGCATCCTTAAAGATCTTTCTAATACTTTAGTGTTTCAAGACGACATTTTAGTGTGGGGAAAAGACAAAAAGGAACACAATGATATTTTAAATTTGGTGCTGAACAAACTTCAACTATCCGGTTTAACCATTAGTCTCAAAAAGTGTAAATTTAATAAAGCTGAAGTATAATATATCGGGCATACTCTCAATCATGAAGGAATTAAACCCAAATTTAAGCTGGTAGAAGATCTTGAAAGAGCTCTGGTTCCACAGAATAAAGACCAATTAAGGGCGTTTTTGGGCTTGGCAGAATACTATTCTAGATTTATCCAAAACTTTGCTAATTGTGTATTTCATTTACGAGAAGTGTTAAAAAAGAATGTTGTGTTCACATGGTCTGACAAGTGTCAAAAAGCCTTTGAAGAAGTGAAGAAGGCCGTCACTAATGCTATTGCCTTAAAGCCTTTCAATGCCAATGACAAGTGCATAATTGTACCAGATGCCAGCGGTTATGGTTTGGGGGCTGTGTTAATGCAAATTCATGAAGGCAAAGAAAGGGTAATTGCATTTGCTTCCAGAACGCAGAAAGGAGCAGAAAGTACCTACTCCACTATGGAGAAGGAAGCATTAGCATGTCCGTGGGGAGTACAACACTTTCTCAACTTTATTTGGGACATGAGGTTTGAATTGCACACAGACCATAAACCATTAATTGATGTTTTTTCCACCGCCAGTGCTGCTAAAGCCACTCCACGTATTGCTAAGTGGATTTATAGGTTACAAAGTTATAATTTTATTATCAAATACGTACCAGAGGTTAAGAACGTGAATGCAGACTGTTTATCACGTCTTCCAGTTGATAAAGTAGACAGAGTTGAGTTAGATTCTGATGAAGAAGAATGGGTGGTGGCTAAATTGTGTGAAGTGTGTCAGGCCATAGAAGAAGGTGAGTGGAAAAAGGCTATCATTGAGGACATAGTTACAAAGAAAGTGCTTGATTGTCTTCCTTTGAAAGAAGGTTGGAAGTCTCATGAAGATTTAATTACAGTCAAAGAGGTTTGGTCTGAACTATCTTTTGTAGATGGCATTTTAAGGAGAAGTGATAAATTAGTTGTTCCTTTTTCAATGAGATCCAGGTTGTTACATTTGCTGCATGAAGGACATGGAGGTATGTCTGCGATGAAGAGGAAAGCCAGGGATTATTTCTGGTGGCCTGAATGGACAGGCCGATAGAGAGGTTTGTGAGGGATTGTATGGAATGTTCTCGTAGTGACAAAACGTATATTGTGCAGGAATCGGCCATTCATCACACGATGTGGCCTAAGCATGCTTGGGAAAGATAATCAATAGACATTTGTGGGCCATTTGACATTTTGGGCGTTGGAAGCAGGTTTGCCATTGTTTTAATGGATTATTTTTCTAAATGGCCTGAATTAACATTCGTTCGTGAAGTCAAAGCTGATAATGTGATTGATTTCTGTGAAGAAATATTCAGGCGAGAAGATTGTCCAGCTGAGATTTTATCAGACAATGAACCTCAATTTACGTCCAGTGAGTTTAGTAATTTTTTTAAGAGTTTGGGTATAAAGCATCTAACGACCCCGGGTTATCATCCCTGTGGAAATGGTCTTATTGAACGCTTCAATCGTGTCTTGGGCGAGTGCATCCAAATGGCAATATATAATCAGCAGGATTGGAAATGTTTGGTAAAAAAAATTCTCTGGAATTATAGAACTGCGCCACATTCGGTTACCGGCGAAACTCCTTTTTGTTTACTTAAGGGCAGGGTTCCTTGTTCTATTGTTGTTCCCGCATGGATGGGAAGATGTTGTAGGAAGATAATTGATGATAAAGTATTAAGATCTAAAGTGGAGCATTATCAAAATTCTTACGTACAAAGGCATAATGACAAATTACTCAATGACTCATTAAAGTTTGATGTGGGTGATTTTGTGAGAGTTAGCGACGGTACAACACAAGGGTTTATCAAAGTTATCTAAACCAAGGAAAGTTATATGCATCAAGGGTGATTTTCTAAAATTGTCAGATGGAAAGTTGTGGAATACAACTCGGATAACTAAGTGTAATGATACTGAGGTACATGAGTGGTTAACTAAAGTTATTGATGATGCTGTTGTTGGTAATCAGACTGTGGGAATTTCAGGTGAGAGAACTAGTGACATTCCTTGTGCTCAGCCAATAATCAGACCTCCAAGTGGTCGTTCTAAATTGACACCTATAAAATATCAAGTTTATATTTGTGTATAAGTTTTTTTGTTTTGTTTAAAGAGGGATGATATGTTATATTCTTAAGTGTCATTCTTGGAGAATGTATGTTTACTTTACATAGCAACTGTTGTTAGGTTACCTCAAGCTCCACTGTGGGAATCCAGTGTGTTGGAATCCAGCCGATAGAGGCTGCGGCTGATGAGGAAACAGCTGTTGGGGGTTTGCTCAATTTATCTTACAATAAACTCAACTATAACCATCTTGAGTGCCTGGTCTTCAAATGATAGAATCTCTAGGTATTGTATGAATGCAACATTGACCATGACATCTCAGCCAGTTACCTGCGTAACACCCATCATACCTACATCTGAAAGATGACAAAAGAACCAGTCAGGAAAAAAAATGACCACAAACTTCCGTCAACATGACTTTCAACCAGATGCTGCAGCTTTCAGAAAGCCAGCATTTTGCCATGGATGAAACCCTTCTTTTTGGTAAGAATAAAGGCGACTCTTGCTTGCTCATACTCCTTGACCTCAGCCTCTGATACTGTTGACAATCAAGTCCCAGTCAAAAGGCATGGCATTTGCTAACATCACAATTCACTGATTCCTATTCTGCCTATCTGATTGGTACCAATTAATCCTGATGGGTACCCTAAGATCCAAATTGCTGCCACAGACCCCTTCAGTTCATCTTATCAAATATGATCTTGAAATTGTAAGTAAAGGTAGAGTCAAAGCTTTACTTCAAAATGGGAAGTTGGCAATTCTGGTCTGTGCATTTTTTCCCGCGCTGGTTAAAAGGTAAAACACATGTTTTGTTTTTACTTCCCTCCTGCCCCGTGTGAGGAAACTTTGACTTAATCTACTGTTACTAAAATATTGTGCTCACAGACTGCTTCCCTTGCTGGCTATATCTAACATTAGATGCCTAAAACAGGATACATCTCTGGCTTCCGCTTCTCAATGCCCTTCTGATAAGTATTTAGTCCTGTAATGATACAGGACTGATCTGCATTGGATACCCCTTCAAGCTGAATCTTCTACAATACCAGGTGCCTCACCTACAATATAGTGAAACATAGTCCCCAGTCCTACCTAGTGGAAGAAACTGCACATCTCCAGGGTCACCACAATGAGCAAGGTGATTGTGAACTAGAAGTGAAGAGATGCCTAAAATAAGGCATACTTAAAGCTAAGTTTTCTTCAGCATTATACCCAAACTCTAACAACAACCTGTGCAGATCAAGCTTGCCTGTCCCTCCTGCAGTTCCGAATTAAACAGAAGACACATTGGGGATATTCAGAAGGAACGTGTGATAAACATTGCAAATTTATCTTAATGCAACTTTGTATATCACATTCTATCGCGACAAAATAAACAGTTTTAATGTTCTATTCCCAACCTGGCGGCACCATGCGATAGTAGGAGATTAACGTGCCAAATGATCCCATAAAAATCAACTCAACGCCGATAAAATGTGAAACACGAACGGCCAAAAAGTTGCGATGCCCCAAATCGCGATTCAAAAATCTGCGACAGGCCTGCAAATCCCACGCACCATGCGTGAAAATGCACTATAAAATAACCGAAAAAAACACATCAAAACCAAATCAAACTGCATAGTACCATGGATGCACCCGGACCATGTGCAGAGGGCAATCCGAACTCCACAAGCCCCAGGGAGGATCAGCCAGGAACCCCGTGTTCGGGGAAGGGCAAGGAGTAGAGGAAGACGGGGTTCAGTCCGCAGGAAGACCGGATCATCGTCACTGAGGTGATAGAACATTACCAACAACTGTTTGTCACGTCCACTGCGTAATTGGCACACATGCACAATCAAGTGTAGCACACTGCACACCCAATGACTGTGGAACATGTCCCTGATAAGCTTGGCACACCGCAGCACACATAGAAACACCAACTAGGCCCCCATCCACTATGTGCACAAAGGGGCCTCCCTCCCTATCACCAATCACACAACCTACCCATGAACATGTGCTGAATCCAGCAAAGCTGCAGCTCTGTTAGCCACACTGACAATACTAGGGACACTACATGACCGATAGCAAGTCTGCAGCCAAAATACAGGACATGGTGCACAACACTGAGGAGGCCCAGTGAGGACCACATCCTCAAAGGAGCAGGTCACACTCTGACACTCCCACATGCACATACAACCCCTGACGTTGACAACACATCTGCAGACAAACAATGCACAAGACTACAAAATCCGTCCAAGAGCACAAATGTCTCAAGTCATTCACACCTCAGCACCAGAAAAGCACACAAGTCAACGGCACACCACCTAAAAGGGATAAGGGGCTGCTAAATCAGAGCTTCAGGGGCAACTCTCCCACAATTCAGCACACACACATAACAATCACAGCACATCAACATTGTCGACAATGTGATAGAAAGTGCAACACTCACAACACAGGACAGAGGACACAACTGGGACCGCTCGTGCGTAGTAACTAGTCATTCACAGTTGGAATTGCCTGGAACTGCAAGATGATAATGTATGAGTACAACCTCACATCTGTCATGTAGCAGAAATGTCCACATTCTCCCACTTAATAGCCAGCTGCTCCAAAACAGTCACAGAATACATTGGCATGCTGTCTGTCTGGGAGCATGTACAATGCGGCAACATACATAAGACACACTTTTTACCTGCATCTTCCATTTACCTTGCAGAGGGACAATCAACACCACCTGCAGAGCAGACCAGACATATCTTCAGTGATGATGAAGGGGACACCCAAGTCATCTGCACCGACACCCTCTAACGTATCTCCACACCCCACCTCCAGGAGCAGGGAAGCCCAGCTGCATGAAGGTGACCCCACCCCCTGCACACACCACACAGCCAGAAGCACACACAACCTCGTCTGGCTCACATGACCCCCGACCAACACATGGAAATCCAACGCTGTGTGTTGGGTTGCCAGGAGGAGATGGCTGATCAGCTGCATGTGGGGTTCAACCTCATGGCAGCCAAACTAGATGCTATACGTGGGTGTCTGAGTCCCATCAGAGACCACTTATAGTCCCTAACGGACACCCACTGTCCACTCCATACTCTTCTACAGTCCTTGGCGGACGTCGCTGGAGTCATTACTCGGATTTAAGAACTGTCCAGTCAGTCAGGCTCCAGCAATCACAGCACAGAGTTGACATAGAGCCGAAGGAGAATGGAGACCATGGATCTGATGCAGGCTGGAATGATGGCTGCCACGGCTGAGCACCAGCGAGATGTAGCTGGGATCTTCCATGCCCTACAGATCCTCATCTTGCCATTGGTGCCACAGAGCCTGTCCCAGATACCTGCTGCAGGAACTTCAACACACACATCTCCGCCCCCAGATGTGTCACAGTGATGCAGCCCTACCACCTTTGCCCCATGATGTGTCAGGGGGACACAGTGATGCAGACATAACACCACCAGACACACCTAGCACACCGGGCCACAAAGACATATCAGAGGAGTAAGATGTGGATGGTAATGACTGTGTTAGGAAGGAGGTAGTAGCATCTATCCCCAACATATGGCCTTTCCCTGCCTGGGTCAGCCCTCTGCATCATGCCCTGGAAAAACACCTCCCACTGTAAATTGTCCCCTGAAAGGCTCTGCGACATTTACCTGGACCCCGACATGGACTGCCATATCTGCTGGTGATACCAATGACACAGTAATCCGTCTGCGGACTGTACTCTTCCTCTTCCAATTAACTGTTCATTCCCCCAAGGACTATGGTTGGCCCACCACTGGGCAACCATGTAATGTGGTCCTGGCATGGCCATGTACTGCTCCTGCTCCGACACAGAATGTAAATTAAACATTTGAAATCACACAGTTGTGTCATGTCTATGTTCGCTCAAGTATGACAATATGGATCTATGTAGGGGCACTGATTGCACCAAAAGGTACACCCTGGTAAATTGCATCAAGGCACATGTTTGGCCCTGACCCACATGGCCAATTGGATGACTGTGAAGGTGTTTACTAGCTGTGGCCTCATTGCACATGAACAACAATCTCGCAACCCCCAACGTAGCCCCACGTCCATGTATTAATTAGTGATGTGTGTAGAAATGTCAAATTCGTCAGCAGGCCTGAAGTGGTGTCCCCAATCACAAGTGGCAACAGAACATCTCTTCGCATTACCTACTCACAAACATCTGTGTGGACACATCCTGTTGTGATGTATCACATAGATCCACTTGGCAAGAAGTTGGACACCATACTCACATTGCTGAAGACACTTAAGAGCACAGGTCTATCAGCAACTATCTCACCCACAATGTCTGGTTCACAGTGGTGGAGCTGCCAATAGGGATTCACCCCCAATGTGCATGCAGCAGTCTGTCCCTCCCTGTGTATTGACAATGCACATTGGGGCACACGATTTGCCATACCAATCGACACTCATCACAGTTGTACACTCGTGCAGTTTATTTGCATGTGCGTGTCAGTACGGGCAAGGCAAGGGCCACAACATGCAGACAAATGCTTAAGTCTTTCACAGGCAGCATCCAAACATGTTGAGGTGCATGGGGAGGCAGAAATAACACAAATCATTACAGATGGCAACAGTCTCAGCCAACCTTGCCTTGCTGGATGAGTCATGTCATGTTTGGCGACTGCTCATTGTCCGTGTCGGGGGACATGAGTCGCAGCCCAGGGGATCTGCATAGTGCTGTAACACCGGACCGCGCCAACTGTGTGCTCTGCTGACAGTGAGCAGGTGCAAGGGTCCGACAAGGTCCTGGCGAATGCAGACATGTCCACTTGTGTGTTCGGATATATGACCATTCCTGCAAAGATGCAACAATGTGTTGGGACCTGTGCTCTGGGTGTCAATCAGTTGTGGCTGTAGGAACATAGTTAGTAGTCCATGAATGTGAGTGCAGCTTCATGGGGAATCAGTTCTAGTAGTACATCGTTCTCGAGTTCAACGAACATGAGGGAGAGTCAATCCATTAATTGGTCCGGACAGATGTGCTCCGTCCACACAGTTTCACCAATCTGCAACACAGCCCAATAGGGGAGTGCCTCGATGTGGTCACTGCACATGATTACTTGTGCAATCTCCCATCCACTGCTGCCAGCACAGACACAACATATCAAGGCATCCCATGCCTGGGTATCCCGGTTGCGCTCCTGTTTGTGGGCCAAAAGAGGGCACACAGACAAGTCATTATCCAGTTCAGCTACAGTTGTGTTGGATGGGCAGACCTCCATGGGCCACTCGAATGTGCATGTTCGACAGTGGACCCAGAGCTGGATGTATGTGAAGTACGCAAGCTGGAAACTCAGATGGTAACTGAATTGCAACACTGCCAGTGGCACTGATCTCAACAGATGCAGCATTTGTGCACAGTAGAGTTCCAAGTGACAGGCGTTGTGCATGTGCCTGGGATGGCCTGCCATTGCGTTTGTTGGTCTCGTAGCACCAGCACTCCTCAGATCGGCGGCAGTTCTGTGGAAGATATGCCACAGCTCGGAGCAATGAGCCATATGTGTGTGCAACGTTTGGACAAATGGGTTTTTCTTTGCCAATGTGTCAGGGGCATCCAATGCAGGTGTACCTCGAGCAGGGACAAGTGTGTGTGAGGTGTGCATACGTTAGTCTTTCATTAGCGCAGTTCGTGGTGTGGGAGTCGTCAGAGGCTGGCATGGTATCTCACTCTGGGGGTGCCGGCCGCATTAAAGACCAAGGTCAGAGGTTCCGCTGTCCTTCCGCCTTGTGTATTGAGACAAAGGAGCTTTCATTCCTAATTTTAGTCTGACTACTGCTTGCATTACTGAGATGTGATGTGGCCTTCGTGCTGAACTTGATGCCAGGCCTTAGATTTGGGTGCACCAATTGCGAAACACACGCAACTGTTGGCATGTATGACCCAGGAGCCCGATTGGCCTTGCACTCCTTGATGAGTCTCTCTCTTTCTTTCTCTGTTTCTTTCTCTCTCTCTCACTCTCTCCCTCTCTCACCCTCTCTCTCTCTCTCTCTCTCTCTCCCTCTTTCTATCTCTCTCTCTGTCCTTTGATGAGTGCCTGACACACCTTCATATCTTGGAAATTGTCTTGCAGGCTGTCACTTCCAGATTGTCCAGGCTTGACCCGCCATGACTCTTCCAAATAGTTACTTGGAGGCAAATTTGATTATGATATTTTGTTTGACTTTCAATAGTGAATGGAAGATTCTGCTTTTTCTGTACTAACATGAATGTTATTTGTTGTAATTGTGCGACATCAGGCAAATGATTTGGTCATGTTTCATGACGTTGATGTGCTATCTCTAGTCTGGGGAGGTGGGGGTGCTCGGGGTAAGGCCGGGGGGGGGGTACTGGGTGGGGTGGCAGTGGGTCTTGTGACCCTCTTGGGTGTCCGAGCTACATGATCATTTGGTCCATGGCATCTGTTGTTCTTCAGGTATGGTTCTGGTCTGGGCTCCCTTTTTTGGTGCAGGTTGCAGTCCGACTTTACAACAGGTGAGAGCTGGTGTGAAATTCCTGCTGCTAACGCACCTTATTGCGTGTTTTGTGATCTTTTCGCCGATCTGGCTGGTCATTGTCAATGTTGTGACGTGGTGTTGTCATGGCTTTTTGCACGGGACTGTCTACTCTGCATCTCATTAGTGTTAGTTGCCAGGGTCATCTGTGGTGATGTTTTTTGTGGCTGCTATCGCAGGTAAACTGGTGATATGGGCTGTCGGCACAAGCTTGTGAATGGGGCAATAGATTTATCACAACTTTGGCTGTGCCGCTAACTCGGCGATGAGTCCTTGAGAATATGCTCCATCTTAACTATGAACATGATAGCATGTTGAAATATTGACTACAGAAACATCGTCCAACTAAAATATCGTGCCCAAACTATTGAGGACCAAATTTTTGAGAAGGTAAGTCCATATAGGTAAATATAGATTTACCGGTTCTCAACTCCACATCTCCATACCCTGAAGATATGTATATGGTCAATGTACCTATATGTGGAGTTAAGTAAAGTAAAACTTATATTTATGTATATATACTTACCTTGTCAATATTGTGACCCTCAATATTTTGTCCTTGATATTGTGGTACTGCAATATTCTGGAATCAATATTAAGGTAGAATATCATAAACATCACTGCCATAACTCCAGCCCAGAGACCTCTCAATACCCACCCTTTCCTGCTTGATGCACAGAATCTCAAAATGGCTTTAAACTCGCCTCAATGAACTGTACCTTGTTGATTCCAAGCAAGGCATGTGCTTTACTAATGCCAAAACATGCTCGAAGGCTTGTTGCTGTACTGGGGAGATTCACCCAAATGAAGAATCTAGCCGGGATATACTGGGACGGTGGCAGATGGTGTAAGGTATTCTTCCTTACTGATTCTCCGCTGTGGGAGCTGGTACTCCTTCTTGCTTAATCCGCTCTACTGGTGACCCAGCTTGAGGCTATCCTTAGCATGTGACAATGACGCCCTTGCCTCCATCCATTTCTTCCTTCTGCACATCTTGGAAGGCGCGCAGAGAATTCTGGGGCAATTCCTCCCTACTTGCGAGCATCTTGGAAATGAGATGCTGCGATAATATTAGTGCTGTATAAATGTAACCTCAATATAAAGAATTCTTATTTGTAATTATATTTGCTTATTTATAAAATTGCTAATTCCTTTCCCAATTAAAGAGAACCAAAGCCATTCTAAATTACATTGCATCCTGGTTGGTACTATAAAAGGGGAGTTCATTTTGCATCCATTTGTGTCACTATGGCTCTTGCTTGATTGCTCACTGCTGAACCTGGCCCTCTCTGCAGGGTCACCCCTAATTGTGTTATGTTTACCCTTCACATTTTGCTGAATTCACTTTTGTTGGCCTTAGTACTCTGTACACTTTACCACTGCTAACCAGTGCTAAAGTGATTGTGCTGTCTCCTTTAAACATAGTTAAATTGACTTATAACCAATTGTCATATGTTATTTACTATATGAAATACCTGGTAGAGTGGTATTTCATATACCCAGGTCCTGCAAATTAAATGCTACCAGTGGGCCGGCAGCACTTATTAGGCCACCCACTTAAGTAGCACCTTAAAACATGTCCCAGGCCTGCCATGTAGGCTTGCATTTCAACCCCCTTGCCACAACTTAAACTCCCTTTTCCTTACAAATACGTCACATAGGGCAAAGTGCTGTGTAAATAAAAGGTTGGATTTGCACTTTTAAGTTTTACATGCCCAGGTAGTGGAACAACTCCTACATTAGTTTTTCATTACTTTGAGGCCTACCCCTCCCATAGGAAACATTTGGAATTCCTTATTACATTTAATAAGCTATAATTTCCAATTAGAAGCTGGTGGCTATGTCATGTTTGGTATCTGTGAAATTGTAATGATAAACCCTGTTTAATGGTGAGGTTGGAGTTTTTATTAACATTTTGAAAATGCCACTTTTAGAAGGTTGGAATGTTCCTACCCTTTGTGCCTGCAGCCTGTCTTGGGTCACTTGACTGGTTATAGCTGACAGACTTTCTAAATTCCTCCTGGACAGTCAAACAATAGAGGGATTAGATGTGTGTCGATGCCCCATCTGCTGACAGGATGAGTAGGCGGAGCTGGGCACAGCCCCACTTACAGCGGAATAGCCAGTGCTCTGCCTTCACATAAAGGGCCTAACGACCCTGTATTGTCACTGCAGCCAGCTAGGAGCAAGGGCAGGGAGCTTGGAAATTCCATGCACTTTAAAGAACCTTTCCAGAAGCTTCTCCCACCTTCCTGAAGAAGGAAATCAGGGTAAAAAATTGGACCTTCAGATCCACTCTTCAGTTCACTACTGGAACTGCGGAGGGATTCTCAGAGGACTGAGTGCTGCTGCAATCTGTTGTGCACTCTGCCATATTTCTGCTGTACCTAGAAGAACTGCTTTGCTGTCTGGAACTTGCCTTGAACCCTCAGAGGCCAGCCCTGCTGTTGAGCCCCACTTCTTCACCTGCACCTAGGACTACCAGAGTGACTCCAAGGGCTTGTTAGCTGGCCTCCGGTTCAGAGCCGCAGGGACATAAAAGACTCCTACCATCTTGAACCGGCACCTGGACAAAGCATAAGTGAGTCCTGAACCCCTACGAGGTGTCCCACCAGTCTGGGACCCTTGGTTGTGGTGCTAAAGGTGACCATACAACCAAATACCAAAACTGAGGACTTATAAACATTTTGGCCAAAAAGTACTCTGAAAACCAGGACGAGACCAGTACCAACCTTCTCGCCTATCTGCCGAAGGTGCATCGCTGGTCGGATTCATGTTGCAGCTTCTCCCACTACGTGTTTCTCCGCAGCAGCACATCCTTTTCAGCAGTTCTTTGTCAAAGAGGTATCTTACCCTATGAAACTGTCTTGGGCTACAGCTCTCTGCCTCGTCCCGATGGAGATTTTCGATTTCAATCTTGACAACTATGTCCGAACATAGAAATATTTACTGCGACTTAGACCCAAGGCCATCTGATGATGATGCTCCCTTCTTGAACACCTACCGCAGCTTTGCCCCACTGAACTTTACCTTCGTAGAACATTTCCCTCAAGAATTTTTCCAAGTCTGAAAGTAAATACTGACTGGGCATAATCCACTTATTATATCTGACCAATGCTCTATTGTGGTAAAGGCCATGGTTTGCGGCTTTGACCCCATCGCGCATGACTAGATGTCCGCGGTTGGTGCTTTGAACTTTTAGGTGCTAGTTTTCACAAAAAATGTAAAAAATTCATAACTCCGGTTCTATTGATTTGATTTTGTTCTTTTGGTGTCAAATCATTTGTTAAAATTTACTATATTTTTCTAAACTGGTTTGGAGTTTTTTCTTGTGTTGTGTTTTCACTTTATTGCTGTTTGTGTGCTGCATAAATACTTTACATATTGCCTCTGAGCTAAGGCTGACTGTTTTGTGTGCCAAGCTACCCAGGATTAAGTACAGGTTAATTCAGTGATTTTTTGTAGTTTACAATGCAAGTGATTGTGGCTGTTGCATTACCAGGGCTCACACCTCAGTCAACCAACAACCCAATTTATCACACTAACTTGCTACACTCAGTGGATTTTCTGCAATCCCAAGTTCTTGTTTGTTGTTCTTGCTCTTTGTTTTGTTGCTTAACCTAGACAGCAGAAAAGCTTATTCTGGCCTCTGTTTTTTTCGGTTCCTGCTGGATATTATTCCTGGAGAAAAACTAAACTTTGAGGTCCTGATTCACAAAGTTAAACTTGCACTTTTGCATACGTTTATGACAGTTTGCTACTCACAAAGGAATTTTAGTAGTAGTATCTTTAATATTGTGGGGCCCGATTCACAGAATGAACTTAAGACTCAATCCTAAACTTACTACTATTTTGGTATTCACAGAATGAACTTACTACTTTTGGTATTCACAGAAGTTAGGATTTTGTCTTAAGATTGTCTTAAGACAAACTTAAGACAGACTTAAGACAAACTTAAGACAGACTTAAGACAGACTTAAGTTAGGATTTTGTCTTAAGTCTGTCTTAAGTCTGTCTTAAGTCGGTCTTAATAGGATCGGAATGGAAGGGTGGTAGTCTGATTCTCTGGCTTCTTCCGATGAGGAATAATCGGATCCAGTCTAGGGCAGTTCCTAATACGCCAGAGTCATGAAGTCTGGTGGCTAGTTTGCAGTGAGAGACAGTGTCGAGAGCCGCTGATAGGTCGAGAAGGATAAGTGCTGCAGAGTGTCCTTGGTCCAGGAGGGTGCGGATGTCGTCTATGGCGGCGAGTAGCGCGGTCTCTGTGCTGTGTTTGCTTCGGAATCTGGATTGGGACAGGTCGAGGACAGAGTTTTCTTCGATGAATCGTGTTAGTTCTCTGTTGATCATTTTCTCAGCGACTTTGGCTGTGAAGGGGAGGAGCGAGATGGGGCGGTAGTTGAGGAGGGTGGGATCCGTTGTGGGCTTCTTGAGAAGGGACCTGACTTCTGCAGGTATCCAGAAGTCCGGGAAGGTGCCTGTTGTGAAGGTGGTGTTGATGGTGCATTGCAGTTCGAGTGCCATGGAGGCCGTGGCTCTGGGGTAAATATTATGAGGGCAGGGGTCGGTTGGGGACCCCAAGGGGATGCCTTTCATGGTTGAGGCGGTGTCTTCGGTCGTGATGGGTGTCTAGCTGGAGATGGTTGGTTGGCTGTTGTCCTTGGGGGGCAGAGGGGAGGCTGTGGTATCTGGGGGGTGGTCCGTGAGGTTGTCGTAGAGGGTTTTGATCGTGAGGTGGAAGAAAGTTCCGAGCTTGTTGCAGAGGTCTTGGGACAGGGGGATGTCTGTGGCTTTGCTGCGTGGGTTGGTGAATTTCTGGATGATGCTGAAGAGTTCCTTGGAGTTGGTGAGGATTTTGTTGTGAATAAAGTTCCTTTTGGTGGTTCTGATTTGGTTGTGGTAGTCCGTCATGGCATCCTTGTAGGTGGCATAGTGCTCAACTCTCTTGGTGTTTCTCCAGTTCTTCTCCAGGTGTCTGCAGGTGCTCCTGGTTTCCTGGAGGGTGGTGTTGAACCAGGTGGCTTTCCTGGGGTGTTGTTTGTCGAGGTTGCTTAGTGGGGCGAGCTATTTCTATTGCTATTCTATGAGAGGGGTAGGCCTCACAGTAGTGAAAAAACGTAACAGGCTGTTTGTCACTACTACGACATGCAAAACATAAATGCACATGTCCTGCCTTCCAGTTACATAGATCTCTGCTCTTAGGGTTACCTAGGGCCTACCTTAGGGGTGACTTTAAGTTTAGGGCTTGGCAAGTAGGTTTTAAATACCAAGTCAAAGTAGCAGTAAACTGCATACAGGAACTGCAGTGGCAGGCCTGAGACAAGTTTGACATGCTACTTCTGTGAGTGGCACAATCAGGGCTGCGCTTCACTAGTAGAGTTTGAAGTGCAGATCCTGAGCATATGGTATACCACTTTACAAAGGACTTACCAGTACAACAAATATGCCAATCAGTTAAACACCAATGTCATATTATTTTAGGGGAAAAGCACATGCCCTTTAGCACTGGTCACCATTGAGTGGCAAAGTGCTCAGTGTCTTTAAGCCAATAAAAGAAGGTAAGAAGATGAGGAGGAGGAAGGCAAACTGTCCTATCATTGTATCTGTGGAGACTCAAAAGTTGTAAAAATATTACTAGTAAAATACCTCTGTGAATAGCAAACAATTTTAACCTTACACAAAAGTGTGAACTTACCTTTGTGAATCAGGCTCTCAGTTACATCCTGGGGTCTGAAGTTGTTTCAGGAGATAGAAGGCCTTGCCTGTAGTATGGAACAGGGTCCTGACGTGTAGCCAACCCACACATGCACGCATGTCCACACTAGGGGTGGGTGTAAGTCGCGGAAGGGACTATCGCGGAGAGGCACAGAGATTGACCAATTCTCAGTGCCTCTCCGCAATATTGCCATATCACGAGACTGCCCGCCCACCGCCCGCCCGCCTCCCGCTTGCGCAGGAGCCTGGGCATGCACATTCCTTTCGAGGAATGCGCATGCGCAGGCTCCCGCGCATGCGCAGTATCAAAGAAGAAGCCTCAATGGGGAAGTTTGCAGGTCAATAAGGTAAGTTTTATTTAACTTTATTTGTAGCCTGTCAATCTAATTTAATAAGGCGGGCGGGAGGCAGGTGGGAGGCGGGGGGGAAGCAGGAGGCGGGTGGGCGGCCAACTTCCGTTCCGCCCGAGAATGTGCGGAAATTTACCCCGTTTTTCCGCCTTCTGTGCGGGAGGTGCAAATCATCGCACATTCCGTGGGCGGAATGGAAATGTCCGCCCACCCTTAGTCCACACCCCACATTAAAGGTCGCAGGGCGAATAGGCACCTGGACACCTAGCTTGCCACTTGCCTGTGGCTTCCAGTTCCTACTAGTTCCAAACTGATCCAGTGGCACTGCAGCTGCCCAGATTTTCCTGCTTGGTTTTTCCCTACTGGATTTTCTCACTCACTGTTCTTCCTGCCAACAGAAGCCCTAACCACCCCTGGGCCGAATTAATGCAGGCCGCAGTATGACCATGCAGCAGACTCGCTCAGCATGGAGCACCACTGGCGCGCCAAAGACAAGCCTGTCTACACCCATCGGCACCTGGACTGCACCCAGCGCCATGACCCCAGGCCCTCCCGCCCCTCATAGATACACCATTGTGAAACTCTACACCATCAGATCCATATGCTACACAAACACTGCCACTGTGCCGCTCACGCTCCACAGTAGGACCTTTCACCTGCACCCATTGCTACTTCACCTGCCACCACCCACACACAAGCTCATAGCCCAGCTCCATCCCTTACACACCACCTGAACAAAAACACTGACTCACATGCGCCCTTTTAAATACATGCTCACTATGCCGTCATTCCACTGAATTATGGGTCCTCATCACCACCTTTGCACCTAATATTGTCTTCCTCACTGAGACCTGGCTCAACTGCACATCTGCCCCAGACATTGCCACACCAATCCCTGACAGTTATAAAATCACTCACCAAGACCGCACCAGCACGCCGGGAGGCCGAACAGCCATCATCCACAAAGAGGCCATACAGTGTACCACCACCACCGACAACACCACCACCCCCATGGCACATCTCACCTTCAAGCTCCATATGGACAAGATGACCTGCACTCCAGCGTCTGCAACACTATGGCAGACTTCATTGTACCCCTAGCCTTAGACTCCAAGGAATACATCTTCATTGATGACCTAAATTTCCACAACGACAACCCAAACGACAAAAACACTGCACACCTCTGCGACTGTATGAGCAGCTTTGTATTGACCCAGATCATCTATGACCCAGCAAACATTGCAGAACACATGCTGGACCCAATTTTCACCTCCAGCAACTGTGTCAAATACAGCCATGTCTGATCACTCCATCATCCACTACAGCATCTGCAGCCCCCGCACCGCCACCCCCAAGATGAGCAATGCCCCCCACCGTAGAAGGAATTAAATCTCAGAGACCAGCTGGGTGAACGTCCTCAACACCTCTAACCCTGCTACCACCACCAGTCTCGAACAGGGAGTGAAAACCTTCAACATCTGGATCATCACTTGCACAGACAACATTGTCCCCATCAGGAGCAACAGCCGGAGAAAATCCTCTAATAAGGCCAGCTGGTTTTCCCAAGAACTCAGAGCAGCAAAACGAGACAGCAAACAGTTGGAGAGGAGATGGTGCACCAAGTCAAGTCAAGTCAAAAGATTTATATAGCGCGCTACATACCCGGAGGGTCTCAAGGCGCTTGAAGAAGGGTGGGGAGTTATTTGTCGAATATTCAAGTTTTAAGTTGCTTTCTGAATGCTAGATGGTTCTGAGTGAGACGAAGGTGAGTGGGGAGTGAGTTCCAGGTTTTAGCTGCGAGGTAGGAAAAGGATCTACCTCCCATGGTGGTTTTATTGATGCGAGGTACGGTAGCAAGGGCTTGGTTGGAGGATCGTAGCTGACGGGAGGGGGTGTAGAAGGAAAGACGTGTGTTGAGGCATTCGGGTCCAATTTCCTAAAGTGCTTTTTGTGTGTGGGTTAGGAGTCGGAAAGTAATCCTCTTATTGACGGGGAGCCAGTGGAGGTTTTTCAGATGACTAGAGATGTGGTCTTTACGCGGGATGTCTAGTATGAGTCTGGCTGATGCGTTCTGGATGCGTTGGAGTTTATTCTGGAGTTTTGCGGTGATACCGGCGTATAGGGTGTTTCCGTAGTCCAGGCGGCTTGTAACCAGTGCATGGGTGACCGTTTTTCTGGTTTCGGTGGGGATCCAGCGAAATGTTTTTTTGAGCATGCGAAGAATGTTGAAGCAAGATGATGAAACAGCGTTTACTTGTCTGTTCATAGAGAGTGAGGAGTCCAGGATGACGCCCAGGTTCCGTGCGTGGTCCGTCGGGATGGGTGCTTTTCCAAGGGCCTCTGGCCACCAAGAGTCGTCCCAGGCGGTGGGGGAGGTACCTAAGATAAGGACTTCTGTTTTGTCTGAGTTCAGTTTCAGACGGCTGTGCTTCATCCACTCGGCTACTTCTTTCATTCCTTCATGTAGGTTGGTTTTGGCGGTGTTAGGGTCTTTGGTGAGTGATAGGATCAGTTGAGTGTCATCCGCGTAGGAGATGATGTTGAGGTTGTGTTGGCGTGCGATGGCCGCGAGGGGGCTCATGTATACGTTGAAGAGGGTGGGACTGAGTGAGGACCCTTGGGGTACGCCGCAGATGACTTCAGTGGCCTCTGAGTTGAATGGTGGGAGGCGGACTCTCTGGGTTCTTCCGGTGAGGAACGAGGTGATCCATTCCAGTGCTTTTCCTTGTATTCCGATGTTTCTGAGGCGCTGTAGAAGGGTGCTATGGCAGACTGTGTCGAAGGCTGCGGAGAGGTCGAGGAGGATGAGGGCGACTGTGTCTCCATTGTCCAGGAGAGTTCGAATGTCGTCTGTTGCTGCGATGAGGGCGGTCTCCGTGCTGTGTTTGGCTCGGAAGCCGGACTGTGAGGAGTCGAGGGATTTGTTTGTTTCGAGGAAGGCGGCGAGCTGGTTGTTGACAGCTTTCTCGATGACTTTGGCTGGGAATGGAAGGAGCGAGATGGGGCGGTAGTTTTTGAGTTCGGTGGGGTCCGCTGTGGGTTTTTTCAGAAGGGCGCTAAGTTCTGCGTGTTTCCAGCTTTCCGGGAAGGTGGCGGAGTTGAGGGAGCAGTTGATGACGTCTCGAAGGTGTGGTGCTATGATGGAGTCTGCTTTGTTGAAGATGTGGTGAGGGCAGGGGTCTGTGGGGGATCCTGAGTGGATGGAGTTCATCAGGTGGATGGTGTCCTCAGTGGAGATTGGGTTCCAGTCATTAAGGGTATTCAAGGGGGGTGAAGGTCCTGCAGAAGGTTGGGTGGGTTGGTCTCCGGGTCGGTTGTCGAAGCTGTTGTGGATGTCTGCGATTTTGTTGTGGAAGAACGAAGCTAGGGAGTCGCAGAGGGCTTGAGAGGGGGTGATGTCGTTGGAGTTGGCTGAGGGGTTGGTAAATTCTTTGACGATGTTGAATAATTCCTTGCTGTTGTGGGCGTTGTTGTCTAGTCGGTCTTTGAATGCGGCTTTCTTGGCAGATCGGATTAGTTGGTGGTGTATGCGGGTGGCGTTCTTGAAGGCGTCCCTGGTGCTGGTGTTTGGGTCTTTTTTCCAGGCCTTCTCGAGGGAGCGACAGAGTTTCTTGGATTTCTTAAGATCATCGTTGAACCAGGATGCGTTTTTGCTGCCTAGTTTGATTTGACGTTTTTTCAGCGGTGCTAGGAGGTCGGCGCTGTTGGATAGCCATTGGGTGAGGTTAATGGCTGCTTGGTCGGGGTTTGAGAAGTGGGCAAGGGGGTTTTGGAGAAGCGATGAGGAGATCTGGTCGATGGTGATTTTGTTCCAGTTTCTTCGCATAGTAGGTTGAGGATGGTTGTGAGTTGTGGTCTTTTTGTAGATAAAGTGAACGCAGCTGTGGTCCGTCCAATGGAGAGTAGTGGTGTGACTGAAGGAGACATGTTTGCTGGAGGTGAAGATAGGGTTGAGTGTGTGCCCAGCGATGTGGGTGGGCGTAGTGACAAGTTGTCTGAGTCCGAGGTTGGCGAGATTGTCCAGAAGGGAGGTCGCGTTGTTGTCATTGCTCTTTTCTAGGTGAAAGTTGAGGTCTCCCAGCAGAATGTATTCCTCGGAAGGGAGGGCGTGTGGGGTGATAAAGTCAGTGATAACGTCGCTGAATTGTGCACGGGCTCCTGGAGGTCGGTAGAGGAGTGTGCCTCTGAGTGCGGTTTTGGGGTCGGTGTGGATCTGGAAGTGAAGGTGTTCGGCGCTGGTAAGGTTGACGTCTGAGCTGGTTGAGATGCGGATGGAGTTCTTATGGACGATAGCGATGCCTCCTCCTGTTTGGTCGGTGCGGTCCTTACGGAGGATCTTGTATCCTTCCGGGATGGCTATGGTGATGTCTGGAGCTGATGAGGTGTTCATCCATGTTTCTGTTAGGAAGGCGACGTCGGGAGAAATGGTGTCTAGTAGGTTCCAGAGGTCGATGGCGTGTCTGTGGACTGAGCGGGTGTTGAGCAGGATGCATTTTAGGTGGTTGGAGTCAGATCTCGGTTGTGTGATCGTGGATGAGGAGTTTTTCTTGGTGCCGTCGAACTTGCAGGAGTAGCAAGTGAAGGGTCCATGGGTGTGTCCAGGAGCGGCTTGGGCGCAGTTGGAGAGTCGGCCGGGATTAAGGGCTAGGAGGGTGGAGGCGTCGTAAGTAATGCGGGAGGGCTGGGCATTGCGTGTACACCTCTGACAGGAGAGTCTGCAAGACCTCTCACAACCTCTACCACCACCTGCTAAGGGCAAACAAAAAAGACAGCCCTGCTGCAGGCTCTCAAACCATCGCCAACAGCACCAATGAACTTTTCAACATTGTTAGGAAACTCTCCAACCTGGCTGCCAGTGAAAACAATATCACATCCTCACAGGAGCTGTGCGACAACCTCGCCCACTTCTTCCACTGCAAGATCGCAACCATATACAGAAACTTAAACCCCAACCCACTTCTATGGACCTCCTCAACAGATACGCCATCACACTAACCGACACGAACATCCTTTCCACCCACGACACCACCTGCACCATGAAATCCATCCTCTCTGGAGCTCCCACAGACTCATGCCTGCACTACATCTTTAACCTAGGAAACCAAAGGAGTGGTCAGGAACTCACCACCCTACTCAACACCTCTGTC
Organism: Lissotriton vulgaris; assembly: GCF_964263255.1. Taxonomy (NCBI): domain Eukaryota; kingdom Metazoa; phylum Chordata; class Amphibia; order Caudata; family Salamandridae; genus Lissotriton; species Lissotriton vulgaris. The sequence goes on along the minus strand of NC_141685.1, from coordinate 360,038,647 downwards.
ACCACTGCAACATTTCCCAACATCTAGAAATAGAACAAAGTCAGACCACAGCAAAAAAAACTCTGCCGATCCTATCAATCAATCAATCAATCAATCAATCAATCAATCAATCAATCAATCAATCAATCAGAGTATTGTAAAGCGTGCTACTTACCCGTGAGGGTCCCAAGGCGCTGAAGGGAGATGGGGGTGCTGCTACTGCTCGAAGAGCTAGGTCTTGAGGAGTCTTCTGAAGGCGAGTAGGTCTCGGGTCTGCCGTATGTGGGTAGGGAGGGTGTTCCAGGTCTTGGCGGCGAGGTAGGAGAAGGATCTGCCACCGGAGGTCGTTCATTGGATACAGGGGACAGCGGCGAGGGCGAGGCTGGCCGAGCGGAGCTGGCCGGTGGGGGTGTGGAAGCTGAGTCTGCTGTTCAGGTTGGCTGGACTGGTGTTGTGGAGTGCTTTGTGTGCGTGGGTGAGGAGCTTGAAGGTGATCCTCTTGTCGACGGGGAGCCAGTGTAGGTCTCTCAGGTGGGGGGTGATGTGGCTGCAGCGGGGGACATTGATGATCAGTCGGACGGAGGCATTTTGGATGCGTTGTAGTCGTCATAGGTGTTTGGCTGGGATTCCTGCGTAGAGTGAGTTGCCATAGTCCAGTCTGCTGCTGACGAGGGCCTGTGTCACCATTCTTCTTGTTTCAGTTGGGATCCACTTGTAGATCCTGCGGAGCATGCAGAGGGTGTTGTAGCAGGAAGAAAAGAGGGCGTTGACCTGCTTAGAAATGGAGAGGGAGGAGTCGAGGATGAATTCTAGATTGAGTGCATGGTCGGTGGGTGTTGGTGCTGTTTCCAGTATGGTCGGCCACCAGGAGTCGTCCCAGGCTGAGGGGGTGGGTCCGAGGATGAGGACCTCCATCTTGTCCGAGTTCACCTTCAGACGACTGCTCCTCATCCAGTCGGCGACGGCCTTCATTCCCTTGAGGAGGTTGGTTTTGGCGATGTTTGGGTTCTTGGTGAGGGAGAGGATGAGATGGGTGTCGTCAGCGTAGGAGATGATGTTGAGGTTGTGATGGTGGGCCACTTGTGCGAGGGGGGCCATGTAGACATTGAACAGCGTTGGGCTGAGGGATGAGCCCTGGGGGATCCCGCACATGATGTTGGTGGCTTCGGATCGGAAGGGTGGGAGGCGGACGCTCTGGGTTCTGCCGGAGAGGAAGGACGTGGTCCAATCAAGAGCCTTCTCTTGGATTCCAGCTTCTAGGAGGTGTGTCTTTAGAGTGCGATGGCAGACCATGTCCAAGGAAGCTGACAGGTCCAGGAGGATGAGGGCTGAAGTTTCCCCGTTGTCTAGTTGGCGCCTGATGTCATCTGTGGTGGCGATGAGGGCTGCCTCTGTGCTGTGGTTTTGTCTGAATCTGGACTGGGACAGGTCCAAGATGTTGTTGTCTTCCAGGTGGCGTGTCAGATGTGACCAAGCACTCTTACCTGAGTTGAACACCAACCTTACCTGTAAGGTGCTTGATCGGTTTTGCAGAGACGCTATGGACCAATCTCCCAAAACCCTACCTTACAACCTGTGATTCTTGTACATACACTAGGGTGATGGATAGCAGTCAGGGAGAGAGGCCGGATCTGACGCTACTTGTGTTCTTGTAGTCGACCTGCGAAAATACAAGAAGTTCCTTAATCAAGTGTTCCTATCCTTATCCCTTACTTCCACTTCTGACTCTTTTCACAATTTCTTTGTTTTTTGAAGCATCTCCTACCTGCGATCTACCAGTCTGGGCTTTGCGTCCTGGAAGTCGTCATCTAGATGTGTCAAGCGAAGGATTGTTGCTTTTCTGTCGAAGGTGGTTGGTTTTTCCACCCCCAGACTTTGTTATTGAACTCTAAAAAATTAAACAACACTTTATTTGCACTTTCCTTAGACCTTTCTTTTTCCCTGCAAATAATCTAAGGGTTAACTTACTCACTTCTTTTCACTCTCTCGTAGATCTAGACGACTTCTCTGTGAAGATTCTAGAGTTTAAATCACTTCCAAAACCTTTCTTGATCTTGTTGCTAAAACTTCTTAAATTTACAGAACATACACTAAAACATCACCTTCATTGTATACAACCCGCATTAAAACATCATATTGATTCATGCATATGCTAAGCTGTAAAACTAGAAACTATCTAAGAATAATCCGAGATTTCTAAGAAATAAAAGTGTCCAAAAATTGTCCAAAAAGCTAGCGTTGGGCTCCTTGGCAAATGTAAGTACTTAGCTCTTCTTTTCTTGATTCATCAGAAAAGTTCCTGTGGTTTGCTTGAAAGAACCGGCACCTTCAGCGTAGATCCGGAAGAGCTCCGATGCTTGTGATGTCCCTGAGATGCTCTGAAGACTAAGCATCTTCTAGAACCCTGGGTGTGGCTTTTATAGACCAGCCACACCCCGGGACGTTCTGAACCGCTGCGTGCCACGCCCTGAGCCGCCGCATGCTTCCGTGAAAGAGCGATGAGTCAGACCTTCGCTGCGCACCAAAACAATGCGTGTCATTTTTAAACGCGCGTCTTTTTTTCTCTTCAGCTGCAGTTGCAGGACAAGCTGCACAAACGTTCCTTTAAGCATTCTATTTCCATACATCAATGCTGCTAATTCACAAGTGACATATGAGCAAATGACAAAGACCCAAAATAAAACATTACTCTACATACTTATTAACCCTTTGTATTTTTCCAGGTTTATGGGCGTGCTGGTTGCACGGGACAGGGGTGGGTTTCTATGAGGGATATCCAAGCTCAAATGGAGTTTGTGGGAAGGTGGTTTCATGACAGTACCCTCCCCGTAGAATTCCCCCCAATACTGTTGGGACTGGCTTTGGTTTTTCTGGAAATCGATTATGAAAAGTTTTCAGGACCTTGGGGGAATTTCTTAAGTTTTCAAGAGGTTCCCACGAACGGTCCTCTGGACCGTAACCCTTCCAATCCACCAAGTAGTATAACTTGCCTTTCATCCTCTTGGAATCTAGAACTGCTTTTACCTCATATTCTAAACCACCATCAATCTCAATTTCAGGAGGATGAGTAACTTTTCGGGTTTCAGGATCACAAGGTTTTAGCAGTGAGACATGAAAAACTGGGTGGATTCGATACAAGTTTGGTAATTTCAACCTCATACAGACAGGATTGACAACTTTTTCTATAGTGAAAGGTCCTATGAATCGGGGGCGAAAAGCTTTATGACTTTTCAATCTTAAGTTTTTAGTGGCCAACCAAACATCATCACCCACAGAATAGGTGGGCTGTTCAGAGCAATGTTTGTCAGCAAATTTCTTCTGAGTTTCTTTTGCAAGAACTAAATGTTGTTGAGCCTTCTGTTGAATAGAAAACAAATTATCCACATATTCAGTGACTGCTGGCGTATCTAATACCTTTCTATCTATACCCAACATATCTTTTGGATGGAAACCATGAACACAGAAAAAAGGTGACATACCAATAGAGGAATTATCTGCATTGTTGTAAGCAAACTCAGCAGCCCATAAAATTTCTGACCATTCCAGCTCGTAGGTGGCTAACAAACATCGTAAAAATTGTTCCACTGTCTGATTCGTGCGTTCTGTTAATCCATCAGTTTGTGGATGATAGCTGGATGACATACGCACTTCCATTTTTAAAGATTTGCCTAGATTCTGCCAAAAATGTGACACAAACTGTGAGCCCCTATCCGAGAGTACCACAGACGGTATCCCATGCAGTTTAACTATGTGTGTGACAAAAATGTGTGCTAAATCCAAAGCTGAAGGAAGTTTCTTTAAAGGAATGAAATGAGCATATCTAGAAAAGTGATCCACGACTGTGAGAATGGTGGTGAAGCTTGAAGTGGTACGAGGTAACTCCACAATGAAATCTAAAGACACAGTATGCCAAGGCTGAGGAGGAACTGGCAAAGGCATAAGTAGACCAGATGGGGACTTATGAACTGCTTTGTTTCTACTACAGACCGTGCATGTTTGCACATATTTTTGGATGTCAGTTAACATGTTCTGCCACCAAAAGCACCTTTTTATGAGTTGATACCTTTTTGTAACCCCTGGGTGGATTGACAACATGGAATCATGATAATTCTGTAATACCTTTTCCTGTAAAGTTTCATTAGGTACGAATACTTGGTCATTCATAAACAACATATTTTCTTTCCATTGTAACAAAGGATAAAGCTTATTCCATTCTTCCTTTGTATGATCTTGCAGGGCTTTCTCAATATCAACCAAAACATCAGAGTGGATAAGACCAATCTGAAAACGTTCCTCTGAAATGATAGGATGTAAAGTTTCTTTTCGCAAATTCAAATCATCACTTAAACCTATTCTAGACAAAGCATCGGCTTTGTTGTTTTCTTTTCCTGGGCGGTAGGTTATGATGAAATCATAGTCATTTAAAAATAAAGTCCAACGCAGTTGGCGAGGAGTCAAAGCTTTAGCGGATCTAAGTGTCTGTAAATTCCTATGATCCGTGTATATAGTCACAGGATGTCGAGCCCCTAGCAAGTAGTGTCGCCATTCTTTGAATACAGCTTTTATGGCCAATAGTTCTCGGTCAGCTATTGCATAATTTTGTTCTGGAGGAGATAATTTCCTAGAATAATATGCTATTGGGTGCAATTGTCCAGTATTAGTACTTCTCTGAGACAAAATCCCCCCTATAGCAAATTGTGAGGCATCGGCTTCTACTATAAAAGGCTGAGAAGGATCGGGGTGTTTTAGAACTGGTGCTGTCACAAATTGATTTTTTAGATCCTGAAAGGCTAATTCAGTTTCTGGGGTCCATTCAAATTTTGTATTTTTGCGCAATAATTTAGTGATGGGCGTAACTTTTTGTGAAAAGTCTCTAATGAAGCGCCTGTAAAAATTTGCAAATCCCAAGAAGCTCTGGATTTGTTTCACAGAGGAGGGACTGGGCCATTCAATTATTGCCTGAACCTTTTTTGGGTCCATTTCAATTCCAGCCGGACTAAGGATATATCCCAAAAAATCTACTGTGGTTACATGAAATAAACTTTTTTCGAGCTTTACGAATAAGGAATTTTGTAAAAGCTGTTGAAGAATGGCTCGTACTTGCTTTACATGCTCAGATTTATCCTTTGAATAAATGAGGATATCATCAATGTAGACTATACAGCAAATATCCAAAAAGTCTCTTAATACTTCATTTATAAAAAACTGGAATGCTGTTGGAGCATTGCAAAGTCCGAAAGGCATTACCTGGTATTCATACAATCCAAATTTGGTTCTGAATGCTGTCTTCCATTCGTCACCCTCTCGGACTCGCACCAAATGATAAGCCCCTCGCAGATCCAGTTTTGTATAAATGGTATCATCTTTGATTTGATCAAGTAAGGTTTGAATTAAAGGTAAGGGATATTGATTCTTCACTGTTACATTGTTGATGGCACGATAGTCAATACAAGTGCGCAATTCTCCTCCCTTCTTTGGGATAAAGAAAAGAGGAGAAGAGACAGGAGACTTGGAATGTCGAATAAACCCATTGGCCAAGTATTCATCCAGGTAATTACGTAGATGTTCATTTTCCTTCTCTGTTAGAGCGTAAATTTGGCTACAAGGCAAAGACGCTCCGGGAACTAAATCTATCTGACAATCAAAATCTCTGTGAGGAGGTAAGGTATTGGCCTTTTTTTTGTCAAAAACGTCTACCAAATCCTGATACTCTTCCGGTACTCCTGCAACTACTAAAACACTTTTGGAATTTTTTGGGAAATCATAACCTTGGATTAACAACTCAGAACCCGGGAATTGTTGAAAACATTTAGCATGACAATAATCAGATTTAAATAAAAGACTCCTGTTAGTCCAATCAATATAAGGATTATGTAAAACTAACCAAGGGATCCCCAAAATTAAACCGAACTGAGGAGCATCAATTATGTCAAATGTTATGTTTTCCACGTGCTTTTCAGCACAAGTCATTTTTAGGATTTCAGTGTGACACTGTATGAGACCAGAAGTGAGTTCCTTACCGTCCACTGCTCTGACTACTTCTGGGGAGTCTTTGACTATTTGTTGTAAACCTAACTTCTGGAATAATTTAGTATCAATAAAATTACCAGTAGCCCCGGAGTCTATCAAAGCATCGATGGACCAAGACCGATCCTTATTTTCTTGGGACTGGAGAAGAATACGCATGCTGAGATGACAATGAGAGGCAGTTGGAGTTAAGGAGGCCAAAGTGATAGGTGAACTCGATAGATCGACCTCTTTATCTACCGAGAGAGCTAGTTTTCCGACTGTTGCATCATTGCTACTTCTGAAGTTTTGATTTTAGGTCTTACAGGACGTGTTGGGCAATCTTTTATAAAATGTCCGGTTTTTCCACAGTACATACACTGATTCAATTTTCGGCGCTTTTCTCTCTCATCCTTAGTGAGAGGTCCTCTAACTGTGCCTATTTGCATTGGCTCTACTGGATCTAATTTAGCAGGAGAAGATTCGGTTCTTAAATTTCCCCTCTCTTTGAAGACCATCATTTTAAATTCTGGCTTTCCCCTTTCTCCTTTTCTTTCCGAAATTCTATGATTTAATTTTACTACTAGATCTATGAACTCTTCACAATCCGTAGGTGGATCTAGAATCTGCGTTACCATATCTTTTAAATATTCGCGTAAACCACGATAAAATAGCGACACACGTTTCTCCTCTGGCCACTCTGCTTCAATGACCAACCGATTAAAGATGGAAATATAATGCAAAAGATCTGACGACCCTTGCTTTAAATTTAACAACTCATGGTCTGCAGATTGCATGAAAACATGTTTAGCGAACAGTTTCTTCATAGCGCTTTTAAAACGTCTTAGATCAGTTAACATTGGATCATTTCTTTCCACATAAGGCACTGACCACAAGGCTGCGTCACCGCCTAGATAGGACAAGATAAACGCAACCTTAGATGAGTCATCGGGAAACACTGTAGGTTTTGCCACAAAATGTAATTGACACTGATTTAGAAATATCGTGAACTTGTTACAATCCCCATAAAATCTCTCGGGAGGGGCTAAAGGTACAGCTACTGGAGTGACCACTTGAATTTGAGTACTAGCTGAAGTGTTTGAGGCAGCTTCACCACTATACAAAGTGTGCATAGTCGGTTGAAAGACTGGTGGTTTTAAATAAGATTTTTTATCAGAATTAAAGGTCCAGGTTTGGGGACTCGGTGCTTGTAATCTATTCTGGATCGCAGTTAAATCTTTTCTTAAGTCTGCATTTTCTGCCCTAATTTCTAATAGTACTGTAGCTAAATCCTTCAAAGTGATCTGCTGAGATTCTTCCATAGCGTCTGGGCAAAGCCTTCTTTCGTGGGCTTAGTCTTCTGTCAGATGTGACCAAGCACTCTTACCTGAGTTGAACACCAACCTTACCTGTAAGGTGCTTGATCGGTTTTGCAGAGACGCTATGGACCAATCTCCCAGAACCCTACCTTACAACCTGTGATTCTTGTACATACACTAGGGTGATGGATAGCAGTCAGGGAGAGAGGCCGGATCTGACGCTACTTGTGTTCTTGTAGTCGACCTGCGAAAATACAAGAAGTTCCTTAATCAAGTGTTCCTATCCTTATCCCTTCTTGATCTTGTTGCTAAAACTTCATTGTATACAACCCGCATTAAAACATCATATTGATTCATGCATATGCTAAGCTGTAAAACTAGAAACTATCTAAGAATAATCCGAGATTTCTAAGAAATAAAAGTGTCCAAAAATTGTCCAAAAAGCTAGCGTTGGGCGCCTTGGCAAATGTAAGTACTTAGCTCTTCTTTTCTTGATTCATCAGAAAAGTTCCTGTGGTTTGCTTGAAAGAACCGGCACCTTCAGCGTAGATCCGGAAGAGCTCCGATGCTTGTGATGTCCCTGAGATGCTCTGAAGACTAAGCATCTTCTAGAACCCTGGGTGTGGCTTTTATAGACCAGCCACACCCCGGGACGTTCTGAACCGCTGCGTGCCACGCCCTGAGCCGCCGCATGCTTCCGTGAAAGAGCGATGAGTCAGACCTTCGCTGCGCACCAAAACAATGCGTGTCATTTTTAAACGCGCGTCTTTTTTTCTCTTCAGCTGCAGTTGCAGGACAAGCTGCACAAACGTTCCTTTAAGCATTCTATTTCCATACATCAATGCTGCTAATTCACACGTGACATATGAGCAAATGACAAAGACCCAAAATAAAACATTACTCTACATACTTATTAACCCTTTGTATTTTTCCAGGTTTATGGGCGTGCTGGTTGCACGGGACAGGGGTGGATTTCTATGAGGGATATCCAAGCTCAAATGGAGTTTGTGGGAAGGTGGTTTCATGACATGGCGGGCCAGTTGCATGTTGACGATTTTCTCAATGACTTTTGCAGGGAACGGGAGCAGGGAGACCACTTTGGGCTTCTTGAGGAGGGCGTTGATTTTGGCGTGCTTCCAGATTTCCGGGAATGTCGCTGTTTCGAGGGAGATGTTGATGACCTTCTGTAGTTGGGGTGCGATGGCTGCATCTGCTTTGTTGAATAAGTGGTGTGGGCACGGGTCAGAACGAGATCCTGTGTGGATGGAGTTCATGACCTTGAGTGTCTCATCGCCATTGATGTTGGACCAGGAGGTCAGGCGGTTGCTGCTGGTGGTGTTCACAAGGAGGTGGAGTCTGGCATTGTCGGGGAGGTCGTGGTGCTGAGGCTGTCATGGATGTCAGCAATCTTGCGGTGGAAGAAGATGGCTAGTGAGTCGCACAGCTTTTGTGAGGGTGGGATGTCTTTGGCGTTGGCGCTGAGGTTGGAGAGTTCCTTTACGATGGTGAAGAACTCTTTGCTGTCGTGTTCGTTGTTATCTAAGCGGTCTTTGAAGGAGGATCTCTTGGCTAATCTGATGAGGTGGTGGTGTCTGCGTGTGGCGTCCTTGTGGGCTGCGTGGTTTTCTGGTGTACATTCATGGAGCCATGTCTTCTCCAGTTTCCGGCATGCGTGTTTAGAGATCTGGAGCTCGACGGTGAACCAGGTGGCTCTCTTGTTGGCGTGGCTGTTGGAGGGTTTCTTGAGAGGGGCGAGGGTGTTGGTGCAGTCGTTGATCCACTGTCTGAGGTTTTGGGCTGCGGCGACTGGGTTGGTGGGGTCGGTGGGTGGGTTCTTGGCAAGGGAGGGGATCAGCTGGTCTTCGGTGACTTTGCTCTACCAGCGGTGAGGCAGCTGTTGGGTGCGGTGGTGCATGGTTGGTTTCTTGAAGATGAAATGGATGCAGCGGTGGTCGGTCCAGTGGAGTTCGGTGGTGTGGTCGAAGGCGACGTGGGAGCCTGTGGAGAAGACGGGATCCAGCGTGTGGCCGGCGGCATGTGTGAGTGTGGTTACGAGTTGGCAAAGTTGACGATCAGGGTGGCGGAGTTGGCGTTGTTGTTGTTCTCGAGGTGGAAGTTCAGGTCTCCGAGGAGGATGTAGTAGGTGGAGGCGAGTGCGTGGGTGCTGGCGAGTCGGCGATGGAGTCGCTGAACTGAGCCCATGGTCCGGGGGTCTGTAGATGAGTGTTCCTCTGAGGGTGGTATTGGGGTCGGTGTGGATACGGAAGTGCAGGTGTTCAGCGGTGTTGAGGGTGTCGTCTGCGTGGGTGGCGACTTTCAGGGTGGACTTGTGCACGATTGCTATTCCTCCTCAGATTCCATTGGCGCGATCCCTGCGGGTGATCTTTTAGCTGTCTGGGATGGCTATGGCGATATCGGGCGCGAGGAGCCGTTCCACCAGGTCTCGGTCAGGAAGGCCACGTCTGGGGTGGAAGTGTCGAGCAGATCCCAGAGCTCGACGGTGTGTTTGCGTGCAGAGCGGGTGTTGAGGAGTATGCAGCGGAGGTGGTTGGGTCCAGTCCTTGGAGGTTTGGTGGTTCTGTCGAAGGTGAAGCTGCAGGTGTGGCAGGAGAAGGCTCCGTGGGTCCGTTTCAGGGCGGCCTGGAAGCAGGTGTGGTTTTGGCTGGCATTGAGTGCGTGGAGGGTGCTGGCATCGTAGTGGATTCTGGTGTCGTGGCGTTCGCCGGGTCCTGGGGTTCTGGTGCTGGGTGCGGTCCAGGCGCGGACGGGCGCAGATGGGCTTGCCTTAAGCATGCCAGCGGCGCGCCCGCTGGGCACGGCCGCTTCTCGGCCTGCATATGAGGTGGCTTGGGAGGGAGGAGCAGCTGGGAGGTGGGAGCGGAAAGGCGAATGGGTGTGCAGGGGGGGGCAGGTCGCAGGGAAGCAGCGTCGGGAAAGGGCCTGATCAGGAGTGGCGGGGTGCAGGGGGCGGAGGGGAGGGGTGCACAGGGCAGATGGGAGGGAAAAACCCAGGAAACAAGGAGGCAGCAGGGAGGCAGGAAACAGGCAGTCAGGTGATGAGCAGCGGCCTGGGGGCGACCTGCCTGTGAGCAGGGTCAAAGGTCACAAAAAAGCGCAGAAAGGTCACAAAAAACGGGGGGAAACGAGTGGCACAGAGGCACAAAGGTCACAAGAAAGGGCAGAAAAGGTCACAAAAAACGGGGGAAACAAGTGGCAGAGAGGCAGAAAGGTCACAAGAAAGGGCAGAAAGGTCACACAAAACGGGGGAAACAAGTGGCAAGGAGGCAGAAAGGTCATAAGAAAGGGCAGAAAGGTCACAAAAGATGGGGGGGACGAGTGGCACAGGACGCAGAAAGGTCCAAAGAAAGTGCAGAAAGGTCACAAAAAACGGGGGGAAACAAGTGGCACAGAGGCAGAAAGCTCACAAGAAAGGGCAGAAAGGTCACAAAAAAACAGGGAGAGACAAGTGACTCAGAGGCAGAAAGGTCCCAAGAAAGGGCAGAAAGGTCACAGAAATGTAGGGGCAGCTAAGCAACAGAAGGCAAAACGGGCAGAGAGACACGGGGGCTGAGAGGGGAGCAGAAGGAAAAACCAGGCAGAGAGACACAGGGGCAGCGAGGGAGAGAACGAGCACCTCTTCCCCCAATAATACTTCCCTGCTCCTCTTCCGTCCCTTTCCCTCTGTTAGTTTAGTCAGCAGTCAGCGCGGGGATACACAGTTTGTGCAGCCAGGCGCTTTATAAATGTTTTTATTATTATTATTATTATTAGGTGGTGCTGTGCGGAGGGGGAGCGACCTACCTAGTGAACTAAAAAACTGCCGGCCAATCTCACTGCTCCCATTACCAGCAAATGCAACGGAAAAGATCATCATCAATCCACTCATGACACACCAAGAGCAGAATCAGCTACTCAACACCTCCCAATCCAACTTCTGCAGCAATCATAGCACCAAAACCGCCCTGATAGTAGCCACAGACGACATCCGAACCCCCCTTGACTGAGCAAAAACAGCAGCTTTGATCCTACTCGACCTCTCTGCAGCCTTCGACAACGTATCCCACCACACACTGATCGAAAGACCTCACCACATCGACATCCAAGGGGACACGCTCAGATGGATCAGCTCCTTCCTCACCGGAAGAACCCAGCGGATCGACCTCCCACCTTTCACCTCTGAACCTAAGGAGATCCCCTGTGGTGCCCCCGGGGCTCATCCCTCAGCCCCACGCTCTTCAATGCATATATGACCCTGTTGGCCAACGTTGTCAGATTCCAAGGTCTCAACATAATTTCCTACGCAGACAACACCCCAACTCATCCAACGACGACCCTCACCACCACCAGAACCAACTTCCGCAAATGCATGACAAACGTCTGCGACTGGGTGAAGAACACCTGCCTGCAGTTGCACACAAACAAGATGAAAGTACTTATCTTTGGAAACAGCAGCAACACATGGAACGACCCCTGGTGGCCAGCAGACCTAGGACCCGCTCCCACTTCCTTCAACCACACCAGAAACCTCAGAATCATCATTAACAAGAAGCTCAAAATGAAATCACAGATCAACACCATCTCCTCCGACTGCTTCCTACCTCTGCGCATGCTACGTAAGTTCTTCAAGTGGCTACCCATACACATGAGACGCACGGTGACACAAGCCCTCATTACCAACCGACTGGACTACAGCAATGTCTCCTACATAGGAATCGCCACACACCGTCAACAGAGACGTCATACTATACAGAACGCCACTGCCAGACTCATCCTCGGCCTTCCCCGGCAAACCCACACCCCACCTCAGGAAACTGTGTTTGCTCCCTGTTCAGAAGAGATTCCAATTCAAGCTGCTGGCCCATGCACACAAGGCTCTGCACAACCAAGAACCTGCATACATTAACCACCACGTGAACTTCCACCAACCATCGAGAAGACTACGCCCGCCTCCAAGCATCTACCAAAGCAGAAGTGGAGGACGCTCCTTCTCCCACATTGCAGCAAAGACCTGGAACAGCCTCCCCACCCCCTAGGGGCCATCACCTCACTTCCGAATTTCCAAATGACCCTCAAGACCCGGCTGTTGGAATAAGCCTCCGGGGTCTCCAAGTGCCTGGATACCCTATCGGGCGATTAGACTCGCTTCATAAATCCTGGTTGGTTAATTGATTGAATAAGTAGGGGGAAGCCCCGCCAGACTGCACGTACAGTGTGCGCAAAATTACTGATCACACCCAGCCTCCGAGGGACAGATTTACAAGCCCCTTGCACCACTTTTCCCATGTTATAAGTGACGCAAAAGTGGTGCAAGGAGCTTGTAAATCTCCCCCCGCAAGTTTGTATAGCGGCTGGGATCCGCTTAAGCCCTCTCGGTGCCTGAACTACATTTCCTACTCTCCACACGTTCCCAAGAATGAGTAACTACTTTTGATGGATGCAAACGTGATCTCAAATACACAGGGACATTTATGCAGGAAGTAAAGTGACTAAACTTCCACTAAACTGTATGTACGTTTTTGTGGGAGTTATACAGATGCTTCACCAAGAAAGGTCTTGACTGTTCCACCCTACAATCAGCTGAAAGAAACAAACATACACTGTTCCAAAGCTACTAATCTGCAAATTGACTCCTTTGACTGTAGCCATCAGGTAGCAATCACTCGACATGTGTCATAAACGATTTCCAGGTTTGGGGCAATTTTTCCTACAGACTTTTGTGCATTTTTAATACATTTTGCATTAATAAATCACTGTTTTTATTTTTACATTTCGAAACTGAATCATCGAACCCTATTCCAAGAAGTTTTAGTAGCAAAAATGGAACTAATATGCTCGAATCGCGTTCTTCACAATGTCGGAATAAATTCAATAATTGACGCCGCTATTTCTATTTTTGCCAATAGATGTCACTAGATACTTTAATAACAAATGCCACCACTCGGAAATAAACACCACCATGGATCTCTAGGAGGCAAATAAAAACACATTAACATTCCAAATAGCTACGTTTAAAATAACAAAGCTCCCGGTAAGATTATATAGAAGTGCAAACATATGTGAGTACATATATTATGCAAATATGGGGTGAACATAAGCTGTACTGAAAACATGGGTAATTTATTAGAATTTTTTTTCTTGACGATGGAAAATGTGTGTGCAGAGTCGGGCATTATCTTTTCTGTAAGCATGGTTTAACCCGGAAGGAGAATACAATTCGCAAATCACCCCATCGTTTCAAACTATATAATTATTATTTATTTATTTATTTGAAGCAGGATGTTTTTGTATTTTTCTTGGAAAAAAGTGGACTATCGCGCTTTGTTCATTGCATTCTTGTACATTTTACTTTATTTCCGTCGTATGTATTGTTACTTCTGTCTTCATGGAGAGAGAAGCTTAACATTTTGAATTGTCGAAGGTTTTACACCACTCGATTTCAGCCAAAAGCCCAAATCACTCCACGGTATTATATATACCTTTTATTGGACTAGTTAAACATATTATGCTTTAGCATACTGTATTCTATTTTCTGATTATGATGCTAGGCACTAAATTCCAGGCTATGTCTAATGTATTTCTAGGTCTCACATGCATGTTTGCTATGTATGTAGTTCTGTGTGTGGGCCAGGAGGAGGCAGTGTGAAAACCATGAACTAGTTTTCCTCTTCTTTCTGGCTGCATTGCATCTTCTAGAACACTGTACTGTTGTACCGTTTTCACACATTATTTACACTTTGTCAAACAAAAGGTTTAGCCTTGTGTGTTTGCATTTCTCATTGCCAGAATATAATTACGTAAAAGCATCAATACTTCTGGACTGTCTCAGCAGGGAGGCGCGGCATTAATAATGAGCAATATTATAGAACTACTTGTCCCCTCCTATGGGCCTCATTTATGAAAAGTGACGCATCGCTGCGTGAAAACAGCGATGCGTCACTTTTCATTGCGCACTCCTTGCGACACCAATGATGCGTCATATTTAATGTATGACTCATCATGTCGCAAGGACTTACAGATACGTCAGTATTTCTGACGCATCTGTAAGCGCAAAAGTGACGCATTGCTGGAGTGCGTCACAAAAGTGACGCAACTCTAGCAATGCGTCCTTTCACATGGGGAAAGCCCCATGTGAAAGGGCTTGCGTCAGTCTTACGCCTGCTGTGAGGCAGGCGCAAGATTTTGACGCAACAGCATCCTAAAAGTGACGCAGTGAAATCTCATTGATTTCACTGTGTCACTATTACGAGGCTTTTTGCGGGGAACACACCCTCTGCGTACATTATACCTGACGCAGGTATAATGTGGCGCAGGGGTTTAAAAAGTGATGCATCTACCTAGATGCGTCACTTTTTAAATATGGCGCAACAAGGCGCATTTTGTACGCCGCTGGTGCGTCACAAAAAGTGACGCACTGGCGGCGCAAAAGTGACGCAAGGCCTCATAAATAAGGGCCTAAGTGCGGCCAGATTTACTAATGCGTTTGTGCCGGTACAAGCGCCATGGAAGCGGTGCATATCAGTGCAAAGTGGCGACAGGGATTCACTTTTACGCACAAAAGGTGTTTTGCTTTGGAAAGGTGGCCTTTTGACAGAGGCAAATCTACTTGGTGCTGCTTTGCATCAAAGAGGTGTGTATGGGTATGAATCACCGCCTAGTGGAAACAATGCCGCGCCCCACCCCTCCGAATCCCACACACTGCATGCTTGCTGCGGTGCACCGCGCACTTCCAGTGCATCGGACCCTTCTACGGGTGTTTTACATAGAAATGTGTACTGGAAGGGTTTGCTTCCAGAACAAACCGTGCAGTGTGCAGGGCCTTTGCACTATGGCGTGATTCTGTGCACGGTGCAAAGCTGCGCCGCTCTTCGGCAGTTAGCCTCCTCCCAAATGTATTGAAATACGATTTTCTCACCAATATTGTAAAACATTGCAGAATAATATTCATAACAATAATAATAAATAAAACACCTAATGCACACACGATTAAAAGAATAGCTAGCCAATTTGAGTGTATTTGGCTACAGGTTGTGTTTTGTCATTTGCACAGCCCATCCCAGCAAATTCGGATGCCACGTTGCGTGGAATCAGCAGCTGGCAAGACTAGCGTGTTGTAGCAGTCACTGCTGTGGAGGACTTTGGTTTCTAGCACGTATATTGCACTCCTTTTTGTGGGTCGAAATCAACAAATGCTTACAAATGTGAAGCATAATTTGGATTCCACACGGGCTCATATTTTCAAATACAGGGGTGGTAATAGGATATCTGCAGTTTGTGATACTGTCAGGTGCAGCGTTTTGCTTGTGCACTTTTTCTGAGCTTTGCACCTCCAAATGGGAGGGGGGTAGGGGAAGGTGCTCGTTGCATTAACTTTCATTCATTCTGGGTCTCAAAACCTGAAATGTATGCTGTGTACTAGCAAACATTTCTACTGCTGTTTTTGTGGTAAAACAACATGGGTTGCTGCAATAGTAAAGTGAATAATTCTGAATCAAGTGTGAACTTTCATTTGCTCCCGATTCAGCATTTGTGCAAGAGTCGAAGTGTATGCTCGAAATACCACGCTCTTCACTCTGAGCATATTTGATTGTAAAAACAGGAGGACATTTGTTCAGTGCATTAGCAAGGGTAATGTGTAGATTGCCTCTCTATACCAGACTGCATTTCACTCTCCGACAGCCCTGCTCTGGCTTTAGGGAATTCTTGGTTTTGGCAGCAGACTCCCCTGTGTGAAATATGACCTTGTTTTGAAGGGTAGACCAGACACCATCCTCAATAACAACAGCAGCGCCAAGGTTTTTGCACAATTCCCGATTTAGCTTCTTACATTACAGCATGCCAGACAACAACTGAGCAAGCAGCATGCGTACGAGGAGTACAGCGAGGGGTGGGAAACCATGTACGAGTCAACCATGTAGGAATCAGTAGGATCGCCACAACTCTGGAAAATACTGCAATATGTTTGGGATCCCTATATGAATACCCTTCTTTACCTGCCATAATCATTAGGGGGCATATGTATGAAGCCCATTTCCCTTTTACAGACAGCCCGTTTGCGAAAGGGTAAAGCCTTTTGGGATGTATCATCTCAAAATGAACTCTCAAAATAGGAAATCGCAAAATTTGCTATTCCCTATTTTGTGAATGCATTTAAGGTATCGCAAACTGCGATTCCTCAAATGGGATGCAGAAAGCACCCAAGTTGTGTGATTTCTCCTTAAGAAATCGCAAATTACCACCAACTTCAAGTTGGTGGTAATTTGCGATTTCTTAGAAAATTTCACTTTTTGGCATTTTTCACGGTGCCATGTGGCGCTTATGTGCGCCACATGTGCACACATGCTTATTTCAGGGGTGCAACAGGGTCTCCTTATGACACCATTGCACCCTTGAAATTGCATTCGCAATTTGCGAGTGCCTAATTAATACTCGAAAATTGCGAATGTCTTCCCATTCATTCCTATGAGCCTCTAGGCCGATAGGAATGAATGGGAAGGTATTCTTTTATTGTGATTCGCAATTTGCTAATCGCAATTAAGGAATGCCAAAGAATCGCAAAATATTTGCAAATTTTTTGTTACATCTCGTTTTGCGATTCTCAAATAGCGATTCATTAAAAATCGCTATTTGAGAATCGCAATAACGGTATTTGATACATATTCCCATTTGTGAGTTATCAGTATGCGTGCACCGACTCACTTACGCTGACCACATAAGTACTCGCATGGTTGCTATTAGAAATGGTGTTTCTGGGTGTCGGAGTATGTACCCTGTTTAAGAAGCAATCACCACTCTAGTCAGGGTAAGTTAGATACAGACTAAAACATAACCTCTGCTCATCCTATGGTATATTGGCACATAGCAGTCAGGCTTACCTAAAGAGGCAATGGTTAAAGTATTTGTGCAAAACACACACACACAGTGTGACAATGAAAAACCCATGAAAATTCTCCACACAGGGTTAGAAAAAGAGATTATAGTTTTATGAGTAAAGGAACAAAAACACAGAAATCCAAGTAGAACAACCACAGTTATGAATTTTTAAAGATGATATCAAAATCTAGTGTTTAGAGTTAAATAGCTTGTAGGGGTTACTTGAGGTCATGCTGGACTGTGGTGATTTTAAAGTTGAGGCCAACTGCGATGGAGGGAAGGATATAGGATTCATGCAGGCCCAGCTGAAAAAATACCTTAGATAGAGTACGCTTGAACGTTGAAGACTCAATGAGTCTATTCCGATCAGTGCAGGCAATGAAGGTTTTGTCAACAAACTCCTTTACAATGCAGACCCTGCATCGTCGTTGAGCCACGCTGACCCTCCTCGTTGAGCCGCACAGTCAATCAAAGCGACGCTGTTGACCAGTTTCTTAATTAGAGTCAAAGGACAATGCGCGGTCCTTATAAGGGCAAAGTCATCACAGTGTAAATTTTGATGGTTCTGGACAGCAGGGTCACATTTCAAAGGCCCAGGACTGAACTGGCACCACTTGGTAGGGCAGGACTCACAGATGACAGAGTCCAAGTGGTGTGACAGCATTAAAGAAAGTTTTTGATGGCCCTGAGACTTCAAGAACAGGGGGCAAGCCAGCAAGACCTTGGAGTGGTCTCTTAGTTCAAATAAGATGGGTCCAGTCCTTGTCCTCAGCAGGGCAGAGATTGGCAGACAGCAGGGCAGAACAGCAAAGCAGAACATAAGTTATTCAAGAGCAGCAGTCAAGCAGAGCGGCAATCCTTGTAGCACAGCAGTCTTTACTCTTAGCAGAGTTCTTTATAGGTTGTTAGACGGGAAATCTGAGGGTCAGCCGAGCCAGGGGGAGAGGCCACCTGGCGAGGTTCCTCTCCTAGATCGTACAGTCGAGCAACCACCCCCCTACAGATGGACACCACACAAAGATAGGTTCTTCACTCTTTTATCAGTACTCTTTGACAGGTTATCGTAATGATACAGTAGAAACGGGATTCTAGGATCCCCTTGCACTTAGTCTCTGTGGGAAGGGGGTAGCGGGACAGTCTTGGTACCGGTCTGGTACAGGGATATCTTGCGGACAGCTCTCAATCCTCGAGCTGGAGGGTTCTTCGATAGGGGCCGCGGCAGCGCCAGCAGGACCCCAAAGATGGTTCAAGAAGATGGGCCGCGGCAGCGCCAGCAGGACCCCAAGGGTGGTTCACGAAGATGAGCCGCCGCAGCGCCAGCAGGACTCCAAGGATGGTTCACGAAGATGAGCCGCGGCAGCGCCAGCAGGACTCCAAGGATGGTGCACGAAGATGAGCCGCGGCAGCGCCAGCAGGACTCCAAGGATGGTTCACGAAGATGAGCCGCGGCAGCGCCAGCAGGACCCCAAGGGTGGTTCACGAAGATGAGCCGCGGCAGCGCCAGCAGGACTCCAAGGATGGTTCACGAAGATGAGCCGCGGCAGCGCCAGCAGGACTCCAAGGATGGTTCACGAAGATGAGCCGCGGCAGCGCCAGCAGGACTCCAAGGATGGTTCACGAAGATGAGCCGCGGCAGCGCCAGTAGGACTCCAAGGATGGTTCACCAAGATGAGCCGCAGCAGCGCCAGCAGGACTCCAAGGATGGTTCACGAAGATGAGCCGCGGCAGCGCCAGCAGGACTCCAAAGGTAGTTGCAAGAAGATGAGTTTGTCTCTGTGTCTCTCGACTCCAGGATACAACTCCCGGCCTGCTCCGGAGCTGCCCCAGTTATA
Source organism: Lissotriton vulgaris (assembly GCF_964263255.1). Classification (NCBI taxonomy): domain Eukaryota; kingdom Metazoa; phylum Chordata; class Amphibia; order Caudata; family Salamandridae; genus Lissotriton; species Lissotriton vulgaris. The sequence continues at coordinate 360,019,641 of NC_141685.1, read as the reverse complement.
GGTCTGGAGCCCTTTGATGTCCGGACCCTCGCACTTGGGGGGTCGGGGGGTCGGAGGGTCCGGGATGTGCGAGTCCAGACACCCAGCAGGGGGGTGGAGCCAGCGCCCAGGGAGTCTGTGGGCGATCGAAACCAGGCGGATGGGGGACCATCGAAACTCCTTCCTCCATTGACTCGTCAAGTGGTCTCTTTACCCCCCGGTTGGATCGTGGTGCCTCAATGTCGGGGCTTTGCTGGGTCGGTGGCTGGGGTCGGGCCGAGGCCACGAGGCCTGGTCGTGGAGGGTCCAACATGGCGGCTGGGCCAGAGACGGTGGTCCAGGAAAGGGTCGGGGCCAGCTGAGAGGGTTGAGGAGAGGAGATCGAGTTCCACCGGGGAAGAGCTAGGGGCAGCCCGGAGGGGCGGCACTCGTGGAGGGTGGAAGGTGTTGCTCTTGGCCAGGGAACAGGGGCGAGGTAGTCCGGGACCCGCCATGCGGGAGGAGGGGGGACCACGCCACGAGGCCGGGTCCAACACACGTCCCCCCAAGCTGAAGGCAGGGAGAGTCACCCATCTCCTTGGGTATTCTCCTCGCCGAGGCGGAAGAAGCGGGACAGGCTGTCTGCGTTGGCGTGGTCGTTGCCTGGGCGATGCTCCACAGTGAAGTCCATCCCTTGCAGGGAGATGGACCAACGCAACAGCTTCGGATTCTCCCCTCACATCTGCATCAGCCATTGCAGAGGTCGGTGGTCAGTTTGTACCCGGAAGTGGGTGCCGAAGAGATAGGGCCGGAGCTTCTTGAGAGCCCACACCACGGCGAAGGCCTCCTGCTCGATGGTACTCCAGAGTTGTTCTCGGGCCAGCAGACGTCGGCTAATGAAGGCTACTGGCTGGTCAATTCCCTCGGCATTGATTTGGGAGAGAACTGCTCCGACACCGTGATCGGAGGTATCGGTTTGCACTATGAATTCCCGGCTGTAGTCGGGGGCTTGGAGCACGGGGGCGGTGCACATAGCTGTCTTGAGGGTCTCAAAGGCGGCCTGACACTCGGGTGTCCAGTGTACCTTCGGTGGGTGTTTCTTTGACGTGAGTTCTGTGAGGGGGCCCACAATGCTGCCGTAGTCCTTCACGAAGCGCCGGTAATATCCTGTGAGCCCCAGGAAGGCCCAGACCTCTGTTTGGGTGACCGGGGGTTCCCAGGCCAGGTTGGCGGCGATCTTGGGTTGGAGGGGGGCCACCTGGCCACTTCCCACCTGGTGCCCCAGGTAGGTCACGGACCCTTGGCCGATTTGGCACTTGCTGGCTTTTATTGTTAGTCCTGCCCGTCGGAGGGTGGCCAGGACCTCATGGAGGTGTTGGAGGTGTTCGGCCCAGTGGAGACTGTACACCGCAATATCGTCCAGGTATGCGGTGCTGAACTCCTCAAGCCCCGCCAGCACTTTATTCACTAGTCTCTGGAACGTGGCGGGGGCGTTTTTCATCCCGAAGGGCATCACCCTGAAGTGGTAGTGGCCATCAGGTGTGGAGAAGGCGGATCGCTCCTGGGCGCCCGGGGTGAGGCCGATCTGCCAGTAGCCCGCGGTTAGGTCGAAGGTGCTCAGATAGCGGGCGGCCCCCAGGCGGTCGATCAGTTCATCAGCCCGAGGGATGGGGTGAGCGTCTGTTCGGGTGATGGCGTTCAGGCCCTGGTAGTCCACGCAAAACCTGAGTTCGGGGGCGGCGCCAGAGGCGGCGGCCTTGGGGACCAGCACGACCGGGCTGGCCCATGGGCTGTCGGAGGGCTCGATCACACCTAGAGCCAGCATCTTGGACACTTCCGACTGGATGCAGGCGCGTACCCGATCGGGGACGGGGTAGGCCCGGTGCCGTATAGGTGGGCTATCCCCGGTGTCGACATCGTGGAGGCACCATGGGGTGACCCCGGGGGTGAGAGAGAATAGATCGGCAAATTGTCGTAATAAGTCTTGGCAGCTTTGGCGTTGTGCTGGGGTCAGGGTGGAAGAGAGGTTGACTCCTTCGACTCCTTCCACGGAGCCGTCTTTTTCGAGGGTCTTCAGGAGGTCGGGTAGGGGCTCGGAGTCCTCTTCCGCCCCACTGTCGGTAGCCATCAGGAGGCTAAGTTCTGAGCGGACAAAGTGAGGTTTAAGTCGGTTGGCATGGAGGACCCGGAGGGGGTTCCTGGGGGACTCCATGTCCACCAGGTATGTGACAGGGCCCTTGCGCTCCACCACCTTGAAGGGTCCCGTCCATTTGTCCTGGAGGGCGCATGGTTCGACCGGGGACATGACCCAGACCTGTTGTCCCGGCTCGAACTCAATGGACGAGGCGTTTTGATCATACCACCGTTTCATGTCTTCTTGGCTGCCTTCGAGGTTGGCCTTGGCGAGTTCCCTGAACCGCCGAGTCTGGTTCCATAGTGTCAGGAGGTACCGGTAAACATCAGGAGGAGCATTCTGGGTGGTCACCTCCCATCCTTCTTTGACCAGACTTAGGGGACCCCGGACGGGGTGCCCATACAATAGTTCGAAGGGGCTGAATCCCAGGGACTTCTGTGGGACCTCCCGGTAGGCCACGCAAAACCTGAGTTCGGGGGCGGCACCAGAGGCGGCGGCCTTGGGGACCAGCACGACCGGGCTGGCCCATGGGCTGTCGGAGGGCTCGATCACACCTAGAGCCAGCATCTTGGACACTTCCGACTGGATGCAGGCGCGTACCCGATCGGGGACGGGGTAGGCCCGGTGCCGTATAGGTGGGCTATCCCCGGTGTCGACATCGTGGAGGCACCATGGGGTGACCCCGGGGGTGAGAGAGAATAGATCGGCAAATTGTCGTAATAAGTCTTGGCAGCTTTGGCGTTGTGCTGGGGTCAGGGTGGAAGAGAGGTTGACTCCTTCGACTCCTTCCACGGAGCCGTCTTTTTCGAGGGTCTTCAGGAGGTCGGGTAGGGGCTCGGAGTCCTCTTCCGCCCCACTGTCGGTAGCCATCAGGAGGCTAAGTTCTGAGCGGACAAAGTGAGGTTTAAGTCGGTTGGCATGGAGGACCCGGAGGGGGTTCCTGGGGGACTCCATGTCCACCAGGTATGTGACAGGGCCCTTGCGCTCCACCACCTTGAAGGGCCCCGTCCATTTGTCCTGGAGGGCGCATGGTTCGACCGGGGACATGACCCAGACCTGTTGTCCCGGCTCGAACTCAATGGACGAGGCGTTTTGATCATACCACCGTTTCATGTCTTCTTGGCTGCCTTCGAGGTTGGCCTTGGCGAGTTCCCTGAACCGCCGAGTCTGGTTCCATAGTGTCAGGAGGTACCGGTACACATCAGGAGGAGCATTCTGGGTGGTCACCTCCCATCCTTCTTTGACCAGACTTAGGGGACCCCGGACGGGGGGGGTGTCCATACAATAGTTCGAAGGGGCTGAATCCCAGGGACTTCTGTGGGACCTCCCGGTAGGCAAATAGGAGGCAGGGCAGCAACCCGTCGTATTGGCGTCGTAAGGGCTCCTCCAGGCCCATGATCACCCTTGAGGGTGCGATTGAAGCGCTCCACCAGTCCGTTCCCTTGCGGGTGGTAGGGGGTCGTAAATTTGTATGTGACCCCGCACTGTTGCCATAGGGACTTCATGTACCGGGAGATGAAGTTTGTGCCTCGATCACTGACGACTTCTCGGGGGAGGCCCAGCCGTGAGAAGATGCCCATCAGGGCCCGGCCCACTACGGGTGCTGTCACGGTCCGGAGAGGTATGGCTTTGGGATAGCGAGTGGCATGGTCCACCAGGACGAGTATGAACCGGTGACCTTGCGATGTCCGGGGCTCCTGGGGCCCCACAATGTCAATCCCTACCCGCTCAAAGGGAGTGTTGACGACGGGAAAGGGTTGCAGGGGGACTTTTAGTTTTCTGCCGCTCTTCCCGCTGGCCTGGCAGGTGGGGCAGGCTCTGCAGTGGTTGATCACATCGTTCCTCATCTTGGGCCAGTAGAAGTGGGTCACCAGGCGGCTATACATTTTGTCCTGCCCCAGGTGCCCGGCGAGAGGTACATCATGAGCCAGGTTTAGGAGGAAGTCTCTGAATCGGAGGGGGACTACCAGCACCCGGCTGGCCCCTAGCTCTGCAATCTTCTGTTCGCTGTAGAGGAGCTCATTGTCCCAATAGACCCAGTGAGCCCTCGAGGCATCCCCTGCGCTCTGGGCGGCGGCTTGCTGTCGGAGCCCCTCGAGGGAGGGACACGTTTTTTGTTCTTGGCGGAACTGTTCTTGAGTGGGGCCACCTTCCTGACGCCACTGGGCCAGCTCCGGGAGGTCGCGGAGTGGGTCAGGTTCTGCGTTGTTGGGCCCTGGTGGACCGGGTTCAGGGCTGGTGTCTTCAGTGATGACGGGCGGTGGAGGCTCGGGCCACTCGGGTTCTTCAGTGGAGGGGATGGCGCGGGCGGCCATGGATCGGGTCGTTGCACAGACCCATTCAGGGAGGCCAAGCATCCCCAGGTGCTCCCTCCGCTCAACGGCAGTCCAGGGGGAGCTCTTGAGGTCGTTCCCCAGGAGGCAGTCCACGGGGGCATCGTCTTGGACGGTCACTTTCAGTATGCCCGACACTCCCCCCCATTCAAAGGGGACGCGGGCCATCTGGCACAGGCTTTCAGAGTTATCCACGGACCGTACTGGGCATAGCACATTGGGCAGGATTTGATACGGGGTCACCAGATGGCAACGGACGGCCGTTACACTGGCTCCCGTGTCGCGGAGGGCTTCGGCCCGGTGTCCATTAATGATGACCCACTGGCTGTACTTCTGGGTGTTGGCCGGGATGGGGGCCCGTGGGACCATGTCCCTTCTGCCTAGACATACCAGGGACATGGCTGCGGGTTCCCACTCGGTCGGATATTGTTCACAGTCGTCGGCTTCTTCTTCGCCTTGTTCCTCCCCCAGAGAGACGGCGGCGATCTGGCAGTTTTGCGGACCAGGGGGTTGGATGGTTGGTTTCTCGGACAGTTGGGGTCATTGGCGTAATGACCGGGTCGCTGGCATTTGTGGCAGATAACGTTGGAGCGGGGTCCCGGCCGTGCCAGAGGGCTTCCTCTCCCGGCCAGGGACGGGGGAGTGCTGGTGGGGGGCACCGTGGCGGTGTCCCGGCCCCGGCCCGGGCCTCCTACTACTCCTCGCGGACGGTGGGATCCCTGGGAGGCTCGGCCTTGGTCTCCCGCCCAGTTCCGGGAGACCCGGGTGCTCTCCCATCGATCCGCTTCAATGGCGAGTTTCCGGGGCTCGGTAAGTTTGCTGTCGAGGAGATGCTGCCTTAGTTCAATGAAACAGTTATTGGAGAGGTGTTCCCAGATGATGATATCGAACAATTGTTCATAGGTGGTGACCTGGCTGCCCTTGTCCACCCCTCTAAGGCTCTGCTATAGAAGTTTACATATTCTACCCAGGTGGTACCGGGGATCCTTTTACAGTCTCGGAAACGCTGCCGGTACATTTCGGGGGGTGAGCCCATAGCGAGTGAGGAGGGCGGCTTTCATATGCTCGTAGGAGGTCATCTCAGTGTCGGGGAGCTGTAGCAGGGCGTCTCTTCCTTCGTTGACAAATCTCCCCCACAACCCGGCCCCCCAGTCTTTTCGCGGAACCCGGTGGGAGGTCATGGCTACCTCGTAGGCCTTAAACCATTGCTGGATGTCATCGTTCTTATAGTACTCTCGGACGACATCTTTGGGGATGTGGACCTTGGTGTCCGTAGAGGGAGTGGAGCTCTGGTTCCCGGAGACGCCGGTGTCCCCGTTTCATTTCCTAATCTCTAGTTCTTTCAAACCGCGCTCGTGCTCATACGCGAGCTTCTTCTCCTCCGGCTCCCTCTGACTTCTTTTCTCTTCCAGGTCTCCCTGTAATCGTAGTTGCTCAAGGGCTATCTTTTTTTCCGCTAGTTGCAGTTCCCCGTCTAAGCGGAGTCTAGCCAGTTCCAACTCGTGGAGCCGGCTCCTCTCTCGTTCCCGGGCATCCTCGTGAGAGAGGCCCATGTTTCTCTCCTCCTCGGGGGTTGCAATGTTTTCCGTGATTGCGATGTTTTCGTTTTGGGGTGGTGATGCTCCCGTCTCCACCCAAGTCTGCAGGGCCTGCTTGAGATCGTCTTTGGTGCTTAGTCCCGTGGTAGCGATACCCAAGTCTATGCAGAATTGCTTCAATTCCTTGTGACTGTAATCTTCCAGCCGTTCCATCTGGAATTTTGCGGTTGGTCCGGTTTCTTTAGTCGTCATGGTCGCTGTGTGCTTTTTCGCTTGTAGTGGGGTGAGTTACTCTCTGTACGATTTGCGTCGGTTCGAATCGCGCTGCTGGCCACCAATGTTAGACGGGAAATCTGAGGGTCAGCCGAGCCAGGGGGAGAGGCCTCCTGGTGAGGTTCCTCTCCTAGATCGTACAGTCGAGCAACCACCCCCCTACAGATGGACACCACACAAAGATAGGTTCTTAACTCTTTTATCAGTACTCTTTGACAGGTTATCGTAACGATACAGTAGAAACGGGATTCTAGGATCCCCTTGAACTTAGTCTCTGTGGGAAGGGGGTAGCGGGACAGTCTTGGTACCGGTCTGGTACAGGGATATCTTGCGGACAGCTCTCAATCCTCCAGCTGGAGGGTTCTTCGATAGGGGCCGCGGCAGCGCCAGCAGGACCCCAAAGATGGTTCAAGAAGATGGGCCGCGGCAGCGCCAGCAGGACCCCAAGGGTGGTTCACGAAGATGAGCCGCGGCAGCGCCAGCAGGACTCCACGGATGGTTCACGAAGATGAGCCGCGGCAGCGCCAGCAGGACTCCAAGGATGGTTCACGAAGATGAGCCGCGGCAGCGCCAGGAGGACTCCAAGGATGGTTCACGAAGATGAGCCGCGGCAGCGCCAGCAGGACTCCAAGGATGGTTCACGAAGATGAGCCGCGGCAACTCCAGCAGGACTCCAAGGACAGTTCACGAAGATGAGCCGCGGCAGCGCCAGCAGGACTCCAAAGGTAGTTGCAAGAAGATGAGTTTGTCTCGGTGTCTCTCGACTCCAGGATACAACTCACGACCTGCTCCGGAGCTGCCCCAGTTATAGGTCTGGAGCCCTTTGATGTCCGGACCCTCACACTTGGGGGGTCGGAGGGTCCGGGATGTGCGAGTCCAGACACCCAGCAGGGGGGTGGAGCCAGCGCCCAGGGAGTCTGTGGGCGATCGAAACCAGGCGGATGGGGGACCATCGAAACTCCTTCCTCCATTGACTCGTCAAGTGGTCTCTTTACCCCCCGGTTGGATCGTGGTGCCTCAATGTCGGGGCTTTGCTGGGTCGGTGGCTGGGGTCGGGCCGAGGCCACGAGGCCTGGTCGTGGAGGGTCCAAGATGGCGGCTGGGCCGGAGACGGTGGTCCGGGAAAGGGTCCGGGCCAGCCGAGAGGGTTGAGGAGAGGAGATCGAGTTCCACCGGGGAAGAGCTAGGGGCGGCCCGGAGGGGCGGCACTCGTGGAGGGTGGAAGGTGCTGCTCTTGGCCGGGGAACAGGGGCGAGGAAGTCCAGGACCCGCCATGCGGGAGGAGGGGGGACCACGCCACGAGGCCGGGTCCAACATAGGTCCAGTAATGTACTATCTTGATAGGGTCAGAGTCCCAGTACTTAAACTTAGTTGTGCCTTTAAGGTGGGGCTGACTTTAAAGCAAGACCTTGAAGTGCACAGGTCCCCCTTTCCTCCCAGCCCTGGCTCCAGAATATCAGTAGGGGACAATCAGCAATTTGTGTGGGAAACAGGACACTGCCTAGTCAGATGTGTCAGTTCCCCTTCACTTCTCCAGCCCATGAAGTGCTATCAGAATGCAAATTCATGCAGATGCATTCTCTGTCACACTCACCCTTCCTGTGTTTGTGGCTGTCTAGAAGGAATGCACAAGGTCTAGCTGTCACCCACCCCTGACATGTATTGGATACAGGCTGCAAGGCACAAAGAATAACAAGAGCTGAGAAATGTCCACTTTCTAAGAGTGGCATTTCTGAAACAGTAAGATTAAATCCAACTTTACCAGTAAAGAGGATTATCATTACTATTCCAAAGATATGAATTATGATGCAGCTACTCCTTTCTATACAAATCAAAAGGAAGGAGGGAGAGAGTGTGTCCACCTGGACACTAGGGGCGGATTCAGTCTCCCCAAATACAGTTAAAGAACATACAGAATCCACCCACATGTATGATAGGCGAAAAAGAAAGCAGTTTTTGGAATGGCGAGTGTTTCCATCATTGGTGGGAAGCACTTAGTGTTTTTTAAATACCCCTCACACACCAAAAGAGCCCTTGGAGTCATGCTTCATCATAGGGGTCTTCGCTTCCCTCTACGGAACGCGGCGTGCTACTAACCAGTGGATACACGGGAGCATTGATGAAGTCACTATGTGTGGTGTGTGAGGTTGGTGAGTGGTAAGATCAGAAGTGAATGGTTAAGTGAGTGTTAAAAAATACCTGGCATGTGGGGACTAAAACAGTTTTAATATGCCTCCGTGCCGGTATTATTAAAAGGCGTGTGATAGAGGTTGTAAGTGTATTTAATGTACACAACCTCATGTGTGCGTCAACATGTTTCGAAGCGTAAAGCTTCTTCTTCAGGATGGGTGCACAGATCCCTACCCTACTCACATGTGACAGACTTCTGCTGTCGCTAAACAATTAATATTGTGTGTGTAAAAATGTCAAATTGCCTATTATGGTAGAAATGGCCTGAAAATAAGTGCTACCTTCAGTAACAATCTGAAAAAGAGCAGAAAGGTGCACATAGAAAGTTAAAAATGAGACAAATTCGTAACCTTCAATGGTGAAAATCACACAGTGTCTCTAGGTGATGGTTGATCTATGGGTATCTGTGTAGTGCTCTGAAAAAATACACATACAAAACAAACTCAACATTTAACATAAAACACACTCTACATAAATTCCAGTGGTTGCTGTAGTCATCCCCTATTCAGAACAGAAATACGTGGAAACTTGTGAGGGAAAATATTGGTTTTGGAAAATGCATACTTGTTAAAATGAAGTCACATGCCTCATTAGCCTGCGAGGGCGTTTGTGCTTAATAGCACTCTGTGGGGGTAAAGAGAGACGCAACGATCAGCATTTGGCAGTGGTACTCACTTGATCGAGGTGGTCCAGTTGCCCTGACATTGGCTATGCCGTACTTACAAAGTGAGGAGGTACTTCCTGCCAAACAACACTCCTATTGCAGCTCCGTGGTGTAAGAGGAGTCCGCAATGGAATGCTTTTTGTCCTGGTGCTAATTGTTTCAAAGAAAGTTCCAGCCTTGCAGGGATTACGTGCAAATCATTGTGTCCGCATCGGGCGTTGCTGTATCCCCCCACTATACTGCGTCAGGAGCGGTAGACTAATCGTCCACACATGCGCATTCCCACTGTTGTCCCGCATCGCTTACAAACTGACAAGCTGAATTACAATTACTACAAGACCTGACCTTCAACCCAGAAACACAGATACATGTGGGCCTTGACGTAGAAAGCTTGTACACCAGCCTCCCCCATGAAGAAACCCTGAAGATAATTGTGGAAGTCCTCTTTTCCCACGCGTGGGAGTACCAAACACCCAGACTGGCTGGATTCTATGTCCACCATCTGGTGCACAGGAAGATTCTCCATCAAGACAACCCTTTCAGGTGTAACAACATTACCTGGAAACGCTATATTGATGATGTGCTGGTCATCTGGGTGGGGGACACCGAATCCATTGAACAATTTATGGCATGGATCAACCAACTGAACCCCTACCTGAAATTGATGAGCGCTTCATCCCGTGACCAATGGGTGTTCTTAGACCTCAATATTTACCCGGAAGGGGGGTACTAAAGACAACTACACATTTTAAACCAACATCAAAGAACTGCCTGTTGAGATATGACAGCTTCCATCCACGCCACTTACGCAACAATGTCCCCTATGGGCAGTTTCTCCGTCAAAGAAGGAGGAACTGCACCAACCTCACCAATTACAAATAACAGGCTACTGATCTCAAAACTAAACTTTCCCATTGTAAGTACCCAGCACCCGTCATAGACAGGGCCATGAAAAGGGCACGCAATAACCACAGGGAGGTTTTGCTAGAAGAAAGGGCTTGGAAAGAGACGGACTCAAGAACTTTCTGTGTAACAACGTAAAACACCCATTAGGATGTGATTTCTAAAATTGTGAACAAACTCTGGAGAACCCTCACCTGTGGCGATCTCAATTTAGAAAAACCTTTGTTTGCTCACAAGCGAGGTAGGTATCTTAAGGACCTGCTGGTCCATACACGCCCTTGCACAGGTCAAACCACGTCTACTAACCCTTCTCTACATCCTGTCCAGGGCCACCATTTACACGTAATCCCTGCAAGGCTGGAACTTTCTTTGAAACAATTAGCACCAGGACAAAAAGCATTCCATTGCGGACTCCTCTTACACCACGGAGCTGCAATAGGAGTGTTGTTTGGCAGGAAGTACCTCCTCACTTTGTAAGTACGGCATAGCCAATGTCAGGGCAACTGGACCACCTCGATCAAGTGAGTACCACTGCCAAATGCTGATCGTTGTGTCTCTCTTTACCCCCACAGAGTGCTATTAAGCACAAACACCCTCGCAGGCTAATGAGGCATGTGACTTCATTTTAACAAGTATGCATTTTCCAAAACCAATATTTTCCCTCACAAGTTTCCACGTATTTCTGTTCTGAATAGGGGATGACTACAGCAACCACTGGAATTTATGTAGAGAGTGTGTTTTATGTTAAATGTTGAGTTTGTTTTGTATGTGTATTTTTTCAGAGCACTACACAGATACCAATAGATCAACCATCACCTAGAGACACTGTGTGATTTTCACCATTGAAGGTTACGAATTTGTCTCATTTTTAACTTTCTATGTGCACCTTTCTGCTCTTTTTCAGATTGTTACTGAAGGTAGCACTTATTTTCAGGCCATTTCTACCATAATAGGCAATTTGACATTTTTACACACACAATATTAATTGTGTAGCGACAGCAGAAGTCTGTCACATGTGAGTAGGTTAGGGATCTGTGCACCCATCGGGAAGAAGAAGGTTTACGCTTCAAAACATGCCGATGCACACAGGAGGTTACGTACATTAAATACACTTACAACCTCCATCACACCCCTTTTAATAATACCAGCACGGAGGCATATTAAAACTGTTTTAGTCCTCACATGCCATGTATTTTTTAACACTCACTTAATCATTCACTTCCGACCCTACCACTCACCAACCTCACACACCACACATAATGACTACATCAGGGCGGGCAATAAACCATGCAAGAAGTTCCCCTACAAGATAGGTGCACATTAAATAGGACAGGTACAAACCTTTACTTATCTTTGCCTGTTGTTTGATGGCTTTTTAAATTTTAAATCACTAATTTTAGAGGGATGTTCCACATGATTGGCCTCAACTGGGGCCATAATGAATTATGGGCGGAGGCTGGGGAGGTGGTCACCAGAGCAAGTCATGAACCTGTATAGTTCCGTATGCTGCTCCAAAGTGACCTATGGGTCAGAAGTTTGGGGTTTTGTTAACACACAGCAACTCCAGGTGGAGGAGAACAAATACCTCAGGAAGGTCCTCCAAATCCCAAAAAGTACTCCGGCCTCAATAGCCCACGAGGAACTGGGAAGGCCCTATGTAGAAGACCTGGTCAAGGTCAGACCCCTTATAGCCTGGCTTAACATCTGGACGAATGCAAAGGCTGACCTTAGCAGGCAAATCATTAGTGACTGTCGGGGTAGGGACAAGGGAATGAGAATCCCATGGCTAATGTACATTAAAAATTCCTTTGAAAAAATTGGCTGTTAGGATCTCTTTCCAAATCCAGCAGAGATTGTCCCCCAAGACAAATCCTGAGTAAAGAGATTATTTCTGGAGAAGGCAGCTGCGCGCAGGGCGAAAATTACAAAAAACAATTTGATGGACAGAATGTAGATCAATGTCTTACATTCACCCCAGTACAAGGATCCGGGCCTAAATCCATTGTTTTTTGCACTCCACACCACCCTGGGTCAGATAATGGCTTTATGCAAATCAGCTCTGACCCTGTGCCCCATGGGAACAGTCCAGTCCGAACTACAACAGCCATATCTTTCCCAGACCGGAATCAAGCATCCTAGGACCGGACCGGTTTTGAGGTAACACCTCTCATCAGCCCGGCTAGCTTGACTCCAGTGGTGTGGAGGCTCTGGGACCCACGTCTGAGCTACCCCAGTACACTCAGGGAGAAAATTACAAAAAACAATTTGATGGACAGAATGTAGATCAATGTCTTACATTCACCCCAGTACAAGGATCTGGGCCTAAATCCATCGTTTTTTGCACTCCACACCACCCTGGGTCAGATAATGGCTTTATGCAAATCAGCTCTGACCCTGTGCCCCATGGGAACAGTCCAGTCCGAACTACAACAGCCATATCTTTCCCAGACCGGAATCAAGCATCCGAGGACCGGACCGGTTTCGAGGTAACACCTCTCATCAGCCCGGCTAGCTTGACTCCAGTGGTGTGGAGGCTCTGGGACCCACGTCTGAGCTACCCCAGTACACTCAGGGAGAAAATTACAAAAACCAATTTGATGGACAGAATGTAGATCAATGTCTTACATTCACCCCAGTACAAGGATCCGGGCCTAAATCCATCGTTTTTTTGCACTCCACACCACCCTGGGTCAGATAATGGCTTTATGCAAATCAGCTCTGACCCTGTGCCCCATGGGAACAGTCCAGTCCGAACTACAACAGCTTTATCTTTCCCAGACCAGAATCAAGCATCAGAGGACCGGACCGGTTTCGAGGTAACACCTCTCATCAGCCCGGCTAGCTTGACTCCAGTGGTGTGGAGGCTCTGGGACCTACGTCTGAGCTACCCCAGTACACTCAGGGAGAAAATTACAAAAAACAATTTGATGGACAGAATGTAGATCAATGTCTTACATTCACCCCAGTACAAGGATCTGGGCCTAAATCCATCGTTTTTTGCACTCCACACCACCCTGGGTCAGATAATGGCTTTATGCAAATCAGCTCTGACCCTGTGCCCCATGGGAACAGTCCAGTCCGAACTACAACAGCCATATCTTTCCCAGACCGGAATCAAGCCTCCGAGGACCGGACCGGTTTCGAGGTAACACCTCTCATCAGCCCGGCTAGCTTGACTCCAGTGGTGTGGAGGCTCTGGGACCCACGTCTGAGCTACCCCAGTACACTCAGGGAGAAAATTACAAAAAACAATTTGATGGACAGAATGTAGATCAATGTCTTACATTCACCCCAATACAAGGATCTGGGCCTAAATCCATCGTTTTTTGCACTCCTCACCACCCTGGGACAGATAATGGCTTTATGCAAATCAGCTCTGACCCTGTGCCCCATGGGAACAGTCCAGTCCGAACTACAACAGCCATATCTTTCCCAGACCGGAATCAAGCATCCGAGGACCGGACCGGTTTCGAGGTAACACCTCTCATCAGCCCGGCTAGCTTGACTCCAGTGGTGTGGAGGCTCTGGGACCCACGTCTGAGCTACCCCAGTACACTCAGGGAGAAAATTACAAAAAACAATGTGATGGGCAGAATGTAGATCAATGTCTTACATTCACCCCAGTACAAGGATCTGGGCCTAAATCCATCGTTTTTTGCACTCCACACCACCCTGGGTCAGATAATGGCTTTATGCAAATCAGCTCTGACCCTGTAACCCATGGGAACAGTCCAGTCCGAACTACAACAGCCATATCTTTCCCAGACCGGAATCATGCATCCGAGGACCGGACCGGTTTCGAGGTAACACCTCTCATCAGCCCGGCTAGCTTGACTCCAGTGGTGTGGAGGCTCTGGGACCCACGTCTGAGCTACCCCAGTACACTCAGGGAGAAAATTACAAAAAACAATTTGATGGACAGAATGTAGATCAATGTCTTACATTCACCCCAGTACAAGGATCCGGGCCTAAATCCATCGTTTTTTGCACTCCACACCACCCTGGGTCAGATAATGGCTTTATGCAAATCAGCTCTGACCCTGTGCCCCATGGGAACAGTCCAGTCCGAACTACAACAGCCATATCTTTCCCAGACCGGAATCAAGCATCCAAGGACCGGATCGGTTTCGAGGTAACACCGCTCATCAGCCCGGCTAGCTTGACTCCAGTGGTGTGGAGGCTCTGGGACCCACGTCTGAGCTACCCCAGTACACTCAGGGAGAAAATTACAAAAAACAATTTGATGGACAGAATGTAGATCAATGTCTTACATTCACCCCAGTACAAGGATCCGGGCCTAAATCCATCGTTTTGTGCACTCCACACCACCCTGGGTCAGATAATGGCTTTATGCAAATCAGCTCTGACCCTGTGCCCCATGGGAACAGTCCAGTCCGAACTACAACAGCTTTATCTTTCCCAGACCAGAATCAAGCATCCGAGGACCGGACCGGTTTCGAGGTAACACCTCTCATCAGCCCGGCTAGCTTGACTCCAGTGGTGTGGAGGCTCTGGGACCTACGTCTGAGCTACCCCAGTACACTCAGGGAGAAAATTACAAAAAACAATTTGATGGACAGAATGTAGATCAATGTCTTACATTCACCCCAGTACAAGGATCTGGGCCTAAATCCATCGTTTTTTGCACTCCACACCACCCTGGGTCAGATAATGGCTTTATGCAAATCAGCTCTGACCCTGTGCCCCATGGTAACAGTCCAGTCCGAACTACAACAGCCATATCTTTCCCAGACAGGAATCAAGCATCCGAGGACCGGACCGGTTTCAAGGTAACACCTCTCATCAGCCCGGCTAGCTTGACTCCAGTGGTGTGGAGGCTCTGGGACCCACGTCTGAGCTACCCCAGTACACTCAGGGAGAAAATTACAAAAAACAATTTGATGGACAGAATGTAGATCAATGTCTTACATTCACCCCAGTACAAGGATCTGGGCCTAAATCCATCGTTTTTTGCACTCCACACCACCCTGGGTCAGATAATGGCTTTATGCAAATCAGCTCTGACCCTGTGCCCCATGGGAACAGTCCAGTCCGAACTACAACAGCCATATCTTTCCCAGACCGGAATCAAGCATCCGAGGACCGGACCGGTTTCGAGGTAACACCTCTCATCAGCCCGGCTAGCTTGACTCCAGTGGTGTGGAGGCTCTGGGACCCACGTCTGAGCTACCCCAGTACACTCAGGGAGAAAATTACAAAAAACAATTTGATGGACAGAATGTAGATCAATGTCTTACATTCACCCCAGTACAAGGATCTGGGCCTAAATCCATCGTTTTTTGCACTCCTCACCACCCTGGGACAGATAATGGCTTCATGCAAATCAGCTCTGACCCTGTGCCCCATGGGAACAGTCCAGTCCGAACTACAACAGCCATATCTTTCCCAGACCGGAATCAAGCATCCGAGGACCGGACCGGTTTCGAGGTAACACCTCTCATCAGCCCGGCTAGCTTGACTCCAGTGGTGTGGAGGCTCTGGGACCCACGTCTGAGCTACCCCAGTACACTCAGGGAGAAAATTACAAAAAACAATTTGATGGGCAGAATGTAGATCAATGTCTTACATTCACCCCAGTACAAGGATCTGGGCCTAAATCCATCGTTTTTTGCACTCCACACCACCCTGGGTCAGATAATGGCTTTATGCAAATCAGCTCTGACCCTGTAACCCATGGGAACAGTCCAGTCCGAACTACAACAGCCATATCTTTCCCAGACCGGAATCATGCATCCGAGGACCGGACCGGTTTCGAGGTAACACCTCTCATCAGCCCGGCTAGCTTGACTCCAGTGGTGTGGAGGCTCTGGGACCCACGTCTGAGCTACCCCAGTACACTCAGGGAGAAAATTACAAAAAACAATTTGATGGACAGAATGTAGATCAATGTCTTACATTCACCCCAGTACAAGGATCCGGGCCTAAATCCATCGTTTTTTGCACTCCACACCACCCTGGGTCAGATAATGGCTTTATGCAAATCAGCTCTGACCCTGTGCCCCATGGGAACAGTCCAGTCCGAACTACAACAGCCATATCTTTCCCAGACCGGAATCAAGCATCCAAGGACCGGATCGGTTTCGAGGTAACACCTCTCATCAGCCCAGCTAGCTTGACTCCAGTGGTGTGGAGGCTCTGGGACCCACGTCTGAGCTACCCCAGTACACTCAGGGAGAAAATTACAAAAAACAATTTGATGGACAGAATGTAGATCAATGTCTTACATTCACCCCAGTACAAGGATCCGGGCCTAAATCCATCGTTTTGTGCACTCCACACCACCCTGGGTCAGATAATGGCTTTATGCAAATCAGCTCTGACCCTGTGCCCCATGGGAACAGTCCAGTCCGAACTACAACAGCTTTATCTTTCCCAGACCAGAATCAAGCATCCGAGGACCGGACCGGTTTCGAGGTAACACCTCTCATCAGCCCGGCTAGCTTGACTCCAGTGGTGTGGAGGCTCTGGGACCTACGTCTGAGCTACCCCAGTACACTCAGGGAGAAAATTACAAAAAACAATTTGATGGACAGAATGTAGATCAATGTCTTACATTCACCCCAGTACAAGGATCTGGGCCTAAATCCATCGTTTTTTGCACTCCACACCACCCTGGGTCAGATAATGGCTTTATGCAAATCAGCTCTGACCCTGTGCCCCATGGTAACAGTCCAGTCCGAACTACAACAGCCATATCTTTCCCAGACCGGAATCAAGCATCCGAGGACCGGACCGGTTTCAAGGTAACACCTCTCATCAGCCCGGCTAGCTTGACTCCAGTGGTGTGGAGGCTCTGGGACCCACGTCTGAGCTACCCCAGTACACTCAGGGAGAAAATTACAAAAAACAATTTGATGGACAGAATGTAGATCAATGTCTTACATTCACCCCAGTACAAGGATCTGGGCCTAAATCCATCGTTTTTTGCACTCCACACCACCCTGGGTCAGATAATGGCTTTATGCAAATCAGCTCTGACCCTGTGCCCCATGGGAACAGTCCAGTCCGAACTACAACAGCCATATCTTTCCCAGACCGGAATCAAGCATCCGAGGACCGGACCGGTTTCGAGGTAACACCTCTCATCAGCCCGGCTAGCTTGACTCCAGTGGTGTGGAGGCTCTGGGACCCACGTCTGAGCTACCCCAGTACACTCAGGGAGAAAATTACAAAAAACAATTTGATGGGCAGAATGTAGATCAATGTCTTACATTCACCCCAGTACAAGGATCCGGGCCTAAATCCATCGTTTTTTGCACTCCACACCACCCTGGGTCAGATAATGGCTTTATGCAAATCAGCTCTGACCCTGTGCCCCATGGGAACAGTCCAGTCCGAACTACAACAGCCATATCTTTCCCAGACCGGAATCAAGCATCCGAGGACCGGACCGGTTTCGAGGTAACACCTCTCATCAGCCCGGCTAGCTTGACTCCAGTGGTGTGGAGGCTCTGGGACCCACGTCTGAGCTACCCCAGTACACTCAGGGAGAAAATTACAAAAAACTATTTGATGGACAGAATGTAGATCAATGTCTTACATTCACCCCAGTACAAGGATCCGGGCCTAAATCCATTGTTTTTTGCACTCCACACCACCCTGGGTCAGATAATGGCTTTATGCAAATCAGCTCTGACCCTGTGCCCCATGGGAACAGTCCAGTCCGAACTACAACAGCTTTATCTTTCCCAGACCAGAATCAAGCATCCGAGGACCGGACCGGTTTCGAGGTAACACCTCTCATCAGCCCGGCTAGCTTGACTCCAGTGGTGTGGAGGCTCTGGGACCTACGTCTGAGCTACCCCAGTACACTCAGGGAGAAAATTACAAAAAACAATTTGATGGACAGAATGTAGATCAATGTCTTACATTCACCCCAGTACAAGGATCTGGGCCTAAATCCATCGTTTTTTGCACTCCACACCACCCTGGGTCAGATAATGGCTTTAAGCAAATCAGCTCTGACCCTGTGCCCCATGGGAACAGTCCAGTCCGAACTACAACAGCCATATCTTTCCCAGACCGGAATCAAGCATCCGAGGACCGGACCGGTTTCGAGGTAACACCTCTCATCAGCCCGGCTAGCTTGACTCCAGTGGTGTGGAGGCTCTGGGACCCACGTTTGAGCTACCCCAGTACACTCAGGGAGAAAATTACAAAAAACAATTTGATGGACAGAATGTAGATCAATGTCTTACATTCACCCCAGTACAAGGATCTGGGCCTAAATCCATCGTTTTTTGCACTCCACACCACCCTGGGTCAGATAATGGCTTTATGCAAATCAGCTCTGACCCTGTGCCCCATGGGAACAGTCCAGTCCGAACTACAACAGCCATATCTTTCCCAGACCGGAATCAAGCATCCGAGGACCGGACCGGTTTCGAGGTAACACCTCTCATCAGCCCGGCTAGCTTGACTCCAGTGGTGTGGAGGCTCTGGGACCCACGTCTGAGCTACCCCAGTACACTCAGGGAGAAAATTGCAAAAAACAATTTGATGGACAGAATGTAGATCAATGTCTTACATTCACCCCAGTACAAGGATCTGGGCCTAAATCCATCGTTGTTTGCACTCCACACCACCCTGGGTCAGATAATGGCTTTATGCAAATCAGCTCTGACCCTGTAACCCATGGGAACAGTCCAGTCCGAACTACAACAGCCATATCTTTCCCAGACCGGAATCATGCATCCAAAGACCGGACCGGTTTCGAGGTAACACCTCTCATCAGCCCGGCTAGCTTGACTCCAGTGGTGTGGAGGCTCTGGGACCCACGTCTGAGCTACCCCAGTACACTCAGGGAGAAAATTACAAAAAACAATTTGATGGACAGAATGTAGATCAATGTCTTACATTCACCCCAGTACAAGTATCTGGGCCTAAATCCATCGTTTTTTGCACTCCACACCACCCTGGGTCAGATAATGGCTTTCTGCAAATCAGCTCTGACCCTGTGCCCCATGGGAACAGTCCAGTCCGAACTACAACAGCCATATCTTTCCCAGACCGGAATCAAGCATCCGAGGACCGGACCGGTTTCGAGGTAACACCTCTCATCAGCCCGGCTAGCTTGACTCCAGTGGTGTGGAGGCTCTGGGACCCACGTCTGAGCTACCCCAGTACACTCAGGGAGAAAATTACAAAAAACAATTTGATTGACAGAATGTAGATCAATGTCTTACATTCACCCCAGTACAAGGATCTGGGCCTAAATCCATCGTTTTTTGCACTCCACACCACCCTGGGTCAGATAATGGCTTTATGCAAATCAGCTCTGACCCTGTGCCCCATGGGAACAGTCCAGTCCGAACTACAACAGCCATATCTTTCCCAGACCGGAATCAAGCATCCGAGGACCGGACCGGTTTTGAGGAAACACCTCTCATCAGCCCGGCTAGCTTGACTCCAGTGGTGTGGAAGGTCTGGGACCCACGTCTGAGCTACCCCAGTACACTCAGGGAGAAAATTACAAAAAACAATTTGATGGACAGAATGTAGATCAATGTCTTACATTCACCCCAGTACAAGGATCTGGGCCTAAATCCATCGTTGTTTGCACTCCACACCACCCTGGGTCAGATAATGGCTTTATGCAAATCAGCTCTGACCCTGTAACCCATGGGAACAGTCCAGTCCGAACTACAACAGCCATATCTTTCCCAGACCAGAATCATGCATCCAAAGACCGGACCGGTTTCGAGGTAACACCTCTCATCAGCCCGGCTAGCTTGACTCCAGTGGTGTGGAGGCTCTGGGACCCACGTCTGAGCTACCCCAGTACACTCAGGGAGAAAATTACAAAAAACAATTTGATGGACAGAATGTAGATCAATGTCTTACATTCACCCCAGTACAAGTATCTGGGCCTAAATCCATCGTTTTTTGCACTCCACACCACCCTGGGTCAGATAATGGCTTTCTGCAAATCAGCTCTGACCCTGTGCCCCATGGGAACAGTCCAGTCCGAACTACAACAGCCATATCTTTCCCAGACCGGAATCAAGCATCCGAGGACCGGACCGGTTTCGAGGTAACACCTCTCATCAGCCCGGCTAGCTTGACTCCAGTGGTGTGGAGGCTCTGGGACCCACGTCTGAGCTACCCCAGTACACTCAGGGAGAAAATTACAAAAAACAATTTGATTGACAGAATGTAGATCAATGTCTTACATTCACCCCAGTACAAGGATCTGGGCCTAAATCCATCGTTTTTTGCACTCCACACCACCCTGGGTCAGATAATGGCTTTATGCAAATCAGCTCTGACCCTGTGCCCCATGGGAACAGTCCAGTCCGAACTACAACAGCCATATCTTTCCCAGACCGGAATCAAGCATCCGAGGACCGGACCGGTTTCGAGGAAACACCTCTCATCAGCCCGGCTAGCTTGACTCCAGTGGTGTGGAGGGTCTGGGACCCACGTCTGAGCTACCCCAGTACACTCAGGGAGAAAATTACAAAAAACAATTTGATGGACAGAATGTAGATCAATGTCTTACATTCACCCCAGTACAAGGATCTGGGCCTAAATCCATCGTTTTTTGCACTCCACACCACCCTGGGTCAGATAATGGCTTTATGCAAATCAGCTCTGACCCTGTGCCCCATGGGAACAGTCCAGTCCGAACTACAACAGCCATATCTTTCCCAGACCGGAATCAAGCATCCGAGGACCAGACCGGTTTCGAGGTAACACCTCTCATCAGCCCGGCTAGCTTGACTCCAGTGGTGTGGAGGCTCTGGGACCCACGTCTGAGCTACCCCAGTACACTCAGGGAGAAAATTACAAAAAACAATTTGATGGACAGAATGTAGATCAATGTCTTACATTCACCCCAGTACAAGGATCTGGGCCTAAATCCATCGTTTTTTGCACTCCACACCACCCTGGGTCAGATAATGGCTTTATGCAAATCAGCTCTGACCCTGTGCCCCATGGGAACAGTCCAGTCCGAACTACAACAGCCATATCTTTCCCAGACCGGAATCAAGCATCCGAGGACCGGACCGGTTTCGAGGTAACACCTCTCATCAGCCCGGCTAGCTTGACTCCAGTGGTGTGGAGGCTCTGGGACCCACGTCTGAGCTACCCCAGTACACTCAGGGAGAAAATTACAAAAAACAATTTGATGGACAGAATGTAGATCAATGTCTTACATTCACCCCAGTACAAGGATCTGGGCCTAAATCCATCGTTTTTCGCACTCCACACCACCCTGGGTCAGATAATGGCTTTATGCAAATCAGCTCTGACCCTGTAACCCATGGGAACAGTCCAGTCCGGACTACAACAGCCATATCTTTCCCAGACCGGAATCATGCATCCGAGGACCGGAACGGTTTCGAGGTAACACCTCTCATCAGCCCGGCTAGCTTGACTCCAGTGGTGTGGAGGCTCTGGGACCCACGTCTGAGCTACCCCAGTACACTCAGGGAGAAAATTACAAAAAACAATTTGATGGACAGAATGTAGATCAATGTCTTACATTCACCCCAGTACAAGGATCCGGGCCTAAATCCATCGTTTTTTGCACTCCACACCACCCTGGGTCAGATAATGGCTTCATGCAAATCAGCTCTGACCCTGTGCCCCATGGGAACAGTCCAGTCCGAACTACAACAGCCATATCTTTCCCAGACCGGAATCAAGCATCCGAGGACCGGACCGGTTTCGAGGTAACACCTCTCATCAGCCCGGCTAGCTTGACTCCAGTGGTGTGGAGGCTCTGGGACCCACGTCTGAGCTACCCCAGTACACTCAGGGAGAAAATTACAAAAAACTATTTGATGGACAGAATGTAGATCAATGTCTTACATTCACCCCAGTACAAGGATCCGGGCCTAAATCCATTGTTTTTTGCACTCCACACCACCCTGGGTCAGATAATGGCTTTATGCAAATCAGCTCTGACCCTGTGCCCCATGGGAACAGTCCAGTCCGAACTACAACAGCTTTATCTTTCCCAGACCAGAATCAAGCATCCGAGGACCGGACCGGTTTCGAGGTAACACCTCTCATCAGCCCGGCTAGCTTGACTCCAGTGGTGTGGAGGCTCTGGGACCTACGTCTGAGCTACCCCAGTACACTCAGGGAGAAAATTACAAAAAACAATTTGATGGACAGAATGTAGATCAATGTCTTACATTCACCCCAGTACAAGGATCTGGGCCTAAATCCATCGTTTTTTGCACTCCACACCACCCTGGGTCAGATAATGGCTTTATGCAAATCAGCTCTGACCCTGTGCCCCATGGGAACAGTCCAGTCCGAACTACAACAGCCATATCTTTCCCAGACCGGAATCAAGCATCCGAGGACCGGACCGGTTTCGAGGTAACACCTCTCATCAGCCCGGCTAGCTTGACTCCAGTGGTGTGGAGGCTCTGGGACCCACGTTTGAGCTACCCCAGTACACTCAGGGAGAAAATTACAAAAAACAATTTGATGGACAGAATGTAGATCAATGTCTTACATTCACCCCAGTACAAGGATCTGGGCCTAAATCCATCGTTTTTTGCACTCCACACCACCCTGGGTCAGATAATGGCTTTATGCAAATCAGCTCTGACCCTGTGCCCCATGGGAACAGTCCAGTCCGAACTACAACAGCCATATCTTTCCCAGACCGGAATCAAGCATCCGAGGACCGGACCGGTTTCGAGGTAACACCTCTCATCAGCCCGGCTAGCTTGACTCCAGTGGTGTGGAGGCTCTGGGACCCACGTCTGAGCTACCCCAGTACACTCAGGGAGAAAATTGCAAAAAACAATTTGATGGACAGAATGTAGATCAATGTCTTACATTCACCCCAGTACAAGGATCTGGGCCTAAATCCATCGTTTTTTGCACTCCACACCACCCTGGGTCAGATAATGGCTTTATGCAAATCAGCTCTGACCCTGTAACCAATGGGAACAGTCCAGTCCGAACTACAACAGCCATATCTTTCCCAGACCGGAATCATGCATCCGAGGACCGGACCGGTTTCGAGGTAACACCTCTCATCAGCCCGGCTAGCTTGACTCCAGTGGTGTGGAGGCTCTGGGACCCATGTCTGAGCTACCCCAGTACACTCAGGGAGAAAATTACAAAAAACAATTTGATGGACAGAATGTAGATCAATGTCTTACATTCACCCCAGTACAAGGATCCGGGCCTAAATCCATTGTTTTTTGCACTCCACACCACCCTGGGTCAGATAATGGCTTTATGCAAATCAGCTCTGACCCTGTGCCCCATGGGAACAGTCCAGTCCGAACTACAACAGCCATATCTTTCCCAGACCGGAATCAAGCATCCGAGGACCGGACCGGTTTCGAGGTAACACCTCTCATCAGCCCGGCTAGCTTGACTCCAGTGGTGTGGAGGCTCTGGGACCCACGTCTGAGCTACCCCAGTACACTCAGGGAGAAAATTACAAAAAACTATTTGATGGACAGAATGTAGATCAATGTCTTACATTCACCCCAGTACAAGGATCCGGGCCTAAATCCATTGTTTTTTGCACTCCACACCACCCTGGGTCAGATAATGGCTTTATGCAAATCAGCTCTGACCCTGTGCCCCATGGGAACAGTCCAGTCCGAACTACAACAGCTTTATCTTTCCCAGACCAGAATCAAGCATCCGAGCACCGGACCGGTTTCGAGGTAACACCTCTCATCAGCCCGGCTAGCTTGACTCCAGTGGTGTGGAGGCTCTGGGACCTACGTCTGAGCTACCCCAGTACACTCAGGGAGAAAATTACAAAAAACAATTTGATGGACAGAATGTAGATCAATGTCTTACATTCACCCCAGTACAAGGATCTGGGCCTAAATCCATCGTTTTTTGCACTCCACACCACCCTGGGTCAGATAATGGCTTTAAGCAAATCAGCTCTGACCCTGTGCCCCATGGGAACAGTCCAGTCCGAACTACAACAGCCATATCTTTCCCAGACCGGAATCAAGCATCCGAGGACCAGACCGGTTTCGAGGTAACACCTCTCATCAGCCCGGCTAGCTTGACTCCAGTGGTGTGGAGGCTCTGGGACCCACGTTTGAGCTACCCCAGTACACTCAGGGAGAAAATTACAAAAAACAATTTGATGGACAGAATGTAGATCAATGTCTTACATTCACCCCAGTACAAGGATCTGGGCCTAAATCCATCGTTTTTGCACTCCACACCACCCTGGGTCAGATAATGGCTTTATGCAAATCAGCTCTGACCCTGTGCCCCATGGGAACAGTCCAGTCCGAACTACAACAGCCATATCTTTCCCAGACCGGAATCAAGCATCCGAGGACCGGACCGGTTTCGAGGTAACATCTCTCATCAGCCCGGCTAGCTTGACTCCAGTGGTGTGGAGGCTCTGGGACCCACGT
This sequence comes from Lissotriton vulgaris, assembly GCF_964263255.1. Taxonomy (NCBI): domain Eukaryota; kingdom Metazoa; phylum Chordata; class Amphibia; order Caudata; family Salamandridae; genus Lissotriton; species Lissotriton vulgaris. The sequence goes on along the minus strand of NC_141685.1, from coordinate 359,995,255 downwards.
CTGAGCTACCCCAGTACACTCAGGGAGAAAATTGCAAAAAACAATTTGATGGACAGAATGTAGATCAATGTCTTACATTCACCCCAGTACAAGGATCTGGGCCTAAATCCATCGTTTTTTGCACTCCACACCACCCTGGGTCAGATAATGGCTTTAAGCAAATCAGCTCTGACCCTGTGCCCCATGGGAACAGTCCAGTCCGAACTACAACAGCCATATCTTTCCCAGACCGGAATCAAGCATCCGAGGACCGGACCGGTTTCGAGGTAACACCTCTCATCAGCCCGGCTAGCTTGACTCCAGTGGTGTGGAGGCTCTGGGACCCACGTTTGAGCTACCCCAGTACACTCAGGGAGAAAATTACAAAAAACAATTTGATGGACAGAATGTAGATCAATGTCTTACATTCACCCCAGTACAAGGATCTGGGCCTAAATCCATCGTTTTTGCACTCCACACCACCCTGGGTCAGATAATGGCTTTATGCAAATCAGCTCTGACCCTGTGCCCCATGGGAACAGTCCAGTCCGAACTACAACAGCCATATCTTTCCCAGACCGGAATCAAGCATCCGAGGACCGGACCGGTTTCGAGGTAACATCTCTCATCAGCCCGGCTAGCTTGACTCCAGTGGTGTGGAGGCTCTGGGACCCACGTCTGAGCTACCCCAGTACACTCAGGGAGAAAATTGCAAAAAACAATTTGATGGACAGAATGTAGATCAATGTCTTACATTCACCCAAGTACAAGGATCTGGGCCTAAATCCATCGTTTTTTGCACTCCACACCACCCTGGGTCAGATAATGGCTTTATGCAAATCAGCTCTGACCCTGTAACCCATGGGAACAGTCCAGTCCGAACTACAACAGCCATATCTTTCCCAGACCGGAATCATGCATCCGAGGACCGGACCGGTTTCGAGGTAACACCTCTCATCAGCCCGGCTAGCTTGACTCCAGTGGTGTGGAGGCTCTGGGACCCACGTCTGAGCTACCCCAGTACACTCAGGGAGAAAATTACAAAAAACAATTTGATGGACAGAATGTAGATCAATGTCTTACATTCACCCCAGTACAAGTATCTGGGCCTAAATCCATCGTTTTTTGCACTCCACACCACCCTGGGTCAGATAATGGCTTTATGCAAATCAGCTCTGACCCTGTGCCCCATGGGAACAGTCCAGTCCGAACTACAACAGCCATATCTTTCCCAGACCGGAATCAAGCATCCGAGGACCGGACCGGTTTCGAGGTAACACCTCTCATCAGCCCGGCTAGCTTGACTCCAGTGGTGTGGAGGCTCTGGGACCCACGTCTGAGCTACCCCAGTACACTCAGGGAGAAAATTACAAAAAACAATTTGATTGACAGAATGTAGATCAATGTCTTACATTCACCCCAGTACAAGGATCTGGGCCTAAATCCATCGTTTTTTGCACTCCACACCACCCTGGGTCAGATAATGGCTTTATGCAAATCAGCTCTGACCCTGTGCCCCATGGGAATAGTCCAGTCCGAACTACAACAGCCATATCTTTCCCAGACCGGAATCAAGCATCCGAGGACCGGACCGGTTTCGAGGTAACACCTCTCATCAGCCCGGCTAGCTTGACTCCAGTGGTGTGGAGGGTCTGGGACCCACGTCTGAGCTACCCCAGTACACTCAGGGAGAAAATTACAAAAAACAATTTGATGGACAGAATGTAGATCAATGTCTTACATTCACCCCAGTACAAGGATCTGGGCCTAAATCCATCGTTTTTTGCACTCCACACCACCCTGGGTCAGATAATGGCTTTATGCAAATCAGCTCTGACCCTGTGCCCCATGGGAACAGTCCAGTCCGAACTACAACAGCCATATCTTTCCCAGACCGGAATCAAGCATCCGAGGACCGGACCGGTTTCGAGGTAACACCTCTCATCAGCCCGGCTAGCTGGACTCCAGTGGTGTGGACGCTCTGGGACCCACGTCTGAGCTACCCCAGTACACTCAGGGAGAAAATTACAAAAAACAATTTGATGGACAGAATGTAGATCAATGTCTTACATTCACCCCAGTACAAGGATCTGGGCCTAAATCCATCGTTTTTTGCACTCCACACCACCCTGGGTCAGATAATGGCTTTATGCAAATCAGCTCTGACCCTGTGCCCCATGGGAACAGTCCAGTCCGAACTACAACAGCCATATCTTTCCCAGACCGGAATCAAGCATCCGAGGACCGGACCGGTTTCGAGGTAACACCTCTCATCAGCCCGGCTAGCTTGACTCCAGTGGTGTGGAGGCTCTGGGACCCACGTCTGAGCTACCCCAGTACACTCAGGGAGAAAATTACAAAAAACAATTTGATGGACAGAATGTAGATCAATGTCTTACATTCACCCCAGTACAAGGATCTGGGCCTAAATCCATCGTTTTTTGCACTCCACACCACCCTGGGTCAGATAATGGCTTTATGCAAATCAGCTCTGACCCTGTAACCCATGGGAACAGTCCAGTCCGAACTACAACAGCCATATCTTTCCCAGACCGGAATCAAGCATCCGAGGACCGGACCGGTTTCGAGGTAACACCTCTCATCAGCCCGGCTAGCTTGACTCCAGTGGTGTGGAGGCTCTGGGACCCACGTTTGAGCTACCCCAGTACACTCAGGGAGAAAATTACAAAAAACAATTTGATGGACAGAATGTAGATCAATGTCTTACATTCACCCCAGTACAAGGATCTGGGCCTAAATCCATCGTTTTTTGCACTCCACACCACCCTGGGTCAGATAATGGCTTTATGCAAATCAGCTCTGACCCTGTGCCCCATGGGAACAGTCCAGTCCGAACTACAACAGCCATATCTTTCCCGGACCGAAATCAAGCATCCGAGGACCGGACCGGTTTCGAGGTAACACCTCTCATCAGCCCGGCTAGCTTGACTCCAGTGGTGTGGAGGCTCTGGGACCCACGTCTGAGCTACCCCAGTACACTCAGGGAGAAAATTGCAAAAAACAATTTGATGGACAGAATGTAGATCAATGTCTTACATTCACCCCAGTACAAGGATCTGGGCCTAAATCCATCGTTTTTTGCACTCCACACCACCCTGGGTCAGATAATGGCTTTATGCAAATCAGCTCTGACCCTGTAACCCATGGGAACAGTCCAGTCCGAACTACAACAGCCATATCTTTCCCAGACCGGAATCATGCATCCGAGGACCGGACCGGTTTCGAGGTAACACCTCTCATCAGCCCGGCTAGCTTGACTCCAGTGGTGTGGAGGCTCTGGGACCCACGTCTGAGCTACTCCAGTACACTCAGGGAGAAAATTACAAAAAACAATTTGATGGACAGAATGTAGATCAATGTCTTACATTCACCCCAGTACAAGTATCTGGGCCTAAATCCATCGTTTTTTGCACTCCACACCACCCTGGGTCAGATAATGGCTTTATGCAAATCAGCTCTGACCCTGTGCCCCATGGGAACAGTCCAGTCCGAACTACAACAGCCATATCTTTCCCAGACCGGAATCAAGCATCCGAGGACCGGACCGGTTTCGAGGTAACACCTCTCATCAGCCCGGCTAGCTTGACTCCAGTGGTGTGGAGGCTCTGGGACCCACGTCTGAGCTACCCCAGTACACTCAGGGAGAAAATTACAAAAAACTATTTGATGGACAGAATGTAGATCAATGTCTTACATTCACCCCAGTACAAGGATCCGGGCCTAAATCCATTGTTTTTTGCACTCCACACCACCCTGGGTCAGATAATGGCTTTATGCAAATCAGCTCTGACCCTGTGCCCCATGGGAACAGTCCAGTCCGAACTACAACAGCTTTATCTTTCCCAGACCAGAATCAAGCATCCGAGGACCGGACCGGTTTCGAGGTAACACCTCTCATCAGCCCGGCTAGCTTGACTCCGGTGGTGTGGAGGCTCTGGGACCTACGTCTGAGCTACCCCAGTACACTCAGGGAGAAAATTACAAAAAACTATTTGATGGACAGAATGTAGATCAATGTCTTACATTCACCCCAGTACAAGGATCTGGGCCTAAATCCATCGTTTTTGCACTCCACACCACCCTGGGTCAGATAATGGCTTTAAGCAAATCAGCTCTGACCCTGTGCCCCATGGGAACAGTCCAGTCCGAACTACAACAGCCATATCTTTCCCAGACCGGAATCAAGCATCCGAGGACCGGACCGGTTTCGAGGTAACACCTCTCATCAGCCCAGCTAGCTTGACTCCAGTGGTGTGGAGGCTCTGGGACCCACGTTTGAGCTACCCCAGTACACTCAGGGAGAAAATTACAAAAAACAATTTGATGGACAGAATGTAGATCAATGTCTTACATTCACCCCAGTACAAGGATCTGGGCCTAAATCCATCGTTTTTTGCACTCCACACCACCCTGGGTCAGATAATGGCTTTATGCAAATCAGCTCTGACCCTGTAACCCATGGGAACAGTCCAGTCCGAACTACAACAGCCATATCTTTCCCAGACCGGAATCATGCATCCGAGGACCGGACCGGTTTCGAGGTAACACCTCTCATCAGCCCGGCTAGCTTGACTCCAGTGGTGTGGAGGCTCTGGGACCCACGTCTGAGCTACCCCAGTACACTCAGGGAGAAAATTACAAAAAACAATTTGATGGACAGAATGTAGATCAATGTCTTACATTCACCCCAGTACAAGTATCTGGGCCTAAATCCATCGTTTTTTGCACTCCACACCACCCTGGGTCAGATAATGGCTTTATGCAAATCAGCTCTGACCCTGTGCCCCATGGGAACAGTCCAGTCCGAACTACAACAGCCATATCTTTCCCAGACCGGAATCAAGCATCCGAGGACCGGACCGGTTTCGAGGTAACACCTCTCATCAGCTCGGCTAGCTTGACTCCAGTGGTGTGGAGGCTCTGGGACCCACGTCTGAGCTACCCCAGTACACTCAGGGAGAAAATTACAAAAAACAATTTGATTGACAGAATGTAGATCAATGTCTTACATTCACCCCAGTACAAGGATCTGGGCCTAAATCCATCGTTTTTTGCACTCCACACCACCCTGGGTCAGATAATGGCTTTATGCAAATCAGCTCTGACCCTGTGCCCCATGGGAACAGTCCAGTCCGAACTACAACAGCCATATCTTTCCCAGACCGGAATCAAGCATCCGAGGACCGGACCGGTTTCGAGGTAACACCTCTCATCAGCCCGGCTAGCTTGACTCCAGTGGTGTGGAGGGTCTGGGACCCACGTCTGAGCTACCCCAGTACACTCAGGGAGAAAATTACAAAAAACAATTTGATGGACAGAATGTAGATCAATGTCTTACATTCACCCCAGTACAAGGATCTGGGCCTAAATCCATCCTTTTTTGCACTCCACACCACCCTGGGTCAGATAATGGCTTTATGCAAATCAGCTCTGACCCTGTGCCCCATGGGAACAGTCCAGTCCGAACTACAACAGCCATATCTTTCCCAGACCGGAATCAAGCATCCGAGGACCAGACCGGTTTCGAGGTAACACCTCTCATCAGCCCGGCTAGCTTGACTCCAGTGGTGTGGAGGCTCTGGGACCCACGTCTGAGCTACCCCAGTACACTCAGGGAGAAAATTACAAAAAACAATTTGATGGACAGAATGTAGATCAATGTCTTACATTCACCCCAGTACAAGGATCTGGGCCTAAATCCATCGTTTTTTGCACTCCACACCACCCTGGGTCAGATAATGGCTTTATGCAAATCAGCTCTGACCCTGTGCCCCATGGGAACAGTCCAGTCCGAACTACAACAGCCATATCTTTCCCAGACCGGAATCATGCATCCGAGGACCGGACCGGTTTCGAGGTAACACCTCTCATCAGCCCGGCTAGCTTGACTCCAGTGGTGTGGAGGCTCTGGGACCCACGTCTGAGCTACTCCAGTACACTCAGGGAGAAAATTACAAAAAACAATTTGATGGACAGAATGTAGATCAATGTCTTACATTCACCCCAGTACAAGTATCTGGGCCTAAATCCATCGTTTTTTGCACTCCACACCACCCTGGGTCAGATAATGGCTTTATGCAAATCAGCTCTGACCCTGTGCCCCATGGGAACAGTCCAGTCCGAACTACAACAGCCATATCTTTCCCAGACCGGAATCAAGCATCCGAGGACCGGGCCGGTTTCGAGGTAACACCTCTCATCAGCCCGGCTAGCTTGACTCCAGTGGTGTGGAGGCTCTGGGACCCACGTCTGAGCTACCCCAGTACACTCAGGGAGAAAATTACAAAAAACTATTTGATGGACAGAATGTAGATCAATGTCTTACATTCACCCCAGTACAAGGATCCGGGCCTAAATCCATTGTTTTTTGCACTCCACACCACCCTGGGTCAGATAATGGCTTTATGCAAATCAGCTCTGACCCTGTGCCCCATGGGAACAGTCCAGTCCGAACTACAACAGCTTTATCTTTCCCAGACCAGAATCAAGCATCCGAGGACCGGACCGGTTTCGAGGTAACACCTCTCATCAGCCCGGCTAGCTTGACTCCAGTGGTGTGGAGGCTCTGGGACCTACGTCTGAGCTACCCCAGTACACTCAGGGAGAAAATTACAAAAAACAATTTGATGGACAGAATGTAGATCAATGTCTTACATTCACCCCAGTACAAGGATCTGGGCCTAAATCCATCGTTTTTGCACTCCACACCACCCTGGGTCAGATAATGGCTTTAAGCAAATCAGCTCTGACCCTGTGCCCCATGGGAACAGTCCAGTCCGAACTACAACAGCCATATCTTTCCCAGACCGGAATCAAGCATCCGAGGACCGGACCGGTTTCGAGGTAACACCTCTCATCAGCCCAGCTAGCTTGACTCCAGTGGTGTGGAGGCTCTGGGACCCACGTTTGAGCTACCCCAGTACACTCAGGGAGAAAATTACAAAAAACAATTTGATGGACAGAATGTAGATCAATGTCTTACATTCACCCCAGTACAAGGATCTGGGCCTAAATCCATCGTTTTTTGCACTCCACACCACCCTGGGTCAGATAATGGCTTTATGCAAATCAGCTCTGACCCTGTAACCCATGGGAACAGTCCAGTCCGAACTACAACAGCCATATCTTTCCCAGACCGGAATCATGCATCCGAGGACCGGACCGGTTTCGAGGTAACACCTCTCATCAGCCCGGCTAGCTTGACTCCAGTGGTGTGGAGGCTCTGGGACCCACGTCTGAGCTACCCCAGTACACTCAGGGAGAAAATTACAAAAAACAATTTGATGGACAGAATGTAGATCAATGTCTTACATTCACCCCAGTACAAGTATCTGGGCCTAAATCCATCGTTTTTTGCACTCCACACCACCCTGGGTCAGATAATGGCTTTATGCAAATCAGCTCTGACCCTGTGCCCCATGGGAACAGTCCAGTCCGAACTACAACAGCCATATCTTTCCCAGACCGGAATCAAGCATCCGAGGACCGGACCGGTTTCGAGGTAACACCTCTCATCAGCTCGGCTAGCTTGACTCCAGTGGTGTGGAGGCTCTGGGACCCACGTCTGAGCTACCCCAGTACACTCAGGGAGAAAATTACAAAAAACAATTTGATTGACAGAATGTAGATCAATGTCTTACATTCACCCCAGTACAAGGATCTGGGCCTAAATCCATCGTTTTTTGCACTCCACACCACCCTGGGTCAGATAATGGCTTTATGCAAATCAGCTCTGACCCTGTGCCCCATGGGAACAGTCCAGTCCGAACTACAACAGCCATATCTTTCCCAGACCGGAATCAAGCATCCGAGGACCGGACCGGTTTCGAGGTAACACCTCTCATCAGCCCGGCTAGCTTGACTCCAGTGGTGTGGAGGCTCTGGGACCCACGTCTGAGCTACCCCAGTACACTCAGGGAGAAAATTACAAAAAACTATTTGATGGACAGAATGTAGATCAATGTCTGACATTCACCCCAGTACAAGGATCCGGGCCTAAATCCATTGTTTTTTGCACTCCACACCACCCTGGGTCAGATAATGGCTTTATGCAAATCAGCTCTGACCCTGTGCCCCATGGGAACAGTCCAGTCCGAACTACAACAGCTTTATCTTTCCCAGACCAGAATCAAGCATCCGAGGACCGGACCGGTTTCGAGGTAACACCTCTCATCAGCCCGGCTAGCTTGACTCCAGTGGTGTGGAGGCTCTGGGACCTACGTCTGAGCTACCCCAGTACACTCAGGGAGAAAATTACAAAAAACAATTTGATGGACAGAATGTAGATCAATGTCTTACATTCACCCCAGTACAAGGATCTGGGCCTAAATCCATCGTTTTTTGCACTCCACACCACCCTGGGTCAGATAATGGCTTTATGCAAATCAGCTCTGACCCTGTGCCCCATGGGAACAGTCCAGTCCGAACTACAACAGCCATATCTTTCCCAGACCGGAATCAAGCATCCGAGGACCGGACCGGTTTCGAGGTAACACCTCTCATCAGCCCGGCTAGCTTGACTCCAGTGGTGTGGAGGCTCTGGGACCCACGTTTGAGCTACCCCAGTACACTCAGGGAGAAAATTACAAAAAACAATTTGATGGACAGAATGTAGATCAATGTCTTACATTCACCCCAGTACAAGGATCTGGGCCTAAATCCATCGTTTTTTGCACTCCACACCACCCTGGGTCAGATAATGGCTTTATGCAAATCAGCTCTGACCCTGTGCCTCATGGGAACAGTCCAGTCCGAACTACAACAGCCATATCTTTCCCAGACCGGAATCAAGCATCCGAGGACCGGACCGGTTTCGAGGTAACACCTCTCATCAGCCCGGCTAGCTTGACTCCAGTGGTGTGGAGGCTCTGGGACCCACGTCTGAGCTACCCCAGTACACTCAGGGAGAAAATTGCAAAAAACAATTTGATGGACAGAATGTAGATCAATGTCTTACATTCACCCCAGTACAAGGATCTGGGTCTAAATCCATCGTTTTTTGCACTCCACACCACCCTGGGTCAGATAATGGCTTTATGCAAATCAGCTCTGACCCTGTGCCCCATGGGAACAGTCCAGTCCGAACTACAACAGCCATATCTTTCCCAGACCGGAATCAAGCATCCGAGGACCGGACCGGTTTCGAGGTAACACCTCTCATCAGCCCGGCTAGCTTGACTCCAGTGGTGTAGAGGCTCTGGGACCCACGTCTGAGCTACCCCAGTACACTCAGGGAGAAAATTACAAAAAACAATTTGATGGACAGAATGTAGATCAATGTCTTACATTCACCCCAGTACAAGGATCTGGGCCTAATTCCATCGTTTTTTGCACTCCACACCACCCTTGGTCAGATAATGGCTTTATGCAAATCAGCTCTGACCCTGTAACCCATGGGAACAGTCCAGTCCGAACTACAACAGCCATATCTTTCCCAGACCGGAATCATGCATCCGAGGACCGGACCGGTTTCGAGGTAACACCTCTCATCAGCCCGGCTAGCTTGACTCCAGTGGTGTGGAGGCTCTGGGACCCACGTCTGAGCTACCCCAGTACACTCAGGGAGAAAATTACAAAAAACAATTTGATGGACAGAATGTAGATCAATGTCTTACATTCACCCCAGTACAAGGATCCGGGCCTAAATCCATCGTTTTTTGCACTCCACACCACCCTGGGTCAGATAATGGCTTTATGCAAATCAGCTCTGACCCTGTGCCCCATGGGAACAGTCCAGTCCGAACTACAACAGCCATATCTTTCCCAGACCGGAATCAAGCATCCGAGGACCGGACCGGTTTCGAGGTAACACCTCTCATCAGCCCGGCTAGCTTGACTCCAGTGGTGTGGAGGCTCTGGGACCCACGTCTGAGCTACCCCAGTACACTCAGGGAGAAAATTACAAAAAACTATTTGATGGACAGAATGTAGATCAATGTCTTACATTCACCCCAGTACAAGGATCTGGGCCTAAATCCATCGTTTTTGCACTCCACACCACCCTGGGTCAGATAATGGCTTTAAGCAAATCAGCTCTGACCCTGTGCCCCATGGGAACAGTCCAGTCCGAACTACAACAGCCATATCTTTCCCAGACCGGAATCAAGCATCCGAGGACCGGACCGGTTTCGAGGTAACACCTCTCATCAGCCCAGCTAGCTTGACTCCAGTGGTGTGGAGGCTCTGGGACCCACGTTTGAGCTACCCCAGTACACTCAGGGAGAAAATTACAAAAAACAATTTGATGGACAGAATGTAGATCAATGTCTTACATTCACCCCAGTACAAGGATCTGGGCCTAAATCCATCGTTTTTTGCACTCCACACCACCCTGGGTCAGATAATGGCTTTATGCAAATCAGCTCTGACCCTGTAACCCATGGGAACAGTCCAGTCCGAACTACAACAGCCATATCTTTCCCAGACCGGAATCATGCATCCGAGGACCGGACCGGTTTCGAGGTAACACCTCTCATCAGCCCGGCTAGCTTGACTCCAGTGGTGTGGAGGCTCTGGGACCCACGTCTGAGCTACCCCAGTACACTCAGGGAGAAAATTACAAAAAACAATTTGATGGACAGAATGTAGATCAATGTCTTACATTCACCCCAGTACAAGTATCTGGGCCTAAATCCATCGTTTTTTGCACTCCACACCACCCTGGGTCAGATAATGGCTTTATGCAAATCAGCTCTGACCCTGTGCCCCATGGGAACAGTCCAGTCCGAACTACAACAGCCATATCTTTCCCAGACCGGAATCAAGCATCCGAGGACCGGACCGGTTTCGAGGTAACACCTCTCATCAGCTCGGCTAGCTTGACTCCAGTGGTGTGGAGGCTCTGGGACCCACGTCTGAGCTACCCCAGTACACTCAGGGAGAAAATTACAAAAAACAATTTGATTGACAGAATGTAGATCAATGTCTTACATTCACCCCAGTACAAGGATCTGGGCCTAAATCCATCGTTTTTTGCACTCCACACCACCCTGGGTCAGATAATGGCTTTATGCAAATCAGCTCTGACCCTGTGCCCCATGGGAACAGTCCAGTCCGAACTACAACAGCCATATCTTTCCCAGACCGGAATCAAGCATCCGAGGACCAGACCGGTTTCGAGGTAACACCTCTCATCAGCCCGGCTAGCTTGACTCCAGTGGTGTGGAGGCTCTGGGACCCACGTCTGAGCTACCCCAGTACACTCAGGGAGAAAATTACAAAAAACAATTTGATGGACAGAATGTAGATCAATGTCTTACATTCACCCCAGTACAAGGATCTGGGTCTAAATCCATCGTTTTTTGCACTCCACACCACCCTGGGTCAGATAATGGCTTTATGCAAATCAGCTCTGACCCTGTGCCCCATGGGAACAGTCCAGTCCGAACTACAACAGCCATATCTTTCCCAGACCGGAATCAAGCATCCGAGGACCGGACCGGTTTCGAGGTAACACCTCTCATCAGCCCGGCTAGCTTGACTCCAGTGGTGTAGAGGCTCTGGGACCCACGTCTGAGCTACCCCAGTACACTCAGGGAGAAAATTACAAAAAACAATTTGATGGACAGAATGTAGATCAATGTCTTACATTCACCCCAGTACAAGGATCTGGGCCTAATTCCATCGTTTTTTGCACTCCACACCACCCTTGGTCAGATAATGGCTTTATGCAAATCAGCTCTGACCCTGTAACCCATGGGAACAGTCCAGTCCGAACTACAACAGCCATATCTTTCCCAGACCGGAATCATGCATCCGAGGACCGGACCGGTTTCGAGGTAACACCTCTCATCAGCCCGGCTAGCTTGACTCCAGTGGTGTGGAGGCTCTGGGACCCACGTCTGAGCTACCCCAGTACACTCAGGGAGAAAATTACAAAAAACAATTTGATGGACAGAATGTAGATCAATGTCTTACATTCACCCCAGTACAAGGATCCGGGCCTAAATCCATCGTTTTTTGCACTCCACACCACCCTGGGTCAGATAATGGCTTTATGCAAATCAGCTCTGACCCTGTGCCCCATGGGAACAGTCCAGTCCGAACTACAACAGCCATATCTTTCCCAGACCGGAATCAAGCATCCGAGGACCGGACCGGTTTCGAGGTAACACCTCTCATCAGCCCGGCTAGCTTGACTCCAGTGGTGTGGAGGCTCTGGGACCCACGTCTGAGCTACCCCAGTACACTCAGGGAGAAAATTACAAAAAACTATTTGATGGACAGAATGTAGATCAATGTCTTACATTCACCCCAGTACAAGGATCCGGGCCTAAATCCATTGTTTTTTGCACTCCACACCACCCTGGGTCAGATAATGGCTTTATGCAAATCAGCTCTGACCCTGTGCCCCATGGGAACAGTCCAGTCCGAACTACAACAGCTTTATCTTTCCCAGACCAGAATCAAGCATCCGAGGACCGGACCGGTTTCGAGGTAACACCTCTCATCAGCCCGGCTAGCTTGACTCCAGTGGTGTGGAGGCTCTGGGACCTACGTCTGAGCTACCCCAGTACACTCAGGGAGAAAATTACAAAAAACAATTTGATGGACAGAATGTAGATCAATGTCTTACATTCACCCCAGTACAAGGATCTGGGCCTAAATCCATCGTTTTTTGCACTCCACACCACCCTGGGTCAGATAATGGCTTTATGCAAATCAGCTCTGACCCTGTGCCCCATGGGAACAGTCCAGTCCGAACTACAACAGCCATATCTTTCCCAGACCGGAATCAAGCATCCGAGGACCGGACCGGTTTCGAGGTAACACCTCTCATCAGCCCGGCTAGCTTGACTCCAGTGGTGTGGAGGCTCTGGGACCCACGTTTGAGCTACCCCAGTACACTCAGGGAGAAAATTACAAAAAACAATTTGATGGACAGAATGTAGATCAATGTCTTACATTCACCCCAGTACAAGGATCTGGGCCTAAATCCATCGTTTTTTGCACTCCACACCACCCTGGGTCAGATAATGGCTTTATGCAAATCAGCTCTGACCCTGTGCCCCATGGGAACAGTCCAGTCCGAACTACAACAGCCATATCTTTCCCAGACCGGAATCAAGCATCCGAGGACCGGACCGGTTTCGAGGTAACACCTCTCATCAGCCCGGCTAGCTTGACTCCAGTGGTGTGGAGGCTCTGGGACCCACGTCTGAGCTACCCCAGTACACTCAGGGAGAAAATTGCAAAAAACAATTTGATGGACAGAATGTAGATCAATGTCTTACATTCACCCCAGTACAAGGATCTGGGCCTAAATCCATCGTTTTTTGCACTCCACACCACCCTGGGTCAGATAATGGCTTTATGCAAATCAGCTCTGACCCTGTAACCCATGGGAACAGTCCAGTCCGAACTACAACAGCCATATCTTTCCCAGACCGGAATCATGCATCCGAGTACCGGACCGGTTTCGAGGTAACACCTCTCATCAGCCCGGCTAGCTTGACTCCAGTGGTGTGGAGGCTCTGGGACCCACGTCTGAGCTACCCCAGTACACTCAGGGAGAAAATTACAAAAAACAATTTGATGGACAGAATGTAGATCAATGTCTTACATTCACCCCAGTACAAGTAACTGGGCCTAAATCCATCGTTTTTTGCACTCCACACCACCCTAGGTCAGATAATGGCTTTATGCAAATCAGCTCTGACCCTGTGCCCCATGGGAACAGTCCAGTCCGAACTACAACAGCCATATCTTTCCCAGACCGGAATCAAGCATCCGAGGACCGGACCGGTTTCGAGGTAACACCTCTCATCAGCCCGGCTAGCTTGACTCCAGTGGTGTGGAGGCTCTGGGACCCACGTCTGAGCTACCCCAGTACACTCTGGGAGAAAATTACAAAAAACTATTTGATGGACAGAATGTAGATCAATGTCTTACATTCACCCCAGTACAAGGATCCGGGCCTAAATCCATTGTTTTTTGCACTCCACACCACCCTGGGTCAGATAATGGCTTTATGCAAATCAGCTCTGACCCTGTGCCCCATGGGAACAGTCCAGTCCGAACTACAACAGCTTTATCTTTCCCAGACCAGAATCAAGCATCCGAGGACCGGACCGGTTTCGAGGTAACACCTCTCATCAGCCCGGCTAGCTTGACTCCAGTGGTGTGGAGGCTCTGGGACCTACGTCTGAGCTACCCCAGTACACTCAGGGAGAAAATTACAAAAAACAATTTGATGGACAGAATGTAGATCAATGTCTTACATTCACCCCAGTACAAGGATCTGGGCCTAAATCCATCGTTTTTTGCACTCCACACCACCCTGGGTCAGATAATGGCTTTAAGCAAATCAGCTCTGACCCTGTGCCCCATGGGAACAGTCCAGTCCGAACTATAACAGCCATATCTTTCCCAGACCGGAATCAAGCATCCGAGGACCGGACCGGTTTCGAGGTAACACCTCTCATCAGCCCGGCTAGCTTGACTCCAGTGGTGTGGAGGCTCTGGGGCCCACGTTTGAGCTACCCCAGTACACTCAGGGAGAAAATTACAAAAAACAATTTGATGGACAGAATGTAGATCAATGTCTTACATTCACCCCAGTACAAGGATCTGGGCCTAAATCCATCGTTTTTTGCACTCCACACCACCCTGGGTCAGATAATGGCTTTATGCAAATCAGCTCTGACCCTGTGCCCCATGGGAACAGTCCAGTCCGAACTACAACAGCCATATCTTTCCCAGACCGGAATCAAGCATCCGAGGACCGGACCGGTTTTGAGGTAACACCTCTCATCAGCCCGGCTAGCTTGACTCCAGTGGTGTGGAGGCTCTGGGACCCACGTCTGAGCTACCCCAGTACACTCAGGGAGAAAATTGCAAAAAACAATTTGATGGACAGAATGTAGATCAATGTCTTACATTCACCCCAGTACAAGGATCTGGGCCTAAATCCATCATTTTTTGCACTCCACACCACCCTGGGTCAGATAATGGCTTTATGCAAATCAGCTCTGACCCTGTAACCCATGGGAACAGTCCAGTCCGAACTACAACAGCCATATCTTTCCCAGACCGGAATCATGCATCCGAGGACCGGACCGGTTTCGAGGTAACACCTCTCATCAGCCCGGCTAGCTTGACTCCAGTGGTGTGGAGGCTCTGGGACCCACGTCTGAGCTACCCCAGTACACTCAGGGAGAAAATTACAAAAAACAATTTGATGGACAGAATGTAGATCAATGTCTGACATTCACCCCAGTACAAGTATCTGGGCCTAAATCCATCGTTTTTTGCACTCCACACCACCCTGGGTCAGATAATGGCTTTATGCAAATCAGCTCTGACCCTGTGCCCCATGGGAACAGTCCAGTCCGAACTACAACAGCCATATCTTTCCCAGACCGGAATCAAGCATCCCAGGACCCGACCGGTTTCGAGGTAACACCTCTCATCAGCTCGGCTAGCTTGACTCCAGTGGTGTGGAGGCTCTGGGACCCACGTCTGAGCTACCCCAGTACACTCAGGGAGAAAATTACAAAAAACAATTTGATTGACAGAATGTAGATCAATGTCTTACATTCACCCCAGTACAAGGATCTGGGCCTAAATCCATCGTTTTTTGCACTCCACACCACCCTGGGTCAGATAATGGCTTTATGCAAATCAGCTCTGACCCTGTGCCCCATGGGAACAGTCCAGTCCGAACTACAACAGCCATATCTTTCCCAGACCGGAATCAAGCATCCGAGGACCGGACCGGTTTCGAGGTAACACCTCTCATCAGCCCGGCTAGCTTGACTCCAGTGGTGTGGAGGGTCTGGGACCCATGTCTGAGCTACCCCAGTACACTCAGGGAGAAAATTACAAAAAACCATTTGATGGACAGAATGTAGATCAATGTCTTACATTCACCCCAGTACAAGGATCTGGGCCTAAATCCATCGTTTTTTGCACTCCACACCACCCTGGGTCAGATAATGGCTTTATGCAAATCAGCTCTGACCCTGTGCCCCATGGGAACAGTCCAGTCCGAACTACAATAGCCATATCTTTCCCAGACCGGAATCAAGCATCCGAGGACCGGACCGGTTTCGAGGTAACACCTCTCATCAGCCCGGCTAGCTTGACTCCAGTGGTGTGGAGGCTCTGGGACCCACGTCTGAGCTACCCCAGTACACTCAGGGAGAAAATTACAAAAAACAATTTGATGGACAGAATGTAGATCAATGTCTTACATTCACCCCAGTACAAGGATCTGGGCCTAAATCCATCGTTTTTTGCACTCCGCACCACCCTGGGTCAGATAATGGCTTCATGCAAATCAGCTCTGACCCTGTGCCCCATGGGAACAGTCCAGTCCGAACTACAACAGCCATATCTTTCCCAGACCGGAATCAAGCATCCGAGGACCGGACCGGTTTCGAGGTAACACCTCTCATCAGCCCGGCTAGCTTGACTCCAGTGGTGTGGAGGCTCTGGGACCCACGTCTGAGCTACCCCAGTACACTCAGGGAGAAAATTACAAAAAACAATTTGATGGACAGAATGTAGATCAATGTCTTACATTCACCCCAGTACAAGGATCTGGGCCTAAATCCATCGTTTTTTGCACTCCACACCACCCTGGGTCAGATAATGGCTTTATGCAAATCAGCTCTGACCCTGTAACCCATGGGAACAGTCCAGTCCGAACTACAACAGCCATATCTTTCCCAGACCGGAATCATGCATCCGAGGACCGGACCGGTTTCGAGGTAACACCTCTCATCAGCCCGGCTAGCTTGACTCCAGTGGTGTGGAGGCTCTGGGACCCACGTCTGAGCTACCCCAGTACACTCAGGGAGAAAATTACAAAAAACAATTTGATGGACAGAATGTAGATCAATGTCTTACATTCACCCCAGTACAAGGATCCGGGCCTAAATCCATCGTTTTTTGCACTCCACACCACCCTGGGTCAGATAATGGCTATATGCAAATCAGCTCTGACCCTGTGCCCCATGGGAACAGTCCAGTCCGAACTACAACAGCCATATCTTTCCCAGACCGAAATCAAGCATCCGAGGACCGGACCGGTTTCGAGGTAACACCTCTCATCAGCCCGGCTAGCTTGACTCCAGTGGTGTGGAGGCTCTGGGACCCACGTCTGAGCTACCCCAGTACACTCAGGGAGAAAATTACAAAAAACTATTTGATGGACAGAATGTAGATCAATGTCTTACATTCACCCCAGTACAAGGATCCGGGCCTAAATCCATTGTTTTTTGCACTCCACACCACCCTGGGTCAGATAATGGCTTTATGCAAATCAGCTCTGACCCTGTGCCCCATGGGAACAGTCCAGTCCGAACTACAACAGCTTTATCTTTCCCAGACCAGAATCAAGCATCCGAGGACCGGACCGGTTTTGAGGTAACACCTCTCATCAGCCCGGCTAGCTTGACTCCAGTGGTGTGGAGGCTCTGGGACCTACGTCTGAGCTACCCCAGTACACTCAGGGAGAAAATTACAAAAAACAATTTGATGGACAGAATGTAGATCAATGTCTTACATTCACCCCAGTACAAGGATCTGGGCCTAAATCCATCGTTTTTTGCACTCCACACCACCCTGGGTCAGATAATGGCTTTATGCAAATCAGCTCTGACCCTGTGCCCCATGGGAACAGTCCAGTCCGAACTACAACAGCCATATCTTTCCCAGACCGGAATCAAGCATCCGAGGACCGGACCGGTTTCGAGGTAACACCTCTCATCAGCCCGGCTAGCTTGACTCCAGTGGTGTGGAGGCTCTGGGACCCACGTTTGAGCTACCCCAGTACACTCAGGGAGAAAATTACAAAAAACAATTTGATGGACAGAATGTAGATCAATGTCTTACATTCACCCCAGTACAAGGATCTGGGCCTAAATCCATCGTTTTTTGCACTCCACACCACCCTGGGTCAGATAATGGCTTTATGCAAATCAGCTCTGACCCTGTGCCCCATGGGAACAGTCCAGTCCGAACTACAACAGCCATATCTTTCCCAGACCGGAATCAAGCATCCGAGGACCGGACCGGTTTCGAGGTAACACCTCTCATCAGCCCGGCTAGCTTGACTCCAGTGGTGTGGAGGCTCTGGGACCCACGTCTGAGCTACCCCAGTACACTCAGGGAGAAAATTGCAAAAAACAATTTGATGGACAGAATGTAGATCAATGTCTTACATTCACCCCAGTACAAGGATCTGGGCCTAAATCCATCGTTTTTTGCACTCCACACCACCCTGGGTCAGATAATGGCTTTATACAAATCAGCTCTGACCCTGTAACCCATGGGAACAGTCCAGTCCGAACTACAACAGCCATATCTTTCCCAGACCGGAATCATGCATCCGAGGACCGGACCGGTTTCGAGGTAACACCTCTCATCAGCCCGGCTAGCTTGACTCCAGTGGTGTGGAGGCTCTGGGACCCACGTCTGAGCTACCCCAGTACACTCAGGGAGAAAATTACAAAAAACAATTTGATGGACAGAATGTAGATCAATGTCTTACATTCACCCCAGTACAAGTATCTGGGCCTAAATCCATCGTTTTTTGCACTCCACACCACCCTGGGTCAGATAATGGCTTTATGCAAATCAGCTCTGACCCTGTGCCCCATGGGAACAGTCCAGTCCGAACTACAACAGCCATATCTTTCCCAGACCGGAATCAAGCATCCGAGGACCGGACCGGTTTCGAGGTAACACCTCTCATCAGCCCGGGTAGCTTGACTCCAGTGGTGTGGAGGCTCTGGGACCCACGTCTGAGCTACCCCAGTACACTCAGGGAGAAAATTACAAAAAACAATTTGATTGACAGAATGTAGATCAATGTCTTACATTCACCCCAGTACAAGGATCTGGGCCTAAATCCATCGTTTTTTGCACTCCACACCACCCTGGGTCAGATAATGGCTTTATGCAAATCAGCTCTGACCCTGTGCCCCATGGGAACAGTCCAGTCCGAACTACAACAGCCATATCTTTCCCAGACCGGAATCAAGCATCCGAGGACCGGACCGGTTTCGAAGTAACACCTCTCATCAGCCCGGCTAGCTTGACTCCAGTGGTGTGGAGGGTCTGGGACCCACGTCTGAGCTACCCCAGTACACTCAGGGAGAAAATTACAAAAAACAATTTGATGGACAGAATGTAGATAAATGTCTTACATTCACCCCAGTACAAGGATCTGGGCCTAAATCCATCGTTTTTTGCACTCCACACCACCCTGGGTCAGATAATGGCTTTATGCAAATCAGCTCTGACCCTGTGCCCCATGGGAACAGTCCAGTCCAAACTACAACAGCCATATCTTTCCCAGACCGGAATCAAGCATCCGAGGACCGGACCGGTTTCGAGGTAACACCTCTCATCAGCCCGGCTAGCTTGACTCCAGTGGTGTGGAGGCTCTGGGACCCACGTCTGAGCTACCCCAGTACACTCAGGGAGAAAATTACAAAAAACAATTTGATGGACAGAATGTAGATCAATGTCTTACATTCACCCCAGTACAAGGATCTGGGCCTAAATCCATCGTTTTTTGCGCTCCACACAACCCTGGGTCAGATAATGGCTTTATGCAAATCAGCTCTGACCCTGTGCCCCATGGGAACAGTCCAGTCCGAACTACAACAGCCATATCTTTCCCAGACCGGAATCAAGCATCCGAGGACCGGACCGGTTTCGAGGTAACACCTCTCATCAGCCCGGCTAGCTTGACTCCAGTGGTGTGGAGGCTCTTTGACCCACGTCTGAGCTACCCCAGTACACTCAGGGAGAAAATTACAAAAAACAATTTGATGGACAGAATTTAGATCAATGTCTTACATTCACCCCAGTACAAGGATCTGGGCCTAAATCCATCGTTTTTTGCACTCCACACCACCCTGGGTCAGATAATGGCTTTATGCAAACCAGCTCTGACCCTGTGCCCCATGGGAACAGTCCAGTCCGAACTACAACAGCCATATCTTTCCCAGACCGGAATCAAGCATCCGAGGACCGTACCGGTTTCGAGGTAACACCTCTCATCAGCCCGGCTAGCTTGACTCCAGTGGTGTGGAGGCTCTGGGACCCACGTCTGAGCTACCCCAGTACACTCAGGGAGAAAATTACAAAAAACAATTTGATGGACAGAATGTAGATCAATGTCTTACATTCACCCCAGTACAAGGATCTGGGCCTAAATCCATCGTTCTTTGCACTCCACACCACCCTGGGTCAGATAATGGCTTTATGCAAATCAGCTCTGACCCTGTGCCCCATGGGAACAGTCCAGTCCGAACTACAACAGCCATATCTTTCACAGACCGGAATCAAGCATCCGAGGACCGGACCGGTTTCGAGGTAACACCTCTCATCAGCCCGGCTAGCTTGACTCCAGTGGTGTGGAGGCTCTGGGACCCACGTCTGAGCTACCCCAGTACACTCAGGGAGAAAATTACAAAAAACAATTTGATGGACAGAATGTAGATCAATGTCTTACATTCACCCCAGTACAAGGATCTGTGCCTAAATCCATCGTTTTTTGCACTCCACACCACCCTGGGTCAGATAATGGCTTTATGCAAATCATCTCTGACCCTGTGCCCCATGGGAACAGTCCAGTCCGAACTACAACAGCCATATCTTTCCCAGACCGGAATCAAGCATCCGAGGACCGGACCGGTTTCGAGGTAACACCTCTCATCAGCCCGACTAGCTTGACTCCAGTGGTGTGGAGGCTCTGGGACCCACGTCTGAGCTACCCCAGTACACTCAGGGAGAAAATTACAAAAAACAATTTGATGGACAGAATGTAGATCAATGTCTTACATTCACCCCAGTACAAGGATCTGGGCCTAAATCCATCGTTTTTTGCACTCCACACCACCCTGGGTCAGATAATGGCTTTATGCAAATCAGCTCTGACCCTGTGCCCCATGGGAACAGTCCAGTCCGAACTACAACAGCCATATCTTTCCCAGACCGGAATCAAGCATCCGAGGACCGGACCGGTTTCGAGGTAACACCTCTCATCAGCCCGGCTAGCTTGACTCCAGTGGTGTGGAGGCTCTGGGACCCACGTCTGAGCTACCCCAGTACACTCAGGGAGAAAATTACAAAAAACAATTTGATGGACAGAATGTAGATCAATGTCTTACATTCACCCCAGTACAAGGATCTGGGCCTAAATCCATCGTTTTTTGCACTCCACACCACCCTGGGTCAGATAATGGCTTTATGCAAATCAGCTCTGACCCTGTAACCCATGGGAACAGTCCAGTCCGAACTACAACAGCCATATCTTTCCCAGACCGGAATCATGCATCCGAGGACCGGACCGGTTTCGAGGTAACACCTCTCATCAGCCCGGCTAGCTTGACTCCAGTGGTGTGGAGGCTCTGGGACCCACGTCTGAGCTACCCCAGTACACTCAGGGAGAAAATTACAAAAAACAATTTGATGGACAGAATGTAGATCAATGTCTTACATTCACCCCAGTACAAGGATCCGGGCCTAAATCCATCGTTTTTTGCACTCCACACCACCCTGGGTCAGATAATGGCTATATGCAAATCAGCTCTGACCCTGTGCCCCATGGGAACAGTCCAGTCCGAACTACAACAGCCATATCTTTCCCAGACCGAAATCAAGCATCCGAGGACCGGACCGGTTTCGAGGTAACACCTCTCATCAGCCCGGCTAGCTTGACTCCAGTGGTGTGGAGGCTCTGGGACCCACGTCTGAGCTACCCCAGTACACTCAGGGAGAAAATTACAAAAAACTATTTGATGGACAGAATGTAGATCAATGTCTTACATTCACCCCAGTACAAGGATCCGGGCCTAAATCCATTGTTTTTTGCACTCCACACCACCCTGGGTCAGATAATGGCTTTATGCAAATCAGCTCTGACCCTGTGCCCCATGGGAACAGTCCAGTCCGAACTACAACAGCTTTATCTTTCCCAGACCAGAATCAAGCATCCGAGGACCGGACCGGTTTTGAGGTAACACCTCTCATCAGCCCGGCTAGCTTGACTCCAGTGGTGTGGAGGCTCTGGGACCTACGTCTGAGCTACCCCAGTACACTCAGGGAGAAAATTACAAAAAACAATTTGATGGACAGAATGTAGATCAATGTCTTACATTCACCCCAGTACAAGGATCTGGGCCTAAATCCATCGTTTTTTGCACTCCACACCACCCTGGGTCAGATAATGGCTTTATGCAAATCAGCTCTGACCCTGTGCCCCATGGGAACAGTCCAGTCCGAACTACAACAGCCATATCTTTCCCAGACCGGAATCAAGCATCCGAGGACCGGACCGGTTTCGAGGTAACACCTCTCATCAGCCCGGCTAGCTTGACTCCAGTGGTGTGGAGGCTCTGGGACCCACGTTTGAGCTACCCCAGTACACTCAGGGAGAAAATTACAAAAAACAATTTGATGGACAGAATGTAGATCAATGTCTTACATTCACCCCAGTACAAGGATCTGGGCCTAAATCCATCGTTTTTTGCACTCCACACCACCCTGGGTCAGATAATGGCTTTATGCAAATCAGCTCTGACCCTGTGCCCCATGGGAACAGTCCAGTCCGAACTACAACAGCCATATCTTTCCCAGACCGGAATCAAGCATCCGAGGACCGGACCGGTTTCGAGGTAACACCTCTCATCAGCCCGGCTAGCTTGACTCCAGTGGTGTGGAGGCTCTGGGACCCACGTCTGAGCTACCCCAGTACACTCAGGGAGAAAATTGCAAAAAACAATTTGATGGACAGAATGTAGATCAATGTCTTACATTCACCCCAGTACAAGGATCTGGGCCTAAATCCATCGTTTTTTGCACTCCACACCACCCTGGGTCAGATAATGGCTTTATACAAATCAGCTCTGACCCTGTAACCCATGGGAACAGTCCAGTCCGAACTACAACAGCCATATCTTTCCCAGACCGGAATCATGCATCCGAGGACCGGACCGGTTTCGAGGTAACACCTCTCATCAGCCCGGCTAGCTTGACTCCAGTGGTGTGGAGGCTCTGGGACCCACGTCTGAGCTACCCCAGTACACTCAGGGAGAAAATTACAAAAAACAATTTGATGGACAGAATGTAGATCAATGTCTTACATTCACCCCAGTACAAGTATCTGGGCCTAAATCCATCGTTTTTTGCACTCCACACCACCCTGGGTCAGATAATGGCTTTATGCAAATCAGCTCTGACCCTGTGCCCCATGGGAACAGTCCAGTCCGAACTACAACAGCCATATCTTTCCCAGACCGGAATCAAGCATCCGAGGACCGGACCGGTTTCGAGGTAACACCTCTCATCAGCCCGGGTAGCTTGACTCCAGTGGTGTGGAGGCTCTGGGACCCACGTCTGAGCTACCCCAGTACACTCAGGGAGAAAATTACAAAAAACAATTTGATTGACAGAATGTAGATCAATGTCTTACATTCACCCCAGTACAAGGATCTGGGCCTAAATCCATCGTTTTTTGCACTCCACACCACCCTGGGTCAGATAATGGCTTTATGCAAATCAGCTCTGACCCTGTGCCCCATGGGAACAGTCCAGTCCAAACTACAACAGCCATATCTTTCCCAGACCGGAATCAAGCATCCGAGGACCGGACCGGTTTCGAGGTAACACCTCTCATCAGCCCGGCTAGCTTGACTCCAGTGGTGTGGAGGCTCTGGGACCCACGTCTGAGCTACCCCAGTACACTCAGGGAGAAAATTACAAAAAACAATTTGATGGACAGAATGTAGATCAATGTCTTACATTCACCCCAGTACAAGGATCTGGGCCTAAATCCATCGTTTTTTGCGCTCCACACAACCCTGGGTCAGATAATGGCTTTATGCAAATCAGCTCTGACCCTGTGCCCCATGGGAACAGTCCAGTCCGAACTACAACAGCCATATCTTTCCCAGACCGGAATCAAGCATCCGAGGACCGGACCGGTTTCGAGGTAACACCTCTCATCAGCCCGGCTAGCTTGACTCCAGTGGTGTGGAGGCTCTTTGACCCACGTCTGAGCTACCCCAGTACACTCAGGGAGAAAATTACAAAAAACAATTTGATGGACAGAATTTAGATCAATGTCTTACATTCACCCCAGTACAAGGATCTGGGCCTAAATCCATCGTTTTTTGCACTCCACACCACCCTGGGTCAGATAATGGCTTTATGCAAACCAGCTCTGACCCTGTGCCCCATGGGAACAGTCCAGTCCGAACTACAACAGCCATATCTTTCCCAGACCGGAATCAAGCATCCGAGGACCGTACCGGTTTCGAGGTAACACCTCTCATCAGCCCGGCTAGCTTGACTCCAGTGGTGTGGAGGCTCTGGGACCCACGTCTGAGCTACCCCAGTACACTCAGGGAGAAAATTACAAAAAACAATTTGATGGACAGAATGTAGATCAATGTCTTACATTCACCCCAGTACAAGGATCTGGGCCTAAATCCATCGTTCTTTGCACTCCACACCACCCTGGGTCAGATAATGGCTTTATGCAAATCAGCTCTGACCCTGTGCCCCATGGGAACAGTCCAGTCCGAACTACAACAGCCATATCTTTCACAGACCGGAATCAAGCATCCGAGGACCGGACCGGTTTCGAGGTAACACCTCTCATCAGCCCGGCTAGCTTGACTCCAGTGGTGTGGAGGCTCTGGGACCCACGTCTGAGCTACCCCAGTACACTCAGGGAGAAAATTACAAAAAACAATTTGATGGACAGAATGTAGATCAATGTCTTACATTCACCCCAGTACAAGGATCTGTGCCTAAATCCATCGTTTTTTGCACTCCACACCACCCTGGGTCAGATAATGGCTTTATGCAAATCAGCTCTGACCCTGTGCCCCATGGGAACAGTCCAGTCCGAACTACAACAGCCATATCTTTCCCAGACCGGAATCAAGCATCCGAGGACCGGACCGGTTTCGAGGTAACACCTCTCATCAGCCCGACTAGCTTGACTCCAGTGGTGTGGAGGCTCTGGGACCCACGTCTGAGCTACCCCAGTACACTCAGGGAGAAAATTACAAAAAACAATTTGATGGACAGAATGTAGATCAATGTCTTACATTCACCCCAGTACAAGGATCTGGGCCTAAATCCATCGTTTTTTGCACTCCACACCACCCTGGGTCAGATAATGGCTTTATGCAAATCAGCTCTGACCCTGTGCCCCATGGGAACAGTCCAGTCCGAACTACAACAGCCATATCTTTCCCAGACCGGAATCAAGCATCCGAGGACCGGACCGGTTTCGAGGTAACACCTCTCATCAGCCCGGCTAGCTTGACTCCAGTGGTGTGGAGGCTCTGGGACCTACGTCTGAGCTACCCCAGTACACTCAGGGAGAAAATTACAAAAAACAATTTGATGGACAGAATGTAGATCAATGTCTTACATTCACCCCAGTACAAGGATCTGGGCCTAAATCCATCGTTTTTTGCACTCCACACCACCCTGGGTCAGATAATGGCTTTATGCAAATCAGCTCTGACCCTGTGCCCCATGGGAACAGTCCAGTCCGAACTACAACAGCCATATCTTTCCCAGACCGGAATCAAGCATCCGAGGACCCGACCGGTTTCGAGGTAACACCTCTCATCAGCCCGGCTAGCTTGACTCCAGTGGTGTGGAGGCTCTGGGACCCACGTCTGAGCTACCCCAGTACACTCAGGGAGAAAATTACAAAAAACAATTTGATGGACAGAATGTAGATCAATGTCTTACATTCACCCCAGTACAAGGATCTGGGCCTAAATCCATCGTTTTTTGCGCTCCACACAACCCTGGGTCAGATAATGGCTTTATGCAAATCAGCTCTGACCCTGTGCCCCATGGGAACAGTCCAGTCCGAACTACAACAGCCATATCTTTCCCAGACCGGAATCAAGCATCCGAGGACCGGACCGGTTTCGAGGTAACACCTCTCATCAGCCCGGCTAGCTTGACTCCAGTGGTGTGGAGGCTCTGGGACCTACGTCTGAGCTACCCCAGTACACTCAGGGAGAAAATTACAAAAAACAATTTGATGGACAGAATGTAGATAAATGTCTTACATTCACCCCAGTACAAGGATCTGGGCCTAAATCCATCGTTTTTTGCACTCCACACCACCCTGGGTCAGATAATGGCTTTATGCAAATCAGCTCTGACCCTGTGCCCCATGGGAACAGTCCAGTCCAAACTACAACAGCCATATCTTTCCCAGACCGGAATCAAGCATCCGAGGACCGGACCGGTTTCGAGGTAACACCTCTCATCAGCCCGGCTAGCTTGACTCCAGTGGTGTGGAGGCTCTGGGACCCACGTCTGA
This sequence comes from Lissotriton vulgaris, assembly GCF_964263255.1. Taxonomy (NCBI): domain Eukaryota; kingdom Metazoa; phylum Chordata; class Amphibia; order Caudata; family Salamandridae; genus Lissotriton; species Lissotriton vulgaris. Next base: position 359,968,935 of record NC_141685.1, on the reverse strand, counting down.
GCTACCCCAGTACACTCAGGGAGAAAATTACAAAAAACAATTTGATGGACAGAATGTAGATCAATGTCTTACATTCACCCCAGTACAAGGATCTGGGCCTAAATCCATCGTTTTTTGCGCTCCACACAACCCTGGGTCAGATAATGGCTTTATGCAAATCAGCTCTGACCCTGTGCCCCATGGGAACAGTCCAGTCCGAACTACAACAGCCATATCTTTCCCAGACCGGAATCAAGCATCCGAGGACCGGACCGGTTTCGAGGTAACACCTCTCATCAGCCCGGCTAGCTTGACTCCAGTGGTGTGGAGGCTCTTTGACCCACGTCTGAGCTACCCCAGTACACTCAGGGAGAAAATTACAAAAAACAATTTGATGGACAGAATTTAGATCAATGTCTTACATTCACCCCAGTACAAGGATCTGGGCCTAAATCCATCGTTTTTTGCACTCCACACCACCCTGGGTCAGATAATGGCTTTATGCAAACCAGCTCTGACCCTGTGCCCCATGGGAACAGTCCAGTCCGAACTACAACAGCCATATCTTTCCCAGACCGGAATCAAGCATCCGAGGACCGTACCGGTTTCGAGGTAACACCTCTCATCAGCCCGGCTAGCTTGACTCCAGTGGTGTGGAGGCTCTGGGACCCACGTCTGAGCTACCCCAGTACACTCAGGGAGAAAATTACAAAAAACAATTTGATGGACAGAATGTAGATCAATGTCTTACATTCACCCCAGTACAAGGATCTGGGCCTAAATCCATCGTTCTTTGCACTCCACACAACCCTGGGTCAGATAATGGCTTTATGCAAATCAGCTCTGACCCTGTGCCCCATGGGAACAGTCCAGTCCGAACTACAACAGCCATATCTTTCACAGACCGGAATCAAGCATCCGAGGACCGGACCGGTTTCGAGGTAACACCTCTCATCAGCCCGGCTAGCTTGACTCCAGTGGTGTGGAGGCTCTGGGACCCACGTCTGAGCTACCCCAGTACACTCAGGGAGAAAATTACAAAAAACAATTTGATGGACAGAATGTAGATCAATGTCTTACATTCACCCCAGTACAAGGATCTGTGCCTAAATCCATCGTTTTTTGCACTCCACACCACCCTGGGTCAGATAATGGCTTTATGCAAATCAGCTCTGACCCTGTGCCCCATGGGAACAGTCCAGTCCGAACTACAACAGCCATATCTTTCCCAGACCGGAATCAAGCATCCGAGGACCGGACCGGTTTCGAGGTAACACCTCTCATCAGCCCGACTAGCTTGACTCCAGTGGTGTGGAGGCTCTGGGACCCACGTCTGAGCTACCCCAGTACACTCAGGGAGAAAATTACAAAAAACAATTTGATGGACAGAATGTAGATCAATGTCTTACATTCACCCCAGTACAAGGATCTGGGCCTAAATCCATCGTTTTTTGCACTCCACACCACCCTGGGTCAGATAATGGCTTTATGCAAATCAGCTCTGACCCTGTGCCCCATGGGAACAGTCCAGTCCGAACTACAACAGCCATATCTTTCCCAGACCGGAATCAAGCATCCGAGGACCGGACCGGTTTCGAGGTAACACCTCTCATCAGCCCGGCTAGCTTGACTCCAGTGGTGTGGAGGCTCTGGGACCTACGTCTGAGCTACCCCAGTACACTCAGGGAGAAAATTACAAAAAACAATTTGATGGACAGAATGTAGATCAATGTCTTACATTCACCCCAGTACAAGGATCTGGGCCTAAATCCATCGTTTTTTGCACTCCACACCACCCTGGGTCAGATAATGGCTTTATGCAAATCAGCTCTGACCCTGTGCCCCATGGGAACAGTCCAGTCCGAACTACAACAGCCATATCTTTCCCAGACCGGAATCAAGCATCCGAGGACCCGACCGGTTTCGAGGTAACACCTCTCATCAGCCCGGCTAGCTTGACTCCAGTGGTGTGGAGGCTCTGGGACCCACGTCTGAGCTACCCCAGTACACTCAGGGAGAAAATTACAAAAAACAATTTGATGGACAGAATGTAGATCAATGTCTTACATTCACCCCAGTACAAGGATCTGGGCCTAAATCCATCGTTTTTTGCGCTCCACACAACCCTGGGTCAGATAATGGCTTTATGCAAATCAGCTCTGACCCTGTGCCCCATGGGAACAGTCCAGTCCGAACTACAACAGCCATATCTTTCCCAGACCGGAATCAAGCATCCGAGGACCGGACCGGTTTCGAGGTAACACCTCTCATCAGCCCGGCTAGCTTGACTCCAGTGGTGTGGAGGCTCTGGGACCCACGTCTGAGCTACCCCAGTACACTCAGGGAGAAAATTACAAAAAACAATTTGATGGACAGAATGTAGATCAATGTCTTACATTCACCCCAGTACAAGGATCTGGGCCTAAATCCATCGTTCTTTGCACTCCACACCACCCTGGGTCAGATAATGGCTTTATGCAAATCAGCTCTGACCCTGTGCCCCATGGGAACAGTCCAGTCCGAACTACAACAGCCATATCTTTCACAGACCGGAATCAAGCATCCGAGGACCGGACCGGTTTCGAGGTAACACCTCTCATCAGCCCGGCTAGCTTGACTCCAGTGGTGTGGAGGCTCTGGGACCCACGTCTGAGATACCCCAGTACACTCAGGGAGAAAATTACAAAAAACAATTTGATGGACAGAATGTAGATCAATGTCTTACATTCACCCCAGTACAAGGATCTGGGCCTAAATCCATCGTTTTTTGCACTCCACACCACCCTGGGTCAGATAATGGCTTTATGCAAATCAGCTCTGACCCTGTGCCCCATGGGAACAGTCCAGTCCGAACTACAACAGCCATATCTTTCCCAGACCGGAATCAAGCATCCGAGGACCGGACCGGTTTCGAGGTAACACCTCTCATCAGCCCGACTAGCTTGACTCCAGTGGTGTGGAGGCTCTGGGACCCACGTCTGAGCTACCCCAGTACACTCAGGGAGAAAATTACAAAAAACAATTTGATGGACAGAATGTAGATCAATGTCTTACATTCACCCCAGTACAAGGATCTGGGCCTAAATCCATCGTTTTTTGCACTCCACACCACCCTGGGTCAGATAATGGCTTCATGCAAATCAGCTCTGACCCTGTGCCCCATGGGAACAGTCCAGTCCAAACTACAACAGCCATATCTTTCCCAGACCGGAATCAAGCATCCGAGGACCGGACCGGTTTCGAGGTAACACCTCTCATCAGCCCGGCTAGCTTGACTCCAGTGGTGTGGAGGCTCTGGGACCCACGTCTGAGCTACCCCAGTACACTCAGGGAGAAAATTACAAAAAACAATTTGATGGACAGAATGTAGATCAATGTCTTACATTCACCCCAGTACAAGGATCTGGGCCCAAATCCATCGTTTTTTGCACTCCACTCCACACCACCCTGGGTCAGATAATGGCTTTATGCAAATCAGCTCTGACCCTGTGCCCCATGGGAACAGTCCAGTCCGAACTACAACAGCCATATCTTTGCCAGACCGGAATCAAGCATCCGAGGACCGGACCGGTTTCGAGGTAACACCTCTCATGAGCCCGGCTAGCTTGACTCCAGTGGTGTGAAGGCTCTGGGACCCACGTCTGAGCTACCCCAGTACACTCAGGGAGAAAATTACAAAAAACAATTTGATGGACAGAATGTAGATCAATGTCTTACATTCACCCCAGTACAAGGATCTGGGCCTAAATCCATCGTTTTTTGCACTCCACACCACCCTGGGTCAGATAATGGCTTTATGCAAATCAGCTCTGACCCTGTGCCCCATGGGAACAGTCCAGTCCGAACTACAACAGCCATATCTTTCCCAGACCGGAATCAAGCATCCGAGGACCGGACCGGTTTCGAGGTAACACCTCTCATCAGCCCGGCTAGCTTGACTCCAGTGGTGTGGAGGCTCTGGGACCCACGTTTGAGCTACCCCAGTACACTCAGGGAGAAAATTACAAAAAACAATTTGATGGACAGAATGTAGATCAATGTCTTACATTCACCCCAGTACAAGGATCTGGGCCTAAATCCATCGTTTTTTGCACTCCACACCACCCTGGGTCAGATAATGGCTTTATGCAAATCAGCTCTGACCCTGTGCCCCATGGGAACAGTCCAGTCCGAACTACAACAGCCATATCTTTCCCAGACCGGAATCAAGCATCCGAGGACCGGACCGGTTTCGAGGTAACACCTCTCATCAGCCCGGCTAGCTTGACTCCAGTGGTGTGGAGGCTCTGGGACCCACGTCTGAGCTACCCCAGTACACTCAGGGAGAAAATTGCAAAAAACAATTTGATGGACAGAATGTAGATCAATGTCTTACATTCACCCCAGTACAAGGATCTGGGCCTAAATCCATCGTTTTTTGCACTCCACACCACCCTGGGTCAGATAATGGCTTTATGCAAATCAGCTCTGACCCTGTAACCCATGGGAACAGTCCAGTCCTAACTACAACAGCCATATCTTTCCCAGACCGGAATCATGCATCCGAGGACCGGACCGGTTTCGAGGTAACACCTCTCATCAGCCCGGCTAGCTTGACTCCAGTGGTGTGGAGGCTCTGGGACCCACGTCTGAGCTACCCCAGTACACTCAGGGAGAAAATTACAAAAAACAATTTGATGGACAGAATGTAGATCAATGTCTTACATTCACCCCAGTACAAGTATCTGGGCCTAAATCCATCGTTTTTTGCACTCCACACCACCCTGGGTCAGATAATGGCTTTATGCAAATCAGCTCTGACCCTGTGCCCCATGGGAACAGTCCAGTCCGAACTACAACAGCCATATCTTTCCCAGACCGGAATCAAGCATCCGAGGACCGGACCGGTTTCGAGGTAACACCTCTCATCAGCCCGGGTAGCTTGACTCCAGTGGTGTGGAGGCTCTGGGACCCACGTCTGAGCTACCCCAGTACACTCAGGGAGAAAATTACAAAAAACAATTTGATTGACAGAATGTAGATCAATGTCTTACATTCACCCCAGTACAAGGATCTGGGCCTAAATCCATCGTTTTTTGCACTCCACACCACCCTGGGTCAGATAATGGCTTTATGCAAATCAGCTCTGACCCTGTGCCCCATGGGAACAGTCCAGTCCGAACTACAACAGCCATATCTTTCCCAGACCGGAATCAAGCATCCGAGGACCGGACCGGTTTCGAAGTAACACCTCTCATCAGCCCGGCTAGCTTGACTCCAGTGGTGTGGAGGGTCTGGGACCCACGTCTGAGCTACCCCAGTACACTCAGGGAGAAAATTACAAAAAACAATTTGATGGACAGAATGTAGATAAATGTCTTACATTCACCCCAGTACAAGGATCTGGGCCTAAATCCATCGTTTTTTGCACTCCACACCACCCTGGGTCAGATAATGGCTTTATGCAAATCAGCTCTGACCCTGTGCCCCATGGGAACAGTCCAGTCCAAACTACAACAGCCATATCTTTCCCAGACCGGAATCAAGCATCCGAGGACTGGACCGGTTTCGAGGTAACACCTCTCATCAGCCCGGCTAGCTTGACTCCAGTGGTGTGGAGGCTCTGGGACCCACGTCTGAGCTACCCCAGTACACTCAGGGAGAAAATTACAAAAAACAATTTGATGGACAGAATGTAGATCAATGTCTTACATTCACCCCAGGACAAGGATCTGGGCCTAAATCCATCGTTTTTTGCACTCCACACCACCCTGGGTCAGATAATCGCTTTATGCAAATCAGCTCTGACCCTGTGCCCCATGGGAACAGTCCAGTCCGAACTACAACAGCCATATCTTTCCCAGACCGGAATCAAGCATCCGAGGACCCGACCGGTTTCGAGGTAACACCTCTCATCAGCCCGGCTAGCTTGACTCCAGTGGTGTGGAGGCTCTGGGACCCACGTCTGAGCTACCCCAGTACACTCAGGGAGAAAATTACAAAAAACAATTTGATGGACAGAATGTAGATCAATGTCTTACATTCACCCCAGTACAAGGATCTGGGCCTAAATCCATCGTTTTTTGCGCTCCACACAACCCTGGGTCAGATAATGGCTTTATGCAAATCAGCTCTGACCCTGTGCCCCATGGGAACAGTCCAGTCCGAACTACAACAGCCATATCTTTCCCAGACCGGAATCAAGCATCCGAGGACCGGACCGGTTTCGAGGTAACACCTCTCATCAGCCCGGCTAGCTTGACTCCAGTGGTGTGGAGGCTCTTTGACCCACGTCTGAGCTACCCCAGTACACTCAGGGAGAAAATTACAAAAAACAATTTGATGGACAGAATGTAGATCAATGTCTTACATTCACCCCAGTACAAGGATCTGGGCCTAAATCCATCGTTTTTTGCACTCCACACCACCCTGGGTCAGATAATGGCTTTATGCAAACCAGCTCTGACCCTGTGCCCCATGGGAACAGTCCAGTCCGAACTACAACAGCCATATCTTTCCCAGACCGGAATCAAGCATCCGAGGACCGTACCGGTTTCGAGGTAACACGTCTCATCAGCCCGGCTAGCTTGACTCCAGTGGTGTGGAGGCTCTGGGACCCACGTCTGAGCTACCCCAGTACACTCAGGGAGAAAATTACAAAAAACAATTTGATGGACAGAATGTAGATCAATGTCTTACATTCACCCCAGTACAAGGATCTGGGCCTAAATCCATTGTTCTTTGCACTCCACACCACCCTGGGTCAGATAATGGCTTTATGCAAATCAGCTCTGACCCTGTGCCCCATGGGAACAGTCCAGTCCGAACTACAACAGCCATATCTTTCACAGACCGGAATCAAGCATCCGAGGACCGGACCGGTTTCGAGGTAACACCTCTCATCAGCCCGGCTAGCTTGACTCCAGTGGTGTGGAGGCTCTGGGACCCACGTCTGAGCTACCCCAGTACACTCAGGGAGAAAATGACAAAAAACAATTTGATGGACAGAATGTAGATCAATGTCTTACATTCACCCCAGTACAAGGATCTGGGCCTAAATCCATCGTTTTTTGCACTCCACACCACCCTGGGTCAGATAATGGCTTTATGCAAATCAGCTCTGACCCTGTGCCCCATGGGAACAGTCCAGTCCGAACTACAACAGCCATATCTTTCCCAGACCGGAATCAAGCATCCGAGGACCGGACCGGTTTCGAGGTAACACCTCTCATCAGCCCGACTAGCTTGACTCCAGTGGTGTGGAGGCTCTGGGACCCACGTCTGAGCTACCCCAGTACACTCAGGGAGAAAATTACAAAAAACAATTTGATGGACAGAATGTAGATCAATGTCTTACATTCACCCCAGTACAAGGATCTGGGCCTAAATCCATCGTTTTTTGCACTCCACACCACCCTGGGTCAGATAATGGCTTCATGCAAATCAGCTCTGACCCTGTGCCCCATGGGAACAGTCCAGTCCAAACTACAACAGCCATATCTTTCCCAGACCGGAATCAAGCATCCGAGGACCGGACCGGTTTCGAGGTAACACCTCTCATCAGCCCGGCTAGCTTGACTCCAGTGGTGTGGAGGCTCTGGGACCCACGTCTGAGCTACCCCAGTACACTCAGGGAGAAAATTACAAAAAACAATTTGATGGACAGAATGTAGATCAATGTCTTACATTCACCCCAGTACAAGGATCTGGGCCTAAATCCATCGTTTTTTGCACTCCACTCCACTCCACACCACCCTGGGTCAGATAATGGCTTTATGCAAATCAGCTCTGACCCTGTGCCCCATGGGAACAGTCCAGTCCGAACTACAACAGCCATATCTTTCCCAGACCGGAATCAAGCATCCGAGGACCGGACCGGTTTCGAGGTAACACCTCTCATGAGCTCGGCTAGCTTGACTCCAGTGGTGTGGAGGCTCTGGGACCCACGTCTGAGCTACCCCAGTACACTCAGGGAGAAAATTACAAAAAACAATTTGATGGACAGAATGTAGATCAATGTCTTACATTCATCCCAGTACAAGGATCTGGGCCTAAATCCATCGTTTTTTGCACTCCACACCACCCTGGGTCAGATAATGGCTTTATGCAAATCAGCTCTGACCCTGTGCCCCATGGGAACAGTCCAGTCCGAACTACAACAGCCATATCTTTCCCAGACCGGAATCAAGCATCCGAGGACCGGACCGGTTTCAAGGTAACACCTCTCATCAGCCCGGCTAGCTTGACTCCAGTGGTGTGGAGGCTCTGGGACCCACGTCTGAGCTACCCCAGTACACTCAGGGAGTAAATTACAAAAAACAATTTGATGGACAGAATGTAGATCAATGTCTTACATTCACCCCAGTAAAAGGATCTGGGCCTAAATCCATCGTTTTTTGCACTCCACATCACCCTGGGTCAGATAATGGCTTTATGCAAATCAGCTCTGACCCTGTGCCCCATGGGAACAGTCCAGTCCGAACTACAACAGCCATATCTTTCCCAGACCGGAATCAAGCATCCGAGGGCAGGGCAGCACAGGAAGGAGGCAAATCCACAGTCCGCGCGCATAGCCTGGTCCAAACAGGGGAGGGCATGGAACCCTATCTCACCCTCATGCCTAATGCACAGGATAGATTTTTAATTACCCGTTTTAGGCTGAACCTTTTACACCACTTACTGGCTGACCCCCTAGGTTTTACTTTAACTGTTGAGCAGAAGGGTGCCTGCGGCTGCAACAATCGGTCTCCGCAGGACACCCTTCATTTTGTACTATTATGCAGATTTTATGTACTACCAAGACGTAAATTTTTAGTAGGTATTTTAAAACAGGCCAAGTTTCGACAAGCTAAGGTTGCTCTCCTATTCTTGCAAAAGGCAAATGATCCCCTCACCATTTTCAAAAACAACATGATCTTCATGGTCCAGCGATAACCATCCACAACTCCAGGCCTGGTCTTCGCTCCACATGTTTGCCAGCCTGTGACACTTCCCTGCTCCTCATGACTCCCTCTGTTGTAAATGGGACTGTGTGCACAGGACTGAGAAGGTAACTTTTCAGTGGGACTAACCTGGTCCCTGTATCTGGCCTGCGTTCTAAAATGGTTGGCCTTAATTCGTAACTTACTCTCGGTCTCGCACGACCATATAGCCGCTAGTGGTGCTTTGGGGTTTTTGGCGCTATTTTTACCTAAATCTTTAAAATGTCAGTGCTCCGGTTCTAGTGATAGGGGATTGTGGTTTTGGTCTTGATTTATTTAATAAATCAAATTTTCTGAATTGGTGTCAGATTTTTCTGGTGCTTTGTCTTCCCTTTGTCACTGTTTGAAGTGCTGCATAAATACTTTGCACATTGCCTCTAAGGTAAGCCTGACTGCTCTGTGCCAAGCTACCAGTGGGTTCTGCACAGGTTAATTTGGAGTCTACTTATGCCTCACTCTGACAAGGATTGTGGTTTCTGCTTGAGTAGGGTTTCACCGCCTGTCAACCAGTAGCCCTATTTCTCACAACACCCTGCACCGCATTTTAACCACAACCCTAACTCTAACTTAAAACACCATCCTAAACATATCCTAGCTCTAACCTTATATTTAAACTAAGCAGAATTAAAATCTCAAACCAAACTCTAAGTCTAACCCTAACCATTATCTTCAGCCTGAGCCGAACACACAATAGTACCTCTAACTGTAGTTAACCCAGAACTCTAATGCTGATCCTTACTTTAATACTGCATTGAACCAAAAACGTAAGTATCCACTCCTGCGTTATAACCACAACACAAAGAAAACCTGTAGACCAACCCTTGAAACAACCTTTACTTTAAATCTGAACATAACCCTAAACCTAATCATAATCCTCCTGCAACATGATAGTGCCTATTTCATTAACACAGAAAATCTGTTAACAATAGCTAATGGGGTTTCCTCATTAAGGTTCAAAATAAAAAGAAAATACTCATGATTACTTTTTTTATTCTTGTGATTTCTAATGTTCTTCAATTGAATTTATTCCTTTTCCATAGTGTCCCTATGAAGAGTTGCTTCTTTAACGCAGACAATTGTGCAATCACTGGGGAGTCTCCAGCCATTGCAGACCAAATTACACCCTGCTGCCTCCTAGCCTGCAAGTAGATCTATGAAATTCCTAGTTTGCATAACTAGCATAAGAGCTAGCTACAGGAAAGCTGCATTGATCCTCTGTAGAATATTGTGTAATATCTAGAATTCTCTTTGGAGAACTTGTACATATTTTCTACTTGCTTATTAAAGATATTGATGGCCAGTTGTCAATTTAATTATCATAATTTAATGTGGGCTATGCCTGTGTGGTGATTAGCCTGAATTACCTAGAATGCCCTCTCTTCCGAACCTAAATTAATACATGAATATTAAGTTTGCTCATTTATGTACCAATAGCCAGCACCTCATAATATATTTATAGAACTATGCTAAAAAAATAAACACTTAAGTGTTAACTTATTAATCTTTGTAGTTTTTACTGCTTTTGCTGTCATACTTTTGTATTTTCGTTGCAGTGCAAGAAATGTGTGCAGCTATTATCAAACGTACTGATGATCAATTTGGTGGCATCAGAAGCATGAATGGATGATTCAGCCCCTCAGGATTCAAGCTGCTGACTGCAGATTACGAGCAGATATCCGCAGTGTTGGTTCAAGTCATCGCGAGTTACCTCTTCAGTATAAACACCCCAATTTCATTAGTCTACATGTTGTTGAAACCAAAGCAGTAAAATGAGTAACCAACATAAAAGGTATTAAGATAAGCAGTCGTCTTAGTCACCCCGATTTCATAAACCTGTGCATTAACCAAAGCACATCAGCACTCACTTTGTGTCAGCAGTTAGAAGCCAAACATTGAAAAACTTTTTCTATGTGTTAGGTTAACTTGTGTGCAAAAAATCAAAGGGGCATATTCACAAGGAGCTATTGCCAAATTAACTGCACTTTATCGCAGCCAAAGTCATGATAAATTTACCCCACCAGTCCCAAGCAGGTGCTAACAGCCCACAGCACCAGTTTTCCCGTGATTGCAGCCGCAGAAAACATCACCACAGAGGACCCCCGCAACTATTGATAATGAGATGCAGAGTAAGAGTTCCGTGCCAAAAGCTGCGACAACACCACACCTCAATATTCACAATGACCAGCCAGATCGGAGATAAGAAAACAAAACACGCGATAAGGTGCGTTAGCAGCAGGAAATTTACCTGACCTGGTGTAAAGTTGAATGGCAGCTTGCACCACAATAGGGAGCCCAGCCCAGAGGTACGCCTGGAAGCCGAGGAGCTACTGATCATGCAGCTTGGACACCCAAGAGGGCCACAAAACTTACCCGCCACAATCCTCCCCAGACCACCACAGAGGCAGCACAGACAAAGACAGCGGCCCCCCAGGAAACACACCTGCCTCACTGCACAACTTCTGACAATGTCACTGTCCACTACAAGCTGAAAGGGACAACCATCCTACGCATCCTAGCCATCATTGCCCAACAGGCTAACAGCACCAACACAGCAGACAACCAACATCCCACCCCACAACAAGCTGCTGGCTGTGCTGCACCTGTTGGCCCCTGGAACACCACAACCAACACCCGCCAGAGTTGGCAGAGTCTCACAGACAGCCACATCCAAGTCCCCGACACCTGTCATGGACTTCACCCTAGCCCCCTAGACCGTACGGCCAATATAACGAGCATGTACCGCTGGAGACCAAGCAAAGACCATACGCCGGATCCATGCACGTGTTGGGGCAATCCACTACACACATGTCCCACCTGTGCCCCCTGGTGACCCAGCACACAATCAGCACAACAGGAAGCACACATTACACATCTATGTGCAGGTAACATCAGAACACCGTGGGACCTTCACCAATGTCGCATCCAAATACACAGCTAGTGTGCATGATCCCTTACCCATCCGACATTCCATCAGCAACCAGCCTTCCCAGGATGGCACCCAGGGAATTGCACAGCTCCTTGGCAAGTTCCCAATTAACACCCCACTCACCCCTACTCCACAACCATGCAAACCACAAATCTGGCAATGCACACATCAAAAGTTCACAACCAACATGCACACCAACATGCCCACCCACCAGACACGATTGAACAACTTACAATGGTAACCTGGGCAAGCCGTGAACATGACCTATCAACGTCATGGCACCTCAGCCACACAATATACGAATGTGGGGAGAGGAGGCAAACAGGCATGTGTGAAGGATGCAGTAGAACCAAGAAGTACATAATGCCAAGAGTGGCTGCAAAGCGCTGGACAGACCACAGTATGCAGAACACACCCATATCCACGGTGACATACACCTCTGGTGTATCCAGTGTAGTGGACAGGGGACGCAACCATGTCACCCCAGCAAGTGGGGGTCCTTGTGGAAATGTTTCATTTTACTCCCCCACCCATAAGTGTGCACAAAGTGTGATGGCCGGCGTACGCCAGGCCAGCAGAGGGGTGTGAATAACAAGCACATAGCCCTGGGCGTGGTCCTGTTCTGGAAAGCACAACGTCTCTGTTAGGGCGGCGCCTCCCAACCCGTCACGAGACCGACACCGTCCTTGTTAGCGGAGTTGCCTGAGAACCTGTGCGTCTGCCGTAACCCAGCCCGCTGGAGCACGAACCCGTCAGGGCCGACCCTGCGCAGCCAGGCCACACTGATCAGCAGCAGACACCGGTGTGTGTCAAGGAGGGCCCACCACATGCCAGAGTAACCTCCAAGCCAGAGGCCCACGACCCGGACAGCCTTTCAGACCACCGCTGTCCACCTGACTTTGGCCCACATGACTCCTTTCTCGTTTATATATTCTACCAGCATCCTCTGCGGCCCAGTGAGTCCCATATGTGAAACTTTGTCCTGGCTACTGAGTGGCAGTGACCCCAAATCCGAACCAGCGGCCACAGCACCAGACCCCCTGATCAGTGAGGCATAGTTCCATATGGGCATCTTGCGACATGTGGTGCAACAAACCCTGTTTAACGCCATCAGGCGACACGTGCTGCCACAAACCCTGTTCAATGCCATCTGGCGACACATTGATGAGGGACCAAGACTACCCTGCGGACCAGTAGGTGTCACATCCAGCACCTAGTCGTGATTCACGAATGGCAGAGTACACACCAGTGGTCGCACGGAGAGGAGTAAGTGGAAGATGCGGCTCAGTCCGGATGAAAGCCAGGTCACAGTCAAGGAGGTGACCAAACATGTGGTGACACTGAACCTGAATTACGCAGGCCGGTGGGGCCAGCCACCTATGCGGGGAGACACTCAGTGAATGGCCCATGCTGACCGCTGCCTCTGACCTACACTGCTTTTGGCTTAGGCTGCACTCGAGTAGGTCACAGATTCTGAAATGTACATCGAGTATGCAAAGGCACATTACATATCATTCCACGCAAGGAGAGGCGTAAGAGGTTGACGCCTTGCATCTTGGTGGAGAGAAAAGGATCATCATTACGGTACACTACCGACAACTGTTCTGGTGTCACTAGCGCTGTGCATCGTGAGCCAACGACACATGGCTGTGGGCCACTGCTGACTGCTGCCTCCGGCATACACTGGGGTCCAGTAGGTCACAGAGTAATAATTCAGCAATGCGGAGTTCATATCAGTGTACTGACATCATCGCAGGCTGCATCCCCACTCAGCGCCAGTGCCACTAAGTTTGTTTCCCGACATTCATGGACACTCTCAGGTCAAACTTTGGTGGCGTCTGAGTCTATGGAATATGGGGCAGTTTTCATTGGTGGTGGCAACAAGGCTGTTGCATTCCACTCCTCCATTCGCTGCTCCCGGATAAAATCAAACCTTTCGGCGTGTTATACTGGAGGACACCTTCCAATGTCCCCCGAAATCCTCCACAACATACACCTTGGACTTTGATGGTGACCCACTCAGGTCGCATGGCCCATCTGATTGAACCACAAGTCATCGTCCCGTGGCTGGGTGTCTGTGCGGCCAATTCAGGGATCTCTTCTCCGGAGACATTGGATGGGCCCTGAACTGTTGGCCTTGGGGTCATCAAGACCATTTCTCTGTGGCCTTGCACTGGACACAGATTCCGGGCCAGAATGCATCCCACCAGGGCTCACACACGAAAGTGAGTACAGACCAGCCGGGATTACTCATCACTGAAGGAGGCACATGCCACCACTGTGTTTTGTGCTGTGGAGTGGTTGCGCAGGTATGCCACCTCAGACAGTGTGTGGGCCCTGAGACATTGAGGGGGAAGATGATACAGGTCTAACACACCCCGCTGCATCTGCATCAGGAATATATCAAAGGGACACAATCTGAGACTTTTTCTTCACATGAGCGCGCTCGTCTCTAGTGTCCAAACCCCAATTCACTGCAACTCACGGACACAACTGTTTGCATGTTGACTGTCCTCTGGACTTTCTCTGGCTCACTCCATGCTGCTCAGCAGTTGACTTTGTATTGCATGTGTTTTCTGTTTCCGTTTAATTGGTGTCCAAAGTTCCAGTGGTTTCCAGCACCAGACAATCTTTGCGGAATGGCTTACACTCACCCCACACACATCCAGCAGAGGCGTCACTGTACATGTGGCCCTACTAATAAAGGGGCTGGACGCATGTGCCCGTAGCCAGTTCCACATTATATCTGCCTGTGTCCCTGTGGTCTTGTAATATGCATGTGGGCCCTGGACCCTACGACATTACATTGTGCTGTGTACATCGGATGCAGACATATTACCGCAGGCAGTGGTTTTGAGCTTGGACATGTAGCTTTGTCGTCACCCACTCAATCTGTAAGGGGAGTAGCCAGGGCCGTCGTACATGGGTCTTTGACTGCTATTTGAGTGACCCTGGGCGTGGTTCTGTGCTGTGCATGTGCATCTGCATATGTCTCTATGGCAGTGTGGGTCTCCATAGTGGGGTGTGGGTGGGCCCTGAAGGGTGATAGACCCCTACGCATGTGTCCTTGTTCGCATTCCATGGGTTCGGCCCCCACCCACACCTCCTTTTGGCATGCTGACACATGGCATTGGGGTGCCATGTGTGGGTGGGTGAAGTGTCATGAGCCAGCTGTACTTGCGGGTGCTTCCTGCTGTGTGGTCTGTTGCAGGCTCGGTGTTCTCCTCTGAGTAGCTTGGCTGGTCGGGTCCTGGTTTGGGGTTGTATGGGATATCCATGGAATGTAGTAGGGCATTGCTGTCGACGGTGTGGTGGTCCTCTCCGGCATCACAGATGTGTTGTGTTCTGTGCTCTGCTGAAGGTGTTGTGTGCCCCTTTGCGATGTGAAGGGGAAGTGTGTGTTGACTTTGTGTTGACATATATGTTGTTGCATTGTGCTGGTTTGCATGTAGGCTGTTTGGCAATGTACATTGTGACTGTTTAGGGGTGCTGGATTCTCTTGCGGGTAAGTGCACATTTGGACTACATGATGGATGTGAGGGCCTATGCGTACATTTCCATTTTACTGTTTCTGGCTCTGTCAGATGTGGTGGGCATGTTTCTGTGCATGTGTGGAGCCAGTCGTGTCCTCTGTTCTGCAGTGTCGGCTATGCGTGTTGTGCCACGTTGACGTCAATGTGGGTGTCCTGTTTGTGCTATGCGTGTGTGCTGCAGTGTGCCAAGGGGATCTGGAACATGGTCCAAGGTGTTTGTGGGTGTGCAGTGTGCAATGCCTCGTTGTGCACGTATGCCATTGTGCCCATCTCCCCCCGTCCCCCCAGTCCCTGTTCGTTGCACTCCCTGTTGTGTCAGGTCCTCTCGAACTGTGTCCTTATTCCTTACTCCTTGCACCGTCTCCACACTGATGACTGTGGCCTGGGTTTCCTCCAGCTCCTCCGGTGTGGCTGGACTGCCACCTCCTGTTGCCATTGCTGCCTTCCTGTTGGCAGCGGAATGGTGCCTGGTTTAGGTAGTCACGTCATGACATCACCTATTGACTTCCTGGATTGGCTTCCTCGGCACTCTGACTGCAATACAGGTGGCCTGCTAGTGGGTCAGTTCCTGGTAGTGTTCTGTCACCTCCGTGACGCTGGTCTTGTTTTCCTGCGGGCTGCACACCGTCTTACTCTACCTCCTCTCCTTGGCTTTCCCCGACCCTGTTGTTCCTTGCTGGTAGTCTGTGGGGGTTGTGGGGTTGGAGTTGGTCTGGGCGCTGGATCAGGGTGCATCCATGTTGCTACGTGCTTTGGCTTGTTTCTGGTGTATTTTTTCTGTGGTTTTTATGGTGCATTGTCCCGCCAGACGTGTGGGATTTGCAGGCATGTGGCTGATTTTTGCACATTTTTGAACCGTGTTTGGCCGCATCGCATGTTTTTTAGCGTTCGCGTATCGCATTATCCAATTGATTTTCATGCAGACATTTGCCACTTTATCTGGTGTCGATCGGATGCTACTGCCTTGTTGTGAATTTCACGTTGACACAGTGTTATTTTCCCGCGATACGCTTCAATGTTGAAAGTTGTGTTACGCTACTCTTGCGGTAGTTATCACACGTTCTTGTGAATATACCCCAAAGTGGCAAATGCAGACATCAAATCAGATCCCAAATTAAAAGATCAGGCTCCATAATTTGCAATACATGTGGTTGCATGTCAAGAAAGTCTTAACTTTAATGTTACTTGTAAACATTTCCAATGTATTTCCTGAACATTCCCGCCTGCACTTTAAGAGTTAGACCTAAATCAAAATGGCATAAGATTTGCAGTAATCACAGCAAACTACATGGGACACCCAAGCATTTCGTGGAGTTGAGGAAAAGGAATGTATGCAAGAAAATGTATTTTATATGTGATGAAAGAAAGAAAAGAAATAATTTGAAATTATATGATAACCCTAGCCGTGTATCTGCAGACATGTCACCATGCAAACAATCTACACATGGAAGCCTAAGACAAAGAGACATTACTAAGGAAAATTTTAGAATGATAGATTCCCCTATTATACATGGAGAGTTTTGTGGGAATTCCTTAGTCTATCCTGAGATTTTATTGAATTGGTAACTGTTAGAAATCTCTGTTGTTCATATGCCTATGCCTAACTGTGTTGGGGTTTCCAACGTTTTTGTGAATTTGACACAGATTGTCTGAGTCTTGCATTAATTCCATAGTGATTGCTGATGGCGTTCTTGGATTTGTTGAAGTGGAAGTTTGGGGCGTAAGTGGTAGGAGTTTCTGGGATTTTTGGCATTTTTGACCGGTGTTGCAGATGAGCACAATACCTCAAATCTAAATCAATGCTGATATTGGTAGGTGTTGCAGAAGTGTGAGGTAGGAGGTGAGTGGTAGGTGGCGGTGGTGTTTCAGATGTGCAGGATATATGAATCTGGTCTACATGAGTATTGTTTGCCTAAATTAAATTGATGCCCATCATAATTAAGAAGTTTAAGAAAGGCTATTGCACTTTAAGTGAAGCTACTGCAATTGTGTGGTTTTGGTGGAGCCAAACGTGTCGCAGAGTGTACTTCACAGTGGTATCGAGAGTGCACACACGACGCAGAGTGTACTTCACAGTGGTATCGAGAGTACTGCAATAGGAGATGCTCAAACAACAACACAGTCTTTTTAACTCGCTACCCCTAAAGTAAGAATTGTGAACCTTTTAGTGATGCTGGCTTCAAGAGGCAGCAGCATGGTCTTTTTATATAACAGATGTGAGCAACGCTACAGCTGTGTCCAGGCCTCCCGAGCCACGAAGGTGTCAGTGTCACCTAAAAAGGGCCCTAAAAAGTGCCTAATTTGAGCTTGTGGTTTCTGGTGCTCGGCACCGGCACTTATGACAGTGTGCCACATGGTTGACTGTCTGATTTAGAGTGAGTACAACAACAGTTGTTTACTTCGTTAGGTTTAGACTCAGTGGTATAGGTAATAGGTAGTAGGCGCCAAAAGGTAATTGCACAAATAATTTTTGCAAGCAATCCTTATTAGTGACAGTGCTCAAAGGTTAGAGAGAACCACCTGCCTCTCTAGGTTCTGTGGCATAAGCAACAACACATCATATATTATAAACCTAAGCACACGTAAGATTCAAATGGTGATTTCCAAAATTAGTAATACATAAAACACAAGAAAATCATTCCATATGTTCTACTCTTTTCTTTTTTCCTTTTTTAATGCGTCTTCGTGTTTTCAATAAGTGAACAGTTCCCAAGCCAACACGTGTTTCGTCGCTTTAGTATGTTTGTACATGCGACTTGTTCACGGCTAGGTAGAGAATAATACGACGTTTTACAACACTTGAAATTCGCAAAACATTGTTATTTTAAGAAACAAACGTGCTCCCAGGGATAATCTACGTGGTGCAGTACTAGGTAAACATTAGCACCTTGCATCATGGTGTTTGTTCATGCATATTGTGCATAAAAATGGCTAGATAGTAACAAGTCCTCAACTGTTGTGAAGACACAAGATTGTATATACATCAATTGTATTTAAAGTGAATAGTGCACGTGCTGAGTATTGAATCTATGGTGAGATTTTATATTTTAAATGAGTTATGACAATATGATCATAGGGCAAAGCCAGAGTGTGACACCCAGTGACCAGACTTCAAAACACCACCTTCATGTATATGGCTTGAGAAAACATAATCTCAAAGTGATTACACAATGGCAACTTTTGAGGACATGAGGAGTAACAGGGACAAAGAAGCAGATGACCTTTTTAACAATAGAACAGGGAATATGCCAACTAAATCTTTAAACCCAAGGTCATCTGCTAGACAAAATGAGGGCCTCAAAGATAAATTTGTGCGCCTAGAAAGACTGCGCAGAAATGAAGCATCTAAATGGTGAGACGGAGCGACCCTGCGACAGTATATTAAAGTACAACGAATTCCTAGAGGGCTCCGTTCCCAAATCTTACCAACGTATGATGACCTTGACCCAGATTTAATTACTGCTTGGGAACAAGAACTTTCAAATAGACTGATGGGAATATTAATAGAAAACTGTGATAGAAAAACAGCCAAACTACAGGCAGAGATAGAGATTTTGGAAACTGAAATGAAATCACTTAACCTTACAGAAGCAACCGAAAAGAATTACAACATCCTGAATGATGTTTTGAAACACAACATCTCAGAGATTAAAACACGCAGGACTAAGAAATTAAAAAGAGACCACGTAGACTACCTTAATTGTAGAATTTTTACATTCTAAAAAAAACCCGACTATCTCATAACTAAAGATGATTCTACCGCACCAAAGACAACCGCTTCCATTAGCTCCAGCACAACTTCACTAGATACACCAATTACCAGTGGATTGGAACAGGGGGATGGTTTAGCTGACACAACAGGCAATGAAAACCGTTTTTTAAAAAAGGTTTTAAGAATAAAAAGAGGCAACAGGGAACAAAACAGATGCCCTATGACAAGCCAAAACAAGGAGAGGGAAAAGAGCGGGCAGGAAAAGAAGAGAAACCAGGCATGAAAATGAGGTCCTGAAGCAAGAAAAACATAGACAAGGTTAGCATAGTTAACTTTTACACAAAAACCCTTACAAATGCAGATATGTCTCTACTTAAAAAAGGTTTACGTTTCTGTCCGAAAAACAATGGCAATGTGGTTGATCTGAAAATCGATTTGTCCAAATTCACACGACGGATGAAAATCAAAAAACATTTCATGATGTGTATTGAAATGAATAAAAGAACGAATGTTGAGCAGCAAATGCATCCTCTGAGTGAAATCACTATTCAAGAAATAATTGACACAAGATTGCTATTGTCGCTTACGGACTGTGAGGATGAAATAACAACTGCTGATGTTGTTATGAGAGATCTTAATGTTGTGAACAATGTTCGGAGTGAGAGTGGTTTGAAAGAAAAATCCAAATGGACACCTACACTCCACACAGGCAACAATATCAACATCTTCCATAAACTGGTACTGAATGATATAGACAAATTTGACTCTAAGAAACACCAACCAAGTATAATAAATGACAATCTAACACAAGGGGAGAGACAAGTCTTGAAAAGGATCAGGAGCGACAGTAGTGTAACCATCAAGGAGGCGGACAAGGGGGGCAATATTGTCATCATGTCCAGTGTAGATTATGATAATCAAATTCTGACCCAGCTGGGGGATGTGGACTGCTATGAACCTCTTACTACCAACCCCATATGGAAACTGACAGACCATTTGAATCGGCATCTCAAATAATGGCATGGGATGGGCATCTTTGATTAGGTTGAATACAGCTATTTACAAGTAGACAGGCCCAGACACCCATGCATATACACGCTGCCCAAAATACACAAAAACCTACTCTTTCCACCTGGGAGACCCATTATTTCTGGGATTGCAGGCCCCACAGAGAGACTATCCGAATATGTGGACACCTTCCTCAAACCAATGGTAATTAATTTACCGTCGTTTATACGAGACACAAAACATGTTTTGGGGCTTCTAACAGACATAGCAAGGGAAAATGACATGACCCTAGTAACACTTGACGTTACCACACTTTATACAAGTATAAAGAGGGAATGTGGACTTAAAGCTATCAGAAAGATCCTCAGCACAAGGTCAGCCAGCCTATGGGAACACACCGAAATGCTAATCACTATGATTGAGCTGATCTTAGACAACAATGTATTTTTATTCAAGGACAAATGGTACCACCAAAAACAGGGAATAGCCATGGGCTCCAGGTTCTCTCCCTCATATGCCAACCTTTTCATGGGTTGGCTGGAGGAGATTTAAATTTGGGGCCCTGGTGGTACAAACTGGACAGACTCTATTTTATTCTAGGGAAGGTACATCGACGACTGTCTTAAGATCTGGACAGGAGACACTGGTAAATTACTAGAATTTGTGGAACATCTCAACAGTAGGGGTGGGCGGCCAGCTACACTCCGTGCACGGAGTGTGCGTAGTGCCGTCTCCTACGCATTTTGCGTAGCGGGCGTAGCCAGGCGGCACTACGCACGCTCCGCAGACGGTGCGTAGCCGGCCGCCACCCGCCTCCCTCCCGCCCTCCCTAAATACTTCAATAAAGGCTAGAAAGCTTTTAAAAACACTTACCTTGTCCGCAGCGTCCCCGGGGCTCCCTCTTGCCGTCCCTGGATTCGCGCCGCCATTTCGAATACTAATACGCATGCGCGGGCGCCCACGCATGCGCATTAGTATTCGAAATGACGGCACGAATCCAGGGACGGCGAGAGGGAGCCCCGGGGACGCGGCGGACAAGGTAAGTGTTTTTAAAAGCTTTCTAGCCATTTATTGCAGTATTTAGGGAGGGCGGGAGGGAGGCGGGCGGCGCGTAGTGGGGCTATGCGGAGTGCACGGGTGGGCGTAGTTTTGTGCCCACTCCGCGTAGCCCAACTCCGCACACTACACCCAGGGCTGCTCAACAGCAATACATGGAATATCAGATTCACATATGAATACAGTAAAGAGAAAATCAGCTTCCTAGATACAGAATTATATGTGAAGGATAAGCTAATTCACAGTAGATTATATCGCAAGAGCATTGCCAGCAACGCAATTCGACACGATTCAAGCGCACACCCCTTTCGCCAAATTAACTCCATCCCCTGTGGAGAATTTGTGAGAGCTAGACGCAATTGTAGCTCAGTTTCTGACTTTAGGGAATGCACTGAGGCAATGACTCAACGATTCAAACAGAGGGGCTATAACAAACGTACCCTAGAAAAAGCAAAAATGAGGATAGAGAAGACAGAAAGAGAGGCAACTCTGAGGGACATCGCTAATAGAAAGAAGAGTGACAACAAAATCAGACTAGTAACTAACCACAACAGCCTCTAAAATATCTTGAGTAAAAGCTTAAATAGATACTGGCACATCCTTAGGGAGGACACAACACTGACAGGATCAATTAACAACAGGCCGGAAATAGTGTACAGGAGAGGATTGTGTCTCAGGAACCTCTTGAGCCCCAGTTACCCCACACAAACCCAAAAACTAATTGGCTGAAGACTCGCATGGTGGGATTCCATGGCTGCTGGCGATGCTCAGCATGAAAATGGGCAAAAAACAGGAAATTAGACTTTACAGGCCCTGACAACAGACTCTACAAAATCACAATCAAATATAAACTTCAGTTCTGACTTTGTAGTCTATGTAATTGAATGCCGGTCTACCAAAAAGTATGTAGGGAGCACTATAAGACCACTACTTGAGAGGATTGGGGAACACATGAGGGCGGTCAAACAGAGCGACCTCAGATACCCGATTGCGACACATATCACAACGTGACAATCGCAAGGACAACACAAAGATTTCTCTTTCTACGGAATAGAATAGACCCTGGAACCCAAGAGGAGGTAACAGGGAATTGAGTCTACGCAGAAATGAGGCATCCTGGATTCTGAATTTACTGACGACAGAGGTTGGGATGAATGTTGATAATGAGATGCACTACTTTCGAGGGAGATGAGAGCGTGGGAAGGCGAATAAGGAAAGAAATGCTGTTGCTACGTACTACATAGTATTCGTACCATCATGTAATCCAATGTACAGAACCTTTGTTTTTGTTTCCTCAAAATGCTATACGGAGCGGTTAAGGCAAAGAATTGTTTATCTTAAGAAATGAGAATTGAAGTCACTAATGGGGATGTCACAGATACTTTTTAGCCACTGATGACAACGCCTAGGAAATACAGTGTACACACTTACATAAGCTTATATGCACCAAAATGCTTGCCACATCACCACTAACTTTGAAAACACCTTCTTAGTAGTAAAAGCCACTTGTAGATATGCAGCTAATACACACCCATGGGAAAAAAATTTGCGCCTGTGAGGAAAGGAATAGTCAGTCACTTTGAGATATTGATCTACTAATATGGGATCACCTGATTATACATGTTTTAAGTGTTTCATGGATCCAAAAAAGATTTAAACAAGAAGGGAGCATCATTGGGATACAACCCGAGTTCACGTTATTCAGCCCTCACCCCGGTTCCAATATATATCTTTACGCATACAAAATTTTACAATATGGCGGCGAATTATGTTTACCGGTTTCAAAAGATTAATTATAGATACAATATCCCTGTTGGGGACGTAATTTAGCAAAATGGACACCTTTTCTGGTTGTCACAAGGTGGATAAAATATTTAAATATATCGCAGTAGTCTCTTTCTAATTTATCACCCATATACACGCTCCAAATAGAGTACAGACATCATTTGTGAGTAGGGTCAAGGGTGTGACCCATGACCCTGCTCGCAGGTCAGGTCGCTCCCCACTTCGCATGGCTCCCCCTGTGCGCCCGTGACTCCTTCCCCACTGCTGCCGCTGCCGAAAGTTCGCCGCTGGTGTGCTCCTGTGTTTGTGGTCTGGTGTCTGCTTTGCTCTTATTTCTGAACTCTATTTTAATTTTATTTTTATATTGTAGTCAGTTCTGGGCCCTTAGCGCCCCTTGCCCTCTGCACCCCCCGCTCCCCACTTCCCGCCGCTGCACCCCTGCAGCCCTGCCCCCTTTGCCTTCTGTGTCCCGTCCCGTCCTTCAACGCCCATTGGCCGTCCCGCTACCGCCTCCCAGCTGCTCTTCCCTCTCACTTAGCCTTTAATGGAGGATGCCGCGTGGCAGTGAGTGTGACCCTTGACCCTGCTCGCAGGTCAGGTCACTCCCCACGCCGCACGGCTCATCCTGTGCGCCAGTGACTCTGGCCCCACTGCTGCCGCTGCTGAGAGTTTGCCGCTGGTGTGCTCCTGTGTTTGTGGTCTGGTGACTGCTTTGCTCTTATTTCTGTACTCTATTTTTATTTCATTTTTATATTGTAGTCGGTTCTGGGCCCTTAGCGCCCCTTGCCCTCTGTATCCCCCGGCTCCCCTCTTCCCACCGCTGCACCCCTGCGGCCCCGCCCCCTTTGCCTTCTTGGTCCTGTCCCGTCCTCCAACGGCCATTGGCCGCCCCGCTCCCTCCTCCCAGCTGCTCCTCCCTCCCACTTCGCTTTTTATGGACGACGGCGCACGGAAGCGTAGCGGACACGCGCAGCGGGCGCTCCAAAGGTAAGCCCGTCTGCACCTGGACCGCACCCAGCGCCAGAACCCCTGGACCCTGCGCCCCCCGCAACGCCAGACTCCGATACAACGCCAACGCCCTCCTCGCTCTCAACACCGGCCGGGACCGCCGCTGCTTCCAGGCTGCCCCAAAACGCACCCACGGACCCTTCTCCTGCCACACCTGCAACTTCTCCTGTGACAGAACCACCAAGCCTCCAAGGACCGGACCCAACCACCTCTGCTGCATACTCCTCGACACCCGCTCCACACAGAAACACGCAGTCGAGCTTTGGGACCTACTCGACACAATGGCCCCAGACGTAGCATTCCTGACGAGACCTGGTGGAACGAATCCTCGGCACCGGACATCGCCATAGCCATCCTGGACGGCTACAAGGTCACCTGCAGGGATCGCGCCAACGGAATCAGAGGAGGAATAGCCATCGTCCACAAGTCCACACTCCAAGGACTCAACGCCTGACGGAACCGCGCCTGCTACCGAGCAACCCTGAAACGCACCCACGGAACCTTCACATGCCATGCCTGCATGTTCACCTGCCTCCGGACCTTCACCGCACCCGCAAAGCCAAGCACCAGCAGCAACCACCTCAAGTGCATCCTGCCCAACATCCACTCTGTCCACAGACACGCTGTGGAACTCTGGAACCTGCTCGACACAACATCATCAGACGTCGCCTTCCTCACGGAAACCTGGATGAACGTCTCCTCAGTGCCCGACATCGCCAAA
Organism: Lissotriton vulgaris; assembly: GCF_964263255.1. Taxonomy (NCBI): domain Eukaryota; kingdom Metazoa; phylum Chordata; class Amphibia; order Caudata; family Salamandridae; genus Lissotriton; species Lissotriton vulgaris. Next base: position 359,944,247 of record NC_141685.1, on the reverse strand, counting down.
GCCATCCCGGACGGATACAAGATCACCCGGAGGGACCGTGTCAACCAGACTGGAGGAGGCATCGCCATCATACACAAGAACACCATCCACATCTCGACCAACTCCAACAACACCCTCACCTCCGCCGAACACCTCCACTTCCAGATACACACCGACCCCAAGACCACCCTCAGAGGCACCCTCATCTACAGACCCCCGGGACCACGCACACAATTCAGCGAAGACATCGCAGACTTCATCAGCCTGCACGCCCTCGCCTCCTCTGACTACATCCTCCTAGTGGACCTCAACTTCCACCTGGAGAACAACAAGGACAGCAACACCACCACCCTGCTGGACAACCTCGCCAACCTCGGACTCAAGCAACTGGTGAACACCCCCACCCACTACGCCGGCCACGCGCTTGACCCCATCTTCTACTCCAGCAAGCACATCTCCTTCAGCCACTCCACCGGACTTCACTGGACTGATCACAGCTGCGTCCACTTCAGCTTCAGGAGAAACACGACCCACCACCACCCACAACAGATTCCCTGCCAGAGCTGGAGCAAGATCACCGCCGAGCAGCTCACCACCTCCCTCCGCCAGAACCCTCCCGCCAGCACAACGGACCCCAATGAAGCAGCAAGCAACCTCACACATTGGCTCACCAACTGCGCCGACGACCTAGCACCACTAAAGAACTCTCCCAGCAAGCCCAGAAGCAAGAAAGCTCCCTGGTTCACCAACAAACTCAAGGACTCCAAAAAGAACTGCCGCACCCTCGAGAAAGCCTGGCGCCACGATCAGACCTCAGACAACATGACCGCCCTCAAGCACGCCGCCCGCAAGCACCACCAAGAAGACAGCATTCAAAGAACGACTAGACAACAATGCCCACGACAGCAAGGAACTCTTCAGCATCGTCAAAGAGCTCTCCAACCCCAGCGCCGGAAACAATGACACCACACCCTCGCAAGACCTCTGTGACTCCCTCGCCTCGTTCTTCCACTGCAAGATCGCCGACATACACAACAGCTTCGGCACACCAACCACGCACCCAACCGCCGAACCATCGCCCCCTACCACCACCCTCTGCAACTGGACCCCGGTCAGCACCGAAGACACCACCCGCACGATGAACACCATCCACTCCGGATCACTTACCGACCCCTGCCCCCACCACGTCTTCAACAAGGCCGACTCCATCATCGCACCCCAACTGCGGGACATCATCAACACCTCCTTCCACACCGCCACCTTCCCGGAGAGCTGGAAACACGCCAAGCTCAGCGCCCTCCTGAAGAAACCAACAGCGGACTCCACCGACCTCAAGAACTTCCGCCCCATCTCGCTCCTCCCTTTTCCGGCCAAAGTCATCGAGAAGACCGTCAAAAGACAGCTCGCCGCCTTCCTCAAGACGAATGGATCCCTCGACCCCTCGCAGTCCGGGTTCCGAGCTAACCACAGCACCGAGACCGCCCTGATCGCAGTCACCGATGACATCAGATCCCTGCTCGACAACAGGGAAACAGCAGCCCTCATTCTCCTGGACCTCTCCGCAGCGTTCGACACGGTCTGCCACCGCACCCTAGTACAGCGCCTCAGCAACATCGGAATCCAAGGGAAAGCACTAGAGTGGATCCTCTCGTTCCTCAACGGAAGAACCCAGAGAGTCCGCCTCCCACCATTAAATCCAAGGCCATTGAAGTCATTTGCCGTGTACCACAAGGATCATCACTCAGCCCAACCCTCTTCAATGTCTACATGAGCCCCCTCACAGCCATCGCACGCCAACACAACCTCAACATCATCTCCTACGCCGACGATACCCAGCTGATCCTCTCCCTCACCAACGACCCCGCCACTGCCAGAACCAGCCTACACGAAGGGACGAAAGACGTCACCGAGTGGATGAAGAACAGCCGCCTGAAACTGAACTCAGACAAAACGGAAGTCCTCATACTGGGATTTTCGGCCTCCACCTGGGACGACTCCTGGTGGCCCCCTGCCCTGGGCTCCACTCCCAAGCCAACGGACCACGCACGCAACCTGGGCTTCATCCCGGACTCCTCCCTCTCGAGACCAGACAAGTCAACGCCGTCTCCGCATCAGGCTTCAACACCCTGCGTATGCTCCATAAGATCTTCCGTTGGATCCCCACCGAGACGAGGAAGACCGTCACCCAGGCACTCGTCACCAGCTGACTGGACTACGGGAAATCCCTCTACACCGGAACCACAGCCAAACTGCAGAAAAGACTCCACCGCATCCAGAACGCCTCTGCACGACTCGTCCTGGACATCCCCCGACACAGCCACATCTCCAACCACCTGAGAGACCTGCACTGGCACTCGCCAGCAAGAGGATCACGTTCAGGCTCCTCACCCACGCACACAAGGCTCTCCATGACCTGGGCCCCAAGTACTTCAACGACCGCCTGACCTTCTACGCGCCCACCTGCCAGCTACGATCTACCAACCTCGCCCTCGCCGCCGTTCCATGCATCTGCAGAGCCACCGCCGGAGGAAGATTCTTCTCCTACCTGGCAGTCAAGACCTGGAACTCCCTCCCCATCCACCTTCAGATGACCCAGGACCATCTTTCCTTCAGGAAACAACTCAAGACCTGGCTGTTCACGCAGTAACGTACCCCTCTCCCCCAGCGCCTTGAGACCCTTCCGGGTGAGCAGCGCGCTATACAAATGTTATGATTGATTGATTGATTGATTGAAGTCCACACCCTCGCAGAAGACTCTCTCAACTCAGCCGAACACCTTCACTTCCGGATCCACACGGACCCCAACACCACTCTCAGAGGAACACTCGTCTACAGACCTCCCGGACCCCGGGCCCTGTTCAGCGACTCCATCGCCGACCTCACCAGCACCCACGCACTCGCCTCCACGGACTACATCCTCCTTGGGGACCTGAACTACCACCTCGAAAGCAACAACAACACCAACTCTGCCACCCTGATGGACAACCTCGGCCTCCGACAACTCGTCACGGAACCCACCCATGCCGCCGGCCACACGCTCGACCCCATCTTCTCCACAAGCACGCACGTCACCTTCAACCACACCACTGAACTCCACTGGACCGACCACCACTGCATCCACTTCACATTCAAGAAGGCAACCATGCACCACCACACTTAACAGCTACCTCGCTGCTGCTGGGGCAAAATCACTGAGAACCAACTGACCTTCGCCCTCGCCCTGGACCCTCCAACCGACCCCACCGACCCAGACACCGCCGGCCGAAACCTCAGACAGTGGATGGAAGACTGCGCCGACACCCTAGCCCTGCTAAAGATGCCCTCCATCAACCACTCCAGCAAGAAAGCTGCCTGGTTCACCGAAGAACTCCAGACCTCCAAACACACATGCCGGATGCTAGAGAAAAAATGGCTCCAACACCGCACGTCAGACAACCACGCTGCCCACAAGGATGCCATTCGCAGACACCACCAATTCATCAGAACAACAAAGAGATCCTCCTTCAAAGCCCGCCTGGACAACAATGCACATGATTGCAAAGAGCTCTTCAGCATCGTCAAGGAACTCTCCAACCCCAGCGCCAACACCAACGACATCCAACCCTCGCAAGGACTGTGCGACTCACTGGCCACCTTCTTCCACCACAAGATCATCGATATCCGCGACAGTTTCAACGCACCGCCAGCCCGACCACGGCAGACCCCACCCCGAACACCACTTGCATTAACCAGCTGACATCCTGGGCCCACGTCAACGACGACGAGACACGAAAGATCATGAACTCCATCCACTTGAGATCACCAGGAGACTCCTGCCCACACCACGTGTTCAACAAAGCAGACGCCACCATCGCACCCCAACTACGAAAGGTCATCAACATCTCCTTTGACTCAGCGACATTCCCAGAAAGCTGGAAGCACGCCAAAATATACGCCCTCCTCAAGTAGCCCAAGGCAGACACTAAGGGCCTCAAGAACCTCCACCCCATCTCACTGCTCCCCTTCCCAGGAAAGACCATTAAGAAAATCGCCAACATACTGCTGACCTGCCACCTCGGGGACAACAACATCCTAGACCCGTCGCAATCCAGATTCAGACGGAACCACAGCACCGAGACATCCTTCATTGCCGCCACAGACGACATCCGACGCCAACTAGACAACGGCGAAACCTCAGCCCTCATCCTCCTGGACCTGTCAGCCGACTTCGACACGGTCTGCCATCACACACTAAGAACACGCCTCCAAGAAGCCGGAATTCAGGAAAAAGCCCTGGACTGGACCACTCCGACAGAATCCAGAGTGTCCGCCTCCCACCCTACCGTTCCAAAGCTACCAACCTCATCTGCGGCATACCCCAGGGCTCATCCCTCAGCCCGACGCTGTTCAACATCTACATGACCCCCTCACACAAGTGGCCCGCCAACACGACCTGAACATCATCTCCTACGCCGACGACACCCTGCTCATCCTCTCCCTTACCAAGGACCCGCAGACCGCCAAAACCAACCTCCACGAGGGTATGAAGGTCATTGCCGAGTTGATGAGGAGCAGCCGCCTGAAGCTGAACTCGGACAAGACAGAAGTTCTCATCCTTGGCCTTACCCCGTCTGCCTGGGACGACTCCTGGTGGCCGACAACACTAGAAACAGCACCGACGTCTGCGGACCATGTACACACCTTGGGAGTCATCCTCAACTCCTCCCTCTCCATATCCAAGCAGGTCAGCGCCGTCTCCTCCTCCTGCTACAACATCCTTTGCATGCTTTGCAGGATCTACAAGTGGATCCCGATCGAAACCAGAAGAACGGTGACCCTAGCCCTCGCCAGCAGCCTGCTGGACTACGGCAACACACTCTACGCAGGAATCCTGACCAAAGACCTACAGCGACTACAACGTATCCAGAACGCCTCAGTCTGCCTGTTCCTCAACCTCCCCCGACGCAGCCACATCACCCCCCACCTCAGAGACCTTCACTGGCTCCCCATCAACAAGAGGATCGCCTTCAAGCACCTCACCCACGCTCACAAAGCACTCCACAACACCGGACCAGCCTACCTGAACAACAGACTCAACTTCTACACCCCCGCCCGCCAGCACCGCTCTGCCAGCCTCGCCCTCGCCGACGTCCCACAAATCCAGCATACCACCTCCGGAGGCAGATCCTTCTCCTTCCTCGCTGCCAATACCTTGAACACCCTCCCCACCCACCTGCGGCAGACCCAGGACCTGCCCACCTTTAGGAAGCTCCTCAAGACCTGGCTCTTCGAGCAGTAGCGGCAGCTCCCCCCCTCAGCACCTTGAGACCCTCACGGGTAAGTAGTGCGCTTTACAAATTCAGTGATTGATTGATTGATTGATTTTGTAACTATTTTCGTGTGACAATGTGTCACTTAGTTTTTCCAATATGGCCGCAATTTTGTTATACCGACATACGAGACCAAGGACAGATACATTTTCCTTTAAGTTTTAAATTTTACCTCTAAAAACGATTTATCAAAGCAGACACCTCATTTTGGATGTCACAATTTTGATGTAATTTGTAGTATGCCGTAATAGCATTTTACATACTCATCACCCGAATACACGCTCTTTATAGAATGCGGGCATTTTATCTGGAACAAATGTTTCTATTGGAAAGTTGGTACTGAGTGTAAGAGCCAACTGTTGTGCTCTTGTTTCGGCTAACTAACCCCATATTTTGTATAGAGACAGACACATTCCAATATGGATGCTGCCTCTGAGTCACACCACGGGCTCACGACTCAGGACCCGATCACGTGACCGGCTAGAGAGAAGTTAACAAGACACGGCAAACATGTCGGCACTCGCATTTGGAGTCCGGCGTGAGGCGGGGGAGGTCACTTATCAGCGTTTTTTGGGAAGAAAGACTCAGGTAAGGACAACGATGGATTTGTCCTTGCGGTATAGCAGGGTCTTGCTAACTTGCATTTTGACCAGTTTGTGGAGATTTAGACCACACATACCATTTGGATAATTTTGAGGAGTTGATGCGGATAGCAGCATAATAATCCTTTCAAGATTTAACCCCTCACGCCACAGGAGTAGTGTGGCTTGGAATTATCGCTACACTTTAAGTAGGTCCTCTTTTGGTTCAACTTAGAAGGCTTTTGGCGAGATTATAATGGCTTGCTCTTTAACTTTGAATTGAACAAAGTTTACCTTTGAGTAGAATTCTCATAGTGGTGTTTTTTGTTTGTTGCTGGTTTCTTTACAGCTATATTGAAGTGAATTTGTTCAGGTTAGTGGCATTATAGTTACCGTGCTAATCACTTTGAGACAATGGGCCCGATTCACAGAACTAACTTAAGACAAAATCCTAAACTTACTACCATTTTGGTATTCACAAAAGGCACTTACTCATTTTGGTATTCACAGAAGGCACTTACTCATTTCGGTATTCACAGAAGTTAGGAGTCCTAACTTTAGGACTCCTAAATGCCTTCTGTGAATACCGAAAGTCTTAAAGTTAGGATTTTTCTCAGTTTTGGAGACCTAAAGATAGGAGTTCTAACTTTACTACTCCTAAACTGACATAAATCCTAACTTTAAGACTTTCGGTATTCACAGAAGTCATTTAGGAGTCCTAAAGTTAGGACTCCTAACTTCTGTGAATACCGAAATGAGTAAGTGTCTTCTGTGAATACCAAAATGAGTAAGTGTCTTCTGTGAATGCGAAAATGGTAGTAAATTTAGGATTTTGTCTTAAGTTTGTTCTGTGAATCAGGCCCAAAGTTTTCACAAACCAGATACATGAAGGTGGTGTTTTGAAGTCTGGTCACTGGGCGACACACTCTGGCTTTGCCCTATGATCATATTGTCATAACTCATTTAAAATATAAAATCTCACCATGGATTCAATACTCAGCACGTGCACTATTCACTTTAAGCACAATTGATGTATATACAATCTTGTGTCTTCACAACAGTTGAGGACTTGTTACTATCTAGCCACTTTTATGCACAATTTGCATGGACAAACACCATAATGCAAGGTGCTAATGTTTACTTAGTATCGCCCTACGTGGATTAGCCCTGGGAGCACAATTGTTTCTTAAAATACCAAATGTTTTACGAATTTCAAGTGTTGTAAACTCTACTTAGCCATGAAGAAGTCGCAAGTACAAACACACTGAGGCGACGAAACATGTGTTGGCTTGGAAACGTTCACTTATTGAAAACACGAAGATGCATTAAAATAAAAATAAAATAAAAAAGGAGAACATATGGAATGATTTTCTTGGGTTTTATGTATTACTAATTTTAGAAATCACCATTTGAATCTTACGTGTGCTTAGGTTTATAATATAATAAACAGTTGTTCACTTATTCAATATGCGTTAAAAATGACTATTACCTGCAGCTCAGGCTAATCTTATAGCTTTGGGGGCCTGGAATAGTCTGAATTGTCACGCTTGTAGGAGTATGATGGTAAGTGGTGGTTTGGTACTGTCATTGGCAACGCTGGTAGGGGCACTGGGTGGTGTAGGCTGCAGTGGCCTCTTGATGAGGGCCCTGCCACATAATTCTTTTTACAAATTAAGCACTGCCTAAAACGTCTCACCTCTATTGCAGCCACAAAATGTTTGTCTTCCCAAAAAGTTCTAAATATTTCAACATTTAGCTAAAATACTGTTGTTAAAACTATCACCCAGTGCAGTCCACAGGTTTTCACCAGACTATGGAGGGGGACGAGGATGGTCCTACCCAAATTTAAAGATCAAGGGGCAGATTTACAAGCCCCTTGCGCCTCTTTTACGTTGCCGTTGCGTCACTTTTGTGATGCAGCGGCGGCACAAAAGATGCGCCATGGTGTGGGGTATTTACAACGTGACGCATCTGGGACATGAGTCACGTTGTAAAGCCCTGCGCCATAAGGAGGCGTTCCGGTGCAGGAGGGGGCGTTCCTGCGCAGGAACGCCTCCTAAAAGTGGCTGAGTGAAATCTACAAGATTTCACACAGTCACTTTTAGGCCAATGCTGCATCAAAAACCTGCGCCTGCTTAAAAAGGCATAAGGCATGATGCAGCATTGGACAGATAGGGCCCCCTAGAGCATTGCTGGAGCTGCGTCGCGCTTGCAAAGCAACTCCAGCAATGCGCCGCAATGCGCAGCAATGCGCCGTTTTTACGGCACTGATGCGTCACGCATCTGTGCCATTTTTGCCCCATGGTGCGCCGCATTGTAAATGCGGCGCACCATGGGTGGCGGAGCTGCAGCGCACATCCCTGGGGATACACCAGTTATTGTAAATCTGCCCCAAGGTGTTTTAAAGAACATGTCAGTCATTCTAGAATAACGCTTCATACAGTAATGAAAATTATTACCTGACAGCTTCAGGAACATAATGATCCTGTCCTCAAACCTTCAGGTACAGACCTATGGTGTCCTGAAAGCTATCAGCCAAACAGTGTGTTAGCATTATACAAGCACTGTCCACGCAAGAACGCATGCTGTTATTGTGACATAAACAACTGAGAAAACAACATTTCGCCCTCTACCTCTGCCCGGGGGCTTAGAAAAAGTAAATATGCTTAGTTGAAAAAGAAAAAAAATCTTTATAAATTTTTTGTCCTAAAACATTGATACAATTGGAACAGTTTGTTCAGACTGCCGTGTTTGTAGCATTGGTTTGTTGAGCTGGATAGTCAAACCACAGGGTTTTTTTTTAAAGGAAAAAGGATAAATCAGATCTTTAAACTCCATTTTTTCCCTCCATTTATAAGTAATGAAGCTCTCGTTTGCTCATCTTATTTTACAAGCCCTGCTGACTAAGGATTTTGCCACGGGCACAAAATGTGACAAAAGCCTCGTCAATAGAGCCCTGAGTGATGGCATCAATTATTAATCAGTGCGGGATTAAAGCCAACATTGCCACTCAATCGGAACTAAAGCTTGCTTCCCTTCAATATCGGCCTTATCTCTTATTCCCTCCACTGGATAGGAAAAAGACAGACCATTTCCTAATGCATTAGACCGTCAGTCGTTGTGAGGTCCCATGGGCGCTCGCTGTCCCTGGGGCATCACCTCCTTTCTACAACCCCTTCCGCCAACAAAGCAAACTCTATTTTACCAGCTGCAGCCTGTGGGAGGGATACCGCCAGTAAAGTTAGAATCGGGCAAATGCCTAGAGGTTGTGCTAGAAAATGTGTGTGATTTATTGAATGTGTTTTTTAATAGGTAAATGCTACTGTTGTCCATTAGCTGTGGACCGTTCATAGAAACCGAAAAACATGTTGTTAATGCACACAAATGCAAGGGAAGAATAGCTAAAGTCCAGTAAAAAGATACAATTTGTGGCGAATCATGAAAGGACTTGGGAAATATTTTGAGTTGTAACAGAACTGAGGGTAAGAAGTGAAATGAGAAGGTAGAGAAGAGGGGCGCAAAAAATTGAGAGGAATATCTTGCAAAAAGGGGAAATAGGGGGAGGGTAGGGTGTACGTGAAATATAAAGAACACTCTATATAAGGCAAACATGGCCTTAGACTGTGGATGTAACACAAGCACCTGCAGTGCAGGGTGGGCTCAAACCTTCAGGAGGCACCATTTAGCCCAAGGCCATTGAATAACTGTGATGCATGGGAGATTCAGGGGCTCCTCCTCACGTTCTACAGGGGGAGCCATCATTTTGCATTACCGCAGTGCCTTAGACTCAATTTGAGACTTAGGCGCCTATTACGATGTAGGGCGGATCACCACCGCCCACATGGTGGTGGCGATCTGCCGGACATAATCCCCTACCCACCCGCCTCTCATTTACCCCGCCATATTATGATGGCATGGGGTACCGCGGTGGACGGGAAGACCGTTCGCTGCTTATCCGCCTGAGCGACCAGTCGACCGGGTGGAAAAGGGTTGAATATGGTGGCGGTGTCTCCTAGACACCGCCATCCATATTATAATGGGAGCGGGACGCAGCCTTTCCTAACGCCACCACAGAAAGGCATGCGTTTTCACAATTGGGGGCCCATTGGGGGCTCCCAGGATGTTGAGGGGGTGGAGGAGGCACATGGGGGGTACCTATGGTATCCCCCTACATTTGCATGCCCGACATGGCAGGCAGCGCGGGGTGCCTGCCACATTGTGCATGCAAATGCACAGTGTGCAGCCCTAGCATTGTGGCCGGTGGTGCTGTGTGCACCGCCCGCCACAATGATGTGGATGGGGGATGCCACCGCCACAGTGGCAGTGGCATCCTAATTGCAAGTGCAGGACCGCCCCACCACTGACAACCGGCCCCAGCACCTCTTACGTCCGCCCGCCATCCTAATAGGCTCCATATTTGGGGTCTATCAAAAGACTTGCAAATGGGGATGGCCATCTTTAATGTTTAGAGTAAAGATTCTGGTCCACAGCATTATTACTAGGCATTAGTGATGCATAGATGATGCAGCTGTGACTTGCTGTTTAGAAGTTTAGAAAACTCATAACCTTGGAAGTAAAAAAAAATATCTCTGGAGACAGAAAAATAGTCTAGTGTAAAACGTGTATATGGATATGGACTTGCAATTGAATATTTTTCAGGACATCTCTTTAAGTATCCTTGACACTTAGATTAGATATATAATAAACAAAACATAACATTAAGATAGTAATTAAATATAACAAATATAATTTAAACAAATAATATAAAATGCATTAAAAAAAGTTACGAGGTAATACACTTATCAATAAATTAATCAAATAGAACACAACAAATAATTGACCTAACAAATAATCAGTTAAATAATTTACATAGTTAATCATCAGTTAATCTTTTAATTAACCTAAAGAATTTGGTTTACATAAACCAATAATTAATATCTCCAATATGTTTCCACCCCAATCCCCTACAAACCCGACAACTCATTTCTAAATTATAAACTAGTAATTAAGTGTTGAACTTTATATTAATTTTAGAAGGTAAAATACACAGCAGACACAAAAGGGTAAATATAGTTTATAATATGGAGTGGATGTTAGGTAATCTAGGAATGGAAACTAAAAGTATTGCATGTATGTTAATTGTATAAACTTAAACCATTTTTGTTGTACAAGGATGTGCTTGTTTACATCGATAATAACAAGCACAGAATTATTTGGCTGATTTCGCTGTGGTACACACTATGAATTTGTGCTGTATCTATTTTACCTTTTGTGCTTTATAGAAAAGCATAAATAACTTTTCTGATCATGTCAAGCGTCATGATGTTTTTTATTTCGAGTATGTTCTGTGGTGCCTTGATTATATGTTTTTATGCTTTTTGCTGGTTTTTAATTTGTGTATGTACTAATTATGTTTCTGGCTAACAGCTTTTTGAGCACTCTAGGTACTGAGTTTTGTGCAGAGTTGTTTTTTATGTCACTTTTTTTCAATATTAGTTAATTCACACTAAGGGGCCGATTCCGATTCGGGAGAAAAAACCGTCGTACAATTCGTATTCGTGGCCGTCTCCGTACGAATGAAAAAAGACCGTCGGAACTGCGTAGTACGATCCGTATCCAGAAAATGCGTCCGAATATCAGCGAACCGTACCAAACATAATGGATGACCCGTACGAAATGGCGTAGAAACCTAAACCGTATGATTTGTAAACATGCGGTATGACCAAACAAGTACGATCCAGTCCGGGGACCGAGTACGCGATTTGTACGGGCAAACGTAGTCGCACCTGAAGCATGATTCATACGGAAAACATCGCGTATGAGCGAGCCGCACATACAAATACGAACCACACACCCCTCAATAAAGCGTACGTGAACACCTCCCCCCAAACATCACGTATCAGCAAGCCGCACCAAGAAATACGAACCGCACACCAATTAATAAAGCGTACGCGAACCCCCACCCCGAAAACGCAACGTATGAGCGAGCCGTACCAAAAAATACGAACTGCAAACCCCTTAATAAAGCGTACACAAACACCCCCCCAAACGGCCCGTATCAGCAAGCCGCACCAACAAATACGAACCGCACACCAATCAATAAAGAGTACAGAAACCCCCACCCCGAAAACGGCACGTATCAGCCAGCCGCACCAACAAATACGAACCGCACACCACTCAATAAAGCGTACGCGAACCCCCACCCCGAAAACGGCATGTATCAGCCAGCCGCAACAACAAATACGAACCGCACACCACTCAATAAAGCTTACGCAAACACCCCAAAAACATCCCGTATGAGCCAGCAGCACCAACAAATACGAACCGCACACCCCCCACTAATAAAGTGCATGTGAACCGCTCAACTAGCACAAGGAGGGTGCAAACGAGTCGCACAACACCACAAAACATGTCTCATGTGTACACACCATTGGAAAACAATGTCCTGGCCACATCCAAACAGGCAAACAGAGGGCCCAAGTCACACCCATCCCTTATAACACACCCACCAAAAATTCAAAATAAGCCACACCAACAAATGGACCAATAAAAGGGCCCACACATACAACCCATCATCCATTGCAACATACCTATTTGCGCAAAGACACTGACAGGACACCAACAACTGCACCCATACACCTTCACACATACACCCTATCTCATTCACACCCACACCACCCCCTACACAATCAGACCCACACACCCTCATCCATACTCACCATCACCCCCTCAATCACATACACCCCACACCATGACCACACCAAAGAATCCAAAGTTCACTAACCCGGAGTTGGAGATCCTTACAGATTAAGTCATCAGAGTTGAGCCACAGCTGTTTGGTGCATTGGTCAGACAGACCAGCATTGTAGATAAAACACGCCTGTGGGAGAAGATCGTCGATAAGGTCAATGCTGTTGCACCCATCAGCCGCACCAGGAGGGATTGCCAGGCCAGGTGGTACGATCTGCAGAGGATGGTCAAGAGGAAGATGGACGAAGACTATGCTAAAGCACACAACACTGGAGGTGGTGGTCCCCGCAGACCTGCACAATACCATCCCTGGGAGGAGAAAGTCATGGCCCTGCTACCACCGGTGGGAGTACACGGAATCGAAGGAGCCGTGGAGCCTGGTGAGTATACAAAAAACTCATGTAACATAGGGGGACTACCAGTAGTGCCTAACAGTATGGGGGTAGTATGTGGGTGGGTGCAGAGGACTCCCAGCACTACCTAACAGTATGGGGGTGGTACATGGGTGGGTGCAGAGGACTAAAAGCAGTGCCTAACAGTATGGGGGTGGTATGTGGGTTGGTGCAGAGGTCTACCTGCAGTGCCTAACAGTATAGGGGTGGTATGTGGGTGGTTGCAGAGGACTCCCAGCAGTGCCTAACAGTATGGGGGTGGTATGTGGGTGGGTGGCTATGACTCCCAGCAGTGCCTAACAGTATAGGGGTGGTATGTGGGTGGGTGGCTATGACTCCCAGCAGTGCCTAACAGTATGGAGGTGGTATGTGTGTGGGTGGCTATGACTCCCAGCAGTGCCTAACAGTATGGTGTGGTATGTGGGTGGGTGGCTATGACTACCAGCAGTACCTAACAGTATAGGGGTGGTATGTGGGTGGGTGGCTATGACTCCCAGCAGTGCCTAACAGTATGGGGTGGTGTGTGGGTGGGTGGAGAGGACTACCAGCAGTGCCTAACAGTATGGGGGTGGTGTGTGGGTGGGTGCAGAGGACTACCAGCAGCCCATAACAGTATAGGGTTGGTATGTGGGTGGGTGCAAAGGACTCCCAGCAGTGCCTAACAGTATGGGGTGGTATGTGGGTGGGTGGCTATGACTCCAGCAGTGCCTAACTGTATAGGGGTGGTATGTGGGTGGGTGCAGAGGACTCTCAGCAGTGCCTAACAGTATAGGGGTGGTATGTGGGTGGGTGGCTATGAATCCCAGCAGTGCCTAACAGTATGGGGGTGGTATGTGGGTAGGTGGCTATGACTCCCAGCAGTGCCTAACAGTATAGGGGTGGTATGTGGGTGGGAGCAGAGGACTCCCAGCAGTGCCTAAACAGTATAGGGCTGGAATGTGGGTGGGTGCAGCGGACTACCAGCAGTGCCTAACAGTATGGGGTGGTATGTGGGTGGGTGCAGTGGACTACCAGCAGTGCCTAACAGTATAGGGGTGATATGTGGGTGGGTGCAGAGGACTCCCAGCAGTGCCTAACATTATGGGGGTGGTATGTGGCTGGGTGGCTTTGAATCCCAGCAGTGCCTAACAGTATAGGGGTGGTATGTGGGTGGGTGGCTATGACTCCCAGCAGTGCCTAACAGTATTAGGTGGTATGTGGGTGTGTGGCTATGACTACCAGCAGTGCCTAACAGTATAGGGGTGGTATGTGGGAGGGTGGCTACGACTCCCAGCAGGGCCTAACAGTATGGGGTCGGGTGCAAGGGGAGTGCCAGAAGGCTGGAAGGGGGAGGGTGAGTGGGTGCATGTTGTAGGGTAGGAGGTACACAGCCATGCACCATGCCAATGCACAGGGAGTGTGAAAGTACTAACAAGATAGCTGACACTGGGCCTTGGTGTAGGCAGCACAAGGCCCTCCTGTGACCAGTGCAAACACTAACACCAGGACAAGGTCAGATAACCTGCACAGGAACTCACAACCACCGTCATGGCAATATCCTTCATGGGGGGAAAGACACTCCACGAGGGACGTCCACTTGCAAATCACACTCAAACTACTAGCATGGCCTGTCACACACACCCCTTACAGAAACATAGCCTCTGGGAACAGGCAATGGAGTGTACCACTGTCACAATCGTCATGTAACACAACAAAACAAATACTGATCTGATGACGCATCCAAGCAAAAAATGCACAGTGCTGAATCACAAGTCCATTGTGCCTCTCACACAATGCTGTAGCCACAGCTTTTGGACGCTGTGGATGAACTTAAGTAGCACCATGGACCTGGGCATTGACAAGGTGATGCATCTTGGAGAAGTGCCACGTTCTAAAGCCCTGTGCCAGAAGCAGGTGTACTGTTCCAGGGGGGTTGGCAGTGGGTGGCCGTCACGCCACAGCAACACCTCATGAAAGTTGCTGACTGAAATCAGAAAAACTTCCCCTCAGTCTCTATCATAAACATGCTGCATATAAACCCTGTGCATGCTTGAACCAGGCATAAGGATTGACGCTGCATTGTGCAGATTGGGGTTAAGCATGTGTGGGAAATCCGTTCCGCTCGCGGATTTCGCGGATTTTCGGTAAATCCACGATCCGCAAACTCCCGCGAATTTACTGAAAATCCGCGAAATCCGCGAGCGGCGGATTTGGGGGGCAAAAGTTCAAGCCTGTTGAACTTTTAACTATGTTAGGATGGCGCCGGCAAGCAGCCAGCGCCATCCTAAAATAGTTACTAAGTTAGCTTCAACAGGAAGCACTAATAGATAAAATAAAGCAGGTGCTCGAGCATCTGCTTTATTTTATCTATTAGTGCTTCTGATGAAGCTAATTTAGTAACTATTTTAGGATGGCGCTGGCAGCTTGCCGGCGCCATCCTAAAATAGTTACAGCAGTCCATAAATGTGGGTTTTGTCGAGGTTAGGCAGGTGTGCGTTCTCCCCATATCTATTGTCGTAAATTATCTATGATGCTTGATGGAGGCCTTTGCATTATTGACTTTCACGAGCTCAATCCCTGTGCAGTTCCTGTGACCACGAGCTTCTCTGATCCGTGCCTGTCCTTTTATGCACACAAGAGGCATGTGAACTCGAGGGACCCGGGGTTCTTCGGTGTGATGGCAAAGTTAATCAGCCCCCCCAAAAATGTGAGTTTTGTCGAGGCTGGGCAGGTGTGCGTTCTCCCCATATCTATCGTCGGAAATTACCTATGATGCTTGATGGAGGCTTTTGCATTATTGACTTTCACAAGCTCAATCCCTGTGCAGTTCCTGTGACCACGAGCTTCTCTGATCCGTGCCTGTCCTTTTATGCACACAAGAGGCATGTGAACTCGAGGGACCCCGGGGTTCTTCGGTGTGATGGCAAAGTTAATCAGCCCCCCCAAAAATGTGAGTTTTGACGAGGCTGGGCAGGTGTGCGTTCTCCCCATATCTATTGTCGGAAATTACCTATGATGCTTGATGGAGGCCTTTACATTATTGACTTTCACGAGCTCAATCCCTGTGCAGTTCCTGTGACCACGAGCTTCTCTGATCCGTGCCTGTCCTTTTATGCACACAAGAGGCATGTGAACTCGAGGGACTCCGGTGCTCTTCTGTGTGATGGCAAAGTTAATCAGCCCCCCAAAAATGTGAGTTTTGTCGAGGCTGGGCAGGTGTGCGTTCTCCCCATATCTATTGTCGGAAATTACCTATGATGTTTGATGGGGGCCTTTGCATTATTGACTTTCACGAGCTCAATCCCTGTGCAGTTCCTGTGACCATGAGCTTCTCTGATCCGTGCCTGTCCTTTTATGCACACAAGAGGCATGTGAACTCAAGGGACCCCGGTGCTCTTCGGTGTGATGGCAAAGTTAATCAGCCCCCCCAAAAATGTGAGTTTTGTCGAGGCTGGGCAGGTGTGCGTTCTCCCCATATCCATTGTCGGAAATTACCTATGATGCTTGATGGAGGCCTCTGCATTATTGACTTTCACGAGCTCAATCCCTGTGCAGTTCCTGTGACCACGAGCTTCTCTGATCCGTGCCTGTCCTTTTATGCACACAAGAGGCATGTGAACTCGAGGGACCCCGGTGCTCTTCGGTGTGATGGCAAAGTTAATCAGCCCCCCAAAAAGGTGAGTTTTGTCGAGGCTGGGCAGGTGTGCGTTCTCCCCATATCTATTGTCGGAAATTACCTATGATGCTTGATGGAGGCCTTTGCATTATTGACTTTCACGAGCTCAATCCCTGTGCAGTTCCTGTGACCACGAACTTCTCTGATCCGTGCCTGTCCTTTTATACACACAAGAGGCATGTGAACTCGCATATAAGCCTCGCCCGTTTGGCCCTGCCCCTCACACTAGCGATGTGCACCGTTTTCCCGCCCGGCCTGCCCTTTACCCACACAATCCGCAAAATCCGCGAATCCACAAATTCGGGGATTTTGCGGATCGCGAATTCGTAAATTTGCGATTTGCGAATTTGCAAAATTTGCCAATGCTTAATTGGGGCACACAGAGCACAGCTGGATCTGTGTCATGCTGGCGACACAAGCCACAGCAATGGCTGTGCCAGTCATCGTAAACAGTACCATACATGTCAATGACCCCTGAGCACATGTCAATCTGATTCCACAACATATCCATACACAAGTGAACCATGACAACAATCCAAGCAGGTGGAACAGTGCTAACGACAATGTATAACAAAATTGGATGTTGCATGATAGTGCATTAACCGTGTCTGTCTCTCACAACCACAGGGCAACATGTGGAAACTACCCCCAACCAGGGGGGAGATGGATCCCAGTCCCAGGCTCAGCAGGACCCTGACCCCACTGACAGCGACGCCTCTCAACAGACCGTGGTTGACCCCTACCATCCTGGCCCCTCTGGATCTTAAGCCCATGCAGCAGCTGGATCAGATACATCTGTGCCAACCACCACACCCATTCCTGCCACATCCCAGCAGACAGCTCGGAGCCCTGACCATAATCCAGAACAGTACCAGTCTGACAATGAGGGACAAGGTTCGCCAGGCACCCAGGAGGTGGCAGACAACACCACCACTGCCATCACTCATGGGTCCCGTCGATCCGATGTGCCCACAAGCGCAGGCCAGGCTCATTTTGGCTGGGGTGGTGGGAGTGGCATGAGGCGGAGGCGAGAACCTGACCAGCAAACTGCAGGGCCCGGTATGTCTGAACTCCGAAACATCATGGAGGCATGCTGGCGGGACACAAGGGAGTTCAGCCAGGTAGTAGAGACCCTCAAGGAAATTAAAAATAATCAGGTCGAGCAACATGCCAGTCAACAGCGACACCAGGGACGGATGGAGGCAAGACTGGATGAGCTCTTGACGGTGCTGAGGGAAATAAGCCAATCACGCCGTCAGATTGCTGTCAACATGCAGCACCCTCCCTGTGTCACCAGGCCCGAAACATCAAGGCAAAGACCAACACCAGACACAGGGAGGGAGGAGGAGGAGGAATTGTCTGACGGAGCGTCCCAGGCATCGTCTAGGCCTGCACGTGAGGGAAGACGTTGAGAGGTAGTGGGCTGTGCACAACTCCCAGGTCACCTGGTCTGGCATCTTGCCTTTGTGTGCAACAGCATCGCCTTATTGACTCTCCCGCATGGACTTGCTGGTCGCAGTGTGCCCAATGATGCCAAGCACTGTGGCCTGGACTCTGTTGACTCAAACTGTAAGGCATCACATCTCCAGCTGTGAACTTTGGATTCCCCTCCTTTTTGTACAGCACCTACTCACGTTTCACGCACAAGATCCGAAAATAAATATAAATAACATAATACGCAGTGGTGGAGACGTTTTGTACCCAGAGTCAAAAACATATGTGTGGGGACATGTAAAAAATGCCAGAGTGTTGAACAAACTGCAGCCATCCACACACTGGGATCTGAGTCCGGTTGAGGACACACATAGGTCACAATATTCCAACGACTACATACATGGATGGCAATACACACCTGTGATGGTTACAAAATGCAGAAGGGGGTTGGCTTGCAATACTGCAATTACAGACAGGTACAGAAGAGTCACTTGGAGGTGTACAGATCATGGGTAATATGTAGGTGTCCACGTAGGGAGTACCAGGATCTGTGTTCAGAGGTATGAGAACTATCAGCCGCATGCAGTTGTACTGTGGATGTGATGAATGGTGCCCAGGCCTAGGGTGGCAGGACGGACTGCGGGCAACGGGGTGTTGGATGGTAGACGTCCATATTAGTTTATTGGCCTGGGCCTGTGGAGTGCCTACTGAGTGTGGCTGAGGAGTATGAAGGTGAACCTGCAGTTGACTGTCGGACTATTGTAGGTATCTCAGGTGGATTTGCACAAGTACTCCTTGATGCCCCTCGGAGCTAAGTATGCGCGGTATAAATTACCATTCATTCATTCATTCATACTCCTGGAGTCTGGTTCTTGTACCTGTGTAGAGGTTGTTGCTGTAGTTGGGCTCGCTGGTGTCGTTGACGGAGACCAGGCTGAACACCACCTCGTCAACAGACATCACCATAGCCATCCCAGAAGGCTATAAGATCTCCCGCAGACAACGCACCAACAGAGTGGGAGGAGGAATCGCCATCATCCACATGAACACTCCCAGAGTCACTACCAACACCAACGACACCCTCCCCACCGCCTAGCACATGCACTTACAGATCTACACTGACGCCAACAACACCCTCAGAAGAACACTCATCGACAGACCACCTGGACCCCGACCACAATCCATCAACTCCATCCCTGACCTCATCAGCACGCACGCCCTCGCCTACCGGATAACATCCTCCTTGGGGACATGAACTTCCAGCTTGAGAACAACAACAACGCAAACTCCACTGCCATGATCGACAACCTCGTCAACCTCGGATTTAAACTACTTGTGACAACACCCATCTACACTGCTGGACACACACAGGACCCCATCTTCTCCGCAACTTCACATGTCTCCTTCAAACACACCACCGAACACCACTGGACAGACCACAGATGCCTCCACTTCATCTTCAGTAAACCCACCACACCACCCCGCACACAGCACATGCCACGCCGCTGCTAGTGCAAGGCCACTGTGGACTATCTGACCGCCACCCTCGCCCTGGGACCACCCGCCGACCACACCTACCCCAAATCCGCTGCCATCAACCTCAAACAGTGGATCAACGACTGCGCTGACACCCTCGTCACACTCAAGACCTCCACCACGTATCACAACAACAAGATAGCCGCATGGTTCACTAAAGACCTCAGGACCTCCAAGTGCACCTGTCGGAAGCTGTAGAGGAGCTGGCCCCGCAACCAAACACCAGACAGCTACACCGCACACAAAATCGCCACCCGCAGACACCACCAACTCATCAGGACCGCCAACAGGCCAGCCTAAACAGCAACGCACACAACAGCAAACAGCACATCAATATCGTGATTGAACTCACAACTCCCACCTACAACACCAATGACATAGCACCATAACAAGACCTGTGTGACTCACTGTCCACCTTCTTACACCGTAAGATCATTGACATCCACAACAGCTTCCACTCCACTACCCCCCCACACAAACGAGTCCACCCGCCCTTAGACCAACACCCACAAAAATAACCCGATCGCCTGGTACAACGTCAGCGACGAAGACACCATCAGGACCATGGACTCCATCCACTCCGGATCCCCATCTGACACATGGCTTCTCAAAATTTTCAACAAATCTAGCTAAGCCAGCGCACCCCTTCTCCCAAAAACAATCAACATCTCCTTTCAGACAGCTACCTTCAGTGGGAGCTGCGAGAATGCTGAGATCAGCGCCTTAGTGAATATACAAAAGGCGGACCCCAAATACCTCAAGAACTTCAGGGCCATCTCCCCTTCACAGAAAAGGTCACATAGAAGATCATCAACAGACTGCTGACCCGCTACCTCGAAGACAACAACATCATGGGACCATCCCAGTCTGGATTCCGCAGCAGCCACAGCACGGACACCGCCCTCATCACCGCCAACGATGACATCAGCATCCTCATGGACAAAGGAGAAACAGCCGCCCTCATCCTTCTGGACCTATCACCAGCCTTCCACACAGTCTGCCAAGACACCCTAACAGCACACATCCATGACACCGGAATCCAAGAGATTGCCCTGGCCTGGGCCACATCCTTCCTCTCCGGCAGAGCCCAGAGCGTCTGCCTCCCATACTTCCATTCCAAGACCACCGAGACAATCTGTAGCGTCCCACAGGGATCATCCCCCACTCAGCCCGATGTTGATCAATATCCACATGGCACCACTCACCCATGTTGCACTACAACATAGCCTCAACATCTTCTCCTACGCCAATTACACACAGCTGATCATATCCCTCACCGAAGAACCACACACTGCCAAAGGAAACCTCCACAGAGGAATGAAGGCCGTTGCCAAATGGATGAAGGAGAGCAGGCTGAAGCACAATTCTGACGAAACGGAGGACCTCATCCCCGGCCCCACCACCTCAGCCTGTGACGACTCCTGTTGGCCAACATCGCTAGGAACAGCCCCAGAACCCACCAACCACGCACGCAACCTGTGGGTCATCCTCAAATCCTCCCTCTCCATGACCAAGTAGGACAACGCCATCTCAGCTTCTTGCTTCAACACCCTCTGAATACCCCACAGGATCTTCAAATGAATCACCTCAAACATGTGAGAAACAGTCATCTTGGCCCTCTCCACGAGCTCACTGGATTACGGGAACGCACCCTATGCTGCTACAACAACCAAACTCATGAGACGGCTGCAACGCATCCAGAACGCCTCGCCATGTATGATCGTCGATTTCCCCAACACGGCCACATCACACCACACCTGAGAGGCCTGCACTGGCTCCCTGTCAACAACAAGATCACCTCTAAACTCATCATCCACGCACACAAAGCTCCTAACCACGCCGGACCAGCATACCACAACAACCGACTCAGCTTCTACACACCTACCCGCAGCCTCCACTCTACAAACCTCGCACTTGCCACAGTCCCTCACATCCAGAAAACCACCGTCAGTGACAGATCCTTCTCCTACCTTGCCTCAAAGACCTGGAACACCCTCCCTACAAGGCTACGACAGACACAGGACCTGCTGGCCTTCAGAAGACTTCTCAAGACCTGGATTTTCGATCTGTAGCAGCCCCCCTCACCCCCCCCAGCGCATTGAGACCCTCACGGGTAGGTAGGGCACTCAAAAAAGGAATAGATTGATTGATTGATAGATGGCTTAGCCAAATTGTGTGTGTAGGATTGGAGAGCTGTAGATGATAGTTACAATGAGGGTGGTCAGGCTGTTGGTGTGATACCGGATGTGCAGATGTTTGACAATGCGGAGTGTGTTCTTGGTGTTGTATGTGACTCTGAGGGTGTACCTCGTTAAGTTGGACCAATCATAATCCTGGTTTTGGTGTGTGGTCCCTGTGGGTTTTGGACTATCCGTCTGTGATGGCTATGTAGAAGTGGTGTGCTGATGTTGCGTACTACCACGTTACAGTAATGAAGGCGATGTGTGGAGCTGTTGTGTTTACGAGGTAACACAGTACAATGTAGTGCTGCTGGAAGTTGTGTGTGTGCTGTACAAGGCACATGACCTGGTTATACGTAGCCCCACTGTCATTCTAAACAAGCACACAAAACCAAGGATTCCAGCAGGGCACAAAGTGACATGTGTATGTGGAGGCAGGAGTGTCTGGTTACCCATGGGTCACCGCAAGCAAAATGGGTGAACAGTCGCCAAAGATCATGGGCATAGGATTAGGCAGCCTAAGGCCAAGCGGGGCACAGGACACACAGCGTTAGCAGGTGTAGCCTGCATGTCTTGTGTAGCAAGCTTAACAACAACTACATAACCATGTACGTCAGGCACAATATGGTACATTTGCCATTACCTACAGCATGCATGTTGTCACTGTATACGTAAACACATATGAACAATCATCGTAAACAATGCCATATTGAATGCATGCAGACTGGCAAGAGATGTGCGTTGACAGCAATGAGGCACAATGTACTGTGGTAAACACTTCCTACACAATAGGATAACGTTGTTTGTGAGGCCATGCTGCATTAGCCAATGTACATGCCCAGTGGCATTGCTCTGAAGACAATAACAGTCATGCAATGATGTTACCTGTAAGGCTGCTGAAAGATTCTCCACACGACTGCCAGGGACAGTCCGTACCTTTGATCCTAAGAGTGGTGTGATGCTGAAAGGGTTCCATCTCCAAATAGCCCCAATGAGTACAAATGACAGACACAAAAGGGAGATCAGTCGAGGGAAGGAGAGTATGGGAACTGCATGGAGGGAGATCTGAAACAAAGGAAAACAAGCATAAGGATTCAATACTTTTGTCACAGAATCACAGAATACCTCCAGACCTACACTGTATCAGTCACACATGTGAAGTGTAACCATTGCCACTGTACCCTATGTGTGATCACAGATTTTGCAATGAGACTAGATCAGATGCTTGAACACCAACACAGAAAAGGTAGTACAGTTTCTCACTTAAACGAAGCATGTGTAACGCTCACAAGGCTGCTACTATGCAATTAGATCCATGCGCTCATCAAATATTTCACAGTGTATGATTGAGGGTCCTAATCTCAGAAAATGTAATGTATAGCAGTGCTACTGACACAAAGCCAACAATCCGTATTAAGCCCTGTGAATCCATAAGGGCCATGACGGGAAAGTAGACATCACCCACAAGAGCCGTTAGCAGCTCCTCCAATGAGGAAGGGAATTATCTAAACACAAGAAAGCCCCGCAGGAGCCAGTCATTGGCTCTTGCAACTGTGCCCCACTATGCTAAACATGACAAGCAGGTGGGACCAAACTCAACAGCGAGTAATGAGGAACAAAGCCACAAAAATAAGCCTACCGTGACCATGAGATGCTGCACGGCACAAGATAATCCTGTGAATAACCTCACTCAACTGGTGCCACGGAGATTTAACATTTGCTACAGCCCAACGTTGTGATGACATCAGCGCAACATACCTGGCATCATGGGCTTGGAAAGTTAACATCAACTCACAGAGAAGGCTAGCGAAGCAGAGTTCTCCACCGGCTCTGAGGTAACGACATGACAGTGACATGCCATACTGGCACAAGGGGCAATGCATCCATGCAAACAGACTCACAGGACAGTTGAATGAAGATATGGGACATACACTGGCCCACACCTACACAACATGGTTTTTGGTAAATCAAACTGTACTGGACCACAAGGTTGAGGGGATGATCCAGACACATCCTGCTGCACACAGTGAGGCTGCAATTCTCCACAGAGGCCGTGGTTGTGATGTCCCACACAATGTCAAACCGTGGTATCTGCAATGTGTCAGGGTCAAGGTTTATACACATTGATGCATTCACCAGAGTCAAAACTCAACTACAGATGACTGCCAAGAAGGGTGACTGTCCTGTCATGGGAGTGGGGCAACATGAAATTTGAGACATGGTAATATGACATGTATGTATGGTCCGACAACATGCGCATGAGCATTTACCACACATTTGAAACCATACCAACACAACAGCCTGTTTGTAATCCTTACCCAAACTGACATTTCAACATGTCTGTGCATGTACCACTGATTCGGCTGACGTTGCTATCTTCATGAGGAATAGCAGGAGGACTAAGATGACACCAACGGACAACAGGCAGGGCGACCTGGGAATGACAGTAGCACAAGGGGTCACGTTCAGAATAATTCCATTCAGACATGGTCATTTATAATACACTAAGAACGTAGTACACTTGTACATTCCATGTTCACACATTACACGAATGTGTGTGGCATAACATCAGCACTTGTGTGACACTGCACAACAAACATCAAAGTGACATTGCATACAGTCAGCTGGACACATAGTATGCTACACATGCCACTCTATGGTACGAGCTTGCACAATATTTTACTAGGACTCACCATTATCAGAAGAAGTTGCGTATGAGCTGACTTCGGATATCATCATCCTCCTCCTCTTCGCTTGCATTGCCAAGGTCTTCATCCTCAATGAGTGGGTGTTCCAGCTCATCAGGATCCAGGATGAGTTCCACGGCCTTCTCAACTGCCATGTTGTGCAGCATGCAGCACACAACGAAGATGTTACATACCTTGAGCGGGGAGTATGGGAGGGATCCACCAGTCTTGTCGAGGCACTTGAACCTGCTCTTCAGGAGTACAAGCGTTCTCTCTATCACTCGCCTGGTCCGTGTGCATTGTTGTACCGCTGGTCTGCAGCTGTTCTGGGGTTGCGGAGCGGAGTCATGAGCCACGGCATGTAGGGATATCCTGCGTCTCCTACAAATTGACATCATGGCAATGAGTGCGTACTGTGATGCCCTGAGAGAGATAAACATAAAATTGAGACATACATGAGAAACAGAGTTTACCCACCAACAAGACATGCCCGATGGTTGCGCAGCTGCAGCATCATCTGTGGTACCCTGCTACGCCTCATGATGAATGCATCGTGGCACGATCCTGGAAAACGTGCACAAACATGTGAAATCAGCATGTTAGCAAGACACACCACCAGGGCATTTATGGAGTGGTAATGTTTCCTGTTGTGGTAGGCCTGCTCCTGAGCTTGTGGTGGCACCAAAGAAACATGTGTTTCATCAATGGACCCAATTACATGTGGCATCCTACCCAGGGCATAGAAATCACCCTTGACACCTGTCAACTCTTCTGGAGTAGGGAATTTGATGAATTCATCAATGTGCCTCAACA
This sequence comes from Lissotriton vulgaris, assembly GCF_964263255.1. Classification (NCBI taxonomy): domain Eukaryota; kingdom Metazoa; phylum Chordata; class Amphibia; order Caudata; family Salamandridae; genus Lissotriton; species Lissotriton vulgaris. The sequence continues at coordinate 359,918,931 of NC_141685.1, read as the reverse complement.
TAGCAGCGAACACATCACGTAGTACACGGCTGAACATGGTCTGTGACATCCCCCCACATCAGCTATGGTAAATTGGAACGTACCTGTGGCAAAGAAATGTAGGGCTGCCATCACCTTTACCTTGGGTGTCAGCGCAGTTGGATACCTCTGTCATGGTAGGAATTGTGGTTCCAGCCTGTCCGTCAAGTCCTGAATCAAATGTTGAGTGAATCTGTAATGGCGGATGCAATCACGTTCCCTCATGGCATCCAAGTCTGGCAACGCCTTGGCAGAGGGGGTGCCCTGCACGACATGTTTGTGGAAAAAGGTGTACAACTGTCAGCCAACAACTGTTACAATGTACATAGCACAAGCAACAATGCTTCAACACATCAAATCACCATGGAGTCTGGCATGGGCTGTACATCAAGGACACATCTGCCAGCTAGCTGGCACTCCTCCATTAGAACTTATACACCTGTTGTCTGTGAAATGGACTTGACATGCACACATATAATCTGCTGGGTTGGTCAGAGTGAGCAGAACAATGTATCACGTCCGTGACACATGTCACGTGACATGCATGAGAAGGTTGTCAACACATCAAGACAGCTGACTGCAAGGCACACACCCATGTCACATTTGCTATCGATTGCACAAATCTGTAATATTGTGAATGAGGTGTGCATTTGACTAAACTACACCACAGCCATTCTCAGAATTCAGACCTGTATGTTTGGGGACAAAAGATCTATGATGCCATCACACACATGAGCAGTTGAAATGCCCCTGTGGCATGGGTTGCGTACATGGGAAACCCTTGCAATCACGGCACAAACCCTTCATAGATGCACCTACAGCAGATTAAGTTTACGGGATACAAACAGCATGCCTAATCTTTCACATGGCACACACATGACATTGTCACACAGGGTCATGCTGGGCATCAATTTTACAAGTGAGACAGTGCCCCTGTCCCTGGCATCATGTGACAGATGCCAGTACTGAATAGTGTGCTATCCCAGTGTTGATGTGCATCACAACATGTTTATGAGGTTACTTATGTGACAAGTGTACAGGTTATGTGAACCACATAGTACCCCATCACAAATTACATGTCTCAACAGCTCATCACACATCAACTGTGCCACATGATCACATGCCCTGTGCTATATCACTGTCTGCCACACCTAGGGCCTGCTGATGTAAGGATGCCATGCCAATATATACATCGACTTTGTTATAAAGACGGGGTTGACCCAATAAAGTCAAAGGACCTGGGTATCTGATATTACAATGAACAATTGGTCCTCGACACAAATTCAACACGTAAAATAATTACTATATTTGGTTAGATCAATTTTTCAACTCGTTCCTGAATAAATCTGTATAGTTGATTAGATAGGTATACTAGCCCACATTATCAAAATACTACAATAGACGTACCAAAAAACTAGAAATTCCACAAAAATCCAATTGGATTATCATATTTAATAAACAATTCAAAGGGAGAAAAGAGTTTAGCAAATCTTTTTACAAATATTTACATTAACAATAAACGAAAACTCGTTTTCAAGGTAAAAAAGAGAGGCGTGCACAGAGAAAGGTCAAAGTGTGTGCTCCAGGTGATTGATCAAAGAGATCAGAAGAACAGAGTGTGAATTATTTATATACAAACATGAGCCTGCCCTAGAGAAAGCTTGCAAAAAATGTTTTCTTTTTTACTCGCTAGTACTTTTTAAAGTACCACCTCCGTTATCCTGAGTTTGCACAATTGGCAATGGGACTTGGAAGGGAGGGAGGTGGAGCGGGGGGGGGGGGGGGGGGAAAGGGGCACGGGCTGATAGGTGCAGGCTCCCACAGGAAAATGTTGACGTTTCGACCCAACCATAAACCGGGTGGTTCAATTCCTCAACATAGGGTCTTCATCAGGACGGGAACTGGGGGGGGGGGGATGCAAAAAGTCTTTCAAAGTGCACGCAGGTTAAAAACCATTCACATTGGGCACCTGTAATAGTAAATGAAAAAATGGGCTAAGTATCTCCAAAATATATCAAACAATGTGAATCATATCATGAAGGGAATGCATTTGCACTCACCCTTATGTGGTGTATCATCAGAAATGCGACGTTTGTCCGCACCCCAATTATTTTTGTATTCTCAATTATCGCTGTGAAGGAAGGAGAAAGTAGCCATTCGTGCTACTGATAGTTCACTACGAGGTTATTTTATCATTCACATAAATCAGAAGGCTCCCTGTTAAAAAACGTCATATATTTAAGAGGAGAAATCACTGTGCCATAGTCTTAATATGGGCTGCAGGTATATTGTAATCATTGAATGCCCACCTATCACAAGCAAATGTAGATCCTAAAGATATATCAGGAACACAAAACAGAGCCACACAAGTCGCATATGTCGACATGAGGGAAGGATGGGGTTGTACTCACTCACCAATCGATTTTGGGACGCTCATCAATGGATAATCAAATTGAATTGCTAAAAGAGAGCAATAAAACGTCTCTTTGTGAAAACAAAGTTTCTGGCACAGAAACTAACATAGGATTGAGCATTTAGTTGAGTGATAGAAAATTGTGGAAGCACCTAACTAAATGCCCTGTCCAAAATGTGTTGGATTCAATCCTCAAAGAGAAACGCTAAACGACTCGCCGGTCCGGCTTCGCGTTTTGGAATGCGGAAGCACACGCATGCTCCGTGGCTTCCCTAGTTACTCGGCAACCGACGTGCATACGTCACGATTGAGCCGAGAGTGCTTGTCGTGAGGGGGCGTTACTAAAATGCGGAAGCACATGCAGGCTCCGTAGCTTCCCTGGTTGCACGGCAACCAACGTGCATCCGTTAAGACTGAGCCGAGAATGCATGTCGTGAAGGTTACTAAGAGACATCGAGTGTCTCAAAGCGCTATTAAATTGCGTAAAGTGAGAAATGCGACCTGTTATTCCGAGTAGTGTTTTCCATGTTTGTAATGGAATTAAGGGACAGTTCAGTATACCGGCCATATCCCTAATGAAGAAACTAGTTCACTCATACAAAAGAGTTACATAGGTGTCATAACAGTTTAAAAAGACATAAGAAAGTGTGACATGGAAATTATTTAAAAAAACCCCACATATTGTTACATTTTGTGAAGAATATTTAAAAAAAACACACATATTTTAACATATTGCTAATGCATTTGCTATGTTTTTCCCAACCTTGTTGACATTTATAATTACTTTTTAGGAGTAATAATCATTGCATGTCATATAAAACAAAATGCATACAGTATAACCTTGTTGACCTTTGGAAATACTTTTGTTGGAACAGTAATCATTGCATGTCATGCAAAACGAGATACATACAGTATAGTAAAATGTTCCACATATTACTGATGTAAAGAGTTTCAACCATTATACAGTGTTGCCATTTGCCTAGTAATTTCTTCGTACTCATTTAAGTCCCTTATTTACGGTATCAAAGGTGTGCATCCATTTGCACTCCCGTATACTCAAACATTTGGCAACATTTCCTCCCCTTGCATTCATAGCGACCTTCTCCAGTACCCACCATTTTAAGCTTTCCGGTGAATGACCAAATTCACAAAGTGTTCCACAAGTGGAGCTCCTTGTACTCTGCAGCGAATCCTACTACAGTCCTGTAGGATTCTAGTTTTTACTTTTTGCACCGTTTGTCCTATGTACCAGAAGTCACAGGGGCAGGCAATTACATAAATAACTCCGGTCGTGTTGCAGTTTGTATGCTGTCTCATAGTATGTGTATAGTTATTATGGGAACACATTTTTATTTCCTCTGTTAATGGGCACGCCTTACATGATCCACACTTATGGCGGCCCAATACCGGGGGTATATTCCATAAAGTGGATTGGGCATCCCTAGTTGTGCTTGGTAATAGTGATTGGACTACATAGTCCCTAACACTTCTTCCCTTTTTAAATGCAAACATGGGTGGAGTTGAAATCCCTATTTCATCGGCCACCAAGTGCCAATGTGAATTTATGACTTTTTTTAATGTCACTACTTCTAGTATTGAATGTCGTGACACATGTCATCCTCTCTTCAGTTCTTTCATTTTTAGATACTGGTTCTAACAAAAATTCTCTATGAACATGAGTTCATATACAATGAAACCAACCCATACCTTACAAACATCAGGACATGGCGTCGATATATTGATGATGTCCTGGTGGTTTGGGAAGGCAATGAACAAACTCTAACTGAATTTCATGAGTGGTTGAATCAACGCTCCAATGATATACAGTTTACACTTGAATACAGCAAAAATAAAATAAATTTCCTGGACATTAGTATAGTTGAGGAAGCTGGGTTTTTACACACTACCCTCTACAGAAAACCGAGTGAGAGGAACACCTTGCTTAGGTACACAAGTCACCATCCGCGTAACCTCAGGGACAACCTACCATATGGGCAGTTCCTGAGGTTGCGTCGTAATTGTACACGCAAGGAGGATTTCTTTGGTGAATCTACAATACTAATGGAACGTCTGATTGAGAGGGGGTATCCACGACGACTGCTCAAAAAAGCCAGGAAAAAGGCCTGGTTTTGCCATAGAGAATTTTTGTTAGAACCAGTATCTAAAAATGAAGGAACTGAAGAGAGGATACACATACTATGACACAGCATACAAACTGCAACACGACCGGAGTTATTTATGTAATTGCCTGCCCCCGTGACTTCTGGTACATAGGACAAACGGTGCAAAAAGTAAAAACTAGAATCCTACAGCACTGTAGTAGGATTCGCTGCAGAGTACAAGGAGCTCCACTTGTGGAACACTTAGTGAAATTTGGTCATTCACCGGAAAGCTTAAAATGGTGGGTACTGGAGAAGGTCACTATGAATGCAAGGGGAGGAAATTTTGCCAAATGTTTGAGTGTACGGGAGTGCAAATGGATGCACACCTTTGATACCGTAAATAAGGGACTAGCAGCCTGATTCATCATTGTTAAATCCGGTCGCAAAGGGCCAGATTCTGAGAATCTGGCCCTTTGCGAGTGGTATTTTTGCATTTGGGATTCATCATCCCAAATGCAAAAATCGCTATTTAAGAATTCGCATATTTGCCAGGAATAGCATTTAAGGAATCTCTATTAGAGATTCCTTAAATGCTATTCTTGAAACATTTTTAAATTGCGAATTCGCAAAAATTTCCCGCTATTTACCGCGAGGTCAAACCTCGTGGTAAATAGCGGAAACTTAGAAAAATGCATTTAAATGCATTTTTCTAAGTTTCATGTTACACACACACATGTCCTTGGGACATGTGTGTGCGCAACACCAATGTAGCATACATTTCAGGGGTGCTACAGGGTGTCCATTGGACACCCCTGCACCCTTGAAATCGCAATTTCAATATGCGAATCGCTAATTGCGATTCGCACATTGAAATGTCTTCCCATTCATTCCTTTGGGCCTTTGGGCCCATAGGAATGAATGGGGAGATATTCCTTAATTGCGATTAGCAATTTGCTAATCGCAATTAAGGAATAATTAGAAATCGCAATTTATTTAGCGATTTCTTGGTGAATAGCATTTTGCTATTCCTTAATAGCGATTCCTTAATTATCGCTATTAAGGAATAGCAAATACTCACCTTGATGAATCAGGCTGATAATGAGTACGAAGAAATTACTAGGCAAATGGCAACACTGTATAATGGTTGAAACTCTTTACATCAGTAATATGTGGCACATTTTACTATACTGTATGTATTTAGTTTTGCATGACATGCAATGATTACTGTTCCAACAAAAGTATTTCCAAAGGTCAACAAGGTTGTACTGTATGCATTTTGTTTTATATGACATGCAATGATTATTACTCCTAAAAAGTAATTATAAATGTCAACAAGGTTGGGAAAAACATAAGCAAATGCATTAGCAATATGTTAAAATATGTGTGGTTTTTTGAAATATTCTTCACAAAATGTAACAATATGTGGGGATTTTTGAAATAATTTCCATGTCACACTTTCTTATGTCTTTTTAAACTGTTATGACACCTCTGTAACTCTTTTGTATGAGTGAATTAGTTTCTTCATTAGGGATATGGCCGGTATACTGAACTGTCCCTTAATTCCATTACAAACATGGAAAACACTACTCGGAATAACAGGCCGCATTTCTCACTTTACGCAATTTAATTGCGCTTTGAGACACTCGATGTCTCTTAGTAACCCTCACGACATGCATTCTCGGCTCAGTCTTAACGGATGCACGTTGGTTGCCGTGCAACCAGGGAAGCTACGGAGCCTGCATGTGCTTCCGCATTTTAGTAACACCCCCTCACGACAAGCACTCTCGGCTCAATTGTGACGTATGCACGTCGGTTGCCGAGTAACTAGGGAAGCCACGGAGCATGCGTGTGCTTCCCCATTCCAAAACGCGAAGCCGGACCGGCAAGTCGGTTAGCGTTTCTCTTTGAGGATTGAATCCAATACATTTTGGACAGGGCATTTAGGTAGGTGCTGCCACAATTTTCTATCACTCAACTAAATGCTCAATCCTATGTTAGTTTCTGTGCCAGAAACTTTGTTTTCACAAAGAGACGTTTTATTGCTCTCTTTTAGCAATTCAATTTGATTATCCATTGATGAGCGTCCCGAAATCGATTGGTGGGTGAGTACAACCCCATCCTTCCCTCATGTCGACATATGCGACTTGTGTGGCTCTGTTTTGTGTTCATGATATATCTTTAGGATCTACATTTGCTTATGATAGGTGGGCATTCGATGATTACAATATACCTGCAGCCCATATTAAGACTATGGCACAGTGATTTCTCCTCTTAAATATATGACGTTTTTTAACAGGGAGCCTTCTGATTTATGTGAATGATAAAATAACCTCGTAGTGAACTATCAGTAGCACTAATGGCTACTTTCTCCTTCCTTCACAGCGATAATTGAGAATACAAAAATAATTGGGGTGCGGACAAACGTCGCATTTCTGATGATACACCACATAAGGGTGAGTGCAAATGCATTCCCTTCATGATATGATTCACATCGTTTGATATATTTTGGAGATACTTAGCCCATTTTTTCATTTACTATTACAGGTGCCCAATGTGAATGGTTTTTAACCTGCGTGCACTTTGAAAGACTTTTTGCATCCCTTCCCCCAGTTCCCGTCCTGATCAAGACCCTATGTTGAGGAATTGAACCACCCGGTTTATGGTTGGGTCGAAACGTCGACATTTCCCAGTGGGAGCCTGCACCTATCAGCCAGTGCTCCTTTCCCCCCCCGAGCCCCCTCCACCTCCCTCCCTTCCAAGTCCCATTGCCAATTGTGCAAACTCAGGATAACGGAGGTGGTACTTTAAAAAGTACTAGCGAGTAAAAAAGAAAACATTTTTTGCAAGCTTTCTCTAGGGCAGGCTCATGTTTGTATATAAATAATTCACACTCTGTTCTTCTGATCTCTTTGATCAATCACCTGAGCACACACTTTGACCTTTCTCTGTGCACGCCTCTCTTTTTTACCTTGAAAACGAGTTTTCGTTTATTGTTAATGTAAATATTTGTAAAAAGATTTGCTAAACTCTTTTCTCCCTTTGAATTGTATATTAAATATGGTAATCCAATTGGATTTTTGTGGAATTTCTAGTTTTTTGGTATGTCTATTGTAGTATTTTGATAATGTGGGCTAGTATACCTATCTAATCAACTATACAGATTTATTCAGGAACGAGTTGAAAAATTGATCTAACCAAATATAGTAATTATTTTACGTGTTGAATTTGTGTTGAGGACCAATCGTTCATTGTAATATATACATCGACATCAACATCCTCATTATGACCTTATACCTACATCCCTGCCATGTGTTTTTCTGGTATCACTATTGTAATGGTGCCATGCGTGAGCTTGTAAAACGCACCGTACACATGCATTCACTATAGCATGTCAAACGTCCAGTACCCCAATAATACGTGCGTGTGTACGGGTCGTTTCACTATTGCATTCGAGCCATATGCGATTGGACCGGTGTGTACGGGTCATTTCATTATTGCATTCGAGTCATACGCGATTGGACCGTACCCCAATAGTACGTGCGTGTGTATGGGTCATTTCACTATTGCATTCGAGCCATACGCGATTGGACCGTACCCCAATAGAACGTGAGTGTGTACGGGTCGTTTCACTATTGCATTCGAGCCATACGCGATTGGACCGTACCCCAATAATACGTGTGTGTGTACGGGTCGTTTCACATTTGCATTCGAGCCATACGCGATTGGACCGTACCCCAATAGTACTTGCGTGTGTACGGGTTGTTTCACTATTGTATTCGAGCCATACGCGAGCGGACCGTACCCCGCCATTGTGTGTGTGTGTGTACGGGATGTTTCACTATTGAAAAAGTTGCATTTGTGACGGAAAACGCACCGTACTTGTGAGGGGATCCCAGAAAATACATAGGGAACAACTAGGGGACGAGTAGTAGGCCCAGAATGCAGTCTAGTTGTCAAGGAAACAGAGATTTGAGTGTGTTCTACAGGTGTTTTGAAAAATTCAGTTGGCCAAAACTATACAATGTTTAAAAATTTGTTGTGAAGCTCAAGCTCAATTTTTAAACCATGCAAATGTGTGTCATGGCCTTATGTGTAATGGGATTGGATGAAACATAGGATGCAAACTAATCTGGCCTATCACACTGTACTCCTTGGACTGACAGCCCCTCAGCAGCACTGATTTAAGGCTGCATGTGGCTGTTAGAGGGCACTTGCCTGCACAACATTGGAGTGGACAACACTGCTGCTGTCTCTGCACTCCCTGGACCCTGATTTTCCTGACCATGGAGAGGGCACCTGAATTCAGTGAGGAGGAGAACCAGGCCCTGCTGGATGCCCTCCTGCCAAACTACAGCAAGCTGTATTGGAAACCAGGGGATCAGGTGAGTGATGAATGTGTGAGTGTCACTACAGCCAATGTGTATTTATGGAACAGAGATGCAATGTTGTTTGGAGTGAGTGCCCGGTGTGTATATTGTGGTATCTCCCATGCAGTGAATGATGTGGTTAAATAGTGTTTACTGCTTACCTGCATTGGGCTAACTGTGGCATTCAATGCAATGTGAATCACACTTTCTGCTGTGCCACACCTTGCATGTTTTGTTGCCATGATTTACTGAGGTGTAACAGTGTTCCCCCCAGAGTGACAGATGAATGTACTCACTGTTGATGATTGTTTTTCATGACCTGTGTGGATGTTGGACAAATGCATGCTTTGAAGTCATGGACATTGAAGAGTGTGAATGTTTTTGTCACCTGGCTAATTGTGTATGCGATGTTTTGCAACACTGATGCGTGGCATATGCCACAGCTGTACCCATCTGATGTGACAAGTATGCAGTGCCGTGTGCATGACTTGGACAGTTAGCATGACACCTGTGTCACATATTTCCAAAGTGTGACATGTGTAAAGTGATGTTGAATACACTGTTGACAATGACAAGCAAATGATCTGTGCCAGGGTGTGCATGTGTGCTCTACTGAGGGTTCTTAGGTGTAGTGGGATATGTGACAGCATGTCATGTCCTGTCCACCACCCTGAAGTAGCATATCTTGTTCAGTTTGTGCCATGCTCAGTGAGTGGTTTGCACCCCTTATGGCATCTGTTGCCTTTCAAAGGCAAGTAGTGCATTGGTGTTTGCTCAGAGGCCACATTCACATGGACAATTATGCAAGTCCTGTCAGCATCCTGTGCCCTGTTGTCATCGTCAATGTGGTCAAGTGCGTGTCTTTGGGACATGGAGCAGGTGTACTGATGTTGTTTCACTTTATCTTTCTGACAGGTATCTGCCTATGAGTAGGGGGAGATCTGGCTGGACATAGCCAGGACTGTCAGGTCTGTGGGGGGCCCTCGCCGAAGGATCCATAACATCAGGAACAGGTGGCAGGACATCCGGTGCTGGACCCGCCATATCACCCGGGTCCAGCTGAAGCTTGAAGGTCCACGCCGGCATGGAGGCACCCGTCACCTCACCCCCCACATGCTCCGGTCCTGGAAGTGGTTTTTCCTGACCTCCATAGGCAGTTGCAGGAGGGACAGCAGCAAGGAGGGGGTAGGTACATGTCTGTTTGTTGTTATGTGTGTCACATGTTACCTGCAGTGCTCAGAAGCCTGGTAACACTCCCACCTTGGGGTGGTCTGGTCAGACAGGCAATTTATGCATTGTCATTTCAATGCCCCATATTCAGCTGATGCTCTTTTACATCAATTCCCCTCCTCCACATGTGTCACCTGCTTTGGGTATTTCATTTTTGCGCATGCACTCCTAGGGTGCAATGTATTAGTATGCATATTGCTTAGCACATCATCATGTTGGAGGGAGGTCTGTGACACGTGTTGGTACCTTACCTGTTCCACGACCTGTGCACTGTGTTTGCCCTTCATAATGTTTTGGCATTGATCATGAGTCTCAACATGGAGTTCAGCACGGGTCTGCCTCAGTGGCCTTTGTCCCTGGTATACTTTGTATTTCTCATGTGTTAGCTACATGTGCACACTGTCTATGCATACAATGTTTGGCTTTTGCATACTCACACTGGGCAGTGCGTGTGTGCATAATCAGAAGAATATGTTGCTGGTTGTTTGTGACTAATATGGATGGGCTGCCACACGAGGTGACCTTGGGTTAATTTAAATCGCTGCACAGTTATTGATACCCTGATACTGACTTTTCACTACTTGAGCTGTATCACTCTCATTGACGGGGTGATGGGGGTGTTGTGCAGGGGAGGTTCGATGGGCCAACCTGTTTAGCCTTGTCAGTGGTGCGCTGTGTATGTAATTTATGATGTGAACTCATCACTATGCACTTACCCTGTGATGCTGGAGAATGCTGTCATTGTTGGCTTTAGAGGCTATGTTGTTGGCTCACAGAGATGATTGTTCCACATAGATTTGTGCAACATGTATGTATTGGTGGTGCAACGCGGTTTTTGTCTTGGTGTGCACACTACTGTATTCACATTTCCCATGTGGTTGAGGGTGTGTCAACAATGCAGCGATGTTTTTAATATTCACAATTGCAGGCACATTAGCTTAGGCATTTGTCCGATGTTATGGACATCCAATTGTCGAAGTAGTGAGAGAGATAGTGGTCGTTTTCCGGGATCTGCTGTGTGGGGAGCGCCAGCCTGAGATCATTGTCGTCTGTTAGATTGTTGATTCTTTCCTCTATTGGAAGACTTGCCCCTAGACTGCTGCTGGAAAGAGGAGTTGGAGGGCCTATACTGATTGCCTATATTGTATTGCCTATATCCTTGTTGGTTATAAGGCTGATATCTGTTGGTTTGATATAAAGACCTCTGATTAGATTGACCCCTTGCACCTCTTTTACGAAAGGACTGGAACCGTCCTTGCTGAAGGGATCCCAGCGCTCTAGCTGTATCTGTGTCTGACTTGATACCCTGTAGCGCTTCGTCTACGTGCTTTCCAAAAAGATTTTCGCCATCAAATGGCATGTCAACAATCTTCGCCTGCACCTCCGGACGAAAGGATGTTGCCTTTAGCCAACCCTGTCTCCGAAGTGAAACTGCACCTGCCATCTGCCTGAAGGCCATAGAGGAGACATCCATGGCAATGTCAATAGATTCCGATGCCGACTTTGCCCCATCGCGGAGGATAGCTGCTGCCTCTTCTTTCTTATCCTCCAGTAGTGCAGACAGGATAGGTGCCAAATCCGACCACATTTGCCTGTTAAAACGGCTAATAAGGGCCATAGCATTGGCTGCTTTAATCGTAGAGGCTGCCATGACCACAAACCTCTTCCAGGCCCCATCCATCCTCCGTCCTTCTTTGTCTGGCGGCACTATTGAAGTAGCAACTGGATTCTTTGAATTCCTTTGCACCGCCTGCGTCACCACCGACTCCGGTCCCGGGTGTCCTATTAGACAGGCCGCAGCAGACTCTGGTGCTCTATATTTCTTTTCGATTCTAGGAACCGAAACCGCGATGGAAGCCGGTGTCTTCAAAATTTTTAGGCCCTCCTCCCAAATGTGAGGAATAATCGGGATTGAGCAGGCAGATTTCCTGGCGTCATCTTTGAAATCATATAAGAAACATTCCGTTTCTTTAACCTCCATTTCCAAATCAAACCTCTTAGCTGCTTTTTCCATAATGTCATGGAATCCTCCAATAATCTGAGGAGGAGAAGTGGTTGGCGGCGGAGTAGGTGAAGGGGCCGACGGCAAAATGTACTCATTCCACTCCTGTCCCGTAGAATCTTGTAAAAGTTCACCTTCCTCAGGTTGCTCATCATCATCAGAATCCGTCAGATCATCCCTGATTGTTATCACTGGTGGCGATCTCACAACCTGCTCATGAGGAGTAGATTGGGTCTTTGGAGGTTGCGTTGTAGCCGTCGGCGTAGATGACTGAGGCGCATATGTCTCTGGAAAACGACGATAATAGGAACAGAGACAAGAAAAGCGAGCACAACAAGGGAACAGAGGCAAGAAAAGCGAGCACAACCAGGGAACAGAATCAATAAAAACGAGCACAACCAGGGGGCAGAGGCAAGAAAAACAAGCACAACCAGGGAACAGAGGCAAGAAAAACGAGCACAACCAGGGGGCAGAGGCAAGAAAAACGAGCACAACAAGGGAAGAGAGGCAAGAAAAATGAGCACAGCCAGGGGGCAGAGGCAAGAAAAACGAGCAGAACCAGGGAACAGAGACAAGAAAAATGAGCACAACCAGGGGGCAGAGGCAAGAAAAACGAGCAGAACCAGGGAACAGAGGCAAGAAAAACGAGCACAACCAGGGGGCAGAGGCAAGAAAAATGAGCACAACCAGGGGCAGAGGCAAGAAAAACGAGCACAACCAGGGGGAAGAGGCAAGAAAAATGAGCACAACAAGGGAACAAAGGCAAGAAAAATGAGCACAACCAGGGGGCAGAGACCAGAAAAACGAGCAGAACCAGGGAACAGAGACAAGAAAAATGAGCACAACCAGGGGGCAGAGGCAAGAAAAACGATCAGAGCCAGGGAACAGAGGCAAGAAAAACGAGCACAACCAGGGGGCAGAGGCAAGAAAAATGAGCACAACCAGGGGGCAGAGGCAAGAAAAACTAGCAGAACCAGGGAACAGAGGCAAGAAAAACGAGCACAACCAGGGGGCAGAGGCAAGAAAAACGAGCACAACCAGGGAGCAGAGGCAAGAAAAGCAAGAACAACCAGGGGGCAGAGGCAAGAAAAGCGAGCACAACCAGGGGGCAGAGGCAAGGAAAGCGAGCACAACCAGGGGGCAGAAGTAAGAAAAGCGAGCACATTCACATCTCAGCATACTACACGCTCGGAAGCAGAACCTCACTGGCAACTATAAAGTTTTCTCACCTGCAGGTAGGGCATGCCTTGACCATGTTGAGGTTCCTTCTTTGCACCATACTCAGCTCCCTCACATCCATGCGCACCTTGGTGCCAAGGGACTCCAGTAATCTGAGCGATGGGCTGGCAGACCGAGGGGTCGGAGCAGAGCAGATAGAAGGCGATGCAGTGAGCCAACAGTGTGGGAAGGAAGGAGCCTTCCCCCGTGCCTTGCACCCCTAAACAGGGAGACCTGGTGACCATGCAAAGCCAAAGTAAGCGCCGTGGAGGGGCGTGGCTGGATTAGCCAACATGGCCAGTGCCTTCTAGAGCGCTCTGGCCCATTGTGCTAAATATCTGTCAAAATTCTTCCTATTTCCCCATATCTGGTGCCCAGACTAGTCCAACCCAATATCAGATTGGAGACTGTGGGGTGTGATGTGTGCTGACAATGAAGCTTTGGCCCCCAGATACCGCGCCCTAACAGTTGGTGACATGCCTAAGTGGGTCTGCCTTGTAGATGCCAATGCCTACCCAATCTGCCACAACTGAATTGCCACCTTGTCTCAACCCTACCCTCTTTACCCAACAATATCACCACCAAAGATGAAAGTTTAATTAACACATGGCTTTCTTCAGCCATTGACATCTGTCTCCCGGTCCGAAATGGAAAACAAAACTTTACCCACCCCCCTGCCCCCTGGTTTAATGACCAACTCAAATGCGCCAAATCCAAGTGCAAGAAACTTGAACGCATATGGAGATCTGAGTACTCCCCTAATGATAAAGAAATTTATAAAACGGAACTTCGACACTACCACTCCCTGTGCAAATCTGCCAGGGCAAACTATGTAAACACCTCTATTCTATCAGCCCAAAACCGCCCAAAAACTCTTTTTAAAGCAGTCCAAGAACTTTCCGGACAATCAAACTCGCCAAAAGCCCCTTGTTTGGACACTGCCCAATGTAATACACTTGCTGAATTTTTCACGGAGAAAATAGACCGCATTTTTGCCGGTTTTGATGCCTCCCCTCGAGCACTGGACAACCCCCACAGTACAGATCCTGACACTACTTTCCCTCAGGATACTACTACCACCCTTGTCCCTCACACTTCCATTGACAAATGGGATCCGATCTCTTTAGAACTCTTTTTTAAACTCATGGCTAAAATCAAATCTGGCTCCCCACTTGATGCCATGCCCCCTCAAATTCTAAGCACCCTTCCGTTCTTTCACCTATCCTAGCCCTCCTGAATGCATCTCTGTCGGAAGCCACCGTTCCTGCAGCTTGGAAACACGCCATGGTGGTTCCTCTTCTAAAAAAAACTAACGCCGATCCCAACAACCCTTCTAATTTCCGACCCATATCTCTTCTCCCTTGCCTGTCCAAGGTATTAGAAAAACACATCAACCTCTGCCTCTCCTCACACATTGAGGACACGAAATTCCTACACCCATCCCAATCTGGCTTCAGGTCTGGATTCTCTACAGAATCTACCCTTTTAGGTGTCACAGAGGCTATCAGACAGCAGGTGGACAGAGGGGAGACGGTGGCGCTTATCCTGTTGGACTTAAGCGCTGCGTTCGATACCGTCTCCCATGACATCCTCCTCTCCACCCTAAAGGCTGCTGGTATCCATGGCACTGCTCTAGCCTGGATCGCTAGTTTTCTGTCCGCACGCACTTTTCAGGTCTTTTCCTCCACTTCTGCTTCCACTGCCCTCCCGTCCCCACACGGTGTACCCCAAGGTTCTATTTTAAGCCCCCTTTTCTTCAATATCTATGTCAGTCCTCTCGCCTCTCTGGCAGAACAATCTGGTCTTTCTATATTTTCATACGCGGACGACACCCAAATAATTTTTTCTCTCTCCTCTAATAAACATGCCCCCAATTCATCTCTCCAATCTGGGCTCACTAATATTGCCAATTGGATGCAGACCAATAAATTAAAACTAAACGGCGATAAAACCGAACTTCTCCTATTCGGTCCTGACACCTCTCTCTGGGGCCCTAAGCACTGGCATCAGCAAATGGGTCCCCTGCCGGTTCCATCCGCCAAGGCTCGCAACCTGGGAGTTACATTTGATAACCAACTGTCCATGAAACAGCATGTTGTGAAAGTCTCAGCCACCTGCACTAATATCATGCAGTTGCTGAGAAAAATAGCATGGATGCTTCCGCCAGACACCCAAAAAAACTGTGGTCCAGGCTTTAATAACCTCCAGGTTGGACTACGGTAACGTGCTCCTCCTTGGGGCTAGCAAGGAGGTAACACGTAAATTACAGGTGGTGCAAAATATGGCAGCTCGTCTGCTCTGTAATCTGCCTAGAACTGCCTCTGTCAGCGCTTCCCTGCGCAGCCTTCATTGGCTGCGCATTGAATCAAGAGCAAAATTCAAAGCCCTCTGTTATATGCATCGGATTAAAACAGGCAACTCCCCCTCCTATCTCTCCATTCTGGTTCAACCGTACTGTCCAGTGCGCACCCTTAGATCCTCCTCTCTTGGCACCTTCTCCGTGCCCCGTTTCAAACGCACCAGAGTTGGTGGTCGCTCCTTCTCCTATCTGGCGCCATCACTCTGGAACACACTCCCCATCTCTTTGCGTTTTGAAACTTGCCACCTGAAATTCAGGAAAGGCCTGAAAACCTGGCTTTTCTCTGCTTGATCTTCTTCCATCTTGTGTCTCCCTGCTTCTTGTTCCTCTGTCAGCGCCGGGAAACCCCAGGGTATCTGTGCGCTTTACAAACCCAAATATAATAATAATAATAATAATAATCGGCTGAGCTGGACTGAGTGGAGCGGTTCCTGGTGCTGTATTGGCCGCCTTCTGCCGTGCAGTCGGCTGCTGGGACATAGCGGCGGTCCCGGGGACGCCGTGAGGGCTGGCTGCTCTGTTGCCTGTGGCTGAGCTCAGTGGCCTGCATGGCCGGGACAGGCTGGGCTGCCGTGATCTGACTGGAACGCCTGCTGTGGTTTACCTCGGTGTCTGGAAATAGGCCACTCCCGGAAGACAAGCCCTCAATTGATGCATGGCAGGCATCGGCAGGGTAGCCCCCTTGTACAGCGGGTGCTGCTGGAGGACACTGCCTTCCGGTGGGACAGCCGGCCTGCGGAGTACATCAAGTGGAGTTGGGCATGAGAGCAGTGCCAGCGGCTGACTACAACCCGAGGGAGCTGTGAGTCAATGAAGTCTGGTAGGGGGCTACCCCGGTCACAGTGGGGAAAGAAGTCAAAAACAGCGCAGAGGCAGTACAAACAAGCGCTCGCCATTTGTCCCTAAGCCCCATCTTTTTCGGATTGGGGGGCGTGTTTTTGTTGAGTGACTGAAGACGTCACAGAGAGAAAGAACATGAAAAAACACGCCCCTCAATCCGAAACAGACAGGGCTTAAAGTGACAGACAAAGATCTTCTCCAATGGCTGGCCGCCGTTTAGGAAGCCAGCCAATGGAGAAGAGCTGGCTTGTTTAAGCTCCATACTACAAGACATAACATCTCACCAGCAAGACTGCGCAAGTGCAGCCTATGCTAGCGGAGACCTAAAAATTGAGAAAAAAGAAACAGCTTAGCACCATGGATGCACCCGGACCGAGTGCAAAGGCCAACGCAAAACCCACAAGCCCCACAGACCACCAGCAAGGAACCACGGGGTCGGGAAGGACCAAGGAGAAGAGGAAGAGGAAGACGGGGATCAGTCCATAGGAAAACCAAATATTCATCACAGAGGATATAGAACACTAACAACAACTGTTTGTCACCTCCACTGTGTCATTGGTAACACAAACGGAAACATGCCAGTCCATCGTGAACAACGTGAATGCAGTCAGAGTGTCGAGAATGGTGAATAACGACCAGGGACTGAGGGTACAGGGAGATGGGCACAATGGCACACATGCATAATCATGTGTAGCACACTGCACACCCACAACAATGCTGGATCATGTCCCTGATCCCTGTGGCACACTGCAGCACACATACAAACACCAAGTAGGCGACCGTCCACCATGTGCCCAAAGGGGCCCCACCCCACACATCACCAATCTCACAACCAACACATGCATATGTGGAAAATACAGCAAAGAGGCATATTTGCGAGCCACAATGACAATTTAAGTGACACTACATGACAATCAGCATGGCTGCAGTACAATCATCATGACATCGTGCACGCTACGACTGAGGTGGCTGAGTGTGGACCACATCTGGAAAGGAGCAGGTCACACTCTGACACATCCATGTTCACAAACAACCCCTGATGTCAACAATACATCTGTAGACAAACAATGCACAAGAGAACAAAAACCGTCCAAGAGCACAAATGACCCAAGTCGCCAACATCTCAGCACCGTAAAAGCACAAACGTCAAAGGCACACCGCCTCAAAAGGATAAGGAGCAGTAAAATCACAGCTTCAGGGGCGGATCCCCCACAATGCAGCACACACACATAGCAATAATACCACATTCACATTGACGACAATGTGGTCCAAAGTGCAACACTTACACTGCAGAACAGAGGACACAACTGGGTCCGCTTGTGCATTGAAACTGGCCAATCACACCTGACATAGCAGGAAACTGTGAGATGAAAATGTATGTTTACAACCTCGCATCTGTGATGTAGTCCAAATGTCCACTGTCCCGCATCACATAGTCCGCTCCTCCCAAACAGTCGCAATGTACATTGTCATGCAGTCTGTATGTAAACGTGAACAATGCGTCAGCATACATGTCAACACAATGTCAAAATGCATTCCTTTCACATTGCAGAGGGACAAACAACACCTCCAGCAGAGCAGACCAGACAACTCATCTGTCATGCTTTAGAGTAGTTGTGAGTTGCATGATTGTTGAGCTGGGGTGTGTGGTGTGTTCATTTGGTACTTACCAATGAGCAGAGCCTTTCCATAGGTGCCATCCGGGAAGTGCCGGTTGATGTTGGACTGTCGGAAGATGTAGGTAGCATGCACACTGCCTGGGTAGTTGGCGACGACATTGGTGAAGAGTCCCCGGTGGTCCACTAATGCCTGCACATTGATGGGATGCGTGTGCTTTCGGGGTGTGTTGGCGGTGGGTGTTGTGGCCCTCTTAGGGCTCTGAGCTGCATGATCAGTAGCTCCATGGCATCTGCTGTTCTTTAGTTGTGTCTCTGGCCTGGGCTCTTTTTCTGGTGCAGGTTCTCGTCCGACTTTACACCAGGTCAGAGCAGGTATTAATTTCCGGCTGCTAACGTGCCTTATCACCTGTTTTGAGATCTTATCGCTGATCTGGCTGGTCGTTGAGAATGTTGCGTAGTGGTGTTGTCGCGGATTTTGCACGGAACGCCTACTCTGCATCTCATTAGCGATAGTTGCCGGGGTCATCTGTGGCGATGTTTTTGGCAGCTGCTATCACAGGTAAACTGGTGATATCAGCTGTTAGCACCAGCTTGTGAATGGGGCGATACATTTATCACCACTTTGGCTGCGATAAAGTGGCAATAAATCCTTGAGAATATGCCCCTTGTTTTTTCTGTTTTTTAAAAAAATTGTAGAACAACTTCATGAAACTTGAAATTTACTTGAGGAAGTGATCGCTAAACATGCGTTGACCTTGTTTGAGAGACTGAATACATTTGTCAAGTAATTTATCAACAAATTCTTTCACCATCAATTCTTTTGAGTTATAAATTTATTGGTGACCTGCTTTGGCAGCCTGTTTTTTTAGAGGGACGGGTGATGCCGGTCTAATTTGGCTTTTCTGTCTCAACTTAGTGACGTTCTGTGCTCACGCTTAAGATATGGACTGCCTCCATCAACACTTGCAACCTAGAAAGCCATTAAGTAGGACGCTCAGCACTGGGACGGCACATGCCAAGGTAGTTGCACTCAGCCGGGACATTCAAGGTGGTGGCCACAGGTGTAGGAGCAAGCTGGCACTTCTGTTCACATGCAGAGGATTTTCACAATTGCACTGGAAGCAGGTGACATCTAGGGGGGGCAACCATAGCGAAAGAAGAGAGGTGCGGCAGGAACGGGGCACTTTCTGGAAGATTCCCCGTTGACAGGGGGGTGAGACAGGGTTGTGTGCTTGCACCGACCCTGTTCTGCCTCTTTGTCAACGGGGTAATCGCCCATTTGACTAGGATAGGTGGCATTGATGCTCCAAAGCTCAACGGGAGCAGGGTGCCCGCCATTATGTTTGCGGACGATACCCTGCTGCTGTCCAAATCCCCTATGGGAATAAAACGGGTCTTGGATGGGTTCACGATCTTTTGCGTGGAGCGGGGGCTTGAGATCAATGCCCTCAAAACTAAATATATGATTCTCAACCCCCCCTCCTCAACACGCCCCAATCCCACTATAGGCACCTTGAGACTCGAGAGGGTATCTAATATTGAATACCTTGGGGTGAATATCAACCAAAACATGACCTGGGATACGCACCGGACTAAGGCGAACATGAAATTAGCACAGTTAACGGGTGGCATCTGCAGGATGGTAAATAGGTCAACCTACAAACCCCTTGGTCCTGTGCTCCAAATTTATAAAATGCAGGCAAGGGGGGCAGTCACCTATGGGGGGGAATTGTGGGGTCATATACCAGCCCATAACCTGCTGTCCACTGAAAATAAATTCATTAGGCAGCTGGTAGCTTTACCCTCAAGTACCCCGCTTCTCCCGTTGGGGTTAGATCTGGGTCTAAGACCAATTACAGAGGAGTTGGGACTGAAACCAATCACTTTCTGGCGTCGAATTTGGAGTACACCTGAACTCATGAATTACAGGACTGAGCTCCAAGAGATCCTATCTTTACCAAATGCCTTACACATCCCCTGGTTGAGATACATTAGACAAACTTGTGAGAGCCTAGGAAGACCAGAACTATGGCTAGACCCGGGAAATGCATGCTCTAGGATCCCACGTAAACTCCTTTCAAGGGATTTCTATGAGCGAAATTCACATGCATTAGTAGAGAGTACACGGGAGGGGTCCCTCACTAATTTGTTCATCAAATTTAAAGACTCATACTATCTAGAGCACGTCCTTGATGGCATCAGTCCCGTTTTGATCAGGAAATTGTTTCTGCAGTGGCGATACGGCACACTTCCCCTTAGGGCTTTCACCAAATGCTGGGGTCAGCCCTCGCCCATAGAACAGTGCCCGGTATGCACACATCTCCAGGAAAATGATTTGCACATTATATTTTTTTGTAAAGCTTACCATAGATCCAGGAGGTACTGGCTTATCCCCCTTTTAAAATACCTAGGTTTTAGACATCATCTTCCAGGATACAGAATTTTAAAGACGGAGTTATCACCCCGGATTGTGTTTGCGGTGGCAAAATTCCTAACAGCGATGTGGCACACCCGCACTCGTCATATTAAGTCAGCCACTGATTCGTGAAAAATGAAATGTACTGTTGATTTTTTACTAGAATGCATGTTATTCTTTTAAAATGTTTATTGTAAGGTTTTTATAATCTTTGTTTTACTTGCTATTGATTGCAAGTTGATTTTAAATTGTATGTATATCTTTTATGATCTAAGTAGATCGAAATAAAGATTGTAAATTAAAATGAAAGAAGAGAGGAAGGTGTTCCCACCACACCACGAGCTCCCCAGCGTCACAGCATGTTCTACTGGTAACCAAAGCTTTAACACTGAGCTCTATGCATTCACCAACCGGCCCGTTGCCAATGCACCACAGGCAGCAAATCATGTTACAATAGGAGAACCACACACTGAAGGCTTCTAAATCAGTGATAACACAAGGTGTCCTAAATGACTCAGATGCAGTTTTGAAATTGTTTTGAAATATATATATATGCAGGGTTAGTGGTAAGATCCTGGTGCAAACATGGCTGAGTACTGGCACCCTCTCAAATTGAGTCTATATTGATGTAATCCACAAAATAAAGTAGTGATTATGTTGCTAAAAACATCTTCCTGTTTCAAAGAATGAGGCTGGATCGAAAGTCCTATAAGGTCCTTCCAGTCCAACATTTCCAACATTCGATAGGTTTTAATAAAAAATACTTTGGGTTAGGAGACTACCATTTATAAACTTTACATCCGTTATCTTTCACAAAACTCATAAACAGATGCATGAGGAACCAAATATGAAACTGTGTAAACATAGCCTACTAAAAGAGGTTAGCAAAATAATCTGCATAACTCATTGCACTTGCCATATGACAGAAAGGTTACCTGCTGAGGAGACCAATCTGCCAATCTATCATGCTATAGAATGGTATTCTAAGAATATGGAAAACTACAGAAAAACACAGTTCTCCATTATTTGGTAACACACTTAAAATTAAGAATTCAGGAAACAATTTTTCTTCAAGAAGGTGCTCGGAACTAGCTTGTGGCAATATAACAGCTGTAGTCCCTGATGTCTTCTTGAATCACAAATCAATAAATTATTGACTTTCAGCTAAATAAGCACAAAATACACATTTAAGTTGTCGTTCAGAATGCAGCAAATGTTTGAACGAATCTACTGTAGCAGCATTCAGAGTCGGCGTACAGTAACTGAGTAACAAGAGTCCCTGCTCTCCCACCACTAAGTATGTGGCAGGCCAGCTAAGGTACAGGGTGACCTGAGCAGGTGGGTAGGCAAATATAAGTGACTACACAGAATGTTGTACATGGCTTCACACAGTGATAATGGAGATGTGTGAAGTGTATGCCGGCCTGGCCAGATCTCTGAGAGAGAACAGGCAGAGCAGAAGCCCCTGGCTGCAGAGCTATACAGGCTCTCTGGGGCATATTACCAAGGGCCTTATCGCCGCTTTAGTGGGAATTTTTCCTGCTAAAGCGGCGATAATTTTATCTCCCTATTACCTAGCTGTCGCTAACACCAGTTAGCGACAGCTAGTAGGAGATAGCGATCATCTTGGGGCCAGCTTTGCATGTCAATGATATTTATCGCTAATGACATGCAAAGTGGGCGTGCCAAGATGTTAGCAACTGGAAACAGTCGCTAACATCGCTATCTCCTATTACCTACTTTTGGAAATATTCGCGCTAAGCTCGAATATCTCCAAAAGCTAACGCCTGCCCAGAGCAGTTCTTAGCCATGTTATCCAATGGTAGGTGGATAACATGGCTAAGAGCATTAGCTCGATAATGCATGAATATCGCTGACTTTTCAGCGATATTCATGCAGTTCGGCCGATTTTTATCGCTTTTGAGATAAACCTTGATAATAGCAAGGTTCATCCGCGATAAAAATCGGCGGAGCTCGGCGATAATTATATTGCTGCTAAGCCAACATAGCTATAATCATCGCTAGTTGTTGGTAATATGCCCCTCTGTCCTCAAGCTGATTGCCAGTGGTGACAAACAATCCTACAGAAGGTGGAATTTTTCACTTCCAATTATGTTCCTGCCCACCTCAAGGAGCTCCCTCCCATGTGTGGTGTGTTCTGGATTTGTCTGATATTAGGGGCCTGATTGACATTGGAAACCACGTTTACTTTCCTTTTTCAAAGTTCCCCGTGTTGCCACCCTTTGATCCAGGCCATCTGGCTCCTCAGAGGCTGTCCTTCTATATTCATTGGCTGATCTGATGAACACCTACTAACCTTTTGCATGCAGAGTCGAGGTGCAGAGATGTTTTGGTACCATTTGCACTCCATTCATATGCACAGATGAAAGGGTGGTTACAAATCAATGGGCACCTGGAAGAGTGATGGTTCCATGAGTCCAAGCGGGAAGCAAATCAGCTGCAGGTACAAGTGCAAGTGGGTTGATCTGTTTGGCTGGGCTGGGAACAGACTTCCCACAGTAAGTACTCCCATGGTATGTCAAGGGGCCACCCATCAGTTGCACACAAGTCCTATATTTATTTGGGTATGATAATTTAATATCATACTACACGACAAGCTTCTTAGAACACCGGAAAAATAAGTCAGCCATTCCTATAGATTACAGTGCATGTTAGCAAATAAAATATAGAGTCCCCACAGCACTGTAGAACGAGTAATGGGATGTCTTATAGGCAATCATATAAAATCATGATAAGAGGAAGAGGGGGAAAGCCACAATGCTACAATGTTCAAAACATGAAAATGGAATATGCACTTAGGCACAATACAGGTTGTGATGGAAAACAAGCACAGAACAAAAAAAAAGTGGGACTTTAGAACCTAACACATGTGTTAGGGAATATTGAGGAAAAATAGCCATACTATCATCATCAGAATATCTCAGGCCAAAATATTGAACAAGTGCACAGAGAGAGGTAAAGATTTACTATTCTTAACTCCACTTCTA
Source organism: Lissotriton vulgaris (assembly GCF_964263255.1). Lineage (NCBI taxonomy): Eukaryota > Metazoa > Chordata > Amphibia > Caudata > Salamandridae > Lissotriton > Lissotriton vulgaris. The sequence goes on along the minus strand of NC_141685.1, from coordinate 359,895,339 downwards.
TGTACCTTGCTGATATGTGAGATAAAGCACCTGCTGCCATGCATTATAAGCATATTGTGAGTCATTGAAGAGTTCCATACCATATAGAGGAACGAGGATGCAAGGGGTACTTTATTTCTTATAATACATGATCACAACATCATGCTTCCGAAAAACCTCTTAAATCTCTGGTGTGTATCTCTTTCATATGAAACATAGAGCATGTTTGCAAACATGGAGAATATAAATAGAATCTCTAGTGGAAAATTAAACACATAAAAAACTGTTGGATATTTGTTGCAAAAAGATATTAGAATCAGTTTATTACAAGTCAGCTTTTTTTTTTTAAAAAGAGCAGTTGCTTGGAATATGTTGAAACATGCTGAATGATTCTATCTTCTCTTTACTTATCTTAGGGGTGAAACACATGAACATGCTGTCATAAATATCTCCTTTCTGCTTACAACTGTACAGCTAAAAAAAGAGCAGAAAAAAGAAAAGCCACATTTTGTTTTCACTCTTTTAAACATCTGCTTTAAATATGCTCCATGATCAGACCTGCCTTTTTGCTTGGCTGTAGGTAGCAGGCGTTGTGACATCAGAACTCAGCTGTAAAAGGTTATTACAGTTGAGTGGCTACATAATTTCTGTATAATACATGGTCTTCTGTAAATCCTGTATACAAGGCAATCGCTAATTTCTTTAGAATCAGCGACTTGTGAAACACTCAGTCCATGATTATAAAGAAAAGATGCCAGAACTCGACTATTATATGTTATTGCAGTTGAGTTCTGATGTCACAATACCTGCTGCCAGCAGCCGAGGTGAAAGGCAGGTCAGGTCATAGACAGTAATTGAAGCAGCTGTTTGTATGCAATGAAAACTGACATTGCTTTTATTTCTACTGCTGTATTTTTCTAGCTTACAATGACAAGTAGAGAGAAAATGTTAATTTTGTTGCACTCCTTAGAAAAGCTGGAATCTATCTGCATTTTTCTAGAAGTTCTGAGCTGCTGCAGCTTCTTTTATTTTTTAAATGACTTGTATTGAACTGTTTATAATATCTTTCCAAGAAATACCTAACAGGGTTTTGTTTTGTTTAATTTTGCACTAGAGGTCTTATTTTTATTCTTCATGTTTTCAAGCATTCTCACCCTTTCATATCAAAGAGATACATACCAAAGTTTTAATTGGTTTGTGGGAAAGGTGATGGTTTGACCTTGTATCATATGGGATAAATCACTGCCTGGCATGTTTGATAAGGACATGCAAGTCACCTCAGAGTTCCATAACCGTAGTAAGGAACTTGGCCTGCAGCTTCATTCCTCTAGATTGAGCTCTTTGATTACTTTCAATATCCTTATAATGTGTGGCAATGAGAACTCTTTTCCCTTATATAATAGGCAACTGGGTGCGTCACAACTCACCTACTACATAAAGGATAAAGTATCCCCAGTCGTTCATTATATGGATATTGCAAGTCATCGAGGAGTTCCGTGTACACATAAGTCAAAGTTCAGAAAACAGTTTATTTAGTTACACATACCATCATTAAGCAGATAATGGAGAGACCGAGATGCCAGTCAGAAGCTGCTCCTTAAGACTCAATGATAACAACTTAACCCTTTCGATGCTGATGACGAGCTCAGCTCGTCATCACCCACGGGTGTCGTGTGCTGATGACGAGCTGAGCTCGTCATGAATATATGGCATCCTGAATTTTTCAGCACAGGACGGGAAAACTGCCAGCAGCCATGTGGTTAAAAAAACAGCCGCCAAGATGGAAAACTGTGTTGTGCCACTTAGCCATCAGGGGTTACCTCCTGATATTGTTTACACGTTCAGCAATCCACGCTGAGGCTGAATGGCATTATTGTTTTATACAATAGCTGCCCGCCACTGACCACATCAATTCATTATCACAACAGCCACGAAGCACGGCAGCGTACACTTTTTAAGGGTTCTTGTTTTTAATGTAACATTTTAATGGCATCCATCAAATGGTCTTATCAGTTTTTTTGTATATTTGTACTTAAGCACCACATAGCACTTTTAACATGTGTATTAATGCTTTTATGACAGTACTATAATGATTTTTATATTGGCAGCATACAACTGTACAATGGTTTTTATTAACTGAGCATAATAAAATAAACTTAAACTTAAATTAGTTCCACATTCAAACAGCCAACATCCCCCATTTTGCTCTTAGATTTTGAAAAGATTCAGTAAATAAGCTTAATACAAGCTTCCTGTGGTTGCCAACACTTTTCATCAAAGGGCCTTGGTATTTCAGATGAGGCACTCAACATTTCTACGTCCCAATGTGTGGCTCATCTTTACTTGTAACCTCCTTATGCCTATTGCCCATGACACTGTCTGTTTGTTGGTAAGTCAGATATAAAAATTATGTTCCTAGTGCAATTGAAGGTGCCATCTTATGTCTATAGAGTCAATCCAATGAGGAGTGATATTCTTTGTGAAGAGGGATATGTCTTGGATGGCACACTGCTGGGCAAATATTTTAGTGCACCTTGCACTTTCCAACACTAGACTTTCCTACACCAGACTATCATCTTGGTGCAATCCTTTCTCTTGGCAAAGATGCTGTGAGCTTACAAGATGGTTCTCACCAGCATCCTTTTCCTAGGGGATTCAAATGAACACTTATAAAAAATTGGATTGTTGATCGGCTGGGGTGTGAGCCCTTGTCAAGCAGCAACCACAATCCTTGTCAGGGTGAGGCACAAGCAAATCCCAAAGTAACCTGCACCCTAAACCATTGTAGCTTGGCACGGAGCAGTCAGGCTTAACTTAAAGGCAATGTGTAAAGTATTTGTGCAATATTTCAAACAGTAACACAGTGCAAACACCACATAAAAAGGATCCCACACCAAGTTAGAAAAACATAGGAGATTTTAATAAATAACATAAGACCAAAATAACAATACTCCAATCAGTAGAACCAGAGATATTCAATTTGAAAGATTTTTGTAAAAATAGCAATGAAAAGCATAAAGCACCCACAGTGGCTATCTAGTTGTACCGTACCAGGCCCCAGTCCCAAGTTCAGGTCGACTGCGATAGAGCACTGGCCGGCTACAGGGACCCAGTTAGGTCGGCTGAACAAAGTACCTTAATTTCTGGTTTGTGGAGATTTCCATGGATCCGCGTTGCATATGTGTCACTCACAAGAAGAGATGCATTGGTTCCGAGATGCGGTAAGGCTGCGATGCGAGGGCCTGTGTCATCATTGGGAATTTTTTTGATGGGTCTTGTGATGAGGAACCCATGATTAGGATAGGGGTGCACCTTTGTTGTGGTGCGTCGGTCCCAAAGAGCTGAGAGGCTGCGATTCAGAGTCCAGTGTCATCATCGAGACTGCCATCAATGAGTGATGTGCGGGCCTGTGCCCAGGATGAGTTGCACAGTTGAGACAATGCAGCAGCTCCAAAGAGTTGTAATGCAATGCAGGACTTTGCGATGGGTCAAATCCATGCAGCAGTGGTGGTGTGCCAGTTTTGCTCGGGTTTGCGCAGTGCAGGAGAGGAGATGCGTTGGTTACTTTGGATCCACAGAGGCTGGCAGAGCACCTTAAGCCTACTTCACAAAGATCAGATGTAGACTCAAGGTTGTTGGAACTGGAAACCTGCCATGTCCCTGAGGCTTCAGATCAGGAGGCCAGCCAACTAGCCCTTTGAGTCACTCTTTATTCTAGGTTCAAGAGATGCAGGTCCAATCCTTCTCACCCAGGCAAGAGGGCAGTAGGCAGCAGGACAGCACAGCAGGACAGCAGTTCCTTCAGAGCAGCAGTGCATCAGAGTGTCAGTTCTTGTAGCAGCACAGACGTCCTACTTCCTTGCAGAGCATCCACTGGTCCAGAACTGTACTGAAGTAGTGATGTCTGAGGCCTAGTATATATACGCACAGTGGTGCCTTTGAAGTGAGGAGAAGCTTCTAGAGGCAGGTCTTTGAAGTGCAAAGATTCCCCACCTTCCTGGCTTCAGATTACCTACAGGGGGTACAGCCCTTTGTATGGAGACAGGACCAAGGCTATTCAAGTGTAAACGGGCCTGGACCCAGCTCCACCCACCCATCCGGCAAGGAATGGCCCATCCAGCAACACCTAAGCTTCCCATGTGTGTTGCTGGCTAAGAGGAATATACAAAGCCCAACTGTAATCTACACCCAATCATTTGACTCAGAGACAGGCTTCAGGTACCAAATGGCTAAGACAAAAAATATGCATTTTTCCTAAAGGTGGAATTTTCAGAATTTCAATTTAAGTTTTAAACTTTGATTCCAGAGACACCAAACATAAAGGTTACCTGTTCCCTTTCAGTAATAACACTTATAATGAAATGTAATAAGATTATTCCAATGTTATACTATGGGCGAGGTAGGCCTTGCATCAATGATTGTTTCGCTACCAGGATATGTAAAACTTAAAAGTGTCCTACTTTTGAATTACAGTGCACCCTGCCCTCTAGGCTTTCCTGGGCCGATCCTTGGGATGACTTATATGTATTAACACCATCACTGCTAGTGATATTTTCCTCCTGTGCTGGAATTGTCAAAAGTCCATTGATCATGACGAGCTGGGCTCGTCATCAGCCTGGTAGGAGGCTACTTCATGACGAGCCCAGCTCGTCATGAGCCTGGAAGGGGTTAATAAAGGAAGGTTTGGGTCTGGCAAAAGGTTTTTGTTTGCCAAGTTGAAATGGCAGTTTAGAACTGCATGCACACAGTCTGCAATGGCAGGCCTGAGACATATTTTGAGTGCTACTTAAGTGGGTGGCACAATCAGTGCACTCATTTCCAGGCTCTGGGCAGGGGTAGTGCCACTTTACTAGGGACCTACAGGTAAATTAAAGATGCCAATTGGGTAAAAGGCAATGTTGCCATGCTTTGGGACAGAGCATAAGCACTTTAGCACTGGTTAACAGTGGTAAAGTGTGCAGAGTCCTAAAGGCCGGCAAAAACAAAGATTGTTTTGTTTAAATCAGTGATTCCTAGTGGATTGCAAACCAACCTATTTGGTGAATATTAAAAAGGTAAGTTAGAGTTTACGACCCATTTGAAATGACTGCCATCACAGGGATGGTGGTCTGCCTAGGTCAGCAGACCATCATGTCTGTGAACGCTTTTAAATTAAGCAATCTTTTTGTATGCAGCCTGTTTTCCCCAAAGGAAAAGAGGATGCATTCCAAAAAATAAAATTAATTCAATAACTTCCATTTTTTGACATCCTAAAGGGGGAAGGTTGCTTTGATGAACCCTTACTATTAAGGAACACATTATTGCCTCCTTTGAGTTGCTGGTAAAATATTAATGTTTCACAGCTGCATTTTTGTCTCAAAACATTAATACATACCACTCAGACTGTATGCAACCTCAAAAACGGTTTGCACATCCAGCCTCTTGTCTCTAAACCGATGTTTATGCCAACCTGGCAAAGATGTAGCTTCCCCCACCCTCTGCATTTGCTTTACCCCCCCTGCCCTCTCTTTCAGTCCCACTTCTGCAGCTATTCATGGAAAGGTGTTCTCTGGACATTTTCCAGTGAGTGTTGCCAGTGTATATTTGATGCTTTTCTTTTAGGTTTGTGCTCGCTAGCCTAGAGAGTGTAGAGGTTTGCTACTGTGGGGTTTTATTGGCCCTTGTTGTGCAGGACAATTTGCAGGACACCATTGAAATTGCACTACATTTTTAGGGGCATAGTCACAAGGAGCTATCGTCGAATTAACAGCACTTTATCGCATCCAAAGTTGTGATAAATTGACCTCCCCATTCACAAGCTGATGCTAACAGCCCACAGCACCAGTTTACCTGCGATAGCAGTCGCAAAAAACATCACCACAGAGGACCCCCACAACTATCGCTAATGTGATGCAGAGTAGGCGTTCCAGTGCAAAAATCAGTGACAAAAAGACACCTCAACATTCACAACAACCAGCCAGTTCGGCAATAAGAACACAGAACACGCAATAAGGTGTGTTAGTAGCAGGAAATTAACAGCTGCTCTGACCTGGTAAACTCAGACCACAGCCTGCACCACAAAAGGGAGCACAGCCCACAGCCACACCTGAAGGGGAACAGATGCCATGGAGCATCTGAACATGCAGCACAGAAACCCAAGAGGGCCACAACACCCACTGACACCACATCCAGGCGCGCAACACCCCCCCTGGGCCCACCCCCAACCCTAGGCAAAGAAACTGCACACTAACACCACGAATCCTAAAACAAATATTTTACCTGATGTCGCACAAGCAGGAAAATCAACATACATGCAAGGCCAGAAAATGGAGAATCAGTCATAGAGCAATGCAACCCCCAACACAAAACACCATACAAACAAAAGCCAAAACAACCATTCGGATGAGTCCTAGCGGGTCCTCACTGGACAATCCGTAGGACACAGCCTGGAAGACTAAATCCAGGAGAAGAAGGTGTGCCATGCGCCCAACAAAGGAAAGAGAGGGAGAGAGTGAGGGAGAGAGATGGAGTGAGATTGCACAAGCAGCGCAAGGCCTTGCTGGGCACCTGGCTCCACATGCCAACAACTGTGTGTATCGCCATCCATACCCCAAGAGCCCAAGTGTCCCAATCTCAGCGCCAAAGCCACATCACAGTCCAAAAACGCAAGTAGCAGTCAGACAAACAACAGGAATGAAAGCTCCATTGTCCCAATGCAGAAGGCGGGAGAACCCCTGCACCTCTGACCTTGGTCTAGAACGCACCTGGAACACCCTGAGAGAGATGCCATTGCAGATGTGGACTACTCCCACACCGCACATTGCGCAAATGAACTATCCGACTAATCCATACCCCACACACAGACCCCCCTGCCTGAGGGAACCCTGTATGGGATGCCCTTGACACGCACGGAAACAGCAACCCATTCAGCCCAACGTTGCACACACATTCGAATCATTGCCCAGAGCTGTGGCATATCCTCCACACATCTGCCTCAGTTCAGAAGAGTGCCGGTTCCACGAGACGCACCAAGGCAATGGCAGGCCATAGCGGGCACATGCACAACCCCGTCACGTGGAACACTACCATGCACATATGCTGCATTTACTGGGCACAGTGCCACTGGCAGTGCTGGGGATCAATTACCGGCTCAGCTCCTGCATTGCCTAAGTCACCTGCGTCCAGCCCTGGTTCCACTGCCGAACATGCACATTTGAGTGTCCCATGGAAGTCTGCCTATCCAACTCAACCGTAGATGAATTGGACTATGACTTGTTTCTGCGCCCCCTGTTGAATCTCAAACAGTAGTGTACCCAAGACAGCCATGCATGTAATTCCTTGACATACTGTGTAAATAATGGCAGTTGTGCATGGGAGATTGCACAATTCCTCGTGTGCAGTGACCACATCGAGGCGCTCCCCTATTGGGCTGTGTTTGCGGCGAATGGCGAAACAGCATGGGCTGAGCAAACCTGTCCTGACCTGTTGATGGATTGGCTCACCCTGGTGTTCCTTGAATATGACAACAACATACTATTAGAATACATGGCATATGAAGCTGTGCTCGCATTCATGGACTGCAGCCACATCTGATTGTTACACACAGCACAGGTCACAACAACTTGAAGCATCGTGGTGATTGATCACATAGCCCACCACAACAGTGGACATGTCTGCCATCCACGCACATGACTCTAGAAGCATGTGCGTGGAACAATACATGTGTACACATACCTGTTCAAGATGAGGCAGGTCCATGGTTGGAGCAACACAGCGCTGTTTTGCAACGTTGTCAAATGGACACACTACTGGGGGAGAGCACACACATGACAAACCCACCACGTGAACATGTCGGACCCTTTCACCCAAGCACTGTCAGAAGAGCAGACAATCGGTGCACTCCGGTAGCAAAGCACTATGCAGATACCACGGGCAGTGAGTCGTGCCCCCTCACACGAGGTAATGGGCAGACGCCAAACAACACATGACTCATCCGGTAAGGCAAGGTGGGTTGTGGCGTTGCCATTCGTGATGATTGCTTACCATTTTCGCAAAAACATTGTCTGAACCTCGACATGTACCCATGCTGCGTGTAAGTGTCCTAAGCATGACCCTGCCTGTTGTGTCCGTTGCCTCGTCCGTACTGACAAGCACATGCCAATAAAGTTTATGCCACCCCACTGGTGTCTAACTGTGAGGTGTGTTCATTAGATTGTCCACTCGTGTGCAACAGTGAGCATCGTCCCTACACAGATAGGAACTGACTGACGCATGTGCAATGGGGTTGTGTCCCTTTAGCATGCTCAAGCTCGGTGAGCTAAACATTGTTTTGGGATAGGTGCTGGCCGACATGTGCCCTTACGTGACTTCAGCAATGTGTGAGTATGGTGGGGAAACACCCGTTACAACGCAACTTTTACAACGCACTACCATTACATCGCAACTTTTACAATGCAGGATCCATTACAATGCATGCCTTTACAACGCATGTCATTACATAGCAGATACTATTACAACGCATGCCATTACAACGTAAGTATAGGTAAGTATATAATTTTATTTTATATTTTATTTAACATTATTTAATTAATGTAATTAATATTAAAAATAAATAAAAATATTAATTTATGTATTTTTATAAAATAAATTAAACATTAATTTAAGTAATTTAAAAAAAATAAGTATGAGTATAGGAGTATATGTTTTGGGGTACTGAGGTATATGTTTTGGGTTTTTGGGTATTTTTAGGGTTCAGGGCTAGGTTTGGGTTATGGGGTACAGGGGTATTTTTAGGTTTTAGGGCTGGGTTTGGTTTTTGGGGTACAGGGGTATTTTTAGGTTTTAGGGCTGGGTTTGTTTTTTGGGGTACAGGGGTATTTTTAGGTTTTAGGGCTGGGTTTGGTTTTTGGGGTACAGGGGTATTTTTAGTTTTTAGGGCTGGGTTTGGTTTTTGGGGTACAGGGGTATTTTTAGGTTTTAGGGCTGGGTTTGGTTTTTGGGGTACAGGGGTATTTTTAGGGTTCAGGGCTGGGTTTGGTTTTTGGGGTACAGGGGTATTTTTAGGGTTCACTTTTTTAAAAAACACGACTTTAAATAAATTAAATTAATTAAATTAATTAAATTAAATTAAATTAAATTAATTACAATATTTACCATTAAAAAATTAATCAAATTACATTACTTAAATTACATTAAATTAATTACATTTTTTAAATTAATTAAATTAATAAAATTAAATTATATTATTTACATTTTATAAATTAATTAAATTACATTAATTAAATTCAATTAAATTATATTAATTATTATTTAAAAAATATTTAGATTATATTTATTGTAATAAATTAAATTATATTATTTACTATTTATAAATTAATTAAATTACATTAATTAAATTCAATTAAATAAATTAAATTAATTACAATTTTAATATTAATTAAATTACAATAGTTAAATTAAATTAAATTAATTACTTTTTTAAAATGATTAAAATTAAATTAATTAAATTAAATTAAATTAATTAAATTAACTTAACTACATTTTTTTTGAAAAGATATACTTACCTATACTTACGTTGTAATGGCATGCGTTGTAATAGTATCTGCTATGTAATGACATGCGTTGTAATGGCATGCATTGTAATGGATCCTGCGTTGTAAAAATTGCGATGTAACGGTATGCGTTGTAAAACAACGCGTTGTAACGTCATACATCCGTATGGTGTCCAACCTGACCACGTGGAGCAATTTCATATATCATTACAGAATGTGTCCACACAGATGTGGGTAAGTATGCATGTATCGTGAAGTTCTGTTGACACATGTGATGTAGGACACCACTACTGGCCTGCTACCGATTTGGACACACCTACACACAGCCCTATTCAACACATGGACGTGTGCCTACTTGGGGGTCATGAGATTGTTGTTTATGTGCAATGGGGACACAGCTAGAACTCACCTTCCCAGTCATCCAATTTGCCATGTGTCTCAGGAATACACATGCGCATAGATGTCAGTTACCAGCGTGTACCTTCAGGTGCAATCTTTGTCCTTACATCCAGCCATACTTCCATATGTGATTGAACATCGTAATGACACATCTGTGTGATTTAGAATGTTTCACTCGCATTCAGGTGATTGACGGGGCTGGAGCTGTACATGGCCATCCAAGCCCACATCACATGGAAGCCCAGTGGTGGGCCAACCATAGTCCTTTGGTGATTGAGAAGTGATTAGGAAGTGGGAGAGTGCAGTCCAGAGCTAGATTGCTGTGTGAGGCCAGCAGTGATGAAATGGGAGTCCGTGTCGGGGTCTGGGTGAATGTCACAAGTGTTCCAGGGGTCAGTAGGGGGTGTTTCCCAGGGCATGATACATAGGTCATAACCCGGCAGGGACAGGGCATATGGCAGAGATAGAAGCTACTGTCTCCTTCCTCACACAGTAATTCCCATCACCTTCTTACTCCCCTGAGACAGGTTCTGTGTCTGGTGTGTTTGGTGTATGTGGCGGGTGATGGCTGCATCACTGTTTGCCACTGACACAACAGACTGCAAAGGTGATGGGGCCGCATCACTGTGTGCCACGGACACATCATGGGTCGGAGCTGTGTGTGTCGATGTTCCCGCTTCAGTCATCTGGGTGCGGCTCAGTGGCAGCAATGGCAAGGTGAAGTACCGCAGTGCATTGAAGTTCCCAGATACTACTCGTTGGTGTCCAGTCGTGGCATACATACTACCAGCCTGTATCTGCTCCATGGTCTCCATTGACCTATGCATCTGTGCCAACTCTGTGCTGTCATCGCTGATGCCTGTCTGACCAGACAGTTCTTGCATTCGATTCATGTCCCCAGCGAGGTCAGCCAAGGTCTGTGGCAGAGCATGGTGAGTACATGGGGTGTCCGATAGGGACTGTACATGGTCCCTAATGGGACTCAGACACCCACGTATGGCATTGAGTTTGGCTGCCACGAGGTCAAAACCCACCCGCAGCTGTTCAGCCAACTCCACTTGGCAACTCCACATACTTTATAGGAACTCCATGTATTGCTCGGTGGTGCTGGGAGACAGCAGCGGTGGTTTGTGTTTCCTGCTGTGTAGTTTGCGCAGGTGGTGGGCTCACCTCATGGCAGCTAGCCTGCCCTGCTCCTGGGAATGGTGTGCGGAGGCTTTCCGTTATCCGTTGGAGGGTGTCTTGACATATGTGCAGGTTGTCCTCTTCATCATCAATGATGTGAAGTGTGGTGTGCCCTGCAGGAGGTGTTGTTTGTCCCTCTGCAATGTGAAAGGGGAGATGCAGGCCAACAGAGTTACACATGTATGTTGAAAATGTGCAGATGTTTACATTCAGACTGTATCCCAATGTACATTGTCAATGTTTTGGTGGAGCTGGCTATTTGATGGCAGTCAGTGTGTGTTACGACTACATGACGCTGTGTGGTAGTACCCGTGAACTATCATCACACAGTGTCAGGCAATGCCAGATGTGAGTGGACAGTTACTCTGCAAGTGCGGGAACTATTGTGAGCCGTGGCCTATGGTGTTGGTGTTGCACTTTGTTCCACATTGCCGATGTTCTGGGATTGCTATGTGCGTGTGCTGCATTGTGGGTGAGTTGCCCTGCAGCTCTGAGTTCGTGTAGCCTTCTCCCTTTGAGGCAGAATGCCTTTGAATTGTGTGCTTTTCGGGGCCTGATTTGTTTTTGACTTATGTCATATGTGCTTTCGGACAGATTTTTTGGCCTTGTGCATTGTTCTTCTGCTGCGTGTATCGTACGGCATGGATTGTGGGTGGACATGTCAGAGTGTGACCTGTTCCTTTACGGATGTGATCCGCACTGGGCTACCTCCATGTCGATTCATAGGCCATCTCATGTTTTTGGGCTGCTGCCATGCTATCGGGCATGCAGTGTTACTTGCATAGACAGTTTGGGTCACAGAGACGCTGCTTTGCTGGATTCAACACATGTGCATGGGTCGGTTGGTACATTGATGATATGGAGGGGGCCCCTTTGTTCACATTGTGGATGGGGGCCTACTTGGCCTTTCTATGAGTGCTGCAGTGTACCAAGGCTATCAGTGACATGTACCACGATCATTGTGGGTGCGCAGTGTGCTACACATAATTGTGCATGTGTGCCATTGTGCCCATCTCCCCCCGTCCCTGGTCGTTACTCACCCTGTTGCTGTTGGGTCCAGTCGTATCGTGCTGTGCCCAGGCCACCAATTCCTGCCACCATCTCCACACTGCTGACTGTGGCCACCATTTCCTCCATCTGATCAATCTCCTCCTGTGTCGCAGGACTCACACCTCCAGTCACCCGTGCTGCCTTCCTGTTGACAGTGAGCTTCTCCTTGGTTTGGCTGTGCTACAGTTAATGCCTGCGCACCTTGACCTCCTTCAGTACCTCCTAGACACTCAGACTGCATTGACGTTGGTGACGATGGCCTGACATATTTCTGTTTGGGTGCCAGTGGAGGTTCCGAACAGTTGTTGATGGTGTTCTATTACCTCCATGACGATGATCCGGTCTTCCTGCGGACTGGAACCCATCTTCCTCTTCCTCTTGTCCTTGCCCTTCCATGAACACGGGGTTCCTGGCAGTACCTCCGTGGGGCTCGTGGGGTTCGGCTTGTCCTCTGCACTCGGTTCGGGTGCATCCATGTTGCAGCGCAGTTTAGATTGCTTTTTTTCCCTTTTTTTTCTTTTATAGTGCTATTTTCTGCCAGACGCATAGGATTTGCAGGCCTGTGGCTGGTTTTCTCTGATTTTTGTACGGCGATTGGCTCATCGCATGTTTTTTTGCATTCATGTTTCGCATTTTTGCGACCTGGTGTTGATTTTCACGCGGACATTTGATGCATTATCTGGTGACTATCGCGAGCTGCTGCCTTGTTGTGAATTCCACGTTGACACAGGGTTATTTTCCAGCGATAGGCTGCAAAGTTGAAAGTTGCGTTACACTACTCTTGCGGTAGTTGTCACACGTTCTTGTGAATATACCCCTTAGAGTTTTGAACCATCTTTGAGTTTTTTAAAACTGCATACCTTAACACACAGTAATCTATATATACGCTAAATTCTTTTAATTTGTGGGCATCCTACTTGGTGTGACTTCATTTTTGCATACTTGTCCCAGGCTTAATTTGTGGCAAGGACTCAGGCACAAAATATTTCTTGTGAGCCAACTGCCAGTCATGCAAAAGAGCAAGCATTGCCAAATACCAGGTCTGTTTAGCCTACATACCTTCTCATGACTCATTCTTCCACCATCCTACACTTTCTGACTCCTTCTCTCACTAGTGTATGCTCCTTTTCATCTTTTTTTTCTCAGTTTGTCACTATTTTCCTATCTTTCACATCCAAAGTCAATCTGATGTTGAAAAAAAAGTGCCAATCACCAAAAATGAGTGCCAGTGCCTCCCACCTGCAACCAAGAGATTGGCAGTGGCCTGCTCAGAAACAAAAGGTTTTTCTGGAAGAGTCTGAAAACAGAGGTTGGCCATACTTATTTTACTGATATTTCCAGGGAAGTAACTTTTCCAAACATACTACCAAACCAGCTCCTGCCACCACTGAAATACCACCAATGCTGCTCTGCCACAGCGGAGGAGTAGTTGATGTAACAGTTTCCTCTATTGTGAAGGACATATGCATGCTCTTTAATGAAGGATGAAAGCAGAGGAGATACATGGAAAAGACTAATATGAGAGAAGAGAAATGAAGGCACATGCTATGCTGAGTTCATAACAAACGCAAGGACAAAAGAATGGTCACAATCAGAAAACGTTGAGAGAAAGAGATAATGGCTATCATTTATCACTATGACAATGTTATGGATTTTATTATTGCTTTCTAACAGACCCAGTTGATGTGATGTTGGCCTAAATATGTTTTATGATGGCATGTAGAGCAGCATCAAGTGAGTATGTGCTTGTGGCAACTATTTTTGTACACATACAGGTTTGTGTGGGAGTCATGAGTGCCCATCTAGCACTAGCCCAGGTGCACAGGAGGCACTGTGAGTGAGACATCCATCAAAACTCAAGAAATGTAGGAGAAGAGAGGACTACAGCTCCTAAACTACCAGCAACTGGGACTGTTATTAGAGTGCATTTGTAAAACTTCTATGGCAGTTCTCAGTCATGTCCCTGATCATTAGATACGTTTGCAAAGCAAACGTACAGGCAATACGCTAACTGGTGGCATTGTTTATGCAAAGGCTTTCGTAAACTGCCTAATTTGAAACCAGTGTAAACACAATTCTTCAACTAAATGGTTAATCAGGAAGCCTTGCAGAAAAACCTCGCACGATTACCTTTCAGGCAGAACTTGCACCAATTCAATATTTTGCCTATTGCTTGAAGTGCAGATTGCAACTGTCTTCTCTAAACAAAATGAGCCTGATTCACAAACCACATTTTGTAATACTTAAAGTAGTTGTACTGTACTGCTGCTTAGTTACTACAAACTGCCACTTACCGACCTTAGAGAACACATTTCCACTTCCATCTTTCAGATGTTTTCTATGGGGGAGCATCACTTTGGCTTAAAGAAGAGAGACACTAACTAGTAAATGGGAGGAGTTCATGAAGGATTAAAGATGAGTTTAAGAAAGGCTAAGGAGGGGTTTATGGAGACATATAAAAGAGTAACCCAATTGCCATTCACAAACTGCACTTCTAAAGGTACTGAAGCCAAAAAGTACTAAAAACAGCAGCAAATGCATTCCAGCTTAGACATGGTGTAAGTCCGGTGGCACACATTACCAACCACTGGTACTTCAATATCCTCCCTTAGAAAATATCAGAGGCATGGCCTCAAAATATAACTCCATAGGCAATAATGTTAAAATGAATGAATATAGTTAGATTTTTTAAAAAGACATAAACTTTTAGTTTGATGTTAATAAAATATATAAATAAAACAAGTATTATTTTATGGTAAAATATAGAAATGCCTTCTTTAATCTAAGAATAAACGTAACCTTAACTTAAAATAAATATTTAAAGTAATTGAAATTCTTTCCTCGAAATACGTTGGCAAGTCAAAAAAGACTATACCGGACTATTTATGCTAGCCGCCATGAATTAATAAAATCGTTGGTTTGCAACAGCAGCTGTGTGCCTCCGGACATGCTTACATGCTTGGGCGTTTGGTGAGTGATATCTATATATATATATATATATATCTCTCTCTCTCTCTCTCTCTCTCTCTCTCTCTCTCTCTCTCTCTCTCTCTCTCTCTCTCTCTATATATATATATATATATATATATATATATATATATATATATATATATATATATAGAGAGAGAGAGAGAGAGATATATATATATATATATATATATATATATATATATATATATATATATATATATATATATATATATATATATATAGATATATATAGATAGATATATAGATATATCCTACAGGCGATCGCCAGTAGGTAGTTATAGTTAGGACCTAGTTTCCATAGGAAATCCACAACATTCTATTTGGAATAACTTTGGCGCCAGTGGATGAATCTTCGCAAATTTCACCAAGAAAATGGCCTGCTCAGTTCCGCTCCTTCCCTGAAAGTTTGGGGGTGATTCGTCAAGCGGGGGCCGAGAAAAAAGGGGGTCTCAAAACGTGTTTTCCCCAAGCAATTTTCCATAGGGACCTTTAGGCAGGGCTACAGCCCGAACGGCAGAATGGAATTACACTAAATTTGGCAGAGAGGTAGAGTTCGGTTCGCAGATTGCGCTTTTTGTTAAATGGTGTACTTCCGTTCAGTAGTTTCTGAGAAAATTACAAGTAAAATCATAGCGATATCTAGAGACGGAGTGCAGCACGCGTACGGAAATCCGTTCAATTGCAAGCGCGAGCTGCATGCTGATTGGCTGTGAACTGTCTGTCAACACTCGAAACCAGGAAGTGTTGGCTGCCATCTTGTGCCTCAGTAGAACCGAGTCACTAAAAAACACAGTAAAACAAAGTTGGGAAATAAGGGAAGGGGGCAGGCTAGAAACATTCTGAACCTCTAGGCTTGCTCAGTGGGTTGTACATTGATGTTTAGGCTCAATTTTTATTTATTTTTTTAATAAAAAATGACGGGGTACTCGTACACGGTGGAAAAGGTGAAAAAAACTAGAAGTCCATTTTATTCATTTGGTCCTGGGGGGGCAAATTACGGGGCAATTTTTTTGCATAATGGGGGCTTGTAAGGTGCCCCGAGTACTGGGGAACGGCACTCTTCTGATTTTATTTTGAAGTATGCGGGGGTGTTACGGTCCTACTCCCCACAGTCTCGGGGAGCGGCACCCCTCGGTCTTTTAAAAAAAAAAATGTTTTGAGCTCTCTCTCTCTCTCTCTCTCCCCGTACAAGTCGCGGGGAACGCCACCTTTCTAGGGCAGTAACATATAAAATGACCTTCCAGCTCCGGGTACCTGCATTGTCTGGGGTTTTTTATTAATGTTGGGAGGGTGGGCTTGATAATACGTCCATGTTAATTCCCATAGAAGCACATGTTCTGGTGTTAACATGGGCTTCTATGAGAAATAACAAGGCCGTATTATCAAGCTCATTATCGCCATTATCACAAGCACTGTACTGATAATAATGTTCAGTAGGGCACAGTGCTAACTTAAGCTCATTTCCAATCTATTTTCATATTGCTCACTCTGTCTTGATGATGATCTTGACTTAGAAAAGATCGAAACGTCTTCGACCCCCCCCCATGAAAATCCCTCATTGTACATACCGTTGTGGATTTCTTGTTGTCTTCTGTGATATTGCGTGTATCTTCACTTTTACTTAAGTCACGTTACGCACCTTTTTCACTCATGTGAGCACATGAGCAAACTTATGATAAACTGACTTGTAATCATACTGATTAAAAATAACCTTGTTGCCCTACTTACCATGCTTCCTATTTTATTTAGTTTCTAAAAAGTTCATTTTTCTCTTGTAACTCTGGAACTAAGTAGGCCACACCTGAAAGATTGTCTCTTATATATACATTGCAACCCCAGGTTTGTCTAACGGTGTACCCTTGTTTTCTTAAACTACCTACGCGCAGTGGCTACACTGCAAGGGTTCCACTCACTGAGTAGCTATATTAATTATAATTTTTTGAACTGTGGACATTGTCGCCAATGAAAATAAGAAAAAATTGAAGGTTGTCTTTTGTGTAAAATACTTAGAATGTCTACACCAGTGGTTCCCACATACACTGAGGAATATATTGCAAACAAACTCGCGGGACCCTCTCTATTCCAAGGTCTTGTATTAACAGGGCACACACTGATGTGGCCAGTGAGAAACTAGCAGAACTCGAAAGACTATAGAAAAATCATATACGTACAGAACTTCATGCACGCCTGCTAACTGACTATCTAAGAGCTGAAGTCATCCCTGTAGGTCTCTAAGTTCGTAACGTACCTGCCATCTTTATTCAAGACCCAAAATTTATGACTGGCTTTGCTCACATAGGGACTACCTGCTCGCCCCACTGGATGGTGCTAGGCATCGACACCGTGCTAGAGCACAGCAAAAAAGAATTGGAAGAAATACAGGAGCTAGAGCAGGCCATCCGTGAACTGGACAGTATTGGGGTCGCAAAGGTGGCCCTAGATAAAATAGATCGTACTATACTAGATTTCCAAAACTTTGAACACCATAAAAAATCTACGAAAGTTACAAAGGATATAAAAAACTATAATAAGGAAAGAACGTATCCATATCTTCAGGAAGATTTTTTTACTTTAGGCCAGCAAGAACAACAAAGATTCCCGACTGGCACATGGGGTCGCTTTAAAGACAGAGTGCCTGTTACATTCTCTGACTCCTCTGCAGAATCAGACGGATCTGACACTGCAGAAGGACCAAGTAATTCCAGCAATAACAACACCCCTTTTTTTTTAGGTAGGGGCCAATTGAGGAATACAGACCCCCCAAGAGAGAGAGGGAGAGGCAGAACCAGATACAACTTCCACCCAGGCGAACGCCAGACAAGGAACAGGTATTACCAATGGGGCTGCCAATACTAAACACTGAAGCCCTTCCTCAGACTAATATGAAATCAATGCCTATTTTCAATCTCCCCCGCCACCAGCTGAACTCAACAGACACAGATCTACTCAGCAGAGGTCTGTCATTTGTGGTAGCAGAAAAGCACAATTGGTTTAACATCCAGGCAGAGATATCACAATTTTTTAGAAAGGTGAGACTGCAGGCCTTTTTCCAGGGCCGTGACACCCCCAAAAAAACTGATACCATAGGACTTCGTCCATCGTCCTCTTTTAATCCATCCAGCAGCATCATGCCTCCAGAGGTTATTACTTTTGAGCATCTTGTACTGAGAGATCTGGCAAAACCTAAATTGGACTACAGATTCACTCCTTCCAATGTCAGTATAGAAGAGAGAAACAGCCTAACTAAACAGAATGAGGAAATTGTCATAAAACCCTATGACAAAGGCGGCGGTATCACCATTCAGGATATAACCTCTTTTGAAACAGAAATCCTACGTCAAGTGAACAATACCAGCCAAAAAGGTTAGGGAAGACATTCTCGGGATCACCCAATAGGGCCTGGAAAATGGATTCATTAGTAAAAAGTGAATTTCTGTTCTTGAACAATAAAGAGCCACGTACTCCGGTATTATATACTCTACCGAAGGTGCATAAAAATGGAGAGGAACCCTCAGGGAGGCCTATCCTGTCAGGCTGTGGCTCCATTTTGGAACCCCTAGGTAAATATGTGGATGTCTTCATAAAGGACCTTATTCGTGACACTATGACTTATGTTAAGGACACCACCCACCTTAATAACCTGATTAGATCCAAGCATTCAATCCAAATACAGAACCCCTTGTCACCCATGACATAAAGTCTCTGTATACAAACGTTCCCCAGCAAAAGGGTATAGACATAATTAAGAGACACCTGAATGACCGTCCAGCTCCACACCAAGTACCCACTGAATTTATAGTCAGTCTACTTGAGATTGCTCTCACTAGGAATTACTTCCTGTTTAAAGACACATACTATCGTCAGTGCAAAGACACATCAATGGGGGCAATTTTTGCTCCAAACTTTGCTACTCTGTTTGTGGATTACTTAGAATCCAACATCAATCTCCATGACACCATCCCACATCTTGAGAAAATCCATCTTTGGCGCAGGTACATCGACAATGTCCTCATGATTTGGGGTGGTGAGCAGATTGCACTAAAACAGTTCTGCGAATGGCTTAACTTTTGCCAGCCAGACTTAAAATCTACATTCAGTTATGAAGCCAACCTGGTTGACTACCTGGATGTTACTATCAAGTGCAAGGATGGCCAGTTATATACCACCTTATTTAGGAAGCCCACTGAATGAAACACTGTGCTAGAATACCACAGTGCACATCCCAGGGCACTGAGGGATGGCCTCCTTTATGGGCAGTTCCTAAGGATCAGGCGTAACTGCAAATTAAAGGAGGATTTTTTATATGAGGCAGATATCCTCTTTAAGAAACTGACATCAAGGGGTTACCCCACAAAACTGGTGAAACATGCCATGAATGAGCATGGTATGCCCACCACGAACACTTGCTCCAACCCGGTGATAAGAAAACACTAACTAGGATCACTTGTGTTACCACTTTCAATACGGTCAGCAATAAACTGACAAAGTTAGTGAAAAAACATTGGTCTGTATTGGACCCACTCGAACTGAATACAGGAATCCCTCTTTTTTCCTTTAAGAGAGGTCGCAACCTTAAAGATCATTTGGTTAGCGCATATACCCCAGTCATAAAAAACTATACTATTGAGGCTTGTTTCAACTTACCACCAGTCACTGGACATTATAAATGTAATCACTGCATGGTATGTAACTCCACAAAAAACACAAAGGTATTTGAATACGATAACTGTAAGCATGCACTTAAGTCATTCACCAATTGCAATTCCAAAAATGTAATTTACTGCATCATGCATCCATGCCAACTCTATTACATCAGCCAGAAGACACAACAGATCAAGACCGGGATCTCGAAACACAGAAGCCGGATCCGTTGTAAAGTACTCTTGGCGCCACTTGTGGAACATTTTGTGGCTTTGGGACATTCAGAAACAGATTTCACCTGGCAGGTGATAGACAGCCTGGTACCTAGCATAAGGGGAGGCAACCAGCAATCCATACTCAATCGTCTAGAATGCAAATGGATCTATACCTGCAAGACAAATTAGAAAGTAGTGAACACTCTCGATGAGTGGAACACTTGCCTCTGAAACCAGGTTGCCAAGACCCACTGTACCAATCTCTTCACCCTATGTCTAACTGGCTATATGAAATAATGTGATCTTTTATGCTAACTTAGTATGACTCTTTTTATGATTTGTGGCAAACATATTCAGTTCATGAGTGGTACACTAGCGTCTGAAACCAGGTCACCTAGACCCACTGTGCCAATCACTTTATCCCATGACTAACTTGTTACTTGTGATATTGTGATTATTTTTGCCAACTTAGCATGACTATTGCTATGGTTTATGGAAACTATAGTATAATATTGAGTTTTCCCCTACCCTGCATTCATTAGGCATTTTTTTAAGAACACAGTGGCCATGAAATTACAGACCAGACCGAGGGCCATTGAATCTTAGCGCTTTATGTATAAAAGTGTATAATTGCTTTATACAATTCATGCCCGCATTTTGCGCTTAAAGTAAGAGCTTCCAATTGCATGGCATGATGCACATAGACCCATTGTGCCCATACATACTCCCCTCTCTACGTTCACTAATGGGAACCCAAATAGGCAATACTGTATGCGTTTGCCATGCGTGAGGGTTTAACAGCCTTTCCACAGCCCAAAATACGCATGCACGCATGAAGATTCACTATTGTGACGAGCGCGCCGACACTTGAGCATGCGCACTAAAATACACCCCAAACGGGCCGCCTACTCACATGCAACTTGACGAAGCAGCAACAAGCAGCGCGACCGCCACGTGGGGGAGGAAGCTACTACCCGGCTAGGACCACAAAGATTCAGTAAGTGCCACGGCATGCCCACATATTACTGAATGGTACATCGAATCCTTAGCCCATTGGTTTAACCCCCTCCCTCTACTTCCAGATCCCGACCCCAGGCTGAATTTAGAAACTGGACTGATAACTATAGTTTGAAATTACTTTGAGCAACTGACACGATTAATCGGCCAGACGCCCTTGGCGGAGGGCGTCATAATGTGCCTAAATCAATGCCGCATTATGTAAGAGGGGACTCGAACTAATACATTATAATTGGCTTCAGGTCCCACTTCTAAAATACACTCCTATATATTTTTATATTTATATATTTGTATATCCTTTAATTGGAATACATTTTAGCACACAATACAACTAATCAGCCAGCTGCCTTAGTCGGAGGGCCTTACAATATGCATATAATCACTATGCCATTAAGCACGAGGGTACTGGAGATAATTCCTCTCAAATTGCTTTCAGGTCCATCCCTGGGCAACTCCAAAAAACCCGCTTAAATGTATATCTTCGTCCAAGCCAAAAACTAAGTAAGCATGGCACATTATTTCCCAACTTTATTAAGACGACTGCAATACCAGTCCCATGTCATACTAACTTGCTCACTTCTTTTGGAACCGATAGTTACATTTCTCACCTGGAACCAAGTAATTGATTAAGCAGTCCTAACACACTCAGACACTCAGACACTCAGACACTACCTTAACTAAATACGCTTAATATGCATACTCAGAATTGACTTCTGCTTCTACTCACCTTAGATTCTTCTATATCCAAGTGCTACACTGAAGAGACTAAGGGGCCCATTATGATGTCGGGCGGATTGGTCCCGCCAGGCTGGCGGTAGCCACTGCCAGCCTGGCGGGGTCAATCTGCTCAACATCCACACTTGTTTTCCCCCCTGCCATATTAGTATGGCGGGGGGGACCTCGGCGGACGGAAAGACCGTCCGCCGATTTTTCGCCCCGGTCGCCTTGCGGCTGGGGCGAAAATGGAATAATATGGCTGCGGTGATGCCACCACGGAAAGGCATGCGGTCTGCAGAGTGAAGGAGAGGGGGGGGTGCACACGTGGGGTACCTGTGGTACCCCCTTCATTTGCATAAACGAAGCGGCAGGCACCGCTTTGTTAATGCAAATGCCTCAATGCATTTTTCGCATTGTGGCGGGCGGTGCAGAGAGAACTGCCCGCCACAATGCTAAAAATGCAGGATGTGCCGCCACTGTTGCGGGCACATCCTAATACCCCCCACGGAACCCCCGCCCTGATGGCGGGCGGTCCCGAATTCCGACAGGATGGCAGGCGGAAAAGTCCGCCCGTCATCCTAATGAGCCCCTAAAGCCTACATAAAGTACTCAAGATACCCCTATCTCCAGCCACTCCCTTCTTCAGTAAGTATAGCTACCTGAAGGGCATCAGGGTACCAAGATTAGGAAACACATACACTAAATAATCAACCCCCACCCTCCTACGGTGGGATGTCCATTCCATATATGTGCTTTTAATTCTTGAACATGTACATTGTTGTTACTTTGGCACTGGGAGCACACAAGCACTGTACTGGTAATAATGTTCAGTTGGGCACAGTGCTGACTTAAGCTCATTTCCAATCCATTTTCAGATTGCTCACTCTGTCCTGATGATGATCTTGACTTAGAAAAGATCGAAACGTCGTCGACCCCCCCAATGAAAATCCCTCACTGTACATACCGTTGTGGATTTCTTGTTGTCTTCTGTGATATTGCGTGTATCTTCACTTTCACTAAGTCATGTTACGCACCTTTCTCACTCATGTGAGCAACTGAGCAAACTTATGATAAACTGACTTGTAATCGTACTGATTAAAAGTACACTTGTTGCCCTACTTACCATGCTCCCTATTTTATTTAGTTTCCAAAAAGTTTATTTTTTTCTTGTAACTCTGGACCTAAGTAGGCCACCCCTGAACCATTGTCTTTTATATATACATTGCAACCTGAGGCTTGTCTAAAGGGGTACCTTTGTTTTCTTAAACTACGGACTGTTCCCATGAGGCACAGGGTCAAGACTGATTTTAGCTGGGTCTGAACTGAGGTGGCGAAGTAAGCTAAAGAATGATGATGGATTCGATCCAGATCTGTGACTGGGGGGTGTGTTTCTGCAAAGTTTCAGTGCTCCGTCGATCAACTCGGGGGTGGTACACAAACATGAGGAATGGGTGGGAAGCAACAGCGGCAGGGGGAAATGATAGGGAGCATCAACCACTGTCAGTTGGAATGGGTGGAGTTGTTAACGCAAGAGAAGGGCATGGGACTAGAATGCAGAGACATGAGCTCTCAAAGAAGGCATGTCCAAAATTAAAAAAACAGTACCTTGAGTAGCCTGCGGCCAGTGAAAAGACATTGGCTACTTACCTGATATCGTACTTGGCCTAATCTTTGTGGCAGATGCAACACAGACGACTTGATGCAAAAGCCTCATAAGAAAGCAGGAAGGAGCTGGAGGTGCTGACCAATCAGAATCAAGGTAACAAATGTGATGTGGGAGCTAACCAATGGTAAGTGCCAGTAAGTAATGGGTGCACTCTAAAGCCTTTTAATGATTTGTTTTTCTACTACAAGAGATTTCGCAACCACAGCGGTGTGTAGGAAAAACTTAAAAACGGAGTAAAAGAAAGCTACAGCCAAGAGAAAGTAAACTACAGAAACAGGAAATATAGAAAACAATGGGAAATGCAGAGATAACAAACACCATCCAATTGGAGTTGAAAAACATAATTACACACAAGGGCATATTTTTAGTAGTGGGGAATAGAAATGACTTACAGGGTGCAGCAGAATCATCTGCTGTGGCCGCAAATATGGTGGTGGTGGTTGTTGTCATAGTCACACCAGTCGCAGTGCAGGTGGAGGTGGCAAATGGCCCAGGTGCCCTCTTAAGCTTAGGTGCTTAAGAAACAAAATAAAAACAATGATTGGTGGTACTGTGTACAAAATACATTTTGACAGGCACAGCTTTGCACTTTTTAAATGAGATACATCTTGTTTCATAATCCTAAACCTCCAAAAATAACATTTTGAACTATTCATGCATTCCAAAGAATGATCTCTGCTTTTCTGCCCCCTTTTAATGAGTGGAGTCGATCCCCCCTCTACGTACTGCAAATCTGGGACATTGAGACTATAAGCTACATAAAGCCACAGAGTTGAATGCAAGTTACACAACACCCTTATGTACTTCCATTGTAAGTGTGAGTGACATAATGAGCTGACAATCATGCCTTAAATCAACCTATGAGAGCAGCATCTGCCTAACTCA
Source organism: Lissotriton vulgaris (assembly GCF_964263255.1). Classification (NCBI taxonomy): domain Eukaryota; kingdom Metazoa; phylum Chordata; class Amphibia; order Caudata; family Salamandridae; genus Lissotriton; species Lissotriton vulgaris. The sequence continues at coordinate 359,871,064 of NC_141685.1, read as the reverse complement.
TACTAGAAAAGAGTCCTGGCAGAATCACTTACTTGACTTGTACTCCCCTCCTACGTTGCTAACTTCCTACATTGCCCCCTTCAGGCTAGCACCATGCACCACTACTCTATCAAGGGTCTGTGTTGGCCTTGCCTCTAAGTATTGCTTTTGTGCAGGGAGGTGGCCCTTTGTGTACAAAACATTCCAGGGTGCTGTGCCGTGTAACATGGCACTCTTGCACCATTATGGTGCAAGGATGACTGTATTGATGCATACGGCAGCACTTGGTGTGGCAACGCAGGTAGAGAGCAGGAATGAGACATCTTAATAAATAAATGTCACATTCCTGCCCTCTCACTTGCACACAGCGAAGCAAGTTGTATATATATATATATATATATATTTGCCAAACTTTTCCAACCAAGGAAAATAACGGGTCGCACAAAAGTTTGGCAAATATAATAGCGGCTTGGTTCTGCCGCAGGACACCGCACATACAGGAGCGCTGCGCAACTCCCGCACAGGAACCACTGTGGAGGTGATATATATATATATATATATATATGAAAGGAATCCCGACCGCTTCTCGCTGCGGTCCTGAACGGGCGCAAACCTCATCTCCACAATCAATTCAATGTTAAATGATTGACGCCATAACACCGTTGGAAGTGTCAGCAGTGCAAAATTTATTTAAAAGTGTCAGAGCAAGTGCCCTCCCTGACGCGTTTCGCTCCGCGAACGGAGCTTGGTCACATGACGCGTCAGGAGTAGGCAGAGCATTTTATGGACAATAAAGGCCCATGCGCCTAAAGAAACAGGACGCATGGGTGGAAAGTGATATAAATCAAGCACAGAATCAAAAAATTGTGAACAGGTCCAAATGGCGAGACACAACCAAAAAGACAATTAAAGCATAGTGCTTATGAATGAAGGGGTGAAACAAACAAGTATAAACAAAATTATATAGTTAAATCTATTCACATTGAAAAACTATTTGTTGAGGCATTGAAACAAAAATACCTATAAAGAGTTGAAATACTCAATCTTTGCTGCATTTGTCATTACACATGTTAATGATGTGAATAAATCAATTGCCAGTGTAAGATGTGACTATAATTCAATGAAACCCTCCCCTTTAAATTCAGTCTTATTAGAACATCTCTGACATATCTGTTTCTCAATGCTTGATTCTATAAAGTGCAAGAGCCAAAAAACGTGAAAAGGAAGATCATATTTACAATAAATGATATGTTAAAATTCAGACGGTTGCAACACTTCTAGAACCTATAGCATGGTTGTCACTGTATGATATAAAATATCATCATGATTGTATATTTACTCTATAATTCATTTTCAAACAGAAAATGATAAGCCTCAAAAGACAAATGATTCAAAAAATCAACACATTTATAAAAAATTATGTAATTCATCAAAAGCGTTCAAACCATTAAGAGATCTCGTATCAAGCAACAGTATAAAGTATGCTTCCCTTTGTCTCAAAAGTTTTCGCGATCACCACCCCGGCCAGGGTTAGCAACTGAGCATAATAAGGTATATTTTAGATCTTTAAGTTTTTTATCATGCACTGCCTTGAAGTGGTGAGCCACTGGATAATTCATGTCAGAATTTACTATTGCTCGAATATGCTGCAAGATACGTTGGTTTGCTTGCAGCTTTGTGCTACCAATATACAAAAGTGAGCATGTGCAGGTGAGTTGGTACACCACAAAATCGTTGCGACAAGTGAGATGTTCTTTTATCTGTATTGGGTGCTCACTAAAAGCTGAAGTATATTGGGTACCATTAACAGCAAAAGTGCAAGCCCGGCACGAAGTGCACCTGAAAAAGCCTGGTTTAGTGAGCCAGGAAGTTTTAGGTGGGAGCTCAGGTTGTGTTTTATCCAAAAGATCTTTCATGGAAGTAATAGCCGGTAACTTGGGTAAAATCGGGCCTAGGATAACATCCATTAACACAATCGGCCAATCTGACTTGATGATCTTTTTTAATTTGCGCACTTGGGAACAGTAAGTGGTGATAAAGCGAACAGACCCATCAGTAACTGAGTCTAAGGTGATATTGGCTCTTGGGGTCAAAAGTTCCTCCCTCGGGCGTGCTAAGACTTTTGAGAGGGCGCGGTCTAAAGTATCTTGTTTATAGCCGCGCCTCAAGAATCATTCCATAGAGTCAGCCAAACACTGGTTAGTTGTATCAGAACTGCTGCATATTCTTTTGATGCGAATAAATTCGCCTAACGGTATGCTGTTGATTGTATGTGGGGGGTGGGCACTGCGGGCGTGAAGGATGGAATTACCTGCAGTGCTTTTCCTGTGTAGTTTAGTATGAATCTCACCCTGGTCAATATACACTTGGACATCTAAAAACTCTGCAGAACTTGATGTAATGTTTGCAGTAAATTTAAGGTTCCTGTTGTTAGTGTTAATATCTTTGACAAAGAGTTCTGCCTGCTCATGTGTTCCATTCCAGATGATAAAAATATCATCTATAAACCTCCAATAATGGGCAAAATGTGGAAGCCAGTGCCCATGGGTGCCACGGAGAACGTGCTCCTCCCACCAGCCAACATGGAGACATGAATAGCTGGGGGAGAAGCACCAACCCATGGCCACACCACGCTCTTAGTGATAGATATCTCTATCAAATTGAAAGTAATTGTTGTGTAGACAGATGCGTATCATATCCAACAACATGGAGTTATGTTCCCTCAGGGTTACTTCTCGTGTGTCAAGAAAGTATTGAACAGCTTCCAAACCTTGCAGATGATTAATTCTGGTGTAAAGTGCCTCAATATCCATAACCAGAAAACAGAAATCAGAACACCAAGTGACTTGACCGATTTTAACTAAAAAATCAGTGGTGTCTTTAAGGTAAGAGGGAAGTGAAATCATATGGGGTTGTAAGAAAAAATCCACGTATTTAGAAATATTTTCATTTATACTACCTTGTGCAGAAATGATAGGACGACCTGGGACTGGGAAGGTGCACTTGTGAATTTTGGGTAAAAGATAGAAAAGAGGGGTGATGGGATGTGCTACACTTAAGAACTTGGTTTCTTCTTTAGTAAGAAGACCCTGTCTATACCACTGACTGATGTTTTTTTTCTAGTATTATCATAAGTTCTTAACATGACAAACTTAGTAGTTTTGGTGTAGCAAAGGGGATCTCCTAACTGGCGAGCTGCCTCTTGTAGGTAATCAGTTTTAGCCCACAACACAGTATTGCCCCCCTTGTCCGGATTCTTAACTATCACATTAGTGTTATTTTGAATTTTCTTGATAAGCATTGAATATTGTACATTAAAGAAGTCCATTTGTTTTTTCCTTCCTAAAACAGTTCTATTCAAAGTCTTAAATTCAGTGATGACTCTATCACTGAATACATCCAGGGCATCTTTGGGCATTAGAGGTAGGAACGTGGATATCCCCCGAAAAGGAGTAGATGGTGATTTGTTCACTGTGGTGACCTGATTGACCATGGGAGGTTGTTGAGAACTGTCTTCATAGGCTAATGAAATCAAAGTCTGAAGCCCTTTTAGATTTTTGACCTGTAATGGCTGTTGATCCGATGTTTCTACGGGCATTTCAGTGTCTTTATTCGATGTTTCCTGGGTGGATCAAAAAATATTTCATCAGTTTAATTTTCCTAATGAATTTAAAAACATCGATGCATGATTGAATATATGAGAAATCATTAGGAGGACAGTAAGAAAGGCCTAGAGAAAGAAGTTGCTCCTCCGCCTTTGTAAGTACCAAGTCAGTCAGGTTAATTACTGTGTTATCTTGAGTGGTGGTTACTTGTTACTTCCTGCGAGTGTTGCCTCGCCCTCCACCTCGTTTTGGTAAGGCACCTCCTGCAGCAGCATTTTTGACTGCCGCTTTGCCTGCTGGTTGAGGATTGTTCCGTGAGCCCAAAGAGTACCTCCGGTCCTCGCTGACAAAATTTAATTCGTCCACCACTGTAAAGTTGGTTAGATCAATGGGACCTGCAGCCGTGGTTGTTAAACTCTCTTCAGACCCACTGAAAGATGCTACTGATAGATTGTCCTCATTTGTGAGGGCGGAACTTGTGTGTGCCGTTTGATCAACTGTTGCACCCGGTTTTTGTTGGACCGACATAGCTTTGCGTTTATATGAATCGTATTTACGAGCAAAGGTGAAAATGCGACCAGTCGCATAGACTTGTTTATCACGTGCGAATTTATGAATATTTCGCTCTTGGATAGTTTGTTCCAACTTAGTCAGTCTCTGATCTATTTCTTTGCGAGTGTTGTTGATCAGGTTTCACCTGTGGCTTCCAATAATCCATTCACCCGATTTATTTCATTTAGTAAAGCTTCTCTGTCTGAATGGGCGTATTTGATAAGAATCAGTAACATATTTTTGGAAGATTGTAAATTGTTTTCCGCCCATTCTTGTAGCATCCTTGGGTTAGGGTTTTCATAGGTCAGAACAATTAACACTCTTAAGCCCCTTGGAACGCGATTGACTTCAAGATATTTTTCAAGGGACTTCTTCTCCCACCACTTGGATAACTCACTTCGGAGTAATTTCTCTAAAGTTTTTAACAATCCCTCACATTGGTGTTAGTCAGAGTAGTACGACTTTCATCTGAAGTTGTCGTCGTATTAGCTGGTAGGTTCAGCCGCTGTTTCCCTACTCCTGGTGGCATGGAAGGGCCTTGGTATGTTAAGTGGAGATGAGTTTAAGTACGTTAAAAAAGATCATAGTGCAACACAAATAAACGGCTTTAATTTTGCCGATAGACTGCTGTATGGCTTAGTTGAATGAAATAAATGTCTTTTTGGAGATTTCCAAAACCCGCTTTGTATTCCGTAAATGAAAGTCAAATTGCACACCAGGTGCCTTACCGGATTCCACCTCAAGGATCCAAGAAGGTCAGCCGACCTCTCCGGTTCCAAAGCTCCTCACCGGGTCAGGACACCAAAGGCAAAATGAGGTGAACAAGTTTTCGGACTGCGGGGGGCACAGCAAACAAAACTCCACCGAGTAGAAATTGAGAACGCCGGGGCGTTGCTGGTTGCAGAGAACGCTGTGCCTCAGAAGATGGGAGGGTCCACGAAACCGGAAGCAACCAAATCCCGGAAATGGAAATGAAAGGAATCCCGACCGCTTCTCGCTGCGGTCCTGAACGGGCGCAAACCTCATCTCCACAATCAATTCAGTGTTAAATCATTGACGCCATAACACCGTTGGAAGTGTCAGCAGTGCAAAATTTATTTAAAAGTGTCAGAGCAAGTGCCCTCCCTGACGCGTTTCGCTCTGCGAACGGAGCTTGGTCACATGACGCGTCAGGAGTAGGCAGAGCATTTTATCGACAATAAAGGCCCATGCGCCTAAAGAAACAGGACGCATGGGTGGAAAGTGATATAAATCAAGCACAGAATCAAAAAATTGTAAACAGGTCCAAATGGCGAGATACAACCAAAAAGACAATGAAATATATATATATAGGCCTAGTCAAAGACAACATTATGGATTCTTCAATAACTGTGAGCTGTGATGGAGATCAATCCAGCAAGAAGAAACAAGCCAAATCTATAATTAACCTCAGCCCAACACAACTATCAGCTGCAGAAGAGCAACTTCTAAGCTTAGGCTTAAGCTTTTGTCCTGAGTCCAACTTTTCGTATACTACCACGAGGGCAGACATATACAGATTCATAAGGAAATTAAAATTGAAAAAACAATTCCTAAATAAGACAGCCAGCACAGAAAATGCCCCAACAAGATCTACAACTAGCACCTCTGAATTGGCAGTCAGTGACCTAAACCTGTATCGTGACATGTGCCAGCTGGGGATGGATGAGACTCTGGGGACACAGGAGATAGTGGCATCCAGTGGTCAAAGGAAACCGATTACCCCATTTAAACCCAAGTCCAAATACATTCCCCTGGCGGCACGTGATGGTCTTGACTCATTTAGCGATTTTGTGGTGCAACAAGTGAAAAAGATGGCCTTAAAGACTGACAAGAATAAGCGTCAATTCACGAACCAGGAGAGAAAAATAAATCAATTATCCATCAAATTGAAAAATGCTGAAGTTATTGTTCGAAATTCAGACAAAGGCGGGAACATTGTTTTATGGCCAGCCACGGAGTACCTGGAGGAGGCACATAGGCAATTAGATGACCCACAATGTTATTCTAAGAGCACCCCCCAGAAATACAGGGGAATGTTGGAGGCCTTATCTAAGAACCTGGTGGCATGGAAGGGCCTTGGTATGTTAAGTGGAGATGAGTTTAAGTACGTTAAAAAAGATCATCCACTCACTCCATATATTTATTTCATACCAAAAGTCCATAAGAGTATTTCCAAACCTCCAGGCAGACCCATAATCGCAGCGTGTGGTGGCCCCTTGGAAAACCTTTCAAGGTACATTGACTACTTTTTGCAGCCACACATGAAGTCTTTAAAGTCATATGTACAAGACTCTAGTGACTTTTTGCGAAAGTTGGAGAATGTAGCATGGAGCCCCGACCTGTTGTTGGTAACGTTGGACGTCAGTTCATTATACACATGTATGAAGCATAAGGATGGCCTGCGGGCATGTGAGTATTATCTTAGCCGCAGGCCCATGGAACTGGCCCAACATACCAAAATGCTTTTAGAAATGCTAAAATTCTGCCTCAACAATAACTTCTTTATTTTTAATGGTCAAATGTACCAACAAGTCCAACGTGTAGCAATGGGGGCCAGTTTCTCCCCTAGTTATGCGTGCCTCTTTATGGGGTGGTGGGAGGAACTGGTCCTCCTGCGCAAATTTGAAGAATATTGCACCACTAACATCACTTGTTGGCTTAGATTTATTGATGACTTATTTATTGTATGGCGTGGTTCCGAGGACAGTGTTTTAAATTTCATACATGACATCAATGACAATGATCTTAATCTGCATTTTACCTCTGATGTAAGCAGGGAATCGGTGACATTTTTAGATGTACAGGTTTTTATATGTAATAATGTCATTACCAGTACTCTTTTTAGAAAACCGACGGCAGGTAACACTCTTTTACATGCCACGAGTGCTCATCCCCAACATCTAATCAAATCAATACCCTACGGCGAGATGCTACGCATCCGCCGTATTTGCAGCAATTATGAAGACATGATTGTCAAACAACAGGAAAGTTTTCAAAGATTTGTAGATAGGGGCTACACTGCTAATATAGTGAACACTGCAATAAAGAAATCTAGGGTCAAAGAAAGAGGTGATTTGTTGACTGAGAGAGTGAAACAAAGTGATAACATCAATGAAGTTAGACTCATTCTGACCTACTCCAAACAGGAGAAAGAACTTAGGAGTATCGTCAGGAGAAACTGGCACTTTGTAAAAGATGACCCCATGATTGGCGATGTGATGCCCCCTAATCCATCTATTACTTTTCGTAAAAGTCTCAGTATGGGCTCCATCCTCTCTAAAAATAGTCAAGACTACATAGGCAAGGAGCCTTGGAGACCGACCAGCAGGGGCTTCTATAAATGCCTGGCACGTAAAGCCTGCGAACATGGTGTCAACACCGAAAAATATACAACAGTAATCCCTAGAACTACAAGGGAAATAAAACAACACCTAACCTGTAGAACGGAATACTGTGTGTATATTCTAGAGTGCGACTGCAAACTCAAATATATTGGTAGCAGCAAACTGCAAATCCATAAGCGTATTCTACAACATTTGCGCGCCATTGTAAACAAGGACCAGAGCTATCCAGTGGCCAGACACTTTGAGGCGTGTCACAATAGTAAGCCTCAGTGTCTCAAATATTTCGCCATAGAGTCCGTACCGCTTACCAGAAGGGGAGGCGACAGGGAGGCGTGTATGCGCAGGCTCGAGACCAAATATATTTTGGAGTTTAACTCAAAGTGGCCGGGAGGTCTTAACACCACAGAGGACCTCCACACATACCTATGACCACTTCATGATAATGTTACTTTTTAGCCATATAGTTAACACCATGTTACAACCATAATCCAAACTATAAGAGGAGTTGGTCCGCACCGTGCACTTTGTTTACATATTTATGTTTATATTGTAATATACTATGTATAATTTATATATTGAGTGTACAAAATTTCGGTGTGTGTAAAAATATATGAATTGATTGATTTTAGCCGTCGTTTTAAATATTAGGGTATTGTCTTTTATCCTGATTTTTGATGTGATAGCTGATTTTAGTCATGTCACCGATTCCCTCTTTTTTAGATTGTTTTTATGGTGTGATATATATATATATATTTTTCTATATGTGCAACATTGATGATGTATGATAATATCTTGTCTTGAATATGGAAGTAAAGCTCTGTTTTAATAGGGTTCAGACTTCCCTTCCCCTCTACCTCAGTACTGTATAACCTCCAGCACCAGCCACTTTAGCTGTATTTGCACTTTGACTGCACGATGTCACTTTAGAGGAAGAAATTATAATAAATTTTTACCATTTGACACGAAGTCACTTTAAATACAGGTGCAATAACAAGGCAGAAGATAAGAATGAAATAATGGTACCGGAAGAAAGTTAAGGCACTACATTCTCTTCTTCCGAGCCTTATTTGGCTGGTACAATTTTCGTCATGAATTCATTGCTTCTTTTTTCTTTTAAAAGGTCCTTATAGATAAAATTAATTTTCCTTTTTTTTGGATCTTTTTTTCACTACTATCATTAAATAGCAGTGATCAATAGTATATTTTTGTATTATAATCTAAATACACACGGGTGAGCACTATTTTTTGCACAACACTTGCTAGTAGATTTGATGGACTACATGGTATATTTTTTCTCATCACCATCTTGAAGAGTTATAGGCATTTATGCAGTTATACACATTTTTCTGTTAAACTGATAGTACTCTTCGCACAACAAATTGAGGTTGTATTATATATGTATATCTTTAATCTTTTGATACATTATGCAAAACGTGACTTATTTATGTATTTATACAGTTATTAATTCACTTCTGTATTGGCACTATGAGAAAGTACAGGCAAATGTATTTATACATATAGTATTTTATCTATATCCATCATTTTTTGACATGTGACTGCACGTTATCACTTTAAATGGGCAAAAGCAATTAGTATCGCCATGTGACCAAGGCCGCTGGGACGGCCAAAACGCGTCATGACATACTACCTAATGGCTGAATAAAAGAATGCTGAGAAAAAGCTGGTCCTTGCCTCGAGTCTCTTTGTAAGGAGCGCTGCTGCGAGGTATTTGCAGATATATATATATATATATATATATATATATATATATATATATATATATATATATATATATATATATATATATATATATATATATATATATATATATATATATATATATATATATATATAACGTACTGGCGTTCCACCAGTAGGTAGTTATAGTTAAGACCGAGTTTCCATAGGAAATCCGCAACATTCTATTGGGAATAATTTTGGCGCCGGTTGATGAATCTTTGCGAATTTCTCAAAGAAGATGGCCCGCTCTGCTCCGCTCCTTCCCAGAAAGTTTTGGGGAATTTGTCAAGTGGGGGCTGAGAAAAAAGGGGGGTCCCAAAAAGTGTTTTCCCCATGTTATTTTCCATAGAATGATTAGACAAGGCTACAGCCCTAACTGCTAAACGGAATTACATGAAATTTGGCAAAATGGCAGACTTTGTTTCGCAGATTACACTTTTGCTTAAATGGTGTAAATACCTCCAGTAGTTCCTGAGAAAATCAAAAGTGCGCATACGGTGCGCGTATCGGGTGTGCGCGAATGGAATTCTGATTTGCTGTTAGACGTCTGTCAACATTCCAATTGGTCGAAACCAGGAAGTGTTGGCTGCCATTTTGTGTCTCCAAGGCAGAAGAGAGCCAAAAACAAAAGTGGAGAACAGGAAAAGGGGGCCGGGTAGAGACTCCCTGACCCCCTAGGCCTTCCCAGGGGGTCCCTGAAGGACCCCGAAGGAAAAAAAAATACAAAAAAATACAGTTAAATAACAAGTTTGAGTGTTTAGATGTTGGTTGGCTCTAAAAAGAGCCATTGTGTTCATTGAGTGTTTTTTGTACCTACAAGTAAGTACCGATGCAGAGTCTAAAGTTCAAGAGGAAGACTCTGTTCCTCTCATCTGTAAAATGTACACCGTCTCCTCTATAAATGCCTTGCATGTTGTAACGCAAGTTGTTGTGGTATATAGAACCCATACCATAGTCTCTGAGGAATGCAGAAACAGACTTATTCACATGTTTCCTTGCTTTCTCAATCTGCGGACAATATTGGTTGGACCAGTTCCATTTTTGCCTTTGGCATATATTAGAATATACAAAGGCAGTTTGTGGAAAAAGTGACATCAATTGCCCAAAGGTGTCCTTTAAAAACATTCCCAGACCTACCCCAGTCAAAGTGCCTAGGTCATTGCCACCACAGTGCACAATGCTGAGGTCAGGGTGTGGGAGATGCAAAAAGGAATTTACCAATTGCATCAATTGGTGACATCTCAATCCTCTCTGGCCAATCCACATAATATCCACATTTGATAAATCAAGGTTGAGAAAGCATCTATTTGCTACATACCTTTCATTCCAGAAAATATAGCTGTGTCCCACAATCCACACTTTAAGCATCTTGAAGGGAGATCTGGTTGTACTCAGATGGGCTCTAGAAATGAAATGGCAGTTTCAAAAGTAGGAGTTCAGAAAAACATCTGGATGAGATTCAGTGCACTTGAAAAAAAAGAAATGATTGGTGGTTTCTGAAAATGCAACATTGAAAACTAGGGTGCATGCTACTGTTTTTTAAAAGGAGTAATGCTAATGGTTGAGAAAAAAGCCATTGAAAGGAACATTGCACAGGATAAGCTGGTATATTGAGAAGTCAAACACCCTTGCTGGTTTGGTCTGCAACATTGTGTGAAAAATATATAACATTTGTATAATAACAAATCAATATAATAACTGATACATTTTAAAATTAGCATTTAAAAAAAACTTTTAAATTCACTTAAAAAACCAGAGGCTTCACACACGTTATAGTTAGGAATTAGCATTTAAAAAACCTTTGAAATTCACTGAAAAAAACATAGGTTTCCCACCAGTTATAGTTAGCTGGACATTTTACTCATACAAAACCATTGAAATTCGCCCGTTATAGTTAGTTGTACTCACTATAACTTGCGCGCCCGCAATCCAGTGCTGATGATGTCACATATTACATCATTCATGACATGGTCAGTGACATCACTGATGACATCACTGAACTTATGAATTTGATAAAGCTAGTTTTGAATTATCTATTAGTAAAAATGATATAATTAAGTGTTTATATTTTTTGCAAGGTCCAGCAACATTGTACTATATATAATGGATCAAAATCAGGACAACTTTCAAGTCAATTTTGAAATTTCCATCAATGTCATAGAGGACTTAAATGTACCTTTTGAGGACAACATTGATAAACAAGATAATGAAGAAGGAGATTTAAGCAGTGCTTTTTTTGGACAATGACTTGATAGAAGCAGTAGATGAAATTGAGTTTCAAGTTGTGAATTTTGAAGTTGAGGCCAATGCAAACGAAATTCCAGATGAAATCATGCTGGATGTTTTATTACAGTATGAAATATTTGAAGAATAAATTTATGATTTAGAATTTAAAATGATTCGAGAGAGTCTTTTTGTACAATTGTAATAATTTGCTTAGTTGATGTTTTTAAAAATATGGGAATACATGTTCTGATGAAGTGAGTCAGGCTTTAGGAAATGTAGTGCTAGAAACTGGTAGGGTGTTTAAATATCGATTACATAAATATAGTTTACAAAAATATAGATGTAAAAATATAGATTACATAAATATCGACTCCCTATACTTAAACAGGTAAGTACAATAATATCGACTCAAAAATATAGATGTAAAAAATATCGTAAAAAATATCGACTTTAATATATATTATAACTTACATTAAATATTTAAATATTATAGATATTATTAACAAAATAAATTACATTACATTTATATTTTAACTATTTATAACAAATAAACTTAATTTAATCATTATAAACTGAATAAATGTGTACATATACATATTTTCTTAAATACATTTTATTATTATCTTTATTTAATTTATAAACTTTAATTAATATATAAAAATATAATAAAAACATATCTAAAACATTTTTTAATAAAATAATTTTTTCTATATTTACTTAACACTTAAAAGTATTTAAAAATAATAATACATACATTTAATAACAAAATTAAAACATTAGTAGTTAAAACATTTGATAGCGAAGGGGTAAAAATTACTATTCCCACTCCAAAGAGTGCAATAGTAAGGAAAGCGCAGGATAGCGTCGAGGGGTAAAAATTACTATTCCCACTCCAGAGGGTGCAACAGTAGGGAAAGCGTTGGATAGCGTAGGGGTTAAAATTACTATTCCAAATCCAGTGAATGCAACAGTAGGGAAAGCGTTGGATAGCGTAGGGGTAAAAATTACTATTCCCACTCCAAATGGTGCAACAGTAGGGAAAGCGTTGGATAGCGTAGGGGTAAAAATTACTATTCCCACTCCAAAGGTTGCAACAGTAGGGAAAGCGCTGGATAGCATAGGGGTAAAAATTACTATTCCCACTCCAAAGGGTGCAACAGTAGGGAAAGAGCTGGATAGCGTAGGGGTAAAAAATACTATTCCCACTCCAGTGAGTGCAACAGTAGGGAAAGCGTTGGATAGTGTAGGGGTAAAAATTACTATTCCCACTCCAGAGAGTGCAACAGTAGGGAAAGCGTTGGATAGCGTAGGGGTGAAAATTACTATTCCCACTCCAGTGAGTGCAACAGTAGGGAAAGCGTTGGATAGCGTAGGGGTAAAAACTTACTATTCCCACTCCAAAGGGTGCAACAGTAGGGAAAGCGTTGGATAGAGTACGGGTAAAAATTACTATTCCCACTCCAAAGGGTGCAACAGTAGGGAAAGCGCTGGATAGCGTAGGGGTAAAAATTACTATTCCCACTCCAAAGGGTGCAACAGTAGGGAAAGCGCTGGATAGCGTAAGGGTAAAAATTACTATTCCTACTCCAGTGAATGCAACAGTAGGGAAAGCTTTGGATTGCGTAGGGGTAAAAATTACTATTCCCACTCCAGTGAGTGCAACAGTAAGGAAAGCGTTGGATAGCATAGGGGTAAAAATTACTATTCCCACTCCAGAGAGTGCAACAGTAGGGAAAGCGTTGGATAGCGTAGGGGTGATAATTACTATTCCCACTCCAGTGAGTGCAACAGTAGGGAAAGCATTGGATAGGGTAGGGGTAAAAATTACTATTCCCACTCCAGTGAGTGCAACAGTAGGGAAAGCGTTGGATAGCGTAGGGGTAAAAATTACTATTCCCACTCCAGAGAGTGCAACAGTAGGGAAAGCGTTGGATATCGTAGGGGTGACAATTACTATTCCCACTCCACAGGGTACAACAGTAGGGAAAGCGCTGGAACCCAAACTAATAAAAAAACAAACTATCAAATGTTTTAATAAATTTAATTTCCAATATAAATATAATTAATATATACATTTTTATATATTATTATTAACAAAGATAATAAAAAAATATATATTTACACATTATTTATCAATATAATATCCACCACACACCTAAAATTAATCACACTATGACATTTAATATTTACTAATTAATTAATGAAAATTAAAGTTTTTTAATTAATTAATGAATTATTTAATTGACAGATTTCTCACCATATACACTTATAAACACCACAACACAAACCTAACATTAATTACACATTTACAATTAATAATTACTAATTCATTAATGGTAATTAATTTATAAAGTATTTAATAATTAATCAATAAGAATTTTATTACTTCACACCATTTACACATATAAACTCCACTACACACCTAAAATTAATTAAACAATTAACATAAATAATTAACATAATTAATTAATTAATTAACATCATTAATTAAAAATTGACTAATTGAATTTATTTAACAATTAATTAGTAAATTAACACATTAATTAATCAATTAATTTTATATATTTAAATTACTTCCCACCCTTTTCCCTATAAACCCATAACCCGCTACGGAACTAATAACACAAAATTCACGATAATATACATTAATAACTATCAAAATTCTACTACATATATTAAAATGACAAAAAATTCTCATTAAAAACACTAAAATATATAACATTATTAAAAAATCGATATTTTTGTAAACTATATTTTATTAAATGATATTCCTTACTTCTATATTATTGTTATCAATATTACTTACCTGTCTGTCGATATTCTGGTCCAACTATATTTTTGTTATCGATATTTCTTCATTTCGATATTTCTGCGGGGATATTTATGTCTGACGATATTTCTCTGTCGATATTCCTACTCTGCACCCTAGAAACTAATATGCAGTACGTCTGTCAGGCCTCTTAATTTGCAAATAGTTTCCATGCTGTGTACTGAGGATCCTGGCTTTGCTGTAGAAATGCCATACCAACTCTCTTTGTACACCTTTACACTCCTTCTCTCACCATCAGTACTCTTCCTTCACCCTCACTCATCTTGTCCAACTCCCTCTTTCCCCTGTCTGTCCCTCACTTCTCTTTCCTATCTTCCTCCATCACTACCCTTGTCTTGCTGAATCGATCAGTCTCTTCTCACTGCCCCCTTACTCTATTTCCTTCACATCATCCCTCAGTCACCTTTACTCACTCCACTTCTTTCACTTCCTCAATCCCTTTCGCTCACTCCCTTTCCTCCATCTGTCACTAAGTCTCTTCCTCTGTCTCAGTCACTATAACTGACTTACTCCCTCACAGTCCCTCCCTCTCCCTCTGTTTGTCTCTTTTACTGTCTCCCTCTCTCTCCACAAGTCTTCCTTTACTTTTCTCTCTCTTTCCATAAATCCTTTTTCTTTCACTTACTTCTTTTTCCTTTCTCTTAATATGCTTCTTTTTCCATCAGTCCCCTTCCCTCACCCTTATATCCCTTCCCTTACTGTCACTGCCCTTCATTCAATCTGAGTCCTCTTCCCCCAATTCATGTTTTCCTCTCTCTGCATCACTCTCATTCCATTTTTCCTGAACCCATTCCCTCACTCCCCCTCACTCTCTTTCGCTCACTCCATCCATCAATCCCCTTCCCTTATTCCCCTTTCCTCATTCACTTTTGCTAACTCTCATTCTTTTAGTCCCTCACTCACCTTCACTCCATTACTCTCTCCCTCTGTCTCATGCAGTCTAACCGCTTCACTCCCTGTCAGTCACTCGTTCTCCCTCTCTTTCTCTCTGACTCTCACCCTCTCTCTCTCTTACTCACCCTTCCTCTCTTTCCCGTTCTGTTTCCTTCACTCCTACTTTATCCCTCAGTCCCTTTTCCACTCTTTCAATCTCTTTCCTTTTCTGTCATTCCCCTTTCGTCACCCTCAAACCCTTTCTCTCATTGTTACTGCCTTTCACTCTTCCTCAGTATTTTTCCCTCACTCCCTTTCCTTCACTCCTCTAATCGTCACTCCCTCACTCCATCTCACTTACTCAGTTTCGTTCACTCCCTCCCTCTCTTTTTTCCTCTATGTTTCTCTCCCATTCTACCTCTGTCTTCTTTCACTCTAACTGCCTCACTCCCTCTAAGTCGCTTGGTCTCCCTCTCTGTCCTCTTTCCCTCTCTCTCCCTTACCCTTAATCTTCTTTCTTCTGTCTTTTTACCATTCCCCCACTCTCCCTCACTCACTTTACTTCTCTCTTAATTTTATTTCTTCTCCTTAATTCTCCTTCCCTCACCCTCATACCCCTTCACTAACTGTCACTGCCCTTAACGCACTGTCACTCCCCTTCCCCCATTACACTTCCTCCTGTCTGTATCTCACCCCCTTCTCTTTTCTGCTCTCTTTCCCTCACTCACCCTCACTCTCCTTCCTTTACTGCCATTCCCTTACTGTTTCACTCCCCTTACCTCACTTTCCTACCCTTAGTGCCCTTGTTTCAATCACTCTTTGACTCCCCTTTCCTCACTCATCATACTCCCCTTTCATCACTTATTCTCTCAGTCCTTCCTCCCCTTCATTCAGTCATTTCAGTCATTCATTGATACACTACACATTCATTCAAAAAAAGAATGACACAATATATAAGAAATACAGCTCTTCTTGGAGAAGTGAAGTTAGTTCTGAAAAGAACTGTTTTTTGTCTTTTTGTTTTATATATTTTGTTTTCTTTTTTGAACAGTTTTATATTTTTTGTGTGTTTTTTGTATGAAAAAAATAAACAGGAAACGAAAAACTGTTCAACAGGAACAAACTAAATAAAACATTTTAAAAATTATTTTTGTGAGTATTGGTGCTGCCTAATCTTATTTTCTATTAGGTTGCCACTCTGCTCTCTGTAGCATAGTATTTAATTGCAAAAGTTACATTTACTATGTACATTACCAAAAAGTGGGCGGACATCTAAAGCTGATGTCGATGGAGATGCAGATGGTGTTCCTGATGAGGTGCAGGGGACAGCAGGTGGAAGTTGTCTCGCAAGGGCTTTTGTTGAAGCCTGTGCATATTGGTGAGGGTGCACATTTTTCACATGCCGCAACATGGTGTGAATGCTGAAGGAGTAGTTCTTCTGCGGGTTTCCCCTCGACAGCACACTCCCACAAATATGTATGTTACCTTTGGAGCGTTCACTTTTTTCCGCCCCTCAGGATAGCTGAAAAACTTCCATATGAAGGATGTCTTCGGCTTCTTGGCACGTGGGTCCACATCTGATTCAGAAGAAGAGGAATCCTGTGGCTGCTGTTGCTCTGCCATATTTCCACTCCAAATCCTGGAAGAAAACTCCAAAGCTGGAACAAAACAGCAAAGGTCCTTCTCCCACGAGTCAAAGAGATAGTGAGGGAAGTGGGTGGGATTTTTGAAGATTCTGGAAAAGAAACTACTATAAACCAATCAAAAGTGATGCTTTCAAATCACATGACTTTACGTGCGCGCACATTGCGCGACCGCCGCATATGAAGGTTCCTGGTGGGCTAGTTGGCCCCCAGGAACCTCCAGTATTCAAGGGGTATAAGTTCCCCCTCTGCAAACGCGCCAGGGGGCTGTGTTTCAGAGATGTGTTCTTAGGCCACGCCCCTTTTTACACCTCTCTAGAACGCAGCCCCCTTGATCCCCCAACTTAGAATGCGTTACGGGGCATGTTGCACAGTGGTGAAGGTAGGGGCGGGGCTTGAGGTGACATGTGTGCAAACACGCCCTGTGGCGCGTTTTAGGTTGGGGAATATATTCCTCTTCAAACCAGCGGTCCCCTAGGGGCCAACTAGTTCAACAGGTAGAGCGAGGGCGATTGTGCCATAGGATCCCGTACCGCACGTACCTGTGGGTTACGGTCTTTTGTTTTGGAATTTGACCAAATTGGATACGACCAGACTGAATACGAACTTTGGAACTGTGAAGAATAAGATTGGTGCATTGGATTGAGGTTGTTTCATACATAGCGGTGACGAGTATTTTCGTATTTAACACCACAAGGGGTACCCTTCCGGGTCGGAATTATCACCGGAATTGGGCCTAAGTACTGACGGTTCAGCCATTGAGCCCTGAAGAGTTGTAGTATCTGTGTATGTACAGTCCTACAACGAAACACGTGTCAGCTGGCTGTATATATTTTACCTAGTTGATGACCTAATAAAAAGGAGCGATACATGAACCTCCATGAAAACGACGCTGGATAAACAATTTCTCTTTTGCGAATCCGATTTACTGTCATATTGTTGTTGAGAACCTGTCTGAGTGTGCAGGATTTTGTGTTCATGTTCTAAAGGGTGAATTTATCACGCTTTGATTGAGGGGTTCTCAAGGGTTTCCCCTCCCTGCTCGCAACATCACTCTGAGTAAAAACTCATTTACGTTTATTTTGCTTGAGCTCCTAGAGATCCCGAAAACTCAAAACCCTTTTCTCTGGTAGTCCAACAGGTACCTCCAGTAAGCGTCACGGAGCTGCGTTGCAGAGTGTTGTAAAAAGGGGGCGTGCCCTCTGAACACCTCTCTGCAACGCAGCTCCCTGGTGCATATCTGGAGGTACCTGGTGGGCTAGTTGGCTCACAGTTGACCTCAGGATTGAAGAGGAATATATTCCCCAACCGGAAGTTTTGGAACTTAAAAAAACTTCCTCAAAAATCAGCCGAACTAGGAATTCCGATTTAATTCCCCAACCTAAAACGCACCACAGGGCGTGTTTGCACACATATCACCTCAGGCCCCGCCCCCTTCTTTCACTATTAATCGAAATATTCCTTTAAAATCAGCTGAAGTACGAATTCCGATTTACTCACTTATTATCAGGAGAGACCTCAGTGCTGCATCTTTCATCCCACTACTGATCCTGAAAAGTAATTCTAATCATAGTTACAGTAACTTGAATTTCCTTCAGTAGGCTAACATTGACTGGATTCACTTAGAAATTTTTCTAATTGTGGCATTTTGGAAGTTTAAAAAATGCCTAAAAAATAAGCCGAACTACGAATTCCGATTTACTCACCTGTTATCAGGAGAGACCTCAGTGCTGCATCTTTCAGCCCACTACTGATCCTGAAAAGTAATTCTAATCGTAGTTACAGTAACTTGAATTTCCTTCCATAGGCTAACATTGACATGTTTTACTTGGAAATTCTTCTAAGTGTGGAGTATTGGAACTTTAAAAAATTCCTTCAAAATCAGCCGAACTACGAATTCCGATTTACTCACCTGTTATCAGGAGAGACCTCAGTGCCGCATCTTTCAGCCACTACTGATCCTGAAAAGTAATTTTAATCGTTGTTCCAGTAACTTGAATTTCTTTCCATAGGCTAACATTGACATGTTTTACTTGGAAATTCTTTCAAGTGTGGAGTTTTGGAACTTTAAAAAATTTCTCAAAATCAGCCGAACTACTAATTCCGATTTACTCACCTGTTATCAGGAGAGACCTCAGTGCTGCATCTTTCAGCTGACTACTATTCCTAAAAAGTAAATTTAACTGTACTTACCAGTAACTTGAATTTCCTTCCATAGGATATCATTGCCTGCTATATAAAATGTAGTTAAATTAAAAAAAAATTAAATAAATCAAAAAAATTACAATTTCAATATTTTTGAAATCATTTTTTTTAAAATTTATATTAAAATATGTAATGTAATTTAAAAAATAAAATATCTAAAAATAAATACTTTAAAACAATGTAGTAAATTAGTATAAAAAATATAACAATTAATACATTTAAAAATTATCATTTACAAAACCTTTGACATTCACTGAAAAAACCATCGGTTTCAGCCATGTTATAGTTAGGAATTAGCATTTAAAAAACCTTTGAAATTCACTGAAAAAACCATAGGTTTCAGGTACACTATAGTTAGGAATTAGCATTTAAAAAACCTTTGAAATTCACTGAAAAAAACATAGGTTTCAGGTACGCTATAGTTAGGAATTAGCATTTAAAAAACCTTAGAAATTCACTAAAAAAACCATAGGCTTCACGCATGTTATAGTTAGCTGGACATTTCACTCGTACAAAACCATTGAAATTCCCCCGTTATAGTTAGTTCACCTAACTATAACTCGCTCGCCTGCAACGCACTGCTGATGACGTCACATATTACATCACTCATGACATGGTCAGTGGCATCACTCATGACATCACTGATGACATCTCAAATGACATCACTGATGACATCACGGATGACATCATCCTTGTGAAAGAGTGGCAGACCTCCACTCACCCTAATATAACCTTTGATACACACATTCAAAAATAGAAACTAAAATTTTCAAAAAATGGGGATACCAATACCAGTTACAACAACCTATTCAGTAATTCCAACATCTACATACACATCCACTCATTCACCTACAGTTCTAAATAGTCACTCACACATGTACTCATTCATCATATCTACTCATACACCTATACATCCTGTTACACACCGACACTCATCCATCGAGTTACTCACACACATACTCACACATGCAAATAAATTATTGAACATCCATTTATTTGCATATACAGCTATACTACACTTACTTTTACAGAAACGTACACATGCTTACTCTCTTAAACAATCACTTATAGAAACACATACTTATTTATACAGTAACTCTTCCAATCTCTCACTCTCACATTTATTAACTTATATACATCAATACTCACATATAGTAGATTAAAACATATGTAGTTACTCATAAAGACACTATTGAAACAGTCATTCACTCCTTACACACCCATACACACACTCATCCACCCATATAGTCCTGCACACATGCTGTCTTCAAAACACACTCAAACAGTGAGTCACTCATTCATGCATCTACACGCTAAGTAATATCCCCCACCGAACCATACAGACACTCATACTGATAATCAAAAAACAAACTAATAACCCATATACACACTCATGTAGCTACTCACCAACCCATGCAGCCACTTATGCACAAAGTGAGACACTGATACAGATATTTACACATTAAAACATTACTTGCTAATACATGTATTCACTAAGATACACTTAATAAGTCAGTTATATAATCAATTTTACAAAAGAAAACATCCATTTAGACACTTATTTACCCATTTATTCTTCCATCGACCTATAGATATACATATATAAAAATTTTTATTTTTCAGAAAGACACACATTCACTGGATAATGTCATCAGTGATGTCATTTGAGATGTCATCAGTGATACGATGTAGCAATCTCCCGGTGGGAGTTGTCCCCCAGTGCACCGCTTTTGAATACCCATGGGTATAATTAAGTTCAGGCAAACATAAAGTTAATTCCAACTAGATTTGTAATTCTAGCCAACGTTTTTTCATTACAAATGCACATTATCTTCCATGTAATCAAAATCATCTTCACATGACAGTGAATACATCCACAATATTTCTTGCTACGTCCCTATGCATTTCGGGCTTGTCTAGCCCTTCGTCAGAGGAGTAGTCTGTAAACAAAATGAAAAACTGACTGTTTCAGAGGCGATATCTCCTTTCATATATCAAGTTTAAACACAATGTTTCCATTTACAGAAAATAATAATCGGAAAAATCGGATAGTCCCCGTATTCCTGAAAGGCTTCTAGTGAGAATGAGTGAAAATCAGTCGAATTCAGTACATGCAGGTGAAATGGTAACCAAGAGATTCAGATGTGATGATAAACTGTGGTTTTAATGAGAAAAAATAATGAATGAAAAACCGACCCTCAACCGAAGTGAAACTAAGGAAGTATCAAAGTGCTGCTAAATCGGAAAGTATTGTGAAAACGACAAACTGCGGGGTGACCGGTGAAGTTAACCTGAAAGTACCCCAGAAAAGGGATATCAAAATGCAGAAGGTTAGTACTCACTAAAAACGTGAAGTCGAAAACGCTGTACACTACAGGTTCCCGCTGGCGTGTTCAGCTCAACCAAACTGGCATTCTAACTTAATGCGGCACGCCGGGTGCATTATAATCAACATCGACAAAGGACTGACACGCAGTTCTGAGTGTGGGGGCCATGTTGGAACAGTGAAAAGACAAAGAAAACGGGTGATGAATAGTGAAAAATATAAAATATAAAAGGCCCTATATAATGAAGTGTGGAAAAGCGAGTAGGTTAAGACAAAACCTAGTTATCAGACCTTGAAAAGTAAAAAAAAGTATCAACATAAAAGAAAAGGAAATTCATGAATAATGAGTAAACATCCATCTAAACACGATGATACATAAGTTAATACAAAGTCAATCTGAAGTTCATGATTCAGTGAGCATTATAAATCTAATCAAAGGTAGCAAAGAAATTCCATACGATCATTTAGCCCTGTAGGCTGCATCGTGCTCAAGTAACGTATTCAAAAGTTTTCTCTTTGCAGCAATTTGTACTTGGGGTTCATGCCCTCCTGTGTGACAACGTTCTCCAATACCATGAATTGTAGCTGGGCTACATTGTGTCTATGTTCAGAAAAGTGCATGCCCACAGATGATTTCATATTGGCCGTTCTTATGTTGCTCTTGTGTTCCAAGATCCTGGTTCTTATTTTCCTTTCCGTGTGACCAACATAACACAAGCCACATGGGAACTTCAGTAGGTAAATAACTTTGTGCGTGTTACACTTGGCATTCACCTTCAATTTAATTTGATGACCTTTCATCGGGTGGTATAAGATGTTACCCTTAATGACATCGTTGCAATTACTGCAATTATAACATTGTTGGAGTCCTTTATTTCTGGAAGTAGAGCTGATATTTTTAGGGTGAGTTAGTAGTTCTTTAATGTTTGGACCACGAGTAAAGGCAAAAATCGGTTTGTGTTCAAACAATCCTCTAAAATCAGGTTCCTTGCTCAATCTTAAAATTATACCTCGGTATTTGTTGCTCAAAGTGGAATATTTGGAAACCACTGTCATCCGTTTTTGTTCAATTTTGGGTTTGGATTTGAGTAAATCTTCTCTCTTCATCAATTCACATTTTGATCTTGCATTGTTCACGATCTCATCCGGGTATCCACGGTCCCTAAATTTTTAACACATGATGCTCATTTGTCCTTTACTGTCAGTGTAGTCAGAAACAATGCGTTTGATTCTCATCAGTTGAGATAAAGGAAGATTATTCCTGAGGTTCTGTCTGTGAAAACTCGTGTAGTGGAGGGTGCTATTGCTATCAGTCTCTTTTGTGTATAGAGTGGTTTGAAATTTCGTATCCTCCAATGTTACCTGTACATCAAGATAATTTACAGTTCTCCGATCATAGCTCCATGTGAATTGTATTCGGTCATTGATGTTATTTAAACCTTCCAAAAATTGTAATAGTTTGGTTTCTGATCCGGACCACAGTAGAAAAATATCGTCAATATAACGAATATACTGCCTACCTGAGTGAGCCCAGTCTGGTAGGTTGAGTATGTTGTTCTGTTCAAAAAAGTGCATGAATAAATTCGCATAGACAGGTGCGGCACAATTGCCCATTGAAGTCCTGTTTAGTTGTAGGTAGCAACATGGCAACATGGAACAACAATTTGATTAAACTTTCTCAGGTCTTGAACAATCCTGAAAGTTCTGTTTGGCTTTTTGATTCCCATAATCGGTGAATTACATGGACGGCTTTCAATCTCTTATAAAACTCCTTGTTTTATAAATTTTTTAATTACAGGAATGACACCTTCAATAACTTCTGCTTTCATTTTATACTGAGGAATGTTTGGATGATCTGCTCCTTGTTTTACTGTTATTTTTACTGGGTTTACATGTTTCATCAAACCCATTTAATCTCCAGATCAATCCCAAATTTTAGCATTGACTGTTTCTTGTAATTCTTCAGGTAAATTATTTTTGTCAAAAGCAGGAAATAATTTACTTTCTTCTGCTTCAACCATTAACATTGTTAATTTATAAAGACTATCTTCTTCTTCGGTTTGAAGCACAATACCATCCGGTGAGCAATATATTTTACAGTTCATCTTGCAAAGAATGTCCCTTCCTAACAAGTTTACAGGACTGCTATTACAGACTACAAATCTATGTTTGTCTTTAAATTTGCCAATTTCAACTTTAACTGGTTCTGTTAAATCTGTTTTAATCTGTTGATTAGCTACGCCAACTACTTGGATGGTATCCCCAGAGAGAGGTAGGTTTTCTATTTGCACTGATCTAACAGTAGAACGGGTAGCACCTGTGTCCACAAGAAAAGTGATTTCTACATCGTTCACTTTACCATTTACAAACGGACCAGACTGATCTACCTCAAGAGTGGCTCCAAGCACACACTCTTCCTCCTCTCTCAGGCACCGTCATAAGTAATCCGCAGAATCACTTCCTTCATTTTCTTTCAACCAATATTGTTGAGAAACATTCAACACATTCACTCTTGGTGATCTGTTTACCTGTTCACCTCCGCAGAATCCTGTTTCTGTATTGTATCTCTGCACATTTACACAATTTGGAAGTGGCGGTTGTGGAATCTGACTTTGCTGATTCACTAACTGTCGCTTTAGCTTTTGCTGCTGATTTATCTCATTTAACTGTCGCTGTAGCTGTTGCTGCTGATTTATCTCATTCTGCATCTGTGGATTTAATGATTCATTTTTAAAATTTCTGGGCGGATTCTTACATTCACGCTTCCAGTGTCCAATTTCGCCGCAATTAAAACAAGGGAGTTTCTGCAATATTACCCATCAATTTTGGCTTATTATAATTACCTTTAAATTTCCCTTGATTCTGGTGAACATTTTTGTTTTCCAAAGTTGCAATTTGTTGTTCAGCCACTTATTCCTGTGCCCACATAGCCTTTTCCTTTAGCTTCTTTTGACTAGCATCTATCTCATCACTGCAGTATTTCGCTTTTCTTAAAATATCATCAACTGAGAGTGATTGCCAACCAACTATTCCTCATCTAATCATCTCACCAATTTTAGGTCTTAAACCATAAACAAATCTGCATATAAAATGGCTCATATCCTTTTCACTCAATTTCTCGTAACCACTGTATTGTTTAAATACCAGCAGTAATCTTTCATAAAATGAATGTACTGATTCTTTTGGCTCCTGATTTGTTCTGTCTATTTTAACCCAATCTACTTCTTTGGGGGAATCTTGTTTTTCAGCCACTCAATCACCTTATCGTACACAGTTATAACATCAGCTGAAGGTGCACCTGTTACTTTATCTCGAGCAGGTTCTTCTTTTGGCCAATCTATAGAAATGTTACATTCTGTCCAAAGATCCAATGGAACAACAGTATCAAAGAATCCATCAAGATCAATACACAGAACATTTGAAACCTTCACAAATTTTTCTACCTGGCGATACCATTCCACAGGTTTTTCTCTCAAACGAGTAAAATCATTTGTAAACAGTAAAATATCCTGTCTTGTCCAAGGAACATGTACATATCCTCCACCAGCTATTTCTCTCATAGGATACTCAGTTGCTATTTCCCCTCTTTCTCTTCTGTCTTCGTATATTTTCTTTTTCCATTTCACTCTCCATTTACTTAATTCACCTAATCTTTTTAGAAACACTAATAATTCTTTTATATGAATTATTCTTCCTGTGGTGTTCATATTTTCAATATCCTTTTCAGAAAAATCCACTCTGTAAGGTTTCTGCAAATGTTTCTGTCTACTCAAATCTATATCTAATTCAGTAGCCATTTCCTCTAATTGATCATATTTATTTTTTGTTTTCCATTGTATACTTTTACAAATAAACAATAATTCACCATCTTGATATAGCTTTAAACTGTCAGGTCCAATTGTGCCAATAATCAATTCCTCCAAATCCGCCTTTAATTTTGGGACATCAAGTAATTTAAATTGTGGGTTTCATGGAGTCTGCGTTAAATCTATTTTATTTGTACTCTTTCCTGGAGTTCCAGAATCAGATTCTGCAACAGATGGAGTTTGATCATTTGACAAACGTTGATTAAAGGTTAAATCGGGAATCATTTTCTCTCTGTGAATTTCTGTTAAATCTGAATAAAAAATTTTCAGCTACTTTTTGAATTTCTGCATTCAAGGGAACAGTCAGAGCTGAATGTCTAATTTCCCTTTGATAAAAAACTGGAAGAACAGGTCCAATTGTTACTGGTACTGTTAATGCTTCCATGCTTTTAGTTAACTGTTGTATTAATTCATCTTTTGATAGAAAATATTCTGAAGCATTTGGTATATCCCCACATCTTTCTGTTCTCATTACATCTCTTGGGATTTCATTTCTCTGAACAGGAGTTTCTGCATTATTTCTATTTTCTCCAGATGTACTAGAATTAGTTCTTGTTTCTACTCTCTCAGGAAGTTGTGTATTATTCTGATTTAGTCTAGGTGGAGTCTCATCATTAATTTCCCTAGGAGGAGCAAAACAAACCATCACACATATCTGCACGTCTCCAACGATGCATTTTGTCTTCATGAGTTTCTCTGTTAATGTCTAATCTAGTGCCTCCTGTTACACCTCTGTTTTCTCGTTCTATTAGTATTATTATTATTATTATTATTATTATTAAGCTGTTTTATAGCGCGCACAATTACTCCGGAGTATCCTGGCGCGGAAAGAGGGGAACAGTAGTCGCAGAGCATAGACCAGCAAACGTACTAGACAGCTATTCTAAACAGGTGAGTCTTCAGCGCTTTTTTAAAAGCAGTGAATTCGTCAATGCTACGCAGAGCCGCAGGGAGGGCGTTCCATGCGTGCGCGGCCTTTACTGTCACAGAGTGGCCTCCCAGCCGGACACGCCGGAAGAGCGGGACCAGCAGCAGATGTTGTGCTGCTGAGCGTAAATCTCTGTTAGGGAAGTACCGCGTGAAACTTTCCATCAGATAGGCAGGGCCACGCCCATTGATGGCTTTATGGGCCAGAGTCAGAATTTTGAAGGTGATTCGATGCTGTACCGGCAGCCAATGCAGGCTCTCCAGATAACTTCTAACACTGATCAATTGTCTGATCAATCACTGTCTAATTCAAACATCTCATCTTCCCATTCAGCTAAAACCTCAAATTGTGTAGGTCTAGGTTTTGGTACAAGAGTCATCATTTTTTCTCTCAAGTTTTTCAACACCTTAATGTTAAATGACCCATCTTCCGGCCATGGCAATACACCATCATTTTTGGTATATTCCATCCAATTCTCCATCCAAAGGCAAGTATGATAACCATATTCACCTAACATATAAGCTGCAGGTGTTTTATACTTCCACCTCGCGTTTCAATTTTCTTGTCATTTTTAAATATATTATTCAATTTCTGAAACCATGAAAGCTTCTTTTTCTCTTTCATGTAATAATAATCCATGTTTTTAAACAATTTAGCTTACTTTGAAAAAGATCTTAAATATTTCCTTGTTGTTCCGCTACACTAGCCAATCCGTGCGCGAAACTCACCAACAAACCAATCAGGTTAAGTTACGTCACTATTCTGCTCAGCCAATAGAATTACTGAATTTCAGGACGAACCAATCAGCTGCAAGCCTACCTAGTCAGATGAGCCAATCAGTGTGCGAATACTGTGTTAGCCAATCACAGCGCGACCCCTGTGATGCATGCTGCCGCTGCAGCTTCACTGTTCTCGCTCTGCTCTGGCACTGACACCTCCTTTACAAAATATTTTCACTGCGCCATTTTTACAAAACTTACAATAGAATCTAGTTAGTAACTCCACAAAAACAAACCATTTGTCTGTTCCGCTAAAATAAAGCGATAGCTTTCTCAATCATTCAAGTATTCTTTCGCATGAAATAGACAATGCTATTTTCACAGAATTTTTAAATTCGTTGACAAAGTAAGGCCACTTTACCCATTCATTCACACGCATTCATACGGAAAAGATCCCTAATCATTCATACATAATTCTTTAGTAGGACTTTAACCTGCTAACAGAAATACTCATTCGTCAGTAAGATAAACAACGTTTTCTTACCCTTCATTCAAGCTTGGATAAATTCTATTACTCTTTTCACAGTGAGTTTTAAAACAGGACAGGTGTCCCTTTACTCAAAAGCTACAATTTCATAGACAATCCTCACTATACATTCTACCTAACACACCTAAAATACCTAAACTTGTGCTGTACGTCCACAACACTTGTGATATACAACAATACCACTATTTGAAACAGAACAAATGCACTGTGTAACTTCACTTGTCACACTACTCTGCACTGGCCAGTATAACTAGGAATTTTCACACTGCATGAAAAAATCTTTCGACTACATGTAACAAACTAAACAAACTTAACATATTTAGACATGTATCCTATTTAATTATCATGTAACATGTCAGTTACCATAGTAACCGTAACTCTGCTACCAAGTAATTGATCCAGCGCTCCTAATGAAAAACTGTCTCACCAATGCTACCAATCTTCACAATACTCACCATTAAACATGAAATACTTACTAAGGCCCATAAACTAAAGAGACAATTTTTGAGAGACTGAATCATGTGACCTAATAAGTCAAGGCGCCTTGACACCTTCGGGTTTTAGTTTGCGCGGTACAAGATGCAAAATAAATAAATAAATAAATAACCTATTCATAAACTATTTACAAATATATATACAACTGCAGTTTATCATTTCTTACCATGGATTTAAACATATATCATTTAATTAAGTCACTTAAGGTGAATGGATCAACTGATGATAACTAGACCATGAATAAACGAGACCAGCTTGTCATTTCAAATCTAATTTTTATTAACTTTATTATTCAAAGAAAGAGCATTTTTAATTTAGAATCTTATTTATTAGCAAAATGACGGCAACATTTTATTAAGGAAAAGATTTATTAGATTGACACTTCAAAAGCAAATCAATAACCATGAATTAAAGCAAATAAAGTTTCCATCCCCTAAATCCTAACACCCTGTCTAAAACTCATTTCACCTAGAAAGAATTATTTCAAAAGACTGCTGTCCCTACGTGCGCCAAAGAGTCCAACAGCACGTCTCGCCCCTCAGGAATCAGAAAACGAGGAGAAGATTCCCTCCTCCCCATGGGCCAGATTTTATACCTTTCTGACTAGCTAATCTTCCCAAAAATGTTCATTTTTCTTTGCCATCAGAGTTCCCATTGGCTGTCTTATGTGGGACCATATTGTGTCATCACTATTTTCAAAGCCCTTTTGTCCTTTGCCTTCGTGCCTTTTCGCTTCCTCAATTTTGTATCATTTCACTCGAGCTACAGTTCATGACTTCCTTGCCTTGGCAATCTTGCCGCTTCCTGTCCTTGGAACTTTCTCTCCAGGAGCACGTTTAGCACAACTTATTAAACTGCATTTTTCTGACAAACTTGTCAACGTGGTAAAAGTTTCCACTTCTGTGCAAGGCTCCTTTCTGAACAGGATTCGAAAACCCCATCTTTTGTAGGCCTAAAGCCTCTCTCGAAAACTAGTATTGAAACAAACACAAAACATTAATTAATTGCAGAATTGAGACCATTCTGTTACCCACCCCCTTGCTAATTATTAACCCAATAATTTATGTTACCTAGCTGAGCACACAAAGCAGCATTTATATTTACCTTCTTCTTAAGGCCACAAGGATTCTTCACAAGCTTTTGCCACAGAAAAGACATAACATAATATAAGCACACAAATACGCACATGCCATTAATTAAACAGACGCAATTAATACTGATAAAAAACAATAGACAAGGTTAGTTTATTATTTTTCACACACTTGCGATTGCAAAATAGAGCATATAAGTTAGTCCCACATGTTTTCTTGAGTGTATGCATTTTTAAAACTAAGGGGCATATTACCAAGCAATAGCGATAATTATCGCTATTGCTTGGTTAGAGACAAAAATTTACCGCTAAGCTGCGGCAATTTTTATCGCATTTAAACCTTGGTATTACCAAGGTTTATCGCAAATGCGATAAAAATCTGCCGCAATGCATGAATATCGCTGAAAAGTCAGCGATATTCATGCATTACCGAGCTAATGCTCTTAGCCATGTTATCCACCTTCCATTGGATAACATGGCTAAGAACTGCTCAGGGCAGGTGTTAGCTTTTGGAGATATTCGCGCTTAGCGCGAATATCTCCAAAAGTTGGTAATAGGAGATAGCGATGTTAGCGACTGTTTCCAGTCGCTAACATCTTGGCACACCCACTTTGCATGTCATTAGTGATAAATATCACTGACATGCAAAGTGGGGCCCAAGATGGTCGCTATCTCCTACTAGCTGTCGCTAACTGGTGTTAGCGATAGCTAGGTAATAGGGAGATAATTTTATCTCTGCTTTCTTGGCTTTTAAAGCCAAAAAAGCGGAGATAAACCCCCTTGATAATATGCCCCTCAGTTGGTTAATAATTTCAACACATGCTTATTAATACAGTTACATTGGTTATGGGAGATTAACTTTGCGAGTTTGAACAAAATTTTGTTCATCATCTCGCTCCATCAGGACCAATAGCCAAAGATACTTCTAGTGGTTACATAACTGGTATAGGAATGACAGTTCATATAGCAATTAGCACCCTACATTGAGAATTCACTCGTATCCATTTCCCCAGTCAAGCCCGCGACCTCTTCATCCCCTCTCATTTCACTTTTGTCCCACTCAATGATCATTCTTTGATGCCTGTAAGTGTGCGGAGCTCCCATTTTTATGCCTCTGCAGCGTCTGAGTATTCTAGTAGATACGATCGCAAAGGATCCCCTATGTCCCTTGGGCGAGACGTGTATGGCATCAGCTCAGCATATATATTCAATTGTTCTTGACAAAATAAGAGGTCATTTAACCATTCTTTAAACTTGGGTGCTCTTCCCCTCCCCTACCTGCAGGCAACCCTGCGCTTGTTTAGCAGAAATCCTAAGGAAACGTATCTTCTGAGTGGGGCCTCTAGATCCATTGTGCATTCTAGTAATCTGACAAGCTGCAATACCCCTGCAACCTTTGTTTTTAATTGAATTTCAATGGTTTTCTTTTTTTTATTGAATCATCACCAATACTTTAAATATAAGAGGATTTCATGAAAGTAAATATTAAACTGCAGCATATGAGCTGGGTACAGAACAACAGCGTCATTATTATGGGAAAGAAAACAGCATTTAAGGACAAATAAATAAAGAGACAGTTATCTCCCATACAATCCGGTAACATACTGTAGCCTTCTTGTTCAGTTAATTACCCTCCATCCATCTTTTAAGAGGGGCCCATATGTTTTCTCCTTTTCTTCTTACTTTTAGCCCCTTTTTTTCATATACCTCGATAGGTGGCTAATAATGTACCCAACGTTTGGGTTAGATAACTCCGTACTTGCAAATATTTAAAAAAATCCCTATGATGTATCCCAAATCTAGTTTGTATATCACTAAATGCACCACTGTATCCAGAAGATCCCCTATCGAGCGGATTGCTGCATCCTCCCATCTTGAGATGATATTATCCCGAAACATCGCTGGCGTAGTTGAATTTTAAAGAGTTGCGTATAATAATTCACCCAGCCAAGCACAACTTTGCGTTTAAGGGATACCCAAATCTTAAAAGCTGCGTGCAGAGTTTTAAACCTAACTTTTTTTGGTCTCGCCTATGCAGTGCGCATGCGCTGCTTAGGAGGAGTCCTTTAGTAATCGATTCAGTTTTTCTGCTAAAAACGTGCACGCTTTGCATTGCTTTCAATTACAATGCGAGCATGTTTGGCGATTCCCTTGCGGGAGCGAGCTTTGAAACCATCCATTTGTAATTAACTGATGGTTCCTGCTTGCTCCCGCAGGGTAAACAGGCATAGGCCTCTCCCTCCCCCTGCTGCCTCCTCCTCTCCTCTTCAAACTTGTTTTTCTTTTAACGTACAACGCAAGGCGTGCACGCTTGTTTAACCTGGATTCCTCTGGTACGTTGTGTTTATCCTACTCGCTCCACACATCTCCAATGTTTTCTTTGCTATAACCACGACGTGCACTTGTGTCTCCCCATGCCATACCTTTGCCAACCACCCTGGTTGTACCCCAACTCACCCCATGCCCCTTCGGTCTTTTTGCTCTGATTACACCTTTGCTCTTGCCCCATGCCACACATTTTCCCACCGCCCCAGCGGTATCCCCACTCACCCCATGCTGCTTCTGTCTCTCGGCTGTGCTTTCACCTTTGCTCTGTTGATTTATTCAGAGCCTGGAGCTTGGCCCCTGGCCCTGAGCTCGGAAAGCAGAGACTTTACTTTAGGAAATGACTAACACATCCCAGCCACCCCTTCCACCCACTGAAATGGCATGTGGGGGCAGATGGAATACCTGGGAATTTATAAAAATCGGACACACTGAGTGGTTTACTGGCAATGCAGTGCTAGGCCAGCAATCGCGGAGGGGTTAAACTCACCCACCCACAAATTTTAAGCTACTACGCAAAACTTTCACTTCTTTATAGCATGCATGGGTGTTGACATTATGAAACACCTCCTTACTGACGAGCTGACGAGTAAAGGGGAAGAGGCAGGAACACAGACATTTCAGCTGTACAATTCAAGCCACATTTTAAACCAGCAGAGACAAAAAAACTAGAGCAATCAAATCATACAGAATAGAAAGTTGAATAAGGAGTGAAAAATGTGGTATTATTAATGCAACTTATTAGAAATTGTGTACAATATCCTACCTACAGGGTAGATTCCATAATAACCCTCAATAACATCAGTTAACTTATTGTTATATGCAGCTATTAATGCTGATGCAATAGCAAACTCTTCTATGTCTATTATTAGTTTAGTCACGGTTATATGCACTGTCACTTTAAATACATGTAAACAATGAACAAGAGCGTCATGTGATCGAGGCCTTTGGAAGGCTGAAACGCGTAATGGCGGTTGGTGCAGGGCACAAGGCAAAATAAAATAACAGCACCAGCAATTTGGGGCCGCTTCGTCTTTATCCTGTATCCATGGGAGTGCATATGAGACTAGGAATACACACACACATATATATATATATATATATATATATATATATATATATATATATATATATATATATATATATATATGTATATATATATATATATTCACTGAAAAAACCATAGGTTATAGACCATATATAGTTAGGAATTCGCATTTACAAAACCATATTTTACTCACACAAAACCATTGAAATTCCATATATAGTTAGTTGCACTAACTATATATCGCGCACCCGCAATCCACTGCTGATGATGTCACATATTACATCATTCATGACATGGTCAGTGACATCACTGATGACATCACTGATGACATCTCAAATGACATCACTGATGACATCTCAAATGACATCACTGATGACATCACTGATGACATCTCATTTGACATTACTGATCACATCACTGATGATATCATTCATGTGATAATACGATGAACCTCTTCAGACTCTAATATAACCTTAGATACAATCAGTGTAAACAGACACTCACAGACTGTCACTCATCCATGGAGTTACTCACACACCTAGTCAGTCAATCAAAGAATCAATCACACCTCCATTTCCTCAACTATACAGTTATACAAACTTTACTTATTCAAACATATACTAACACATATTAACTCTCTTATACAATCCCTGATACAAGTTCACAATGATCCATACAGCCACTCACACATTCACTGGCTCTTATGCACAGTTATTTATATATGTCAACTCTCACATGTACTGTGTTTTACATATGTACTTACTTTGACATGTAGCACTGAGATATCCATTCACTCACCAATACACTCATGCACACAGTCAACCGCCCATACAGCTGTTTCCACATGCACTTTTGAAACCATACATCTAGTGAATCAACTGCTCACACATCTATGCACAGAGTCATACACCTCCCAGCCACCCACACACACACTCAGTATCCCATACAAATACTTGGGCAACCAATCAATAACCCATATAGTTACTCATATAGCTACTTATCAACACATGCAACAGTTTACAGAACAACAGACATAATGATGCACAAATTAAGACAGTTTAGTCACTAACCCATGCACTCAGTGAGACACATTTAATCACTCACTCATACAGTCAGTCATGCACCTACTAAATCCTTCATCCAGACACTTATACATCCACTCATTCTTCAATATGTAAGACATATTTTAACTTTACAGAAACATACAGTCACTGGATGTTGTCATCAGTGATGTCATCAGTGATGTCATTTGAGATGTCATCAGTGATGTCATCAGTGATGTCACTGACCATGTCATGAATGATGTAATATGTGACATCATCAGCAGTGGATTGCGGGTGCGCGATATATAGTTAGTGCAACTAACTATATATGGAATTTCAATGGTTTTGTGTGAGTAAAATATGGTTTTGTAAATGCGAATTCCTAACTATATATGGTCTATAACCTATGGTTTTTTCAGTGAATTTTCAAGGTTTTGTAAATGCTAATTCCTAACTATATATGGTCTATAACCTACGGTTTTTTCAGTGAATTTTCAAGGTTTTGTAAATGCTAATTCCTAACTATATATGGTCTATAGCCTATGGTTTTTTCAGTGAATATATATATATACATACATATATAAACATATATCATCTGTATATCTACATATAAATACAAACATAAATGCATGCATACATATACTTATATGCATTTTAGGGTTGTTAGGGCGTTTTCGTGTGTATTATGTTGCTTTTTTAGGGCTTTTGGGTCAATTAAGTAGGGTTCCCGGAGCCTAGGGCTGAGGGGCCGGTTCAGTTTCGTGCGTATTGGTGTTGGCAAGGTTTTGAGGGATTTTGGCGGTTTTTGGTCGAGATTTGGCCGTTTTATGGCTTTTTTTTGTGTTTGCGGGGGGCGCGTATTCGGGTTGAAATTCGTCCCCGTTCCAGTGGATGGATTGGGCTGATTTTTGGTGAGATGTTAGGGAATCGCTGGAACTAGTGTCCAGCCAAGTTTGAAGCGGATCGGAGCAGTGGAAGTGCTTTAAAGAGCAATTTTTGTGCGGAGTAGCGAATTGTCATGTTATTCAATGGGAGTTTTTGGTGCGCATGGAGAAGGTGAATTTGGGGTGTTCCAGTTGCGCTAGAGGGACGGGGCTTGGGTGAGCTGTAGGGAGAGTGGATCGGCAGGTGTGCCGAATTTTTGGGATTTGTTGGCGGAAGGGTGTGCTTGGGCAAAGTCGATTTGGTGAAAACGGTGCGTTATTTACATGAAAGTTGAAAAAACACTAATAAAAGCAAAGCTAAAAAGCCACCTCATTACAAACAGAATGGCTTTAACTTAAATGAGGGCGAGATCTATTGCATTTTCAATGCTTGTTTACTTTGGTTCCATCAAGAAGGCATTCAGATGTGTCACACATTTGCCATAAATTCTGAATGTTAGCACTCTAGTTGCACATTAGATCACTGTAGTAAAGCTACTGCTCACCAGGGACGTCTGCTGCTGGTATTCAAAGTGCATGTTTCAGTCTGCATGTCAGAATTTTTTTAATGAAATAGAAGAGGATTTGAGAAGTCACTCAAAATGATCCCTAATTTTTCTTTCTGAAGCACTAATCATACTTTCTATGGCAAAATTAACCCCCTCATGTTGTTCCTTTTTAAATTGAGTGTTTTCAGACTTACCACTTCATTCCAATCAAGATGGCTTCTGGTGTGCCATACTTTTGTCATAAGTAAGACTGTTAGCGCTCTAGTTGTTCTTTAGAACACTCTGGGACATTCTGTCATTGGGCTATACTTGGGGTACATCTGGGTGATATTTGGGCTACATTTAGGCTCTTTTGTCTCTGGTGGCCATCTTGCGAGACTATGTCAGAATTTTTTAATGAAATTGAAGAGGGTTTGAGAAGTCACTCAAAATGTGCCCTAATTTTTCTTTCTGCAGCACTAATCATAATTCATATGGCAAAATATACCCCCTCATTTTGTTCCTTTTTAAATTAAATGTTTTAAGAGTTACCACTTTATTCCAATCAAGATGGCTTCAGGTGTGCCATACCTTTGTAATAAGTAGGACTGTTAGCGCTCTAGTTGTTCTTTAGAACACTCTGGGACATTCTGTCATTGGGCTATACTTGGGCTACATCTGGGTGATATTTGGGCTATATTTGGGCTCTTTTGTCTCTGGTGGCCATTTTGGGAGACTGCATGTCAGAATGTTTTAATGAAATAGAAAAGGATTTGAGAAGTCACTCAAAATGTGCCCTAATTTTTCATTCTGCAGCACTAATCATACTTTCTATGGCAAAATATACCCCCTCATGTTGTTTCTTTTTAAATTAAATGTTTTAAGAGTTACCACTTTATTCCAATCA
This sequence comes from Lissotriton vulgaris, assembly GCF_964263255.1. Lineage (NCBI taxonomy): Eukaryota > Metazoa > Chordata > Amphibia > Caudata > Salamandridae > Lissotriton > Lissotriton vulgaris. Next base: position 359,835,341 of record NC_141685.1, on the reverse strand, counting down.
AGATGGCTTCAGGTGTGCCATACCTTTGTAATAAGTAGGACTGTTAGCGCTCTAGTTGTTCTTTAGAACACTCTGGGACATTCTGTCATTGGGCTATACTTGGGCTACATCTGGGTGATATTTGGGCTACATTTGGGCTCTTTTGTCTCTGGTGGCCATTTTGGGAGACTGCATGTCAGAATGTTTTAATGAAATAGAAAAGGATTTGAGAAGTCACTCAAAATGTGCCCTAATTTTTCATTCTGCAGCACTAATCATACTTTCTATGGCAAAATATACCCCTTCATGTTGTTTCTTTTTAAATTAAATGTTTTAAGAGTTACCACTTTATTCCAATCAAGATGGCTTCAGGTGTGCCATACCTTTGTAATAAGTAGGACTGTTAGCGCTCTAGTTGTTCTTTAGAACACTCTAGGAGGCTGCAGTAGAACACAAAGGAATCAACTGACAGTCTCTGTCCTTGTTGGATGTACATGTTTTACTGAGAATGTCAGACTTCATTTTCACATGACTGAGAAAGATAATGTGAATTTACAGAAAATATGCTTTCAGTTTAGCTTATAGATCCCCTTCCAAACCACTGTGGGAAAATCATGAGATATTAGTTTTCTTTCAAACAATATTCATGATATCACAGCAGAAGGTTTTTTCACATGGTAAAATCACCTTAGAACCCACCACAATTCCTAAAACGAGTATGGTACCATCAACAAATGATTGATAATGTAACTAAAGTCCTAAAACCCTCTATTAACTACAATGCTTTTTAATGAGGTGCTATCATGTATATTGGTCCCAAGATGGCTGCCAACACTTCTTGGATGAAGTGCTGACAGCCAATCAGATCAGATGTGTGGTTAGGCTCCGCCCAGATATATATATTTTTTTGAACCTAAATTACTCAAAATCCACTGGAGCACATATATTGAGACCTAGCAAAGGCACATCAGGCTAACAGTCCCTACAATTTTGCCAAGTTTCGTGCAAATCCATTCAGCCGTTCGAGCTAAAAGTGAGGCCAACCGCCCTATGGAAATTAACATGGGAAAAATGCGTTTTGGGACCCCCCTTTTTTCTCGGCCCCCCCTTGATGAAACCCCCCCAAATTGTCAGGGGCTGCTCAGAAACAAAATGTTCCATTTTCCTGAAAATTTCAGCCAATTCCGTCCACAAACGCCAAAGTTATTAGACATAGAATTTTCAAAAATCCCATAGAGAAAAAATCCTAACTATATATACCTACTGGCGACCGCCAGTAGGTAATATATATATATATATATATATATATATATATATATATATATATATATCAAAGCACACAAAGTTTACCCTTTTGGATGCGCCACACACAGGAGGATGATTCTCCACGTTTTATTTCAGAGGTAGCAACTTGCAGTCATGGCATCTTGCAAAAAATAAATGCCGACGCGTTTCGTGAATTCAATCACTTCTTCACAGGCATGGTTAAAAACAGCTGCACAGCATTTTATCATCTTTCAGGACCCCGCCCAGTGAATACCGGCAAAGCATCCTGGTACTGGTAGTGTCTTCCCTCAGTGGGGTGCTGCGCTCTGTCTCAGTTTCACCAAATTAAGCCCGAGTGGGTTTGCAAATAATGTTCATGTTCTCCAGGCTGCTTGGTAAACCTTCCGATGTGGCCTCCTGTCCTTCTGGATGCTGAAATGGCACCAAATTCGAGCCGCAGCTCTGCGGCGGGACTGCATCCCCGACTGGGTCAGCCGGTTAACATCAAAGCACACAAAGTTTACCCTTTTGGATGCGCCACACACAGTAGGATGATTCTCCACGTTTTATTTCAGAGGTAGCAACTTGCAGTCATGGCATCTTGCAAAAAATAAATGCCGACGCGTTTCGTGAATTCAATCACTTCTTCACAGGCATGGTTAAAAACAGCTGCACAGCATTTTATCATCTTTCAGGACCCCGCCCAGTGAATACCGGCAAAGCATCCTGGTACTGGTAGTGTCTTCCCTCAGTGGGGTGCTGCGCTCTGTCTCAGTTTCACCAAATTAAGCCCGAGTGGGTTTGCAAATAATGTTCATGTTCTCCAGGCTGCTTGGTAAACCTTCCGATGTGGCCTCCTGTCCTTCTGGATGCTGAAATGGCACCAAATTCGAGCCGCTGCTCTGCGGCGGGACTGCATCCCCGACTGGGTCTGCCGGTTAACATCAAAGCACACAACGTTTACCCTTTTGGATGCGCCACACACAGGAGGATGATTCTCCACGTTTTATTTCAGAGGTAGCAACTTGCAGTCATGGCATCTTGCAAAAAATAAATGCCGACGCGTTTCGTGAATTCAATCACTTCTTCACAGGCATGGTTAAAAACAGCTGCACAGCATTTTATCATCTTTCAGGACCCCGCCCAGTGAATACCGGCAAAGCATCCTGGTACTGGTAGTGTCTTCCCTCAGTGGGGTGCTGCGCTCTGTCTCAGTTTCACCAAATTAAGCCCGAGTGGGTTTGCAAATAATGTTCATGTTCTCCAGGCTGCTTGGTAAACCTTCCGATGTGGCCTCCTGTCCTTCTGGATGCTGAAATGGCACCAAATTCGAGCCGCTGCTCTGCGGCGGGACTGCATCCCCGACTGGGTCAGCCGGTTAACATCAAAGCACACAAAGTTTACCCTTTTGGATGCGCCACACACAGGAGGATGATTCTCCACGTTTTATTTCAGAGGTAGCAACTTGCAGTCATGGCATCTTGCAAAAAATAAATGCCGACGCGTTTCGTGAATTCAATCACTTCTTCACAGGCATGGTTAAAAACAGCTGCACAGCATTTTATCATCTTTCAGGACCCCGCCCAGTGAATACCGGCAAAGCATCCTGGTACTGGTAGTGTCTTCCCTCAGTGGGGTGCTGCGCTCTGTCTCAGTTTCACCAAATTAAGCCCGAGTGGGTTTGCAAATAATGTTCATGTTCTCCAGGCTGCTTGGTAAACCTTCCGATGTGGCCTCCTGTCCTTCTGGATGCTGAAATGGCACCAAATTCGAGCCGCTGCTCTGCGGCGGGACTGCATCCCCGACTGGGTCAGCCGGTTAACATCAAAGCACACAAAGTTTACCCTTTTGGATGCGCCACACACAGGAGGATGAGTGCTTTGATATATATATATATATATATATATATGTATATATATATATATATATATATATTAGGGGTGGGCGGCCAGCTACGCTCCGTGCACGGAGTGTGCGTAGTGCCACCTACTCCGCATTTTGCGGAGCTGGCGGAGCCAGGCGGCACTACGCACGCTCCGCAGACGGAGCGTAGCTGGCCGCCACCCGCCTCCCTCCCGCCCTCCCTAAATACTTTAAAATAAAGGAATGCAATAATTTAAAAAGCACTTACCTTGCCGCCGCTGGCCGCCGCGTTCCCCGGGGCTCGTTATCTTCCATCTTCCGTCTTTTTTAGTAATGCGCATGCGCGGGCGGCCGCGCATGCGCATTTTCACGAGAAAATGCGCATGCGCGGCCGCCCGCGCATGCGCATTACTGAAGAAGACGGAAGATAGCGAGCCCCGGGGACGCGGCGGGCAGCGGCGGCAAGGTAAGTGCTTTTTAAATTATTGCATTCCTTTATTTTAAAGTATTTAGGGAGGGCGGGAGGGAGGCGGGTGGCGGGGCTGGCGGCCAGTGGTTTTGCGGAGTGGGGCTACGCGGAGTGCGGAGGTGGGCGTAGTTTCTCGCCCACTTCGCGTAGCTCCGCGAAGCCCCACTCCGCCAACTCCGCCCAGGGCTAATATATATATATATATATATATATATATATATATATATATATATATATATATATATATATATATATATATATATATATATATATGTGTGTGTGTGTGTATATTACCTACTGGCGATAGCCAGTAGGTATATATAGTTAGGATTATTTCTCTATGGAACTTTTGAAAATTCTATGTCTAATAACTTTGGCGTTTGTGGACGGAATCGGCTGAAATTTTCAGGAAAATTGCACATTTTGTTTCTGAGCAGCCCTGTAAATTTGGGGGGGGTTCGTCAAGGGGGGGCCAAGAAAAAAGGGGGGTCCCAAAACACGTTTTTCCCATGTTAATTTCCATAGGGCGTTTGGCCTCACTTTTAGCTCGAACGGCTGAATGGATTTGCACGGAACTTGGCAAAATTGTAGGGACTGTTAGCCCGATGTGCCTTTGCTGGGTCTCAATATATGTGCTCCAGTGGATTTTGAGAAATTAACGTTTAAAAAAATTTATATATCTGTGACAGCGTCCCAGATAGCGCTCCAGATCGCGTACTTTTCGCGTCACGTAGCTTTGCGAAGCGATGCTGATTGGCTCTCCGGTGTCTGTCAACATTCTAAACAGTCCGGAGCGGCCGCCATCTTGTCTCTCGGTGGGATCGAGAGACAAGAAGAGGTGAAAAACGAAGGGGGAATTTAATGAAAGGGGGCAAGGTAGACCCCTCTTGACCCCCTAGGAATGATGTTAGGGTTATTAAAGGGTCCCGTGGGGAAAATTAAAAATATTTGATTTTTCACGGTAGAAGCGCTTCTCCGTTCGCAAATTAACGGCTGAATGGATTTGCACGAAACTTGCCAAAATTATAGGGACTGTTAGCCCGATGTGCCTTTGCTGGGTCTCAATATATGTGCTCCAGTGGATTTTGAGAAATTAACGTTTAAAAAACAGGTATATCTGTGACAGCGTCCCAGATAGCGCTCCAGATCGCGTACTTTTCGCGTAATGGAGCTTTGCGTAGCGAAGCTGATTGGCTCTCCGGTGTCTGTCAACATTCTAAACAGTCCGGTGCGGCCGCCATCTTGTCTGTCGGTAGGATTGAGAGACAAGAGGAGGAGAAAAACGAAGGGGGAATTTAATGAAAGGGGGCTAGGTAGACCTCTCTTGACCCCCTAGGAATGATGTTGGGGTTATTAAAGGGTCCCGTGGGGCAAATAATAAAAATTTGATTTTCCGCGGTAGAAGCGCTTCTCGGTTCGCAAACTGGTAGCGAAACATGAATTCGCCATTTTGTGTTTTGATTTCATTAAATTACTAGGTATAAGGGGGTACGGGAGACGTATCCTGACCCCTTTTGTTTTCTGAGGGTGGCTGAGGAGGCTCATATATGTTGATACATGTCTTCCAGCGGCTGTGCGTGAGCGTTTTTTTTTGTTGTTGCGTGACGTCTGTTAACGTTCGATTCGATGGAAATCAGGAAGTGTTGACCGCCATTTTGTCACTGCGAGTAAATATTTTGTTTTAAATAATTGTTATAAATTAATCCTTATTGATAAACATTGTCTGCGCCATCTTGTCTTTTTTGCAATGCCACACTTTTGTTGAGCACGGCAGCCATTTTAGATGCCTTGACCAGACCCACTCTCTGCACGCCGCCGATCCTCAGCATGGCTCCTCACCCTCGCAAGCATCTCCCCCACGCACTGGTCACCCCCGCTCTCTCTCTCATGCATGGGCCAGAAACCTCCTCCCATGTGCGCTGCTCTTCCCTGAGAATCACACCCTGTGCCCGCCCGACACCACCCTTTCACCCTATTCACTACCGCACCCTCTGACACTCTTCTTCCTCTGTGTCCGATTGTTCAGGCCGGTCCCAGGCTATCACCTAGCCCTGCAGATGTAGTTTATGGCCCCGGCTGTAGAGAATCACCCCTCTTCAAAGGAGTTACAGTAGATCTGTCACACCACACGCGTTCCTACTATCTGATAACCATCCTGTATTGTGCTTGGGGAGGGGATTCTCACTGTGAGGGTGTGTGGGACCGAGCCTGAAGCGGAAGATTCCAGGGATGCCTCTTTGTACATCAAAGTTTTTACAATTATGTGTCACATTATAAATATATAGTACTCCAACAAAGTAGGATTATAACACTTTAATAACTTTTAAATATATAGAACGCAACAAAAACAGTAAATACATTTAAACATTTTTTTGAAAAAAGAAGCAACAATGGTCAGTAGCTGTGTTTTGTGCGAATAGTCCCAAGGCAGCACAACATACTGAGTTCTGGAGGGCACCCAGGTGATGTTACCTGGGTGCCGCACTGGCTTTTGGTATCCTACAATGCAGCTCCGAAAAACGGCGTGGGGCGTCCCGGGGGTTGCGCGGGGAGGCCTCATCAGTAGCGGTCTGTTGTGCGAATAGTCCCAAGGCAGCAGAACGCGCTGAGATGTGGATGGCACCCAGGTGATGTCCAGTAAGTTGTCGCACTGGTTTTGGCATCCTACAATGCTGCTCTGAAAAACGGCGTGGGGCGCCCCGGGAGGGGGGAGGGGGGGCGGCGTGAACGGGTCTCCCCAGGTGGAGGCTCGTCGGCTGTACTGGGGCGCCCCTTTACCGTTTCAGTTGCCATTCCGCCCGCTTTTGCTACACTGTGCCTCATCCGCCATTCAGCTGTTTATCGCCCGCTCTTGCGGCTACAGCGTCTCGCTCACCATGTAGTTGAGTTGCGCCCACTCTTGCGGTGCAGCGATAGGCGGCTGCCACAGGACTCTTAAAATGGCGGACGGCTCTTCGGATTTGGGCCTGGTCCACTAACATGGCCCTGGGACACCTTGGAACTCGGACGTCCCCTGAGCCTTGAAGATTTTACAAAAGTCTTGGGGGCTCCCGACTCCTGCAGGCTTCCGGTGGGGAGCGGCTGCCATGATTGCTCGCAGAATGACCACGACGGAGCCACGACTGACGCCAGCTTTAGTCTGAAACATCTAGAAACAAGGTGGGGCTTTCATCGTTTGGGAAAAAAAAATGTTTTAATCCAATGAAAAGTGATATTTTTAGGTCATATGATCAAGCCTTCCATCATTAGGAAACCAAAAGTAAAATGAACCAATGAAAAGTTTTATAAAGAAGTCACATGACCTGTTATGCTTACGTTACGCGCTGCTATAAAAAGCATAGAAAATCCGTTGGCACGTGAGGCGGCGTCAGTAGCGGACTGATGTGCGAATAGGCCGAAGGCAGCACAACGCGCCGAGATCCGGATGGCACCGAGGTGGTGTCCAGCAAGTTGCACTGGTGTGGCCATCCTACAATGCTGCGCCGAAAGTCGGCGTGGGGTGCCTGGGGGGGGGGGGGAGGTTGCGCAAACTGGCCTCTCTCGCCTCCCCAGGTGGAGGCACCTGATGTGCAGTGCGGCGCCCCTTATCTTTTCACTCGCCGTCCAGCAGAGTTGCGCCCGCACTTGCTGCTACAGTAGGCCGAAGGCAGCACAACGCGCCAAGATCCGGATGGCACCGAGGTGGTGTCCAGCAAATTGCCGCACTGGTGTGGCCATCCTACAATGCTGCGCTGAAATTCGGCGTGGGGCGCCCCGTTGGCCTGTGAGGTCGCGTCAGTCAGTGGGGGCTGTTTGAGAAAACAATGTGATGCTGTGCGTCGCCCCCAAGATGGAGGCTCCTCGGCTGCAGTGGGGCGCCCCTTGGTGTTTCACTCGCTATCCAGCTGAGTTGCGTCCGCACTTGCGGCTACAGTAGGCCGAAGGAAGCACAACGCGCCGAGATCTGGATGGCACCGAGGTGGTGTCTAGCAAGTTGCCGCACTGGTGTGGCCATCCTACAATGCTGCGCCGAAAGTCCCATGGTCCGGCGGAACTTTTTTCCTTTTCCTTTCTGCATCTTGTCCCACAATCCGTTTAACCTTTAGACACAACCAGGTCCCTGAATGTGTGCAGGGGGACGCTATTGATTGAATCAAAATGGCGGCTTCACACAAAGCTGACTCAAGCATTGCTGGTGATGCTATACGGACAAAAAATGGTTTTCAGTTTGTACATTCTTCAGGATTTTTCCATCCAAGTCTGCTTGAGAGTTTGTAGAACAATGGCTTTAGATCTTGCCCTCCCCTCTTTTGACTGTTGGTCTTGTTGCCTATGTCTTCTGTTGTCATTTAACTGAACCTTTTTTGACTGCCGAAAGGGGTTCTGGTCCGACCGCTGGTTGGTGGAGATATTTTGACTATATCCTGGACCTGCCCGGCCTCGCTCAAAATGGCGCCGGTATAAATGGGACTCGTACCTCCGTGTTGTGTACTGGTTGCACAACCTTGATATCACGAGATACGTATGCAGTTTTGAAGCACATGGCGGGCGGGAATGAGAATTGATTGAATATTTCGACATCCCTATTGATATTAAGTTCTGATGTGTTATTGATTACAGTACTATTGAAAGTTTGAATTAACGTCACCCATGGTACTTGCCCGCAATTGTATATCTAGATAATTTTATTGTAAGTGGCCCTGTCGTATTTTAATTACAAAAAGTACGACCACCGATTCCGCAACTGTTAGACACCTTAGTTCTTGCAACCTAATGGCCCGCTCGTTGCGTTCCTCTACAGTGTAAATGTCTCCTCATCATATACGATTCCAGTTTGCTCCATGGCCGGCCCACGTGGTTATAGGCCCGTATTTGTATACTGACATTTTCACAATAAAGGTTTTTAAAACAAAACATGGTAGTAGTATTTACATTGGTAAAGTTTTTAATTTTAGTTTCTGTTTTCGAATCAGTAAAAGGCAAGTGAAATAAAGCAGTCCAATTACATGACGGATAAAAGGTATAATACGCAGGAACGCAGTAAAGATAAATGGTCAAGGGCTGTTGTGTTTTTTACTCCTGCAACATAAAGTGATCGATAAGAATCTGATATTCAGGCGTATCGGCGACTAAGACAGCAGGCCGAGCATCTTTTGCTCAACGGCTCCGTCATGGGACGAAGAAACGCCCTTTTGCTAGAAAAAGGAATATATTTTACTTGCAGGACAGTTGTAAATTTTCCGGGAAAATACATTAGCCTGGAACATTATAACATATATGTTTAAGAAAAAATAATGTTCGAAAGCAATAAAAAGCGTAATTTTTAGGTCATATGACCAAGCCTTTCATCATTAGTATAACCAAAGTAAAATGAACCAATGAAAAGTTTTATTAATAAGTCACATGACCTGTTATGCTTACGTTATGCGCTGCGCGCCGCGCCCCGGATCCCTTCTGGGAAGCTGCGCTTCGCGCACTGGAGTACTTCCGGGTGCGCTAACGCGCCGTGTCATATAACGCATTACGCGATAACGTAGGTCCAGAATATAGTCAAAATGTCTCCACCAACCAGCGGTCGGAACACAACCCCTTTCAGCAGTCTAAAAAGTTCTGTTAAATGACAACAGAAGGGACAGGCAACAAGAACCATCAGTCAAAGAGGGGAGGGCAAGTTCTTCCCTACCGGGTCACGTTGGGGCGCTACCGGAACTGATCGAATTGGTAGTCTACAGTGTTTCTGGATGTTTCAGACTGAAGCTGGCGTTAGCATGAGAGCACCACCATCTCGTATCTCAGTCGTGGCCATTCCACGAGCAATCATGGCAGCCGCTCCCCACCAGAAGCCTGCGGGAGTCGGTGGCCCCCAAGACTTTTGTAGAATCTTCAAGGCTCAGTGGACGCTTTCGAGAAGGGGGCCCAAGCCCTAGCAGACAAGCGTCCGAGTTCCAAGGTGTCCCATGGCCATTTTAGTGGACCACGCCCAAATCTGAAGAGGCGGGCGCCATTTTGACAGTCCTGTGGCAGCCGCCTATAGTTGCATCGCCACAACGGGAGCAACTCAACTACATGGTGAGCGAGACGCTGTAGTCGCAAGAGCGGGCAGTAAACAGCTGAATGGCGGAAGAGGCACAGTGTAGCAAAAGCGGGCGGAATGGCAACTGAAACGGTAAAGGGGCGCCCCACTACAGCGTGTCTTCAGGTCAAACGGATTGTGGGATAAGGTCCAGAATGGAAGAGTCATCAAAAGGCAAAAAGTTCCGCCGGACCCCGGGAGCCGGCCGCCTATGTCGGGGGCGATCTTAGGCCACGCCAGGGCAACACGACTTGGGGAGGGGGCAGAAGTCAAGCGCACCCTCCCAGTCCGTGCCACCACACCGTATGTTGAAAATCTGAAGCCATCGTTCTACAAACTCTCAACCAGCCTTGGATGAAAAATCTTGAAGAATGTACAAACTGAAAAACAGTTTTTGTTTGCATAGCATCAGCAGCAACGCTTGCTATCAGAATGCATGAGTTTCATGCTTGATCGATTGAGCTAGCCGGATCAGGCAACAAAAAGTATAAAATAGTTATGTAAATAGTTATTTAATAAAATGTTTTACCCTGTTACTTTGCTGGTGTGTTGTATATATTTATAATATTTGCATAGAGTTTGTCGTTATTATGAGCGGGGTGGGTGGCGGAGCCGAGCTGTCTTGCAGCCATCATGGTGTGGAGCTCAGTTCATCTCACTAGTTTCGTATTTATCATGAAGGGTTGTTCCTAATGTTTCTATTTTAGCGAGGTCAAAAAGAGATCCCATTAGTGGCCTACTGATTTTGCTCGATTATTTTTTTTTTTAACACGATTTTTCACTATCTGCAAAGACTAAACAGAGTATTGTGGCTTTGTGCTTGTTAGTAAATAGAGAATGAACCAAAGAGAATACATTCTAAAATAGTAAATGCTTGGATAACAATCAATCAAATGGAGAGACAAGCAGGCACGACGGATTACAACGGGGGCAAAGGCCTGCGTTAACCACCCTTCACTATCTGCAAAGAGATAGTACTTCTAAGAGAAAAGAGGGGGGGGGGGCAGCGTTTAAAGCACATCAGCGTGCATAAACACGAAAATGTTTTTACCTATCACGTACTTGACATTTGACAGCTTTTGATATTTGTTATTAAAAAACCATTGAAATTCAATGAAAAAACCATAGGTTTTAGCCCATATATAGTTAGGGATTAGCATTTTCAAAACCTTATTTTACTCGCATAAAACCATTGAAATTCGCATATATAGTTAGATGCGCTAACTATATATCGCGCAATCGCAATTCACTGCTGATGATGTCACATATTACATCATTCATGACATGCTCAGTGACATCACTGATGACATCACTGATGACATCTCAAATGACATCACTGATGACATCACTGATGACATCTCAAATGACATCACTGATGACATCACTGATGGCAACATCCAGTGACTTTATGTTTCTGTAAAGTTAAAATATGTCTTACATATTGAAGAATGAGTGGATGTATAAGTGTCTGGATGAAGGATTTAGTAGGTGCATGACTGACTGTATGAGTGAGTGATTAAATGTGTCTCACTGAGTGAATGGGTTAGTGACTAAACTGTCTTAATTTGTGCATCATTATGTCTGTTGTTCTGTAAACTGCTGCATGTGTTGATCAGTAGCTATATGAGTAACTATATGGGTTATTGATTGGTTTCCCAAGTATTTGTATGGGAGACTGAGTGTGTGTGGGTGGCTGGGAGGTGTATGACTTTGTGCATAGATGTGTGAGCAGTTGATTCACTAGATGTATGGGTTCAAAAGTGCATGTGGAAACAGCTGTATGGGCGGTTGACTGTGTGCATGAGTGTATTGGTGAGTGAATGGATATCTCAGTGCTACATGTCAAAGTAAGTACATATGTAAAACACAGTACATGTGAGAGTTGACATATATAAATAACTGTGCATAAGAGCCAGTGAATGTGTGAGTGGCTGTATGGATCATTGTGAACTTGTATCAGGGATTGTATAAGAGAGTAAATATGTGTTAGTATATGTTTGAATAAGTAAGGTGTGTATAACTGTATAGTAGAGGAAATGGAGGTGTGATTGATTCTTTGCATGACTGACTAGGTGTGTGAGTAACTCCATGGATGAGTGACAGTCTGTGAGTGTCTGTTTACACTGAGTGTATCTAAGGTTATATTAGAGTCTGAAGAGGTTCATCGTATTATCACATGAATTATGTCATTAGTGATGTGGTCAGTAATGTCAAATGAGATGTCAAATGAGATGTCATCAGTGATGTAATTTGAGATGTCTTCAGTGATGTCATCAGTGATGTCATCAGTGATGTCATCAGTGATGTCATTTGAGATGTCATCAGTGATGTCATCAGTGATGTCATTTGAGATGTCAATAGTGATGTCATCAGTGATGTCACTTAGCATGTCATGAATGATGTAATATGTGACATCATCAGCAGTGGATTGCGGGTGCGCGATATATAGTTAGCGCATCTAACTATATATGCAAATTTCAATGGTTTTATGCGAGTAAAATAAGGTTTTGAAAATGCTAATCCCTAACTATATATGGCTAAAACCTATGGTTTTTTCATTGAATATATATAAAAATATATATATATGTATATTTAACAACACTCATGAGGTTCCCAAACAGCAGGAAAGCACACGAACAGCAGGTAGGTTTCACCTCATAAAACCCCAAGCCTCTGATGAAGAGACATTCGAAACGCGTAAGGCGACACGCTGGAACTGCTTTAATCATTTGTATGCTGAACCCGCCTGTACCTAAGATTAAAAGGTTTTATGAGGTGAAACCTACCTGCTGTTTGTGTGCTTTCCTGCTGTTTGGGAACCTCAGGAGCGTTGATGTTGAAGCGGCATCCCCTCCGCTGGGAAGGCACCACCCCACGAAAACTGGGGGCCGCTTGGGACGTGGATTAACCTGTCCTGCTGTGGGGTAGCAGGCAATGGATAAGGACGGGCCAACAGAGCAGAAAATGCAAGTGCATCGATTCACGATGGAATAAGAGGACTTTCTTTCCCATAATGCATCATATAGGGATGCGAGCATAACAATGGGGGAGTGTCCACAACTGCACGCCATCCATGGCCAAGCCTCTGATGAAGAGACATTCGAAATGCGTAAGGCGACGCGCTGGAACTGCTTTAATAATTTGTATGCTGAACACGCCTGTACCTAAGATTAAAAGGTTTTATGAGGTGAAACCTACCTGCTGTTCGTGTACTTTCCTGCTGTTTGGGAACCTCAGGAGCGTTGATGTTGAAGTGGCAGCCCCGCCGCTGGGAAGGCACCACCCCACGAAAACTAGGGGCCGCCTGGGACGTAGATTAACCTGTCCTGCTGTGGGGTAGCAGGCAATGGATAAGGACGGGCCAACAGAGCAGAAAATACAAGTGCATCAATTCACGATGGAATAAGAGGACTTTCTTTCCCATAATGCATCATATAGGGATGCGAGCATAACAATGGGGGAGTGTCCACAACTGCACGCCATCCACGCCCAAGCCTCTGATGAAGAGACATTCGAAAGGCGTAAGGCGACGCGCTGGAACTGCTTTAATCATTTGTATGCTGAACCCGCCTGTACCTAAGATTAAAAGGTTTTATGAGGTGAAACCTACCTGCTGTACGTGTACTTTTCTGCTGTTTGAAAACCTCAGGAGCATTGATGTTGAAGCGGCAGCTCCGCCGCTGGGAAGGCACCACCCCATGAAAACTGGGGGCCGCTTGGGACGTGGATTAACCTGTCCTGCAGTGGGGTAGCAGGCAATGGATAAGGACGGCCAACAGAGCAGAAAATACAAGTGCATCGATTCACGATGGAATAAGAGGACTTTCTTTCCCATAATGCATCATATAGGGATGCGAGCATAACAATGGGGGAGTGTCCACAACTGCACGCCATCCACGCCCAAGCCTCTGATGAAGAGACATTCAAAACGCGTAAGGCGACGCGCTGGAACTGCTTTCATCATTTGTATGCTGAACCCGCCTGTACCTAAGATTAAAAGGTTTTATGAGGTGAAACCTACCTGCTGTTCGTGTGCTTTCCTGCTGTTTGGGAACCTCAGGAGCGTTGATGTTGAAGCAGCAGCCCCGCCGCTGGGAAGGCACCACCCCATGAAAACTGGGGGCCGCTTGGGACGTGGATTAACCTGTCCTGCTGTGGGGTAGCAGGCAATGGATAAGGACGGGCCAACAGAGCAGAAAATACAAGTGCATCGATTCACGATGGAATAAAAGGACTTTCTTTCCCATAATGCATCATATAGGGATGCGAGCATAACAATGGGGGAGTGTCCACAACTGCACGCCATCCATGCCCAAGCCTTTGATGAAGAGACATTCGAAACGCATAAGGCGACGCGCTGGAACTGCTTTAATCATTTGTATGCTGAACTCGCCTGTACCTAAGATTAAAAGGTTTTATGAGGTGAAACCTACCTGCTGTTTGTGTGCTTTCCTGCTGTTTGGGAACCTTAGGAGCATTGATGTTGAAGCGGCAGCCCCGCCGCTGGGAAGGCACCACCCCACAAAAACTGGGGGACGCGTGGGACGTGGATTAACCTGTCCTGCTGTGGGGTAGCAGGCAATGGATAAGGACGGGCCAACAGAGCAGAAAATACAAGTGCATCGATTAACGATGGAATAAGAGGACTTTCTTTCCCATAATGCATCATATAGGGATGCGAGCATAACAATGGGAGAGTGTCCACAACTGCACGCCATCCACGCCCAAGCCTCTGATGAAGAGACATTCGAAACGCGTAAGGCGACGCGCTGGAACTGCTTTAATCATTTGTATGCTGAACCCGCCTGTACCTAAGATTAAAAGGTTTTATGAGGTGAAACCTACCTGCTGTTCGTGTGCTTTCCTGCTGTTTGGAAACCTCAGGAGCGTTGATATATATATTTATATATATATCCGCACAACTCTCCTGTTAAGGAAACATAGCCGCACTCCACAGCGATGGCAATTTAGCATTTATTGGCAGCACAGCATCGGCAGTCCTGACATGTTTCGGTCACCATTGACCTTATTCATAGGAAGCCAGACATCAGGAACCCTGAGCAGGGAACCCCACAAGCCGATTGCAATTTATTTATCTCGCCCCCTAGTGGGCGCTCAGATGGGAACAATCAAATTGCATGCTAGTACTTGCGGTTCACTGCCCCTTGCCATTTTTTCCCTCCAGTGGGAGATGCCTCACAATGTTGGTATTCACTGTTGCTGCTTCAAAGTTTGTTGTGTTTCCAGCAATCCGATTTTCAAGGATGCCAAAAAACCATACCGAAGATTGTCTTCGGCGGCAACCAGTTTCCCTTTCCACTTTCACGATCACCCAGGTTGGTTCAATGTCGGGGAACTCCGGCGCTCTTTCTGGTGGTGCGTCGCTTACGGCTGAACCAGGCCGTTATATATCCACACAACTCTCCAGTTAAGGAAACATAGCCGCACTCCACAGCAATGACAATTTAGCATTTATTGGCAGCACAGCATCGGCAGTCCTGCCATGTTTCGGTCACCATTGACCTTATTCATAGGAAGCCAGACATCATATATATATAGAATTCTCCAACACCTCAGAGCTATACTTCATAACGATCCGGCCTACCCAGTGGCGCGCCATTTTGCGCTAAAACACAATCAAGATCTGCAGTGTTTAAGGTACTATGTAGTGGGGCCGGTACCTCCTTTGCGTAGAGGAGGCAACAGGGATTTGCTACTGAGACAGCTAGAAACACGTTTCATTCTTCAGTTCGATAGTAAGTGGCCCAACTGGCTCAATAATACTGAGGATATACACAACTTCTTATAGAGCTTACTATTGTTTATAGTTTCAAGTTTATTTTATTTTTATTTGCTTTGGTACTCAACTGAGGACCACAAATATTTTAAACATAAAATTCAGATTATTTACAACAGTAAAATTTCTTGTGCTAATACAATGTTAAAAAAGATTTTAAAAATTTATAAAAGTTATGACAGACAAATTCATTTGGCGGGAATTTACATAGAGTGATCAGTTCATTTGCTGAGTTAATCCTACATTTAATGTGTATGGCTTGCAAGTACCGCTTCCTTGCCGTTACCACCTTTGGATTTGGACAGGCAAACATTAGATGCTCGACATCTTGCTCTCCTCCATTACACAAATTACATTTAGAGTTTTCCTTTAAGTGCCATTTGGCTGTTACAGTTTTGACTGGTAAAATACCGAACCGGAACAGAACCATCGCTCTCCTGACAGAATGATTTAGATTGAAAGCAATGTACTGTTGAATTTTCTTGTATGTTATAGTTTCAGTGAAATTCTTATATGTAGATAATTTTGAACAATGCAAAAAGTCTAGATCAAAGCTTAGCCTTGAGGTGAAATGTTTCAAAAAGAGTTTAAGTTGGGATGGTGTCCAAGTTAGCAGTAGATCGATGTTAATCTCCGCTAGCTTAAAGGCAACTGACATGTTTTTCTTAAAAACGTGTTTGGATGAATCACGATCAATTGTTTCTGTTTTGAGCAGAGATCGAAGAGTTCCTTCCTCGGCGTGCAGGAGATTATATACCCACCTGATGACATTAGCAATTCCTCGAGAATAGGAGCTGGTTAATGAGAACTCGAGGCGAAGAGCTTACTATTGTTGTTGTTATCTTGATTCTTGTTTCTATTCATGGCTGATTCACTCATGTGTGCCCTTCATGGACATTGGAGCCTTACATTATATCTGCATGAAATTCATTCAGTACAGTCATTAAATGTCTGATTCATCATGATGTATCTCTAGTTGGGCGGGCAGTCAGGTTCCCTGTTGCCCACCCACACTTCTTTGGATTACAAGAAGGGATAAACCTTTATTATTTATGATGCACAATAGATAGTCAGGTTCCCTGTTATCTATTAGATTTTAGTATACCCCCTTCCTTAGTGTATCTCTGTCCTTCGGCCATTGTACATCTGTGGCCTCCCTTCCCTTTTATACTTCTATTTTTATCACTGTATATTTAATCACTATATCTATTCCTCACTTGTAAAATCATGATGAATTATTGTTTTAAGAATAGCAGTTTATACTTACCTTTTACTATATAATATGTCTTTGCACATATTTCTATTACTGGTAACGTTTTTACATGCATTCTTTACTAACATTAAAATATATCATGAATTTTATCACTTTTGTGATGTGAATATTTGCACTTTAGATTTAGCCTCATTTGCACATCCAGCCGCCCAATCCTCCATGTAAGTGTACAGAGGTCTGTTTGAAATTATTAGAAAGGACACCATTCCAGTTATTAATGTTGTTCATCCCTATCCATGGTGATATAATGGATTTACCCGGTTATTTTTCTCTCACTTGATGGTTTGAACTCCATGTTAAAGTATATAAAATGATGTCTATATCTCATAAATGCATTCATGCAGAGTATGTACTGATATGTACCTTAATCTCTAATAATTTCTACTGTGGTTAATGCATATGAAATTACTATCAACAAATATGCACATTTTCACCAAATCATGTTGTTTAATTATGAACTCGGGCGCATCAAGTCTGTTGTTTATGTTAATTAACCACGTGACCCTTTGGGAGGCGGCCAGAGGGCGGAGCAAACTGCACTTTAAATATCACCTAATGTAGCTACTCCTTGCATGTGAACAAACTGCAGGCAATACAATCCTCCATGCCTCTAGCCAGCACCCCAACCACCTAATCCGAAGCATCCCCTACGGGGAGATGCTAAGGATTAGAAGAATCTGTAGTACAGATGCAGCCTGCTTATCAGCAAAAAATGAGAGTAAAGCAAGATTCTTACAGAGAGGCTATACAGAAAGTGTGGTGTCAAAAGCAATGGAAAGGGCCAATAAAGCAGGAATGTTCCCGTCTGCGATAGCGGATGTGGGGGCAGGACATACAATGGCAAACAATGGTGGGTGTCAGCCAAGACTTATTTTGGGATATAGTTGCCAACACAGGCAAATACAAAATATTGTCAAGAAAAACTGGCACATAATCACAGGGGACCATGTGATTGGAAAAACTATGGCAACCTTTCCTGCAATTACATATAGTCGTGCCCGGTCCATGAGTGACATGTTGGTCAAGAGCAGTCCAGAGATATCGATCAGGGACAACTGGCTAGGTAAAAGCAAGGGTTTCTTAAAATGTGCTGTGTGTAAAGCATGTACCATAGGGAAGAACAAAACCACATATAGCTCTCCATTTAGTGAGACAGAGATCCCTATTTCCAAGAAGATAACCTGTAAGTCAGACTATGTTATCTACGTATTGGAATGCGTTTGTGGGCTGTGCTACGTTGGTAGCACCAAGCTACAAGTCCACAAGCGCATATTTCAACATATGAGGGCAGTAACAAATAAAGATGAAGCCTACCCTGTGGCGAGGCATGTTAATTTATGCCACAAGGGGGATGTAAACTGCCTAAAATATTTTGCAATAGATATGGTACAGCCTTTACGAAGAGGGGGCAACAGAGAAGCACGATTAAGAGTATTAGAAACCCGCTACATTCTGGAGCTCGACACCAAGACACCGTATGGCCTTAATGCGACTGAAGATTTATACACTTGTTTACAACTGGAATAACACCATAAGACAAGTGACATAAATCTATCGATATATGCAGTAGCCCTATAAGTGTAACAGGGGCATAAAAGTCGTCAAACATAACATACCATCCAGTGCTGCCAGGTTTTAAACAGTATTAATTTAATCACAATACCAAGGGTAAACCACACTATTTCTTTTCGTAGTGCAGGAATAACACAAAAAGTCCAAGCAGTATAGTAGCAGTGATCCAGGAATTTAATGACAATGCCCACTAGGGCAGTATTACTTGTTCCTCTTAGAGTACTAAAATCCACAGTGAAACAAGTTCAGTTAAGCAATATGCACTTTATTTTGCCAACTTTGCACAGAAGTTTCCCTTTGTTTGACAAAATTACTTGTAGAATAGTTCAAAGGGAATGTGTACATATTTGATGAA
Organism: Lissotriton vulgaris; assembly: GCF_964263255.1. Lineage (NCBI taxonomy): Eukaryota > Metazoa > Chordata > Amphibia > Caudata > Salamandridae > Lissotriton > Lissotriton vulgaris. The sequence continues at coordinate 359,816,715 of NC_141685.1, read as the reverse complement.
TAATGTAAATTAATGTTGGTGTATATAAATGTTTAAACTGTTACTGCAATTTTGCACATATTTATATATTTATTTTAAATATTTATTATATTTATTGTGAATTTTGCACATCTCTGTGGAGTACAAAGCAATGAGGAAATGATTAAGAATGTAAAAACGAATGCATATTGAAAAACAGCGTTTTTGCTAAACAGTTCGGATTAGGCTGAAATACTTTGTTTATTTCTATAGGCTTGGAAACATGTGACCTTTCCTGCACTACAAATCACGAGGTGAAATTCGACCATGTCATGTGATCGAGGGCTCCAGGGCCCGAAACGCGTCATGGCGGACAAGAGGGTACACAGAATAAAATAAGCGTTTAATTCAACCTGAATGGGTCCGTTTCGTTATTCGGTTTCCAGTCTTTTTGGGGCGGATGGCGAAGTTCCAGTCATATATATATATATATACATATATATATATACACATCAAGCGCAAACTGCATCTCCGGTCTCCCAGAAACAGAAAGCAGCACAAATCCCAATATAAAGGCAAGTTGTTATTTTATTTGGTAAATAGCAGCAAACGAAACTGACGCGTTTCGGGCAGTTGCCCTTGTTCACAGTCAAACATTACCCATAATGCCTGGTTTTTTAAAATGCCAGTGCACACCCTGTGACTTCAATAAGCATAGAGAAAATACTACTACAGTATTTTTGTGCATCTCTGAGTACATGGGTTACAAATACATACTCCTCATTTTTCATTCACATTTAAATGTAAACGTTAATATGGCTGAATAAATTCATCGGTTTGTTGCAAGATTGTATCTGCATAAATGCAAAAATAAGGTCAAAACAGTATAATAACATTAGTGCAAAGTTAATGTGCAAAATAACGCAAAATATAAACATTTCACTCTGTGCAAAACAGGCAATTCAGTTATAAAAGTATAAATACTTAAAAACTTCTCAATACAAAATTAATTGTTATTTGTAAAAAACTGCCTTATGCGAATGTTTAAAATATGCAAAACTGTAAACTTCTACACTCTGTGCAAATCGCGCAATATAGATACTTCTACTGTTAAGACCAAATAAATACTATTTACAATCCTGCAGGGACATCTGTAAATGATGGCAACCCTGTGAATCCAAACCAAGTATTTAGGGACATCTACTAATGATGGCAACCCAGTAATTCTCATTAGTTCACAACCCGTCTGGTAGATCTCTATGTTTTAACTTAAAAGTGCTGATAACACCATAATATTATGTGTTAAAAATCAAAATGGAAAGTGATATAATCCATTCTTAATTAAGATAGCCCCCAGTGCAGAAAAAATAATAAAGGGAAGGGAAAAATGACTGGAATGAACAATGAGGGAAGGCGAGAAGCTTAACAGGAGACCTCACGGAAACAAAAGAGCAACCAGACGGGCATAAATGTTAGGGTATAGACCCATCTAATTGTGATTACATAGACCAGCTTATAGGAAATTATATAGGTCTTCTGTGGTGTTAAGCCCGATAGGTGCCTTGGTATCTAGCTCTAATATCATTTTCGACTCCATTTGGTGTAATAGCTTATCCCTGTCACCCCCTCTGCGTGGTTGGGTAACAGCTGTCAATACGAAGTAATTCAGGCACTCCAAATTGTTGTTGTGGACTCTTCTGCAGTGCCTGGCGACAGGATACGTGTTGTCATTATTGACAATGGCACGAAGGTGCTGCAATATCCTGGCATGTACCGCTGGCCGAGTGCTTCCGACATACCTCAGGCCACAAGTACACGTCAGGACGTACACTGCGTATTCAGTCCTTCAGTTGTAATTTCCTTTTATCTGCAGTGGAGCTGGGCTGAATGGGGTCATATAAGAACAGGTATTTACACCAAATTTACACGCCTGGCAACTGTTGCATTTGAAAAACCCGTTTTTCGATGGTAACCGGGTTTTTTGGACACGTGGTTACGTAAGGAGGGTCCCCTCCTAAACGTAATTATCGGATTGGCCGGAAGGTCCCCTGCCAAAACCCCGTCTGTCTGCAGAATGGGCCAACTCTTTGTCATAATGGACCTGATTTTTCTGTCCTGGCAACTGAAGGCTGTTAGGAACCTTATTTCAGAGTTCCCACCATCTTCCTTCTCGTTCATATTATCTTTCTCTTGTGACAATAAGGACTCTCTGGTTCTTTGCTGAATTTTAGTAACAGCTCTTTTGAGGGTTTGATCATTATATCCTCTGGCCTTGAATCCGTTGACAGATTCTGTTATGTACTTCTCCATTTCCTCAGAATCGCAGCAAATTCTCTTTAATCGAAGTAACTCCCTGTAGGGGATGTTATCGATAGTGTGTCGCGGGTGGGCACTACTTGCGTGCAACGTGGAGTTGCCCGCAGTTTCTTTCCTATAGAGGGTGGTTGCCAACAAGTCATTTTTAGGATATACCTTGACATCCAAAAAGTTGACTGATTTCTTGCTGATGTGGTGCATAAATTTCAAATTGTAATCATTAGTGTTTAGTTTCTTAATAAAATCTACCGCACTAGCTTCATCACCCCTCCAAATTAAAAACGCGTCATCAATAAATCTGACCCACTGTTCCACATGTTCAGAAAAAGTATTCAAGTGGTCCCCCATGAGGACCTGCTTCTCCCAATAGCCTACGTGCAAGCACGCATAGCTAGGGGAAAAGCAGGCCCCCATTGCCACCCCCCTCTTCTGTAGAAAGACATCCCTACCAAACATAAAAAAGTTATGATGTAGGCTCCACTTAACCAGTTCTACTAGCATCTTATTGTGATTATAGCAGTTAGCTGGTCTAGTGCCCAAAAAATGTTCTAAAGCTTTGAGTCCAGTGGAGTGCTCTATGCTCGTATACAGAGCTTCGATGTCCAATGTTATTAGCAAAGACTTCTCTGTCCATGTGGTGTTCTTGATTTTCTGTAAAAAGTGCCCTGTATCCTTAATGTATGTGGGCAGGCTGGAGACCAGAGGTTGCAGGAAATAATCTGTGTATTGTGCGAGATGTTCCCCAATGCTATCTATTGCCGAAATGATCGGCCGTCCTGGGACTGGTGTAATCCCCTTATGTACTTTGGGGATTAGATAGAATCTGGGCATTATTGGCAGCTCAACGTGTAAAAACTTGAACTCATGAATGGAGATTAAGCCCCCCCTTCTATACTTGAAGAGCATTTTTCTTAACTTCTCCCTGGCTAAATCGTATTCTTTCAAGCACATTTTCATATAGCAGGTGGGATCTGACAATTGCTTGGTAGCCTCTGCTATGTATTGTTCTTGGGGCCAAATGACTACATTCCCCCCCTTGTCAGAGCCACAAACTATATATTTCGATGATCATTTTTCAATTTGTTCATCAGCTCCCAATATTGTTTTTCATGATCTCGCTTGGCCCTCCTGTGATGTTTGACCTGGTGGTACAGTTTTTTAAGGTCTGCCGTCACTACTTCGTGGAATGCATCTATTGCATCCCTGGGCATAGTGGGTGTAAAAGTTGATGTCGGTTTAAATGGGCTTGATCCCGCTCTGATTTGAGAAATTTCAGCATCTCTTAGTTCCTCCTGTGTGGACGTGATGGTACTAGATTCATTACTGTCCTCACCCTGTTGATGAAGTGTGAGCATCCCTCTAATGTCACGAGATTGAAGGACTGGAGTACGGGATCCATATTTGCTATTTCTGCATTATTGGAACCCTCCTTGATGTTAAAAAACTTCTGTAGTTTTAATTTTCGTATGTACCGGAACACATCCACTCTGGTGGCTGTATAATTAAAGTCGGTTACTGGGCAAAAGGTGAGGCCAAGGCTTAGCAATTGATTTTCTGCAGTGGTGAGAATTGTGGAAGATAGATTAATGACCATCTTGTCACTTAGGCCCACATGCATCATTGTTTCATTTTGCACTTCCTAATTTGCGATTTTTAGGGAATCGCAAATTAGGAAATGCAAAATGGGATGCATGTACATTTTCGCAAAATATTTGAGAATCGGTAAAAATCGCAATTTTTACCGATTCTCAAATATTATGTGATTAGCAAAGTGCGAATTCGCAATTCTCATTCATTCCTATGGGCTAAAATGCCCATAGGAATGAATGGGAATTGCGAATTCGCAATTTGAAATCGCAATTCATCAATGCATTTCAAGGGTGAAGAGGGGGGTCCAAATGACCCCCCCTTCACCCATGAAATGTACTTTTGAGTATAAGTTACATACACACATGTCCTTAGGACATGTGTGTCTGTAACTTTATAGTTTAAAAAATGCATGTTTGTGCTTTTTTAAACAATTTCGCAAATTACCACGAGGTTCAACTTCGTGGTAATTTGCACTTGCAATTTCAAATTTCGCAATTTGAAATCAAATGATGCATAGCATTTTAGAAATCGCAAAATTGCGATTTCTGAAATGCTATCGCAATTTTAGAAATCGCAAAAAAGTTGTGATTTCTAAAAAAGCATGATGCATCTCAGAAAGCATTTTTGGAATTGCAAACGAATGATTTTAAGGAATCGCACCGTTTGCGACTCCAAAAATGCTTGATGCATGTGGGCCTTAGTTTCTGTTCTTGCGCCAATACTTATTCGTTTTGTTGTTGCTGTTTGCATTTGTGTTTTTGGCGGCGCTCTTTTCGGCGGCGGTTAATTCTGGCCCTTTTTTCTGCTGATTTTGTTGATTTCGTGGGCGCAGAGTTTGTAGCCGCGCATTCACTAAAAAATCTATTTCTTCCCCCAGATCCAAAACCATTGAGGGGCCTTCACCTCCATTCCCTGTTGTTAATGCCTCATCATCAGAATAGACACTGCTTGCATTACTGCTTGTCGAATTGGAGTCACTATTGTTTTGAGCATCTTCAGCCACTTCAGGGCATGAACCTCTTGTAGTTTCTTCAGCCCCTGCTGCTACCTTAGTAGGGGATGATTTTTGATTCATTTTTAATCGCTTGGCACTATCAAATTTGCGCGCGAATGTGTAGATTTTTCCATGCTCGTAATTGTCTTCATCACGCGCAAATTTCCATGCTTTGCGCACTATAAATTTTTCTTCATGTTTGTTAACTCTTTCTTGTGTCTCTTTTCGCATTGTTGTAATGAGGTCATTGGGTTTGAATTTCAATAGTTCCCCATTGATTTCTTCCATTTCTTGCAATAATTGCGTGCGGTCAATTTCTGCATATTTGATCAGTATTTTAACTAATTTCCGGGATTCATCCAAGTTGCTGTGCCCCCACTCCTTCAGCATTTCCGGGTGCGGCTTGTCATAGCTAGGAGCAAGTAGGATCCTTAAGCCTCTCGGAATCCGTCCTTCTGTAATATACATTGTTAATGACTTGTGTTCCCATAATTTTTCATTGTTTTTTCAAGCCGTTTCATTAGAGTCTTTATCTGCATTTCAATTGAGAGGGTGTTGCTCTGTGCGGTTTCTGATGAGCCCGCTACCGCCGTAGCCCCCTTGTGAGTGATTTTAGTCAGATTACTGAATAATTCAAGTGAGGCCGCTTCACGCCCCCTCACAGTCTCTTCTGACATTCCCGCTGCTGCCATAATTACCGAATTTTCGAAGTGTGTAATAATGTGCTGGCATTTTACTATAAGGCAGGTCATTGCTGAAGCCTTATATACCCTCACGTTTACCTATAGTCCTTCCCACCGCCTGAAGTGCGTTTGTGAGCACTCACCCTTCTTTCCGATCTGCTGTACGCGGCGCTGTACCTGGCTCTCCCGCTCCGATTGACTGGGGAACAAGGGCTCTCCTGGCGTGCAGCATTCTCAGCAGGCTCCGTTGGAAAGTGGGTGTGCTCAATCTCCGCAGGCAGGGTCCGTCGACAAATTCCACTCACATAAAAAGTACACGCTGGTTGACGACGTCGGACAGCTTGCAGGGAGTGGATTCGAGGCGGAGGCAACCACCCTCCGTGGATTAGATACACATCAAGTGCAAACTGCAACTCCGGTCTCCCAGAAACAGAAAGCAGCACGAATCCCAATATAAAGGCAAGTTGTTATTTTATTTGGTAAATAGCAGCAAACAAAACTGACGCATTTCGGGCAGTTGCCCTTGTTCACAGTCAAACATTACCCATAATGCCTAGTGTTTTAGAATGCCAGTGCACACCATGTGACTTCAATAAGCATAGAGAAAATACTACTACGGTATTTTTGTGCGTCTCTGAGTACATGGGTTACAAATACATACTCCTCATTTTTCATTCACATGTAAATGTAAACGTTAATATGGCTGAATAAATTCATTGGTTTGTCGCAAGATTGTATATCATAACCTTGGTTTCTTATGCGCTGCAATTTCGCTGGTAGACACGTTCTGGAAACAAAGCACGGACCACAAATTCGGTATTTCTAAAGGTGTTTTATTTGCTTGTCACCATCATAAAGTTTCGGCTCTCCTGAGCCTTGCTCACATGATATATATATTTAGGATTATTTTCAATAGAAAATCTCAACATTCTATTGTGAGTAACTTTGGCGCTGGTAGAGGAATGTGCCTGAAAATTTTCTCAAATTTGCCTCGCGGCGCTCCGGTCCTTCCCTGAAAGTTTGGGGGGGATTCGTCAAGCGGGAGCTGAGATAAAAGGGGGGTCCCAAAACGTGTTTTCCCCATGTTAATTTCCATAGGGCGGTCGACCTCACTTTTAGCCCGAACGGCTGAATGGATTTCCACCAAACTTGGCAAAATTGTAGGGACTGGTAGCCCGATGTGCCTTTGCTATGTCTCAAGATATGTGCTCCAGTGGATTTTAAATAATTTAGGTTAAAAAAAATATATATATCTATAAGCGCGCCCCGGTACGTGCTCCGGGGCGCTAACCAGCACGCTACGCGAGTTCGGGCGTGGAAAGCTGATTGGCTCTCGGGTGTCTGTCAACATTCCAAACAGTCTGGAGCAGCCGCCATCTTGTGTCTTGGTAGGATCGAGACACAAGAGGAGGAAAAAACAAAGGGGGAAATGACCATAAGGGGGCAGAGTAGACCCCCTTGACCCCCTAGGTTTGATGTGGGGGCTATAAAAGGGCCCCGCGGGGCAAAATATATATATATTTTTTTTTATTTGCACGGGTTGAGCGCCCGGTACGCGCACCGCGGAGCGTACCGGGAAGCATTCCATGGGGTAAAAAGAATGATAGAGTTTTAAACAAATGTTGCCTTTTTTTATAATTTGGAGGTAGTTCTAAAAAGAACTGTTTTTTTTCTTCTTTTTGTTGTTTTATATTTTTTTAATGCTGTTTTGAACATTTTGTACTTTTTTGGGCTTTTATTAACTATTTTATATTGTTTTTGTTATTTTTATGGGGAGAAACAAAAAACAGGGAATTGAAAACGGCTCAACTGGAGCAGAAAAAAAATCAGGAAAAAATTAAGGATTTTTGGGGCATTTGTGGTTGTCACTAGCACGGTTGATGAACGTTATGCTTTGCTCACCATAGGTGATGGTCTTACCACAAAAAGTACAAGAGATTTTGTATTGCCCAAACTTTGATTGAATGTTTGGGACCATCTACCTTGTTTCTGGTCCCGATGGAGTTGGTTGCTTTCGTTTGGAGGTGCTGGGTGTAGATTGGGGAGGGTTGCTGGCCAGTTCTCTCACCTCTGCCGCAGCATAGTTTTTGGGATGCTTGCGCTGCATGTGTCGAATCATGGTGTTATTACCAAATGAATATTTCTTATTAGGGTTCCCCCTTGAAAGTCCAATGCCACAGATTTTGCAAGTCACCTTTGGCGGATTGACTTTCTTCTTGCCCTCTGGGATGGAAAAAAAACTCCCATACAATGTGCTGCCTTGGCCTGTATGGGGTATTGTCTTCTGGCAACCACCTCCTCCCCTCCTCCTCCTCCTCCTCTTCTTCTTGACCACCAATGTGATGTTGTGGTGGTGGTGCAGATGCTCCAGCTGCTGCTGCTACTGTAGCCATTTTAAAGTACAAAATAGTACTCTTAGATCTCCAAACAGGTCTTCCTCAGTCAAAGGGCAAAGTCCGAATAAGGAAAAAAGGTGGGGGCTTTCATCATTTGGAAAAAAAAACTGTCCTGAACCAATGAAAAGTGTTATTTTCAGGTCACATGACCCAGGCTTTCATCATTTGGAAACCAAAACTGTTCTGCCCCAACAAAAAGTGTTATTTTCAGGTCACATGACCCGACGCGCTTACGCGACGCACCCCCGGGTGCGCGCCACGGGGCGTGACACGGGGCACGCCGCGTAAGCGCGTCAGAGGCTTACGTTGCGCGCTCGCATTCGCTCGAGTGCTACCGGGTGCGCTTACGCCATGCGTATCACGCGGACGCGGCTACGCGATACGTCACAATGATGTTTTTGTTCGCGGCAATAGCGCTAACGGGACGCTCAATGGTGCACGACCTGGGGCGCTCCAGAAAACTGCGCTTTCCGGTGCGCACACCGGGGCAGGCACCGGGAGCGCACCAGGGCAAAAAAATAAAAAAATAAAAATAGTATTATATAAATATACAATATAGGATTCATTATAAAAAATATTACATTTCATAGGTTTAAGGCCCTATATATAGTTAGGAATTAGCATTTAAAAAAACTATGAAATTCACTGAAAAAACCATAGGTTTCACACCAATTATAGTTAGGAATTAGCATTTAAAAAAACCTATTAAATTCACTGAAAAAACCATAGGTTTCACACCAGTTATAGTTAGCTGGAAGTTTTACTGACATAAAACCATAGAAATTCTAACGTTATAGTTAGTTGGACTCACTATAACTTGCGCGCCTGCAAGGCACTGCTGATGACGTCACATATTACATCACTCATGACATCGTCAGTGGCATTTCGGAACTCTTTGCAGTCCGCCAATAAAAGGATTCAAAAGCACGCCGTGTGAGGCGCCTTCATTTGGGAGCACCTTTCTGTTGGATAGTAGCGGTTGGCTCCAACCGCGAGGGCGCCCCCTGCTGCAGAAGAGCAGATCAGCAGCGCTTGAGAAATGAAAGCGCTGAGTGAACGGTGTGTCCGGTTGGCATGGGCATATTATTGGCAAGATTTCAGCATTGTCGTTTTTAACAACCCACTGGGGTTTGAGAAGGCTGCACTATGGACGTAGCGACATCCACTTGGGATAATTGTTGAAATGTGGAACTGCAATAACCACGATGCAATGCGTGTACACGAACACTGGGGCAGGACATTTAAAAACTGTCCTGCCCCACTGTTGCAGGTGTGTCTACATTTTTTTGCTGCTGCCTTCCTGTTGCCAGTGCCAGTGAACAAGGGCATAGCAATACCCGAAACGCGTTTGGCTGTTTTACTTTGTTTGGAAGGGCATTTCTGAACTCTTTGCAGTCCGCCATTGAAAGGATTCAAAAGCACACCGTGTGAGGCGTCTTCATTGGGAGCACATGTCTGCGGACGGTCCCTCCTACTCTATGGTGGCGGACGGACTCAGGTCCGTCCACCATCATAATCGACCCCTATAACTGGTGTGAAACCTATGGTTTTTTCAGTGAATTTAATAGGTTTTTAAAATGCTAATTCCTAACTATAACTGGTGTGAAACCTATGGTTTTTTCAGTGAATATATATATATATATATATATATATATATATATATATATATATTCACTGAAAAAACCAGTCATGCCCATGAATCTTTTTTTAATAAAGAATATCTTTTAAGTAATGCTGGTGTGGCCTGGATAACGTGACAGACGGAGCGCGTTTCCTTTTTGGATATATATATATATATATATATATATATATATATATATATATATATATATATATATATATATATATATATATATATATATATATATATATATATAGATATATATATATATCTATATATATATATATATATAGATATATATATATATATATATATATATCTATATATATATATATATATATAGATTATATATATATATCTATATATATATATATATATATATATATATAAAATATATATATATATATATATATATATATATATATAATATATATATAATATATTATATATATATAGATATATATATATATATATATATAATATATATATATATATATCTATATATATATATAATATATAAATATATATATATATATATATATATATATATATATATATAATATATATATATATGATATATAGATATATATATTTTACTGACATAAAACCATTGAAATTCCACGTTATAGTTAGTTGGACTCACTATAACTTGCGCGTGTAATGCACTGCTGATGACGTCACATATTACATCACTCATGACATGGTCAGTGACATCACTCATGACATCACTGATGACACCATCTTTGTGACAGAGTGACAGACCTCCTTTCAGTGTAATGTAACCCTTGAAACACATATTCAAAAATAGAAATTAAAATTTTCAAAAAAATGGAGATGTCCGTACTAGTTACAAAAACCAATTCAGTAATTCCACCATCTATATACACATCCACTCATTCACCAACAGTTCTATATAGTCACTCATACATATACTCACTCATCATATGTAGTGATACACCAATACATCCGCTTACACACCGACAGTCATCCAAAAGTTACTCACACACATTCTCACACATGCAAATAAACTATTGAACATCCATTGATTTGCATGTACAACTATACACACACTACCACCTTACTTCTAAGGAAACTTACACATACTTACTCTCTGTATATGGGTTATTAGATGTTTTTTTAGTATCAGTATGAGTGTTTGTATGGTTTGGTGGGGGTATTACTTAGCACATAGAAGCATCAATGACTGACTCACTGTTTGTATGTGTTTTGAAGACAGCATATGTGCAGGACTATATGGGTGGATGAGTGAGTATATGTGTGTGTTAGTGAGTGAATGACTGTCTCACTAGTGTCTTTATCAGTAACGACATATGTTTTAATCTAGAATATGTGAGTATTGATGTTTATAAGGGAGTATATGTGAGATTGTAAGAGTTCCTGTTTAAATAAGTATGTGTTTCTATAAGTGATTGTTTAAGAGAGTTAGGCCTAGACGTATCAAGCATTTTGCGATTCGTTATGGCCGAAATTCGCAGAATTTTGACCATAACGAATCGTTAATGAATATTTTGCATATTTCGGGATGTATGTGTTTTTTCGCAGCGCAAAATAAGAAATCGCTATTTTTTGCGTTTCGGTATTTGCGTTTTCATGTTTATGCGAATTTTTTTTAGCGATTCTCTATTTTGCATGATCGCATTTTAAGAAGTCGCTATGAAATGTATCAAAGAATCGCAAATAGCGAAAAACGGCAAATCGTAAAATAAGAATTCGCAATTAACACTAACTCAAACCAGGTGTAATTTTTTTTGAATCTTCAAAAGACAGCCCCAACTGATTTTTTCAACAGAACCATGGCTGGACTTTACCTGATAGCTAGAAGACTGCACATCCAAGCTCTTGCACAGATGAGACAGAGGCAGGAAAGGATTTTCAAACTGAGGATTACCTTATTTCAACAGACTGAAGAAGACATTTTTGAGAAATATAGACTGCATCCACATACCATTTTGGACTTAATTGAGGAGTTAAAGCCTTTTTTGGAGCATGAGACACACAGGACACATTCTATACCAACTCATGTGCAGGTCTTATGTTCCCTGCACCTTCTTGCCTCAGGATCTTTTCAAAGGGTGATTGCAGAGGTGGGAGGAGTATCTCAGAGTGCCTTTTCAAGGTTTTTTAGGGTATTTTTGGATGCAATGATGAACAGGTTGCTACATCATATTTACTTCTCCAGCACACCTCAAGATATCCAAATTTCTAAATTTGATTTTTATCAAATTGCCCATTTTCCACATGTAATTGGATGTATAGATGGGACACATATTGCCACTACACCTCCAGCTGCAACTGAGCATGTTTATATGAATAGGAAAAGTTACCACTCTTTAAACATTCAAATGGTGTGTAATGCTAAATATATTATTACTGACATTGTTGCAAAATTTCCAGGAAGCACTCATGATTCATATATATTTAGACACAGTGGATTACATGGACGTTTGAGTGCTGGTGAATTTGGAGATGGATTTCTGCTTGGTAAGTGCTACTTAAAAACACAAAATCAATTTAAAAAATTTTGTCAATTTAATTTTTAAATCTGTCACATTTCTGAAATTACAATTTAGGAGACAGCGCCTATGCAGTTCGTGATTTCATTTTGACACCTTATCTAAATCCAAGTAACATTCATGAAAGGAGATACAATAAGGCACACCGTTCTACACGTGGAGTTATTGAAAGAACTTTTGGAATTTTGAAAAGCAGGTTCAGAAGAATCCATAAAAGTGGAGGATCCTTGCAATATAAGCCATCATTGTGTTGCAAAATAATTACAAGTTGTGCTATGCTACATAACATGGCTATTAGGAAGGGAACAGAATGTGAAGTGAGTGACCCTGAATCTTCAGACAATGATGATGTCCCTCCACCAAGAAGATGTGCTACAGGTTTAGGAGCTGTGGCTGGGCGACAAAGGCGTGCAGAAATTACTAACAATTATTTCTAGGTAAGAAATAAAAACACAACATCTTTGTTTCATTATGTAAACCTTTAATTTTTCAAAATTAGATGGGTAACAAAAACCTGGAACCTGTTAATCCACAGGACATACATTTGAGAATGTTTGCTCACAGTGTCATTCTCTTTTATTAATATATATGTTGAATTTTTTCCCCTTCTGATACTCCTGCATTGGCCTGGGCCACTTCTCCTCACAGATGTATGTTGGCTACCAAGGCTTCCACTCCTCATGTCAGGGGTGTCCAAAGTGGGCGTAGGGTTACTGCTGGTTCTACTGGAAGTGTCCTCAGACTCAATGGCCTCAAAGAGCGCACTTGCCCCTTTCTGACAAGTTTTTAATAATTCAAAAGAATGGGATACTTTATCCAGCCCTTTGGCAACATTTCTACTGCATTCACCAACCATGCGTTGCATGGCAATGCTTCGCCTATTACTCTGTGCTGTCACAGTGCACAGACTATTTATAGCTGTATAGTACTTCTTTAGTCTGATGTTATGAGTGCGAGAATCCCTCACTCTGTTTGACTCTGATGTTTCAAATGCTACACAAAGTCTGTCCATGGAGTCAGCCATCCGCATCATACCATCACCCACCTTATAGTTACTCTTGTTTAATTTATTTAGTTGGGCATTAATTGACCTTAATGCTTTATGTTGTTTTTGTTGCACTGAAAGCATGTTGTTTTCCAAACCAGCAAAAACATTTGCTGTCTCTGTGACTTCTCCCCTGCTTCTCCTGGTATTATTTTTAGAATGTGATCTTCTTGAAGCAGAATCACTAACTGTGTCAAGATGTATAACTTCCTGTTCTGACACATTTATGTTATTTGTTGATCCCTCAGGTTCATCATCTGATTCTTCAAAAGGTTGCAGTTGTGCAACTGCTTTTCTTTTTCTTCTCATAAAGGACAATGATTCATGCTCATCACTGACATTTTCTTCTTCTGGGGCTGTAATAAGTTCCTGTGAGGATTGCCCCCCATCACCATCATGTGAATCTACAACATGATCTGGGAATAAAGAAAGAGTCACATGAGATGCTTGCCTGTCTGTGTGCATCATAACTATTAAATTAAGCTAACTAAAGAGGTAGTATTGTGTACTTATTCAGATGCATGTATGTTGGTGAAGCTTAAATGTACTGTATCATAAGTATGCAGTAATGTAAAACAAAAAAGGGGATCAATTTTCAAATTTAAGTGCTGTTATTTATTAAACACATGGAATAATGCTCACACACTCATACACTCATGCTTCTAACTTATGCAATGAAAAAGTCAAGCATCCTGCTTACCATGTTCAGCAACTTTGTGATCAGAACTGTCAATGGCTGAGACTCCGGAAACACTTTCATGCTGAATTGTAGATTCAATGAGCTCCTCATGTGGGGTTGGTTGGTCTACATTTCCAGATCCTCCACCAGTTTTATTGGCATCCTTTAGTCTCTCAGCAAGTTTTTCCTTTGCCCTCAGCCTCATGTCGTACCAACGCTTTTTAATTTCATCAATTGTTCTTGGGACAACACCAACTGCATTGACTTTTTCCTGGATTTCCAGCCATAACTTCCTCTTTCTGACTTCAGGAACATATTTGGATTGCTTTCCAAACAAAAGTTCATGATGGCAGGCCATTTCCTCCACCAGTGTCTCCACCTCCCTCTCAGAAAACTTTTGCTTCCTTTTCCTTTTCTCTACTGAGGGGCCTCCTTCTGAATTTGCAGCCTCCATCCTGTAGTCAAGCAGCTCCTCTCTCCAGCCAAACAGGTTTCCAACTGCCACTGGGTGTGGCTCAGGCATGCAGGTGAAACTAATCAAGCCCATTTCCTGAGTATGACTCAGCTATTTTGTAGTTGGCAGCAGCAGATTCTCGCTTTTTTGCGATTTCTTAATTTGCGAAATTCGCAAATTAAGAAGTCGCATAAAATTCTAAGAAAAAATTGCGACTTTTAAGGAATCGCAAAAAAGTCGCAGAAACATACATACATCGCATTTAACGATTTCTTAATAGCGATTCGCAACGACTCGCTATTAAGAAATCGCTAACGAAAATCTTGATACATCTACCCCTAAGTATGTGTAAGTTTCCTTAGAAGTAAAGTGGTAGTGTGTGTATAGCTGTATATGCAAATAAATGGATGTTCAATAGTTTTTTCGCATGTATGAATATGTGTGTGTGTAACTTTTGGATGACTGTCGGTGTGTAACAGGATGTATAGGTCTATCACTACATATGATGAGTGAATATATATATGAATGACTATATAGAACTGTTGGTGAATTAGTGTATGTGTATGTAGATGTTGGAATTACCTAATAAGTTGTTGTAATTGGTGTTGGTTTCTCCGTTTTTAATAAAATGTTAGTTTCTATTTTTGAATGTGTGTGTGAAAGGTTATTTTATGCTGATAGGAGGTCTGCCACTTTGTCACAAGGATGGCGTCATTAGTGATGTCATGAGTGATGTCACTGACCATGTCATGAGTGATGTAATATGTGACGTCATCAGCAGTGCATTGCAGGCGCGCAAGTTATAGTGAGTCCAACTAACTATAACGTGGAATTTCATTGGTTTTATGTCAGTAAAATTTCCCGCTAACTATAACTGGTGTGAAACCTATGGTTTTTTCAGTGAATTTCAAAGTTTTTTTATGCTAATTCCTAACTAAAAGTCTCACTTTATAAGTAAGACTGTTAGCGCTCTAGTTGTTCTTTAGAACACTTTGGTACATACTATCATTGGGCTATAGTTGCGCTACAACTGGCTGATATTTGGGCTACATTTGTTTTTTTTTGTCTCTGGTGGCCATCTTTGGGCTACATTGGGCTACATTGGGCTACATTTGGGCTCTAACATATATATAGCCCAATGTAGCCCAATATATATTTTTCAAAGTTCATTTTCGTAAAAACCACTGGAGCATATATCTTGAGACATAGCAAAGGCACATCGGGCTACCAGTCCTTACAATTTTGCCAAGTTTTGAGGAAATCCATTCAGCCGTTCCAGCTAAAAGTGAGTCCAACCGCCCTATGGAAAACTCAATGTTAAAAACACGTTTTGGGACCCCCTTTTTTCTCAGCCCCTGCTTGACGAAACCCCCCAAACTTTCAGGGGACGCTCAGAAACAGAATGTGCCATTTTCCTGAATATTTCAGCCAATTCCGTCCATCAACGCCAAAGTTATTCAACATAGAATTTTCAGAAATCCCTATTCAAAAAAATCCTAACTATATATATATATATATATATATATATATATATATATATATATATATATATATATATATATATATATATATATATATATATATATATATATATATATATATATACTGTGGAACCCTCGGACTTATTTTGAGGTGCAGGACACTACTTGAAAAAGTTTCCTGGAGAAACGAAACGCGTCGTAAAGTCCGGTATCATGCTGTTCCTTTAATTAAAATGACCCATAACGAAGTCACGTGTGCGACTCAGCTTCTTTCAGTGTGGAGAGAGGGTTTGAACATTTATATCGGCGTGGTTCTGCCGAAGAGGTCACGCACCGCCATAAGAGCGCCAACGCTCTCCCAGCAGGAACCATAAGTTTGGACCGACAAAACGGACCGGGAGAGAGGTGCCGCCGAGGACTGGACCTCGGTATTGGTCCCTAGTCAGCTCGAAAAGTGGGCTGACACGGGGTAACTTCAAGCTTAAAAACTGCTCATTTGGACAGCAAGATTGATTCACCGCACACTGGAGGGTTTTAAAACAACAGCCGTCGGAACCACAGGCTTCAAAAATGCAACATTAAAAGGGAATGCTTTCCGTATTAAAATTCCATCGGAGGAAATGTGGCAAAAATATCACCTAAACTGTGGAACCCTCGGACTTATTTTGAGGTGCAGGACACTACTTGAAAAAGTTTCCTGGAGAAACGAAACGCGTCGTAAAGTCCGGTATCATGCTGTTCCTTTAAATAAAATGACCCATAACGAAGTCACGTGTGCGACTCAGCTTCTTTCAGTGTGGAGAGAGGGTTTGAACATATATATATATATATATATATATATATATATATATATATATATATATATATATATATCCAACAACTATTACCCGAAGGGGAAACAACGGGTCTCACAACCAGCTGGGATTTAAAACAGCAATCCTTTTATTTTTCAATTTAACAAAGGGCAACTAGCGCATAGATCAATGCTGGTTGTGCGACCCGTTGTTTCCCCTTCGGGGAATAGTTGTTGGATATATTGAGCGGCTTGGTTCTGCCGCAGGATACCGCACATGTGTGAGCGCTGCATTAACTCCAGAGAAGGAACCGTCGTGGTGGAGATATATATATATGCGCTCGCGTGTCGAAACACAACCAAACTCTCGGGGAGATTTCTTCAACACACCTTTATTGCCACAGCGTGCTTGGATAGCTGAAAGGCTCAGGAAAATGTTTATCAGGTCCCAGTTCGCCGTGTTGTTCCTGACGCGTTTCGAAGGCTCCCGCCTTCTTCTTCAGAGGAAAGGCGAACTCATCACGGGAATACAGGTACCAGCCCTCTTTAAACAATGGCACGTCCCTAGATGGGCAGTCCAAATGTCTCAGTGCCTGTTGGGACTTGAAGTCCTGTGTTTTCATGGCGCCCCTTCTGTGGACAAGGGCGGTTGGATAGTCTCGCCAGCCAGGCGACATCACAGTGGTGGAGTAGGGGATGGATAAATATCTGTATATATATATATATTCACTGAAAAAACCATAGGTTTCAGACCGGTTATAGTTAGGAATTAGCATTTAAAAAACCTATTAAATTCACTGAAAAAACCATAGGTTTCACACCAGTTATAGTTAGCTGGAAATTTTACTGATATAAAAACATTGAAATTCCCACGTTATAGTTAGTTGGACTCACTATAACTTGCGCGTGCAATGCACTGCTGATGACATCACATATTACATCACTCATGACATGGTCAGTGACATCACTCATGACATCACTGATGACACCATTCTTGTAACACAGTGACAGACCTCCTTTCACTGTAAAGTAACCTTTGAAACACATATTCAAAAATAGAAACTAACATTAACAAAAAAGTGGATATACCCATACCAGTTACAACAACCAATTCAGTAATTTCACCATCTATATACAAATTCACACATTCACCAACAGTTTTATGTATTCACTCATACATATACTCACTCATCATATGTAGTGATACCCCTATTCATTCTGTTACACACTGACAGTCATCAAAAACTTACTCATACATATACTCACACATGCAAATAAACTAATAAACATCCATTTATTTGCATATACAACTATACACACATTAGCACATTACTTCTAAGGAAACTTACACATACTTACTCTCTTAAACAATCACTTATAGAAACACATACTTATTTAAACAGGAACTCTTTCAATCTCTCACTCTCACATATACTTACTTATATACATCAATTCTCATATATACAAGATTTAAACATATGTAGTTACTCATAAAGACACTAGTGAAAGAGGCATTCACTCTCTAACACACACATATACACACTCATCCACCCATACAATCCTACACAAATGCTGTCTTCAAAACACATACAAACAGTGAGTCAGTCATTGATGCATCTATGTGCTAAGTAACAGCCCCACCAAACCATACAGACACTCATACTGATACTAAAAAAACATGTCATGAGTGATGTAATATGTGATGTCATCAGCAGTGCATTGCACGCGCAAGTTATAGTGAGTCCAACTAACTATAACGTGGGAATTTCAATGGTTTTATATCAGTAAAATTTCCAGCTAACTATAACTGGTGTGAAACCTATGGTTTTTTCAGTGAATTTAATAGGTTTTTTAAATGCTAATTCCTAACTATAACCGGTCTGAAACCTATGGTTTTTTCAGTGAATTTCATAGGTTTTTTAAATGCTAATTCCTAACTATAACTGGTGTGAAACCTATGGTTTTTTCAGTGAATTTCATAGGTTTTTTTAATGCTAATTCCTAACTATAAGTCTCACTTTATAAATAAGACTGTTAGCACTCTAGTTGTTCTTTAGAACACTCTGGTACATTCTGTCATTGGGCTACAGTTGGGCTACATCTAGTTGAAATTTGGGCTACATTTACATTTTTTGGTCTCTGGTGGCCATCTTTGGGCTACATTGGGCTACATTGGACTACATTTGGGTTACATTTTGGCATTTTGGCATATATATATAGCCCAATGTAGCACAATATGTATTTTATCAAAGTTAATTTTCGTAAAAACCACTTTTCCCTACAATTTTTCCCATTTTTATTTTTTTTTATTTTTTGCTTTGGAGCGCTCCCGGTGCGCTTCCCGGGAAGCCCCGAAAAGCGTACTTTTATAAAGCGCCCCCGGGAGCGCTCCGAGGAGCGTCCCGTAAGCGCCAATATCGCGAACGAAAACATGATCATGACGTATCGCGTAGCCGCGTCCGCGTGATACGCACGGCGTAAGCGCACCCGGAAGTACTCGAGCGAATACGATCGCGCAACGTAAACATCCGACGCGCTTACGCTACGCGACCTGAAGCGCCCCCGGGCGCGCCTGGGGGCGCGTAGCGTAAGCGCGTCGGGTCATGTGACCTGAAAATAACACTTTTCATTGGTTCATAACAGTTTTAGTTTCATAATGATGAAGCCCCTGGTCTTGTGACCTAAAAATAACACTTCTCATTGGTTCAGGACAGTTTTTTTTCTAAATGATGAAAGACCCCACCTTTTTTCCTTATTCTGACTTTGTCCTTTGACTGAGGAAGACCTGTTTGTACATCTCTGTACCTTTTTGATATTAATAATGGCTTCAGTAGCAGCAGCAGCTGGTGCATCTGCCCCACCACCACCACCACAACCACCAAGAGGACCACCTCAAGATTATATTGGTGGTCAAGAACAGGAGGAGGAGGAAGAGGAAGAGGAGGAGGGGAGGAGAAGATGGCTGCCTGAAGAAAATACCCCATACAAACCCAAGCCACACATTGTATGGGAGTTTTTTTCAATCCCAGAGGGCAAGAAAAAAGTGAATGCGCCCAAGGTAACTTGCCTAATCTGCAATGAGGAACTTTCACGGGGCAACCCAAACAAAAAATATTCATTTGGTAACTATACCATGATTCGTCATATGACCAAAAAGCACCCAAACAACTACTCTCGTGCTGAGTTCAGGGAACTGGCCAGTAACCTCCCCCAGTCGTCAAGGACCACCTCCCAAACAAACCAACCCACTTCATCGGGACCAGAAACATCCGAGATGATGCCTTGCATTCAGCCAAGATTTGCTGATTTTAAAATCACTTGTTCTGCATGTGGCAAGCTTATCGCCTATGGTGAAAAAAGCGTTAAGCTCATCGTCCTTGCAGGTGATAATCACAAGTGCCCCAAAAAGAAGTAATTTTTGGGGTTTTTTATTTTTTTGCTCCAGTTGAGCCAGTTTCATTTCCATTTTTTTGTTTCTCCCCCTAAAAAAATACAAAAAAAATATAAAACTGTTTTGAAAAGCCAAAAAAAGTTCAAAAAGTTCAAAAAACACAAAAAAAATATAAAACAACAAAAAGAAGAAAAAAAAAAGTTCTTTTTAGAACTACCTCCAATTTCTAAATAAAAACTTCATTTTTTAAAAACTCTGTCATCTTTTTCCCTCATTTTACGCTCCCCGGTGCGCTACCTGGTGCGCGTACCGGGCACTTCCCCCGCGCAAAACGAAAAAAAAAAATATTTTAAATGCCCCGCGGGGCCCTTTTATAGCCCCCTCATCAAACCTAGGGGGTCAAGGGGGGGTCTACCCTGCCCCCTTATGGTCATTTCCCTCTTTGTTTTGCCCACCTCTCGTGTCTCGATCCTACCGAGACACAAGATGGCGGCCGCTCCGGACTGTTTAGAATGTTTACAGACAACTGAGAGCCAATCAGCTTTCTGCGTGCAAGTCCCGTGGCGCGCCTGGAGCGCACTCCGGTGCGCGCACCGGAGAGCGCCTATAGATATATATATTTTTTTGAACCTAAATTACTCAAAATCCACTGCAGCACATATCTTGAGACATAGCAAAGGCACATCGGGCTACCAGTCCCTACAATTTTGCCAAGTTTGGTGGAAATCCATTCAGCCGTTCGGGCTAAAAGTGAAATCGACCGCCCTATGGAAATTAACATGGGGAAAACGCGTTTTGGGACCCCCCCTTTTATCTCGGCCCCCGCTTGACGTATCCCCCCCAAACTTTCAAGGAAGAACCGGAGCTCGACGAGGCCATTTTCAGGAAATTTTCAGGCAGATTCGTCAACCGGTGCCAAAGTTATTCCAAATAGAATTTTGAGATTTAACATTGAAAAAAATCCTAACTATAACTACCTACTGGCGACCGCCAGTAGGTAATATATATATATATATATATATATATATATATATATATATATATATATATATATATATATATATATATATATATATATATATATATATATATATATATATATATATATATATATTAACAGGAAAAAACACAGCTTTCAGGGAGGTCATAGTTTGAAATTAGCAATTAAAAAACCTTAGAAATTCCCAGAAAAAAAGGTTATAAGGATGGTATAGTTATTCTGACATTTCATTTGTGAAAAACCAGAGAAATTAAGCCATTATAGTTATCTGAGCTAACTATGACGCACATCCCGGAAATGCACTGCTTATGACCTCACATATTACATCACTCATGACATGATCAGTTACATCTCTCATGACATCTCAAAAGACTTCACTGATGACATCAGTGAAGACATCATCAAGTGACTGTGATTGTTTAAAAAAAGTTTATGAGTGTTAAATATATATACCAAAGTGTATTGTTGAAACAAGAGGTGTATGCGTGACTGTATGGATGACTCAGTGGATGCGTGACTGACTGTGAGTAATTAGGTGTCTCAGTGAATGTATGGATGAGTGAATGTGTGCATCTGTCTGTCAGTTGATGTCTAAGTGGGTGTATGAGTGTGTTAGTAAGTGGAGAAGTGTAGCTCAATGGTTAGAGCGGCAGACCCTGATGCAGAGGTCTAGCCCGGGACCAGGGTTCAATTCCCCGCCTCGGCCTGTCTTGGGCTCAAAAAACACAGACCTGCTCATTCTCGCCTTGGTGCCTATTCCAATCATTGAGTCCCACTCTGCAACTCTGGGCAATATCTTGCTTAATCTCCACAACGGCCCCCAAAACGCTAAGGATGCCTGGCCTCCACCTTTGGGGTGCCCAGGAGTGGACGCCTCACAGGGAAAGCCAGGATGGGTTCCACAGCTGTATTCTTACAAGCGCCTTGAGACCCTTGCGGGTGAGTAGTGCGCTATACAACTATCAATTTATATTTTTACATGAATGGCTATATGAGTGATTGATTGTTTCTCTGAATATGTCTATGGTTGTCTGTGTTTGTGCATGAGGATGTGTGTGACTGCCTGTATGGATCAGTAAGTGGGTGAGTCAATGTCTATATGGGGTACTGTTGCATGTGTGAGAAGTTGTATGGGTGAATGAGTGTCTGTATGGCTGTGTCGGAGATTGAGTGCATGTGTCAGTATGGGTGAGTAACTGAATATGTGAAAGGCAGCATACATGATTTACGGGGTGTATGAGTGACTGTATGCATGAGTGAATGAATGTGAGAATGGCTATATAGATGAATGCATGCTTCTGTCACTGACTGTATAGCTGAATGAGTCTATGTTACTATATGTATGAGTAAGTAAGTGGATGCTTGTGTAAATGTTTGGGTGATTAAGTTGCTGTATGGTTGACTGTATGGGTGAGTGTCTAGGTGTGTGAGTAGTTCTATGGGTGACATACTCACTGTATGAGTAGATATGTCAAAGGCTATATAAGTGAGTGAGAGGGTCTATGAGTGACAGTATAGGTGAGCAAGTGTTTGTGTGTATAGATCAATGAATCAGTGAGTAGGTATGTAAGTTATTTGAGATGTCATCAGTGATGTCACCAGTGATGTCACTGACCATGTCATGAGTGATGTAATATGTGAGGTCATAAGCAGTGCATTGCAGGGGAGCGAGTTAGAGTTAGCTGAGCTAACTATAATGGCTGAACCTCTCTGGTTTTGTATGAGTGTAATGTCAGACTAACTATAACGTCTCTCTAGCCTTTGTTTTTTTCTATGAACTTCTAAGTTTTTTAAATGCTGATTTCTAACAATAACGTCTCTGAAATCTGGGCTTTTTCCTGTGAATTTCAAAGCATTTTTAAATGCTAATTTCTAACTATAATGTCCCTGAAACCTGTGTTTTTTCAGTGAATTGCTAAGGTTTTTTAACTAGCAGTCACATCGGTGGCCTTTGTTAATCACTGGCAAGGTCAATAGTATGACCACACATGCAACTAATGGACATAAATGAGACACGTGGACACGGGCCATTGCCATGACATAATGATTCTTGATGCATTCCGGACATGGCCTGACACACATGTACACCTATAAACATTACATGTGTCCTTAAACATGCAGTGTGTGTACACATGGCATCCGGGTACGCCTTCCGCCAACACAGAAGATGATCCTTGATACTGCAATTGTGCGTAACATTTGCTGAATGGACAAGGCCCATCACGGTCACACCCCGCCAACCGCATGTGCGTACTACCGCAATGGTGCATTTTTTGAAAATCATCACTCACTGGCATTGCAATGGCGGAGCACGCATTCCGCGGGGGCGGGGCAGGCTAACACATGCACTTGAATGTGCAAGTGGAAATGGCAGTTGGTATCCCCCCTTTCAGTCACATAGCAGCACCCACCGCAGACCGCCGGGTGCAGGCGGTCATCCACCGCCGGGTGCGGGCGGTCACCCACTGCCGGGTGTGGGCGGTCGCCCACTGCCAGGTGTGGGCGGTGGGTGACCACCCTGTGTATTGATGTTACACTGGTATGGATAGCCATGGCCGGTCACCCACCGCCAGGTGTGGGTGGTGGGTGACCGCCCTGTGTATTGATGTTACCCTGGCATGGATGGCCATGGCCGGTCACCCATTGCCGTGTGCGGGCAGTCGCACACCGCTGGGTGCGGGCGGTGGGTGACCGCCCTGTATATTGATGTTACCCTGGCTTGGATGGCCATGGTGGTGTAACGACCGGATTCTCGGACTAGATAGAATCAGCTCACCAAGACACCACTAACCCAGCCGAAACGTAACCACCTCCCTCCTTAGGACCTATTTACAACAGGTATCTGTGTTCCTACCCAAGGATGGGGAATTAGCAATATACAAGCTTGGATCTTCTAAAATACCACACTCATACAATATAGTCTCGCGGCCACATGGGCCCAGACCAATCTACCTTGGGGCAGTTCTGATTACTTACCGTTACACACTGACTACAACCAGTGCTCTCTCAAGCCACAATCCTGTGGGTATAAGCACTGTATCCTCCCAGTGCTCTCACTTTTCTACAAGCCACAATCCTGTGGGTATACACATTGACCTCAGTCAATGCTCTCACTAACTCCGCTTTCTCTAGAGGCGATCTCACTAAACACCGTTTCCCGCCGGTGCTCTCATTAACGCCCCCTTACAACGACGATCACTTTCCTATACATACCTTTAGCTCTTCATGTTGGGGAATCTCTCACTATCCACTAGAGGTATTATACTACAATATTATGGATCACACAAGAATGGCCGAATTACACAGTGTACAACTTATTCTCTATTTCAAGGGCTCCTCTCTCCCTCATTATTCAGTTACCATTTACCTGGACGGGAATCGCATCCGTTCACATAACAGCATCTGACTAGAAGAAAGGTTAACTTTATCATAAGACAATAAGACATACACACTGGTTCACTAAGAACTGGGGTATCTTTATTATTTAACAATATCAACAAGATAATACTATACTATAACATATAACCCGAACAGGAAAAGGAAAGGTTAGAGTATGTGTGCACACTAATAAGAAAGGGTCGACGTCACCTTATTAATATGAAGTCTGGACTCAGCAGTCATCTGGGTTCACTTCTCGTCTGTGCCTTGGCTCGTCTTAGGATCACACCTCTGCAGTCACGGATACACGTCTGCACCGTTATGCTCTGTCTCCTCCGTTTCCCTCCCAGTCAACTGGAACCTTCCTCTTATTCTCTGTCTCATCAGCTGCTTTCTCTCTGGCTGTTCTGCACTACTCCTCTCTCCTCTCAATCACGGACTGTCTTCACTTTCCAGCTTCAATCTTATAACTCAGTTTCTACCACTCTGGTATTTGTTCTCTCAACTAACTGCTTCGCTCTGTATGCTCTAATCTTGATGTCAAAGCTCGCCAGCTGCTCCAACTAAAATAACTTCAATCTTTCTAAGAGAGTATCAGTTTCTCGGTCTTTCTCGGACTTCAAAATGGCGACTGTCTGCCTTGAAATAACCTCTTCAATGCTAATGACAAGGGTAACTCGTCATGCACTGCCCATTCATTTCAATGGAAATCTCATTAAATGGACCTGATTCCCTTAGGGTCCAAGTGGTTAATTAATTGCATTGATGCTAACGACTAGCTGCCGGCTACGGACTGACTGACTCACTACTTCATGCTTTCACTAATATGGAAGCTTGTCCCTTCATGGAAAGTTACGGCCAGTAACCTGCCGCCCACCAAATTCTTGTACCTCCCCGTACCAAGGACACGTTCTCAGCCGGCCGGCCTGATGTTATGTCTTCGACACGGAGAAAAATACAGTCTTTCGATAAGGGCCAGCCTGAGCCGGTTCTCTCCAAGCGAACAACACCTCGTAACTAAAACATTACATTTGACCTAGAAGCATCTCAAGCTGCCGGAGCAGAAAGAAAGATGGAGTATCTCCCGTTTGAGGCCTACAAGGCCCAGAATAAGCATAACTCCATCAGAAGTATACTATTATTCTTATAAAAGGACGGATTACTACTAATACTAAGGAATCTATCCCTTAACATAGATTTATAAGCCCTGAACTAAGAAGAAGGGTACGGGATTGTGTCAAACACCTTGTAAATAGGCTCTATCTAAGGTTCTAATCCTTCTATTAGAATGATAGCAGACTAAAGTCACCTCCAATCACCTTCACTCAAGAAAGGGCCGAAAAAGTCGGTCAGAACACTTCACCCTTGACTTTAGGCTACTAATCATTCGCTAAATGGAACTAACATCCGTAGAGTAATAATATGAAACAAAATTAACTGATCTAGTTCTAATACCACATCTACAGGTCTGGAGTAAAGAAGGGATGCACTGAATAAAACAGCAAATAGCTACTAAAATGCAAATAGTAATCAGGATACCCCCTAATATCTGTCGTAAAGAATGTAAGTCAGGTAACCAATTGAAGAGCCAGTCAAACCAGCCCTGGTCAATGTGTTTTCTAACTTCTTTAGTCAAGTCGTTAAGTTTGTCAATATGAGCCTGAATGGATCTAGTATGATCTGATAAATTAAAACAGCAAAGGCCCTCAAAGTCAGAACAGACATTTTCATGTTTGAGCAAAAGATAGTCAATGGCAGCCCGGTTCTGCAAAATAGCTCTGCGTTCACCCTGGGCATCCAGTAACATGTTAGATAAGATTGTAGAAGTATGATTGATAGATTTAACCATCCAACAGGCCATCTTTCCAGTGGACTTTGCATTATAGACTGATAAGGCAGGGACACCTACAATTGAAAAGGCTAAGCTAAGATAGTCAGATTCAGAAAATAAATGCTGTGTTGAATCACAATTGTCATGTAACATCACAGCATCTCGTACAACACGGGAATGTGTATTAGGGTGTGAAGAAAACATCAATAAGCTCAGCCTAGTGATAGCACAAGGTCCTCCAGAAATGTTTGCGGGAATGTAAGGCCAGGATGTATTACCACAAGAGAAAAGCCATCCAGAAGGTAATAGCATTGTACGATAATGACTAGAGGTAACTACTAAACTCTTGCAAGTCATATTATTTTTAACAGAAATACACAATTTCGGGGATCTTCGGGAACACAAAGTTCGTTCATGAGCAGTAAAAGAAGTGGCGCCTTTCAATTTTAAACGCACACATTCAGTGATAGCATCGGGATCACAGGTAAGGAAAAAGCATAAATCACCTTGTGTGATATTATACGTAATTATTTGGGAATGAATCGGGGGTGTTGGATCTGAAAGCACAGTACATAAAGGACAATATTCGTGCATCGCAAAGTCTCCAAGAATAATATTAGGACGGGCATTAGATATATTAAAAATATGGGACAAAGTCTCCAACGAAGCAGGGACAGCAACCAAACAGGTCGCTAATATATCAGTCACTGAACGCATCGGTGTTAAACAGAAATGTGGGGAGTTGGTCACTCTTCGTGCCAGAGTAGTCCAAAAGTTAGATGATGAATCCCACACAGCAAAGGAACGCGGTACTCGGGTTATCGAATCAACCAAAGTCTGTGGGTTCCCTCCTTTCCCGACGTAGCAGGCCAAAAGGAGTCCAACGCCGGCACATCCTGCAAAAGCAGTCCAGAGAGTGATCTGAAAGAAAGTCAAATACAGGCATTATTCATTCTCGTAAATAACATTTGTCAGCCGGGACAGCTTCCCAGCTATCTTTCCCTGGTCTCAGGACGAGTACTGTGTTATCATGACTGGTTGCAATAACTTCAGCTTGTTCAGGGGGATTTTTAGGCGATTGCACCCACAGTCTCGCTCCTGGATTATCTGTGGAGCCAAAACCTTTTTGTCCTCGTACAGTTAGCAAAGTTGGGGCAATGCCTTTCTGAATCTCACCACTGAAAACAGGCATGATTAGCAACTGAGCAATTCGGTCAGTTTTATGAATCGGTAAATCAACCTCACTGCTATTCAGCAGGAGTACCCTAATCTCTCCCTGATAATCACTGTCAATGACTCCTCCGAGTCCTTGAATGCCTTTCAAGGCCAGGCCCGATCTAGGGGCAATCAGTCCAAAATTTCCAGGTTGTATACAGACACCAACACCAGTTTCAATGATAATTCGATCTCTGCTTTTTATGGTAGTGTCATACATGGCATGCAGGTCTAAGCCTGCGGAACCTGGGGTTGCTCTACATGGAGCTAATGCTCCAGGGGAAATTTCCCAATACATTACAGTATTGCCAATGGTGTTTGGCTTTGCATCAATAGCTGGAGGAAATAGACGCAATAATGGAGATTCAGCATTTAACAAAGGACGGTTATTCAAAATCAACAGTGCCTGAAACAAATAATCTCTCCAATTTTTTTATTTACTTTCAGTTAATTTACGCAGTTGCTCTTTTAGCAAACCATTCATTCTTTCAATAAGGCCTGTTGCCTGTGGATAATATGGTATATGAAACACCCATTCAATGTTATTTTCCACACAAAATTCCTGCACCAATCTTCCCTTGAAATGGGATGCATTATCAGATTAAATTTGAAATGGAACACCATAATAGAGCATAATCCATTCCAATGTTTTAACGGTATTCACTTGGGTAGCTCGATTGCAGGAAAAGGCCACTAAAAGGCCACTGTATATATCAACAATGGTGCAAATATATTGGCAATTTTTACTCATAGGGAGTGGACCAATATAATCAATCTGCCAAATTTGAACGGGTAATTTTCCTCAGTGTAAATGTCCTTTAACAATGTGGGGTACTTTTCGCTGTCTAGAATGTTGACAGATAGGACAATGCAATATTATGTCTTTAATCAAATTTAAAGGAATATAAATTCCTCGATCAGCAGCCCACCTGCTAGTGGCTCTCTCTCCAAAATGTCCTGCTTTCTGGTGGGCCCATTTCGCCAATCCCGCCAAATTAGAATCTTGCATGTCCACCACTGCCTCAGCAATTTTAGATTTCTCATCTGCAATGTTATGAAAGAATTTCTCAAGGGAGTCTATTGATGTATGAGCATCCACATGAAAGATTGTAACAATACTTCGTGGGAGCATTTCCAAAATTTCTTGCCATAACTTTTTACCCCAAAGTTCTTTAGAATGCAATTCCCAATTATGAGAATGCCAGGTTGGTAACCAAACAGCCAGTCCATTAGCAGTGGACCAGGAATCAGTAAAAAGATGACATGTACCAGGTAACTCTTGTTTTAAAACTTGATAAACAGCATATAATTCAGCAAATTGACTACTCTTTCCTTCACCAGTTGTACTCAGCAATTTTTGTGTAATGGGATTATAGGACACTGCCTTCCAATGCCTTTTCTCTCCTATGTACCTCGCTGAACCATCCGTAAACCACACATGGTTTCTGTCCTCCGCGGACAAATCATCAAATGGCTTACCCCATTTAACAGAGGATTCCTGTACTACGGGTACGGAGCAATCACTCCCAGTCTCAGTCGATGGCGCCAGCGCCACTTGCTCATGTAATGATGCCACACCTTTCGGTCCCACGCGTGCCCTGTCTTGTATGTACCATTTCCACTTAATCACACTCGCCTCTTGAGCATGTCCAATTCGATGAGTTTTCGGCGAACTCAAAACCCACTGCATTATAGGAATCTCAGGTCTCAAAATCACGTCATGCCCCAGAGTCAATTGCTCGGTATCCACCAGAGCCCAATAACATGCAAGTAATTGTTTCTCAAAAGGTGTATAACGCTCACCAGCATCAGGTAA
This sequence comes from Lissotriton vulgaris, assembly GCF_964263255.1. Classification (NCBI taxonomy): domain Eukaryota; kingdom Metazoa; phylum Chordata; class Amphibia; order Caudata; family Salamandridae; genus Lissotriton; species Lissotriton vulgaris. The sequence continues at coordinate 359,787,540 of NC_141685.1, read as the reverse complement.
CTTTTTAGTCCAAAAACCTAATGGTACTTTATTTTTGCCTTGTTTTTGCCACAAGCTCCAATTTGCATAAAGACCTTGCACGGACACATTCAGATCCACATCACCGTCATGCACAGGCCACAAATCCAAAGCATACTGAATTGCTTCTTTTGCTAAATCAAACGCATCCTGCTGCAGTTTACTCGACTCAAACACATTCTTTTTACGAGTAACTTTGTATAAAGGGGCCAATATCTGACTCAGATGTGGGATATGTTGACGCCAAAAGCCAAATAAGCCAATAAAGCCTTGAGCTTCTTTTCAATTTCTTGGAACTGCAAAATCAAGAATGTTCTGTTTTACCTGTGGAATCACTTCTCTATTACCTTTATGCCAATTGATGCCTAAAAATTTTACACTTTGTGATGGACCTTGCAATTTGTCGGGATTGATTTCCCAACCTTTTTCACGTAAATGATCAATAAGTTGTTCTAACTGAGTTTGAACTTAATTTTGTGTCTCACCTTGAATCAAAATATCATCAATATAATGACACATCTGAATTTGTGGACCGGGTGTGGGCAGTCACCCACTGCCGGGTGTGGGCGGTGGATGACCGCCCTGTGTATTGATGTTACCCTGGCATGGATGGCCATTGCCGGTCACCCACCGCCGGGTGCAGGCAATGGGTGACCGCCCTGTGTATTGATGTCACCCTGGCACGGATGGCCATGGCCAGTCACCCACCATTGGGTGCGGGCGGTCACCCACCGCCGGGTGTGGGTGGCGGGTGCCAGCCCTGTGTATTGATGTTACCCTGGCATGGATGGCCATGGCCGGTCACCCACTGCCGTGTGCGGGCAGGCACCCACCGCCGGGTGCGGGCAGTGGGTGACCGTCCTGTGTATTGATGTTACCCTGGCATGGATGGCCATTGCCGGTCACCCGCTGCCGGGTGCGGGCAGTCACCTACCGCCGGGTGCGGGCAGTGGGTGACCGCCCTGTGTATTGATGTTACTCTGGCATGGATGGTCATGGCTGGTCACCCGCCGCTGGGTGCGGGCAGTCACCCACTGCCGGGTACGGGCGGTGGGTGACCGCCCTGTGTATTGATGTTACCCTGGCATGGATAACCATGGCCGGTCACCCGCCGCCAGCTGCGGGCGGTCACCCACCGCAGGGTGCGGGTGGTCACTCACCGCCGGGTGCGGGCGTTGGGTGACCATCCGCACTCAGCAGTGGGTGACCAGCCATGGCCATTCATGCCAGGGTAAAATCAATACACAGGGCGGTCACCTACCGCCCGCACCCAGCGGTGGGCAATCGCCCGCACCCGGCGGTGGGTGACCGGACATGGCCATCCATGCCAGGGTAACATCAATACACAGGGCAGTCACCCACCGCCCGCACCCGGCGGTGGGTGACTGCCCGCACCCGGCGGTCTGCAGTGGGTGCTGCTATGTGACTGAAAGGGGGATAACAACTGCCATTTCCACTTGCACATTCAAGTGTATGTGTTAGCCTGCCCGGCCCCTATGTAATGCATGCTCCGCCATTGCAATGCCAGTGAGTGATGATTTTCAAAAGATGCACCACCGCGGTAGCGCACACATGCGGTTGGTGGAATGTGACCGTGATGGTCCTTGCACATGTAGCCAATGGAAACAGGTAACGCGAGACGCGTAAGCGATTTTAAAAATAGCGGAAGCCATGCACCGCCACAGCAGGGCCAGTCATTGGCTCATTTTGAATGAGGCAGCCCGGGAAAACCAATTGCTGCAGATGTGTGCCACTGATATGAGCTTAGGGCCCTATAAATGTGTGAATTTCAGCAGCACACATCCACTGCTTCCAGCCACTGCTGCCTGCACCCATCACCTCTACCTGCTGCTGCTGAGCAATCCACCAACTGCTGCCTGTGCCCATCACCTCCACCTGCTGCTGCTTAGCAATCCACTAACTGCTGCCTGCACCCATCACCTCTACCTGCTGCTGCTGAGCAATCCACCAACTGCTGCCTGCACCCATCACCTCTACCTGCTGCTGCTATGCAATCCACCAACTGCTGCTGTTGTGCCACAGTCCTGGACCTTGTCATGCCGAGAGTTCGAGAGATGCGGTCTTGTCCCTTCACCGCAGCGGAGCTGGAGGTCCTTATGGATGCTGTGCTCCGCCACTATGAACGGCTCTACGGTGCCCCCGGACAGGTGGTAAGTGCAGTGGGGGACATGTTGGTGTGCATGAGGTGGTCACTGACTCCTGGCTTCTGCAATCTTGGCGGTGTGCTGTGTGACCTTCACATGTGTTGTACTGTGCATGGTTGCTGAAAGATACGTGTTGCTCCTATCTGTGTGAATGGCCAACTGTCCACTGACTTGCCCTCTCTTGTCTCCCATCATGGTAGATCAAGCTGCACCTTCGCAAGGCGGTGTGGAGGACCATAGCATGTGATGTACGGGCAGTGGGGGTGTGCAATAGGTGACACACACACTGCCACAAGCGGTGGGACGATATCTCCAGGCTCAGCAAGAATGTGGCAGAGATGACACTGGAGATGATTCCAAGATCAGGCCGGCTTGCACGATGTACCATCATCCCTCTAATGCTACGTATCATAGCTGTGACACATCCTGACCTGTCCGCCCGGTTGAAAGGGGAGCAGCAGCAAACTAGCGGTAAGCAGACTGAATGGGTTTGTGACTTGTGAGTGCATGCATGTATTGCTGCTCAGACACAGTAGTGACATCCTTGGTGTGTATCTTGTGCTGCAATTGCATGTTGGTGCCATTAGCGGAGTGAGTGTTAGCATCCATGTCAGCCAGGTGGACATACCAGTTGCATTGCAGTGCAGGGTCCCAGGACATGCAGTTGAGGTCTGTGGTCCCATGGCTTCACATGTGTGGTGGTCAGCATGCACTTGCCCTGTTTGTTTGATGTACATGTTTCACAGGCACCCCTGGTTCTATGACATGAGGATGTCTGGTAGGGGTGGTTCGTGTGCAGGATGGGTGCTACATGTTGGTCAGCAGTCAAGGAAGTTTTGATTTTGTAATTTGCAGTATGTGAGTGTGGCACTTAGGTATACCACTTTTCACTCTCTTTCAGCTTTGGCCGAGGGCACTGACCCACGAACGACGGAGCTTAGTGGTGGAAATGCATCCGGATCAGAGATCACACACACGCAGAATGAGACTGAAGAGAGCAGCCCTGGAGAGGGGGACAGAACTGTCCCTGAGGACTCACATGTGGAGACACCATCGTCCTCATCTTCAGACAGTGTTGGTGAGTCAGCACTGTTGGTAGACACAGGGAGTGGGCAATCTTCACCTTCAGTCGGTACGCAGCACACTGGGCCCACACTGCCACCAACTGCAACAAGTACTGCTCGTGCTCGCCGGGGAAGGGGGAGCAGAGTGGCCTTCGGTGCAGGCACCGCTGCCCTGCCCATGTGACACAAACTGCCCTTTGTGCTGAGGCAGTTGATTTGCTGCGACAGCTGTGTGTAGGGCAGACCAACATGGTCAATGCATTCCAAGACCACAATAGGAAGTTGGGGCAGGTGGTAGCAGTCATGGAGGGGATGCATGGCGATGTTGCTGGTCTTCCCAGAACAGTTCAGTCATTATCCAACACAGTGTCTGCAGCCATTCAACAGTCGCATGGACAAGATTCTACTTCAGTTCCCCCATACACACCACTTGATGTGTCAGGGGAGAGTGACATTTCTGACCAGGCCTCATTTTCTGGGTATTGCACTAGAAGCAGGCACAGGCAGCAAGGCAAGGCACGGAGGCCACAGACACCATTCCCTAGGACAGGGAAATCTTTCACAGAACACAACATCAGCTACCCTGGAGTTGACACACATGATCCTCAAGCGGTGTTAGGGGACAGGGATTCACGTGTAACACAGGTATCCCCCTCAAAAGGTACTCCCAAGGCAAGGGCACCTCCCAAGGACAGGGACACTCCAAGGACAAGGACACTACAAAGGACAGGGAAACTCCCAAGGCCAGGGACACTCCCAAGGACAAGGACACTACAAAGGACAGGGCACCTCCCAAGGCCAGGGACACTCTCAAGAATAAGGACACTACAAAGGAAAGGTCAACTCCCAAGGCCAGGGACACTCCCAAGGACAAGGACACTACAAAGGACAGGACACCTCCCAAGGCCAGGGATACTCCCAAGGACAAGGACACTACAAAGGACAGGGCAACTCCCAAGGCCAGGGACACTCCCAAGGGCAAGGACACTACAAAGGACAGGGAAACTCCCAAGCCCAGGGACACTCCCAAGGACACTACAAAGGACAGGGTAACTCCCAAGGCCAGGGACACTCTCAAGGACAAGGACACTACAAAGGACAGGGAAACTCCCAAGGCCAGGGACACTCCCAAGGACAAGGACACTACAAAGGACAGGGCAACTCCCAGGGCCAGAGCACCGCCCATGGATAAGGCACATGCACATTCCAAAGACAGGACACCTTCCAGGGACAAGGCTTCTCCCGTTCACAGGACATCCACCAAGGACAGGCATACATCACCCCTGTGTCCCCTGAAGCTGGTGTTGTTGAAGGAATGTATACCACATGTGTCAGAGGTGGAGTCCCCCATACCTCTACTCCTATCCACACCCCGGTGAAGCAGAGGAAGGTGTACACTGTTGTTGCATCCCCCATTACACATGATACAGAGGGCAGAAGGCAGGGCCATAGCAAGCGTCAAGCAGGGTCCAGCACGTCCCCAGAGAGCAGACCACCGCCAGGACATGAACCACCTTTGATGGGTGATGTTTCAAATGAGCCCGCACCACTTACCAATCCAGTCATGTCCAGGGTGCCCTTACATATCCCAAAGAAACGGAGACACACACCAGTGACACCTGACCACCCCAATGTCGCTCCAGTACAGCTGTCCCCAGCTCCCAGAGCTACCCTGCCTCCTGGCCCATACAGCCTTGTGGCTCATCATTTCAGTGGTCCTAATGGGTCAGATGCAGTTCACTCTCATGTGTCACATAGTGACACTGTTTGAAAGGTGGAGAGTGTGTACTCCATGAGAAGTCACAATTGTACTTGTTTGGATTAATATCCGTTCTTTCAAATCATCATACAAAGGACAGAACTATTTCAGGTTGCAGTGTGACATCTTTATTATTTTTTAGTGAGACATGGACAGCCGACACGTGTTTCGCCCCCTATTGGCGAGTTGCGCCGGAGCTTTCTCAAGGCTATTTCCACATATACAGCATATATTATTACTGTTTTCAAATCTGGGTCTGGGTCTATGGCTCATGTGTCAGTCACTACATCTGTGGCTGTGTCTCAAACTCCTGTTTCTGGTGCTGCCAGTGTGTCTGGGTCTATGGCTCATGTGTCAGACACTAGAACTGTGGCTGTGTCTCACACTCCTGTTTCTGGTGCTGGCAGTATGTCTGGGTCTATGGCTCATGTGTCAGTCACTGGTACTGTGGCTGTATCTCCCAATCCTGTATCAGATCCTGCCACTCTGTCCGAAGCTACTAGGTCAATCAGTCCACCTGATTCTGTGCTGTGAGGTGCAGTTCCCATCACTCACATGTCATTGTACTTGGTGTCTGGATTGTCCATTGTGACCACCCTTGCATTATTAATGTCCATGGGACGGGGCGCATGACACACGTCCTTGTGCTGCCTCAGATGTACCTGCTCTGTTCTGTACCATGGCCTGTTGATGCTCGTTGCCCCTCTCATGTGCTGCATCAGATGTACCTGCTCTGTTCTGTACCATGGCCTGTTGATGCTTGTTGCCCCTCTCATGTGCTGCACCAAATGTACCTGCTCTGTTCTGTACCATGGCCTGTTGATGCTCGTTGCCCCTCTCATGTGCTGCATCAGATGTACCTGCTCTGTTCTGTTCCATGGCCTGTTGATGCTCTTTGCCCCTCTCATGTGCTGCCTCAGATGTACCTGCTCTGTTGTGAACACTGCCCTGTTGCTGTTAGGATGCTGCATTGTGCCCTCTCATGTGCTGCATCAGATGTACCTGCTCTTTGCCATAGACTGTTGATGCACTTATCCCCTCTCATGTGCTGCATCAGATGTACCTGTTCTTTTCCATGGCCTGTTGATGCTCTGTGCCCCTCTCATGTGCTGCCTCAGATGTACCGGCTCTGTTGTGAACACTGCCCTGTTGCTGTTAGGATGCTGCATTTTGCCCTCTCATGTGCTTCATCAGATGTACCTATTCTTTGCCATGGACTGTTGAAGCTCTGTGCCCCTCTCATGTGCTGCATCAGATGTACCTGTTCTTTGCCATGGACTGTTGATGCTCTGTGCCCCTCTCATGTGCTGCATCAGATGTACCTGTTCTGTTGTGAACACTGCCCTGTTGCTGTTAGGATGCTGCATTGTGCCCTCTCATGTGCTGCATCAGATGGACCTGTTCTTTTCCATGGACTGTTGATGCACTTATCCCCTCTCATGTGCTGCCTCAGATGTACCTGCTCTGTTCTGTGCCATGGCCTGTTGATGCTGTGTGCCCCTCTCATGTGCTGCTTCAGATGTACCTGCTCTGTTGTGAACACTGCCCTGTTGCTGTTAGGATGCTGCATTGTGCCCTCTCATGTGCTGCATGTATGTATGTATGTATGTATGTATGTGTCTTGTAAAGTGCACTGCTGCCCTGAGGCGTCGTGGCGCTGTAGACCGCTGGGGAACCCGTCCTGGCTATCCCTGTGAGATGGTCCCAACTGGGTATTGATGAAGCGGACTTTAGAGATAAGTTTAGAATCAGTACGCTGATTTAAAACTCACATCAATTTTTAATTCACTAACGAGTGCTGCATGTTTTTGTACTGACTCAACCTAGAATAATGTGCACTTACACAAACACACAGGCTTAATTATATGTGCTCTTGTCATGTTTGTTATTACATTTTAAATAATATATTTACCTTGTCTTTTGTTTTGTCAAATATTATTTGCGGCTGTTTCAAATAATAGCATGTGCATTCTTTTTAAATGTGCTTTTGTTTATGTCGTGTCATTTTATGTGACTATGTTTTGTTTGTCTTTTGTATGCAAAGCTAGGTAACATAGGCTAATGGGTTAACATTAGCAAAGGGGGTGGGTAACAGAATAATTATTATTTCTCAAATTAATTGATGTCTTGTGTTTCCTTGCATACTAGAGTCATGCTAAAAGAGGCCTGTGGCCTATTTCTAAAATGGATGTCCGAAGTCCTGTTGAGTTGAGCCTTGCACAGCAGTTTATGAAAAGAAAATATTTTCTTCATGATTCTTTGAAAGACACTCGTGAAAGCAAGGCTGTACGGAGCGTTGGAATGGTCATTGTTAAAACTTTCATAGCCAAGGACAGGATGTGTAGCGGCGGAAAGGCTTGGACGGAGGAAGCAACGGACGATTTTTGCTAAATGTTGCAAGCTTCAGAAGAACCTGTGACACACGTAGTCAATGAACAATGCCGCTCTTGAGGAACGTGATTTTTGCTATGTGAAAGGCAAATGACTTCATCGAGTGACATTTTTCGACCAATCATGCTTTGTGTTGCTCGAATATTTGTATTCTTTTAGTTAGTTTTAGATAGGAAAAAGGTATAAAAATTGCCCCCTTGGAAAGAGCACTGTTGGCTTGTTCCAGTGCTCCAGAGATGCTGTCGGACTATTGACTCTCGTAAGATTCTCCGAACTTTACTTTATCCCTTTAGGTTTTTCTTAGTTAAGTTAGGGAAATAGGGTTTTAGGGAAGGGATTTCCTAAATGTTTGAGCACTTCTCATGCTGATTTTGATTTGAGCTGACAGTCGAATGTGCCTTTCTAATAATTAATTTTACTTAATAAAAATGCTAATAAAAGAATTTAATTTTTAAAATGCTCTTTGCTTAATAATAAAGTTAATAAAATAGATTTTGAAATGACAAGCTGGTCTTGTTTGTTTCCTTAAGTTACCATTAGATAATCCATTGCCTATGATTCTAACTTAATTAAATGTTTATAAAGTGTTTTGATTAATTAGGTCATATGATTCAGTTGGTCAATTCATGTCTCACACATCTATGGGCCTAGTGTTAGATTTATGAAATATGGTGAGTATCATGGTGTAGAGTTGTTCATAGTAGACAGAGGGGTATATTATCAAGGGGGTTTATCTCTGCTTTTTTGGCTTTAAAAGCCAAGAAAGCGGAGATAAAATTATCTCCCTATTACCTAGCTGTCGCTAACACCAGTTAGCGACAGCTAGTAGGAGATAGCGACCATCTTGGGCCCCGCTTTGCATGTCAGTGATATTTATCACTAATGACATGCAAAGTGGGCGTGCCAAGATGTTAGCGACTGGAAACAGTCGCTAACATCGCTATCTCCTATTACCAACTTTTGGAGATATTCGCGCTAATTGCGAATATCTCCAAAAGCTAACACCTTCCCCTGAGCAGTTCTTAGCCATGTTATCCAATGGTAGGTGGATAACATGGCTAAGAGCATTAGCTCGGTAATGCATGAATATCGCTGACTTTTCAGTCATATTCATGCATTTCGGATGATTTTTATCGCTTAGGAGATAAACCTTGATAATAGCAAGGTTTCTAAGCAATAAAAATCGCCGCAGCTCGGCGATAAAAATATTGCCGCTAAGCCAACATAGTGATAATTATCGCTAGTTGTTGGTAATATGCCCCTGAATTTCCTTTGGCCCGCTGGATCAAATCTTTGGTAGCAGAGTTCGGTTACTATGGTAACTGACATGTTACATGGTAATTACATAGGATACATGTTTAACACATGTTAAGTTTTGTCTAGTTGTTATATGTTGTTGAAAGGATTTTCCAGCAGTGAGAAAAATCTTATGTGCCGGCAGAGTAGTGTGACAAGTGAGGTTACACAGTTCATTTGTTCTGTTTCAAATTAGTGGTACTGAAATATCACTAAGTGTTGTGGACGTACAACACAAGTTTAGGGATTTTAGGTATGACACGTTTTATGAATAGTGAGGTTTGCCTATAAAATTCTAGCTCTGAGTATAGGGACTAGGAGCCTGTTTTAAAACTCATTGCGAAAATAGTAGTAGGATTTTTCCGAGCTTGTGTGTAGGGTGAGGTAGCGTTGCCTATTCTTACTGGCGTTTCTGGATTTCTATTGGTCGGTTAAAGTCCTGCCGAAGATTTCATGTATACTTGAGTAGGTTTTCTGTATGAATGTGTAAAACTGTTTTTGTGAAAATAGCGTCGTCTATTTCACGAGAGTGAAATCTTGAATGTCTGATAAAACTATCACTTTGTTTAGTGAAACGGACAAATGGTTTGTTCTTCTGTAGTTATTAACTGAAATCCATTGAAAAGGATTGTTTTAAAATGGCGCTGTGAACATATTTTGTAATGGAGGGGTGAGTTTACGGAGTGACACTGACACGCGCAGCTTTTCTGCAGCGGCAGTATATGTCACAGGGTTCGCGCTGCGATTGGTTGACATACGTCACAGCGAGCGCGCTGGTTGGTTCACGTGACCAAAACGAGCTGTTAGCTGATTGGTCTTTTCTGAAAACAAGATTCTCATTGGTTGAGCAAAGGTAGTGACGTGGCTTAACCTGATTGGCTTGTTGGTGAGTTCGGATTGGTCTGAGTAGCGGAACAACAGGAAAATATTTACGATCTTTTCTAAATTGAACAGGATAGTTTTAAAACATGAGTTATTGGTATAAAGAAGAAAAGAAGCCTTCATGGTTTCAGAAAATTAAAAATGGATTCAATACTGACAAGGAAATTGAAGCGTGCGGTGGAAAATTACTTAATAAGTACAAAACACCTGCAGCATATATGGAAGGAGAATATGGTTATCATACTGTTTTCTGCTTTGAAAATTGGATGCAATATACTAAGAATGATGGTGTTTTAACTTGGCCAGAAGATGGATCGTTTAATGTTAAAGTTTTAAGAAACTTAAGAGATAAAATGATGGCTCTTTCACCAAGACCCAGACCCACTTAATTTGAAGCTTTAGTTGAATGGGAAGTTGAAATGATGGAGCTTGAGCGAGAAAAATGGGGAACACCGAGAGGCATAAATAGGGAAACCCACCAAGATAAAGTGCGTCGTTGGAGGAAAGGAGACATGTATGAAGGATTGTATCCGGTTTCAGAAATGGTTGTAGAAACATCAGGTCAAAGGAATTCCCAGAAAAAAGGTCATCTTGATCAAGAATTAGATGATGCAGTTTTAGAGGATATTTTAAATAATCCTCCACCTTATCAGCCAAGTTGTGCACATACCACCCCAAGAAGTATTTCAGGAATTTCACCTAGTGCACCTTCTAGGGAGATTTATGAGATTATCTGAAAGGGCGAGATCGAGAAGTAAAACAAATACTCCAAGAGAAAGTTCAAATTCAAGAAATAACTTCTCGAAAAATAATGGAAAAACAGAGTTACCTGGAGATATACCAAACATTTCAGAATATTTGAAATCGAAGGGAGAATTAATTCAACAGTTAACAAAAGGCATGGAAGCAGTGAAAGTTCCAGTTACAATTGGTCCTGTTGTACCAGTTTTTGAGCAGAGTGAAAATAGACATTCTATTGTAACAAATCCTTTAAATGCAGAAATTCAAAAAGTGGCTGAAAATTTTTATTCTGAGTTAACAGAAATGCACAAAGATAAAACAATGCCAAATGTAACTTTAAATCAAAGTTTGTCAAATCGTGTCACACCATCAGCTGCAGAATCAGACTCTGGTTTCATAAATAAAACAGATTTAACACAGATTCCTCAACAAGTTACTGAGTCAAAACAACTTGATGTTGCAAAATTAAAAGCGGATTTAGAAGAATTAATTATTGGCACAATTGGTACTGACTGTTTAAAGCAATATCAGGATGATGAATTGCTGTTTATCTGCAAGAGCATTCAGTGGAAAACTAACAATAAATATGAACAATTTGAAGAGGTGGCTGCTGAATTGGAAATAGATTTGACTCGCCAGAAACAATTGCAAAAGCATTACAGAGTGGATTTTTCTGAGAAGGATATTGAGAATCTAAATACCACAGGCAGAATAACCAATATAAAAGAATTAATTGTGTTTCTAAAAAGATTAGGTGAATTGAGTAAATGGAAAGTTAAATGGACAAAGAAAAGAGAAGAAGAAAAGAGAGAAAGAGGAGAAGTCTTTGGTGAATTTCCTATGAGGAAATAGCTGGTGGGGGTTATGTTCATGTTCCATGGACAAGACAGGATATTTTACTCTTTACAAATGATTTCCCTCGCCTGAGAGAAAAGCTGGTAGAATGGTATTGTCAGGTTGACAGATTCATTAAGGTCTCAAAAGTTCTGTGGATTGATCTTGATGGTTTCTTTGATATTTTTGTCCCATCAGATCTTTGGGAAGAATGTAAAATTTCTGTTAGTTGGCCCAAAGAGGAACCGCCTCGACAAAAAGTAACAGGCGCTCCTTCAGACATTGTCATGGATTTCTATGACAAAGCAATTGTCTGGCTGAAAGACAAGATTCCTGAAAAAGAAGTGGATTGAGTTAAAATAGACAGGACGAACCAAGAACCAAAAGAATCAGTTCATTCCTTTTATGAAAGGTTACTCCTGGTATTTAAACAATACAGTGGCTATGAAAAATTAAGTGAAAGTGACATGAGCCAATTCATTTACAGATTTGTTTATGGCCTGAGACCTGAGATTGGGGAAGTGATTAGAAACGGGATTGTCGGTTGGCAATCACTATCAGTCGATGATATCCTGAGAAAGGCAAAATACTGCAGTGATGAGTTAGATACAGAACTGAAGAAACTCAAGGAAAAGGCAATGTGGGCACAAGTGAAGGTAGCTGAACAGCAGATAGAAACCTTAGAAAATAAAAAATTTCAGCAGAATCCAGGAAAGTTCAAAGGGAACTTTACAAATAAGCCAAAATTTAATATAAATATTGAAGAGCGAAAACAAAAGCTACCTTGTTTTAATTGCGGTGAAATTGGACACTGGAAGCGTGAGTGTAAAAATCCGCCCAGAAATTAAACAAATTCATCATTAAATCCACAGATGCAGAGTGAGATAAATCAGCAGCAACAGCTACAGCGGCAGTTAAATGAAATAAGTCAGCAGCAACAGCTACAGTGGCACTTAGTGAATCAGCAGAACCAATTGAATCAGCAGAACCAAATTCCACAGCCACCCTTGCCAAATTGCATGAATACACAGAGATACAGTCCAGAGACGGGTTTCTGCGGAGCTGAACAGGTAAAAAGATCACAAACAGTAAATGTGTCAAATGTCTCTCAACAAATTTGGCTAAAAGAAAATGAGAGCAGTAACTCAGAAGATTACTCATGACGGTGCCTGAGAGAGGAAGAAGAGTGTGTGCTTGGAGCCACTCTTGAGGTAGATCAGTCAGGTCCATTTGTAAATGGTAAAGTGAATGACAAAGATATCACTTTTCTTGTGGACACTGGTGCTACCCGTACTACTGTTAGATCAGTGGAAATTGAAAATCTTCCTCTCTCGGGTAAAACCTTCCAGGTAGTTGGTGCAGCTAATCAGCAGATAAAAACAGACTTGACAAAGCCAATTGATGTAGAAATTGGAAATTACAAAGACAAGCACAGATTTGTTGTTTGTAACAGCAGTCCTGTTAATCTTTTAGGACGTGATCTGTTATGCAAAATGAATTGCAAAATGTATTGCTCACCGGAAGGTATTGAGCTTCAAACTTTAGAAGAAGATGGTCTGTATAAATTGACATTGCTAATGGTTGACGAAGAAAATAAATGTTTCCTGCTTTTGATAAAAATAACTTACCTGAAGAATTGAAAGAGACAGTAAATCCAAAAATTTGGGATTTAACTGGTGATGAAATGAGTTTAATGAAACATGTGGACCCAGTAAATATTACTGTGAGACAGGGAATAGACTTTCCAAACATTCCCCAGTACAAAATGAACCCTGAAACTATTGAGGGTGTCATTCCTGTGATTGAAAAATTCATTAAACAAGGTATTTTGAGAGAAATTGAAAGCAGCCCATGTAATTCACCGATTATGGGAATTAAAAATCCAAACGGAACGTACAGAATAGTTCAGGACCTGAGAAAGGTTAATAAGATAGTTGTTCCTTGCTGTCCAGTTGTACCAAACCCAGCAGTAATTTTATATCAGATTCCACATGATGCAGAATGGTACACGGTCATTGACCTTTGTAACGCCTTCTTTACAGTTCCACTGCATCCAGATAGCCAACAAATGTTTGCGTTCCGGTTCCAGGATAGTATATTAGCATGGTGTTGTATTCTTCAAGGGTATACTGAAAGTCCAGCTATCTTTAATCAGTTGTTAATGAAATCCCTGGAAGATTTAAAATTACCTGGAGAGTCAACATTGGTCCAGTATATAGATGACCTCCTTATTACAAGAAAAACAAGAGAAAATTGTGTAACAGACACCATTACACTTTTGAATCGATTGGCAGATGAGGGACATAAAGTGTCACCTGCAGAACTACAGTTTTGCAAACAAGAGGTTAAATACCTTGGTCACAGAATTGCAAAGGGAATCAGACAAGTGACAATTGAAAGAATAAAAATGATTCGAGCAATACAACCATCGACAACACAAAGAGAGATCAGGATGTTTTTAGGAATGGTTGGTTATTGTCGCCAATGGATTTGTGGGTTTTCGGTAATTGTGAAACCTTTACAAAGATTAACAAAGGCAGAGATAAAAGATCCAATTGTTTTGACAAAAACAGAATAGGAGGCTTTTGAAAAGCTAAAGAAAAGTCTGTGTGAAGCACCAGCATTGGGAATGCCTGATTACGACAAAGAATTTGAGCTGTACTGCAGTGAGAGGGAAGGTTGTGCATTGTCAGTTCTCATTCAGAAACATGGAAAGATGAGAAAACCTATAGCATACTTTTCAGCTGTTCTTGATCCTGTTGCAAAAGCATTGCCAGGTTGCTTAAAAGCAGTGGCTGCAACAAGTGTAAGCCTTGAGCAAAGTGAAGGAATCATAAAGGGGATTCCAGTAAAAGTATATGTACCTCATTCAGTTGAGACACTTCTTACCAGAAGTAGGAAGTTGAAATGATGGAGCTTGAGCGAGAAAATTGGGGAACACCGAGAGGCATAAATAGGGAAACCCACCAAGATAAAGTGCGTCGTTGGAGGAAAGGAGACATGTATGAAGGATTGTATCTGGTTTTCGAAATGGTTGTAGAAACATCAGGTCAAAAGAATTCCCAGAAAAAGGTCATCTTGATCAAGAATTAGATGATGCAGTTTTAGAGGATATTTTAAATAATCCTCCACCTTATCAGCCAAGTTGTGCACATACCACCCCAAGAAGTATTTCAGGAATTTCTCCTAGTGCACCTTCTAGGGAGATTGATGAGTCACCTAGATTTATGAGATTATCTGAAAGGGCGAGATCGAGAAGTAAAACAAATACTCCAAGAGAAAGTTCAAATTCAAGAAATAACTTCTCGAAAAATAATGGAAAAACAGAGTTACCTGGAGATATACCAAACATTTCAGAATATTTGAAATCGAAGGGAGAAATAATTCAACAGTTAACAAAAGGCATGGAAGCAGTGAAAGTTCCAGTTACAATTGGTCCTGTTGTACCAGTTTTTGAGCAGAGTGAAAATAGACATTCTATTGTAACAAATCCTTTAAATGCAGAAATTCAAAAAGTGGCTGAAAATTTTATTCTGAGTTAAAAGAAATGCACAAAGATAAAACAATGCCAAATATACCTTTGAATCAAAGTTTGTCAAATGATGTCACACCATCAGCTTGAGAATCAGACTCTGGTTTCATAAATAAAACTGATTTAACACAGATTCCTCAACAAGTTCCTGAGTCAAAACAACTTGATGTTGCAAAATTAAAAGCGGATTTAGAAGAATTAATTATTGGCACAATTGGTACTGACTGTTTAAAGCAATATCAGGATGATGAATTGCTGTTTATCTGCAAGCACAACAGGTGATGGACCGAATGTGGATCAATGTCACCCACTCATCCCAGTCCAAAGATCTGGGCCCAAATCCATCATTTTTTTGCACTCCACACCACCCTGGGTTAGACAATGGCGATATGCAAATCAGCTCTGACCCTGTGCCCCATGGGAACAGTCCAGTCCGAACTACGAAAGCCATGTCCTTCCCAGAACGGAATCAAGCATCCGAGGACCGGACCGGTTTCGAGGTAACACCTCTCATCAGCCCGGCTAGCTTGACTCCAGTGGTGTGGAGTGCCTGGGACCCACGTCTGGGCATCCCCAGCGCACTTAGGGCGGAATATGCAAACACAACAGGTGATGGACCGAATGTGGATCAATGTCACACACTCATCCCAGTCTAAAGATCTGGGCCCAAATCCATCGTTTTTTTGCACTCCACACCACCCTGGGTTAGACAATGGCGATATGCAAATCAGCTCTAACCATGTGCCCCATGGGAACAGTCCAGTCGGAACTACAAAAGCCATGTCATTCCCAGAATGGAATCAAGCATCCGAGGACCGGACCGGTTTCGAGGTAACACTTCTCATCAGCCCGGCTACCTTGCCTCCAGTGGTGTGGAGTGCCTGGGTCCCACGTCTGGGCATCCCCAGCGCACTTAGGGCGGAATATGCAAACACAACAGGTGATGGACTGAATGTGGATCAATGTCACACACTCATCCCAGTCCAAAAATCTGGGCCCAAATCCATCGTTTTTTTGCACTCCACACCACCCTGGGTTAGACAATGGCGATATGCAAATCAGCTCTGACCCTGTGCCCCATGGGAACAGTCCAGTCTGAACTACAAAAGCCATGTCCTTCCCAGAACGGAATCAAGCATCCGAGGACCGGACCGGTTTCGAGGTAACACCTCTCATCAGCCCGGCTAGCTTGACTCCAGTGGTGTGGAGTGCCTGGGACCCACGTCTGGGCATCCCCAGCGCACTTAGGGCGAAATATGCAAACACAACAGGTGATGGACCGAATGTGGATCAATGTCACACACTCATCCCAGTCCAAAGATCTGGGCCCAAATCCATCGTTTTTTTGCACTCCACACCACCCTGGGTTAGACAATGGCGATATGCAAATCAGCTCTGACCCTGTGCCCCATGGGAACAGTCCAGTCCAAACTACAAAAGCCATGTCCTTCCCAGAACGGAATCAAGCATCCGAGGACCGGACCGGTTTCGAGGTAACACCTCTCATCAGCCCGGCTAGCTTGACTCCAGTGATGTGGAGTGCCTGGGACCCACGTCTGGGCATCCCCAGCGCACTTAGGGCGGAATATGCAAACACAACAGGTGATGGACCGAATGTGGATCAATGTCACACACTCATCCCAGTCCAAAGATCTGGGCCCAAATCCATCGTTTTTTTGCACTCCCGCACCACCCTGGGTTAGACAATGGCGATATGCAAATCAGCTCTGACCCTGTGCCCCATGGGAACAGTCCAGTCCGAACTACAAAAGCCATGTCCTTCCCAGAACGGAATCAAGCATCCGAGGACCGGACCGGTTTCGAGGTAACACCTCTCATCAGCCCGGCTAGCTTGACTCCAGTGGTGTGGAGTGCCTGGGACCCACGTCTGGGCATCCCCAGCGCACTTAGGGCGGAATATGCAAACACAACAGGTGATGGACCGAATGTGGATCAATGTCACACACTCATCCCAGTCCAAAGATCTGGGCCCAAATCCATCGTTTTTTTGCACTCCACACCACCCTGGGTTAGACAATGGCGATATGCCAATCAGCTCTGACCCTGTGCCCCATGGGAACAGTCGAGTCCGAACTACAAAAGCCATGTCCTTCCCAGAACGGAATCAAGCATCCGAGGACCGGACCGGTTTTGAGGTAATACTTCTCATGAGCCCGGCTAGCTTGACTCCAGTAGTGTGGAGACCCTGGGACCCACGTCTGGGCATCCCCAGCGCACTTAGGGCGGAATATGGAAACACAACAGGTGATGGACCGAATGTGGATCAATGTCACACACTCATCCCAGTCCAAAGATCTGCGCCCAAATCCATCGTTTTTTTGCACTCCACACCACCCTTGGTTAGACAATGGCGATATGCAAATCAGCTCTGACCCTGTGCCCCATGGGAACAGTCCAGTCCGAACTACAAATGCCATGTCCTTCCCAGAATGGAATCAAGCATCCGAGGACCGGACCGGTTTCGAGATAACACCTCTCATCAGCCCGGCTAGCTTGACTGATGAGAGGTGTTACCTCGAAACCGGTCCGGTCCTCGGATGCTTGATTCCGTTCTGGGAAGGACATGGCTTTTGTAGTTCGGACTGGACTGTTCCCATGGGGCACAGGGTCAGAGCTGATTTGCATATCGCCATTGTCTAACCCAGGGTGGTGTGGAGTGCAAAAAAACGATGGATTTGGGCCCAGATCTTTGGACTGGGGTGAGTGTGTGACATTGATCCACATTCGGTCCATCACCTGTTGTGTTTGCATATTCCGCCCTAAGTTCGCTGGGGATGCCCAGACGTGGGTCCCAGGCACTCCACACCACTGGAGTCAAGCTAGCCGGGCTGATGAGAGGTGTTACCTCGAAACCGGTCCGGTCCTCGGATGCTTGATTCCGTTCTGGGAAGGACATGGCTTTTGTAGTTCGGACTGGACTGTTCCCATGGGGCACAGGGTCAGAGCTGATTTGCATATCGCCATTGTCTAACCCAGGGTTGTGTGGAGTGCAAAAAAATGATGGATTTGGGCCCAGATCTTTGGACTGGGGTGAGTGTGTGACATTGATCCACATTCGGTCCATCACCTGTTGTATTTGCATATTCCGCCCTAAGTGTGCTGGGGATGCCCAGACGTGGGTCCCAGGCACTCCACACCACTGGAGTCAAGCTAGCCGGGCTGATGAGAGGTGTTACCTCGAAACCGGTCCGGTCCTCGGATGCTTGATTCCGTTCTGGGAAGGACATGGCTTTTGTAGTTCGGACTGGACTGTTCCCATGGGGCACAGGGTCAGAGCTGATTTGCATATCGCCATTGTCTAACCCAGGGTGGTGTGGAGTGCAAAAAAAAGATGGATTTGGTCCCAGATCTTTGGACTGGGGTGAGTGTGTGACATTGATCCACATTCGGTCCATCACCTGTTGTGTTTGCATATTCCACCCTAAGTGCGCTGGGGATGCCCAGACGTGGGTCCCAGGCACTCCACACCACTGGAGTCAAGCTAGCCGGGCTGATGAGAGGTTTACCTCGAAACCATCAATCAATCAATCAAAGACATTTATAGAGCGCACTACTTACCCGTAGGGTCTCAAGGCGCTGAGGGGGGGGGGGGGAGGTGCCGTTACTGCTGGAACAGCCAGGTCTTGACCTTCCTCCTGAAGGAGAGGTGGTCTTGGGTCAGGCGCAGGTCGGTCGGGAGGGAGTTCCAGGTCTTGGCGGCAAGTTAGGAGAAGGACGTTCCTCCTGTTGTCGCTCTACGGATGCGTGGGACGGCGGCGAGGGCGTGGCTGGCTGATCGGAGGTGGCGTTTGGGAGCGTAGAAGTTGATTCGGTTGTTGAGGTAGCTCGGGCCTTGATCGTGAAGGGCTTTGTGTGCGTGGGTGAGGAGACGGAAGGTGATTCTTTTGTTGACGGGGAGCCAATGCAGGTCTCTCAGGTGTCCGGAGATGTGGCTGTTACGTGGGATGTCGAGGATGAGTCTGGCTGAGGCGTTCTGGATCCGCTGAAGTCTCTTCTGGAGCTTGGCGGTGGTTCCGGCGTAGAGGGCGTTGCCGTAGTCCAGTCGGCTGGTGACGAGGGCTTGGGTGACGGTCTTCCTGGTCTCCGTGGGGATCCACCAGAAGATCTTCCGTAGCATGCGCAGGATGTTGAAGCACGCCGAGGAGACGGCGTTGACTTGCTTGGTCATGGAGAGGGAGGAGTCCAGGATGAAGCCCAGGTTGCGTGCGTGGTTAGTCGGTTTGGGTGCGGTGCCCAGGGCGGGGGGCCACCAGGAGTCGTCCCAGGCGGTGGGCGTGGAGCCCAGGATGAGGACCTCCGTCTTGTCTGAGTTCAGTTTCAGGCGGCTGGTCGTCATCAACTCGGCTACCTCCTTCATCCCTTTGTGCAGGTTGGCTCTGGCGCCGGCGGGGTCGTTGGTCAGGGAGAGGATCAGCTGGGTGTCGTCGGCGTAGGAGATTATGTTGAGGTTGTGTTGGCGTGCGATGGCCGCGAGGGTCCGGTCCGGTCCACGGATGCTTGATTCCGTTCTGGGAAGGACATGGCTTTTGCAGTTCGGACTGGACTGTTCCCATGGGGCACAGGGTCAGAGCTGATTTGCATATCGCCATTGTCTAACCCAGGGTGGTGTGGAGTGCAAAGAAATGATGGATTTGGGCCCAGATCTTTGGACTGGGGTGAGTGTGTGACATTGATCCACATTCGGTCCATCACCTGTTGTGTTTGCATATTCCGCCCTGAGTGCGCTGGGGATGCCCAGACAAGGGTCCCAGGCACTCCACACCACTGGAGTCAAGCTAGCCGGGCTGATGAGAGGTGTTACCTCGAAACCGGTACGGTCCTCGGATGCTTGATTCCGTTCTGGGAAGGACATGGCTTTTGTAGTTCGGACTGGACTGTTCCCATGGGGCACAGGGTCAGAGCTGATTTGCATATCGCCATTGTCTAACCCAGGGTGGTGTGGAGTGCAAAAAAACGATGGATTTGGGCCCAGGTCTTTGGACTGCGGTGAGTGTGTGACATTGATCCACATTCGGTCCATCACCTGTTGTGTTTGCATATTCCGCCCTAAGTGCACTGGAGATGCCCAGACGTGGGTCCCAGGCACTCCACACCACTGGAGTCAAGCTAGCCGGGCTGATGAGAGGTGTTACCTCGAAACCGGTCCGGTCCTCGGATGCTTGATTCCGTTCTGGGAAGGATATGGCTTTTGTAGTTCGGACTGGACTGTTCCCATGGGGCACAGGGTCAGAGCTGATTTGCATATCGCCATTGTCTAACCCAGGGTGGTGTGGAGTGCAAAAAAACAATGGATTTGGGCCCAGATCTTTGGACTGGGGTGAGTGTGTGACATTGATCCACATTCGGTCCATCACCTGTTGTGTTTGCATATTCCGCCCTAAGTGCGCTGGGGATGCCCAGACGTGGGTCCCAGGCACTCCACCTCACTGGAGTCAAGCTAGCCGGGCTGATGAGAGGTGTTACCTCGAAACCGGTCCGGTCCTCGGATGCTTGATTCCGTTCTGTGAAGGACATGGCTTTTGTAGTTCGGACTGGACCGTTCCCATGGGGCACAGGGTCAGAGCTGATTTGCATATCGCCATTGTCTAAACCAGGGTGGTGTGGAGTGCAAAAAAATGATGGATTTGGGCCCAGATCTTTGGACTGGGGTGAGTGTGTGATATTGATCCACATTCGGTCCATCACCAGTTGTATTTGCATATTCCGCCCTAAGTGTGCTGGGGATGCCCAGACGTGGGTCCCAGGCACTCCACACCACTGGAGTCAAGCTAGCCGGGCTGATGAGAGGTGTTACCTCGAAACCAGTCCGGTCCTCGGATGCTCGATTCCGTTCTGGGAAGGACATGGCTTTTGTAGTTTGGACTGGACTGTTCCCATGGGGCACAGGGTCAGAGCTGATTTGCATATCGCCATTGTCTAACCCAGGGTGGTGTGGAGTGCAAAAAAACGATGGATTTGGGCCAAGATCTTTGGACTGGGGTGAGTGTGTGACATTGATCCACATTCGGTCCATCACCTGTTGTGTTTGCATATTCCGCCCTAAGTGCGCTGGGGATGCCCAGACGTGGGTCCCAGGCACTCCACACCACTGGAGTCAAGCTAGCCGGGCTGATGAGAGGTGTTACCTCGAAACCGGTCCGGTCCTCGGATGCTTGATTCCGTTCTGGGAAGGACATGGCTTTTGTAGTTCGGACTGGACTGTTCCCATGGGGCACAGGGTCAGAGCTGATTTGCATATCGCCATTGTCTAACCCAGGGTGGTGTGGAGTGCAAAAAAACGATGGATTTGGGCCCAGATCTTTGGACTGGGGTGAGTGTGTGACATTTATCCACATTCAGTCCATCACCTGTTGTGTTTGCATATTCCGCCCTAAGTGCGCTGGGGATGCCCAGACGTGGGTCTCAGGCACTCCACACCACTGGAGTCAAGCTAGCCGGGCTGATGAGAGGTGTTACCTCGAAACCGGTCTGGTCCTCGGATGCTTGATTCCGTTCTGGGAAGGACATGGCTTTTGTAGTTCGGACTGGACTGTTCCCAAGGGGCACAGGGTCAGAGCTGAATTGCATATCGCCATTGTCTAACCCAGGGTGGTGTGGAGTGCAAAAAAACGATGGATTTGGGCCCAGATCTTTGGACTGCGGTGAGTGTGTGACATTGATCCACATTCGGTCCATCACCTGTTGTGTTTGCATATTCCGCCCTAAGTGCGCTGGGGATGCCCAGACGTGGGTCCCAGGCACTCCACACCACTGGAGTCAAGCTAGCCGGGCTGATGCGAGGTGTTACCTTGAAACCGGTCCGGTCCTCGGATGCTTGATTCCGTTCTGGGAAGGACATGGCTTTTGTAGTTCGGACTGGACTGTTCCCATGGGGCACAGGGTCAGAGCTGATTTGCATATCGCCATTGTCTAACCCAGGGTGGTGGTGAGTGCAAAAAAACGATGGATTTGGGCCCAGATCTTTGGACTGGGGTGAGTGTGTGACATTGATCCACATTCGGTCCATCACCTGTTGTGTTTGCATATTCCGCCCTAAGTGCGCTGGGGATGCCCATACGTGGGTCCCAGGCACTCCACACCACTGGAGTCAAGCTAGCCGGGCTGATGAGAGGTGTTACCTCGAAACCGGTCCGGTCCTCGGATGCTTGATTCCGTTCTGGGAAGGACATGGCTTTTGTAGTTCGGACTGGACTGTTCCCATGGGGCACAGGGTCAGAGCTGATTTGCATATCACCATTGTCTAACCCAGGGTGGTGTGGAGTGCAAAAAAACAATGGATTTGGGCCCAGATCTTTGGACTGGGGTGAGTGTGTGACATTGATCCACATTCGGTCCATCACCTGTTGTGTTTGCATATTCCGCCCTAAGTGCGCTGGGGATGCCCACACGTGGGTCCCAGGCACTCCACACCACTGGAGTCAAGCTAGCCGGGCTGATGAGAGGTGTTACCTGGAAACCGGTCCAGTCCTCGGATGCTTGATTCCGTTCTGGGAAGGACATGGCTTTTGTAGTTCGGACTGGACTGTTCCCATGGAGCACAGGGTCAGAGCTGATTTGCATATCGCCATTGTCTAACCCAGGGTGGTGTGGAGTGCAAAAAAACGATGGATTTGGGCCCAGATCTTTGGACTGGGGTGAGTGTGTGACATTGATCCACATTCGGTCCATCACCTGTTGTGTTTGCATATTCCGCCCTAAGTGCGCTGGGGATGCCCAGACGTGGGTCCCAGGCAGTCCACACCACTGGAGTCAAGCTAGCCGGGCTGATGAGAGGTGTTACCTCGAAACCGGTCCGGTCCTCGGATGCTTGATTCCGTTCTGGGAAGGACATGGCTTTTGTAGTTCGGACTGGACTGTTCCCATGGGGCACAGGGTCAGAGCTGATTTGCATATCGCCATTGACTAACCCAGGGTGGTGTGGAGTGCAAAAAAATGATGGATTTGGGCCCAGATCTTTGGACTGGGGTGAGTGTGTGACATTGATCCACATTCGGTCCATCACCTGTTGTGTTTGCATATTCCGCCCTAAGTGCGCTGGGGATGCCCAGACGTGGGTCCCAGGCACTCCACACCACTGGAGTCAAGCTAGCCGGGCTGATGAGAGGTGTTACCTCGAAACCGGTCCGGTCCTCGGATGCTTGATTCCGTTCTGGGAAGGACATGGCTTTTGTAGTTCGGACTGGACTGTTCCCATGGGGCACAGGGCCAGAGCTGATTTGCATATCGCCATTGTCTAACCCAGGGTGGTGTGGAGTGCAAAAAAACGATGGATTTGGGCCCAGATCTTTGGACTGGGGTGAGTGTGTGACATTGATCCACATTCGGTCCATCACCTGCTGTGTTTGCATATTCCGCCCTAAGTGCGCTGGGGATGCCCAGACCTGGGTCCCAGGCACTCCACACCACTGGAGTCAAGCTAGCCGGGCTGAGTAGAGGTGTTACCTCGAAACTGGTCCGGTCCTCGGATGCTTGATTCCGTTCTGGGAAGGACATGGCTTTTGTAGTTCGGACTGGACTGTTCCCATGGGGCACAGGGTCAGAGCTGATTTGCATATCGCCATTGTCTAACCCAGGGTGGTGTGGAGTGCAAAAAAACAATGGATTTGGGCCCAGATCTTTGGACTGGGGTGAGTGTGTGACATTGATCCACATTCGGTCCATCACCTGTTGTGTTTGCATATTCCGCCCTAAGTGCGCTGGGGATGCCCAGACGTGGGTCCCAGGCACTCCACACCACTGGAGTCAAGCAAGCCGGGCTGATGAGAGGTGATACCTCAAAACCGGTCCGGTCCTCGGATGCTTGATTCCGTTCTGGGAAGGACATGGCTTTTGTAGTTCGGACTGGACTGTTCCCAAGGGGCACAGGGTCAGAGCTGATTTGCATATCGCCATTGTCTAACCCAGGGTGGTGTGGAGTGCAAAAAAACAATGGATTTGGGCCCAGATCTTTGGACTGGGGTGAGTGTGTGACATTGATCCACATTCGGTCCATCACCTGTTGTGTTTGCATATTCTGCCCTAAGTGCGCTGGGGATGCCCAGACGTGGGTCCCAGGGTATCCACACCACTGGAGTCAAGCTAGCCGGGCTGATGAGAGGTGTTACCTCGAAACCGGTCCGGTCCTCGGATGCTTGATTCCGTTCTGGGAAGGACATGGCTTTTGTAGTTTGGACTGGACTGTTCCCATGGGGCACAGGGTCAGAGCTGATTTGCATATCGCCATTGTCTAACCCAGGGTGGTGTGGAGTGCAAACAAAACGATGGATTTGGGCCCAGATCTTTGGACTGGGGTGAGTGTGTGACATTGATCCACATTCGGTCCATCACCTGTTGTGTTTGCATATTCCGCCCTAAGTGCGCTGGGGATGCCCAGACGTGGGTCCCAGGCACTCCACACCACTGGAGTCAAGCTAGCCGGGCTGATAAGAGATGTTACCTCGAAACCGGTCCGGTCCTCGGATGCTTGATTCCGTTCTGGGAAGGACATGGCTTTTGTAGTTTGGACTGGACTGTTCCCATGGGGCACAGGGTCAGAGCTGAATTGCATATCGCCATTGTCTAACCCAGGGTGGTGTGGAGTGCAAAAAACGATGGATTTGGGCCCAGATATTTGGACTGGGGTGAGTGTGTGACATTGCTCCACATTCGGTCCATCACCTGTTGTGTTTGCATATTCCGCCCTAAGTGCGCTGGGGATGCCAAGACGTGGGTCCAAGGCACTCCACACCACTGGAGTCAAGCTTGCCGGGCTGATGAGAGGTGTTACCTCGAAACCGGTCCGGTACTCAGATGCTTGATTCCGTTCTGGGATGGACATGGCTTTTGTAGTTCGGACTGGACTGTTCCCATGGGGCACAGGGTCAGAGCTGATTTGCATATCGCCAATGTCTAACCCAGGGTGGTGTGGAGTGCAAAAAAACGATGGATTTGGGCCCAGATCTTTGGACTGGGGTGAGTGTGTGACATTGATTCACATTCGGTCCATCACCTGCTGTGTTTGCATATTCCGCCCTAAGTGTGCTGGGGATGCCCGGACGTGGGTCCCAGGCACTCCACACCACTGGAGTCAAGCTAGCCGGGCTGATGAGAGGTGTTACCTCGAAACCGGTCCGGTCCTCGGATGCTTGATTCCGTTCTGGGAAGGACATGGCTTTTGTAGTTCGGACTGGACTGTTCCCATGGGGCACATGGTCAGAGCTGATTTGCATATCGCCATTGTCTAACCCAGGGTGGTGTGGAGTGCAAAACAACGATGGATTTGGGCCCAGATCTTTGGACTGGGGTGAGTGTGTGACATTGCTCCACATTCGGTCCATCACCTGTTGTGTTTGCATATTCCGCCCTAAGTGCGCTGGGGATGCCCAGACCTGGGTCCCAGGCACTCCACACCACTGGAGTCAAGCTAGCCGGGCTGATGAGAGGTGTTACCTCGAAACCGGTCCGGTCCTCGGATGCTTGATTCCGTTCTGGGAAGGACATGGCTTTTGTAGTTCGGACTGGACTGTTCCCATGGGGCACAGGTTCAGAGCTGATTTGCATATCGCCATTGTCTAACCCAGGGTGGTGTGGAGTGCAAAAAAACAATGGATTTGGGCCCAGATCTTTGGACTGGGGTGAGTGTGTGACATTGATCCACATTCGGTCCATCACCTGTTGTGTTTGCATATTCCGCCCTAAGTGCGCTGGGGATGCCCAGACGTGGGTCCCAGGCACTCCACACCACTGGAGTCAAGCTAGCCGGGCTGATGAGAGGTGTTACCTCGAAACCGGTCCGGTCCTCGGATGCTTGATTCCGTTCTGGGAAAGACATGGCTTTTGTAGTTCGGACTGGACTGTTCCCATGGGGCACAGGGTCAGAGCTGATTTGCATATCGCCATTGTCTAACCCAGGGTGGTGTGGAGTGCAAAAAAACGATGGATTTGGGCCCAGATCTTTGGACTGGGGTGAGTGTGTGACATTGATCCACATTCGGTCCATCACCTGTTGTGTTTGCATATTCTTCCCTAAGTGCGCTGGGGATGCCCAGACGTGGGTCCCAGGGTCTCCACACCACTGGAGTCAAGCTAGCCGGGCTGATGAGAGGTGTTACCTCGAAACCGGTCCGGTCCTCGGATACTTGATTCCATTCTGGGAAGGACATGGCTTTTGTAGTTCGGACTGGACTGTTCCCATGGGGCACAGGGTCAGAGCTGATTTGCATATCGCCATTGTCTAACCCAGGGTGGTGTGGAGTTCAAAAAAAAGATGGATTTGGGCCCAGATCTTTGGACTGGGGTTAGTGTGTGACATTGATCCACATTCGGTCCATCACCTGTTGTGTTTGCATATTCCGCCCTAAGTGCGCTGGGGATGCCCAGACGTGGGTCCCAGGCACTCCACACCACTGGAGTCAAGCTAGCCGGGCTGATGAGAGGTGTTACCTCGAAACCAGTCCAGTCCTCGGATGCTTGATTCCGTTCTGGGAAGGACATGGCTTTTGTAGTTCGGACTGGACTGTTCCCATGGGGCACAGGGTCAGAGCTGATTTGCATATCGCCATTGTCTAACCCAGGGTGGTGTGGAGTGCAAACAAAACGATGAATTTGGGCCCAGATCTTTGGACTGGGGTGAGTGTGTGACATTGATCCACATTCGGTCCATCACCTGTTGTGTTTGCATATTCCGCCCTAAGTGCGCTGGGGATGCCCAGACGTGGGTCCCAGGCACTCCACACCACTGGAGTCAAGCTAGCCGGGCTGATAAGAGATGTTACCTCGAAACCGGTCCGGTCCTCGGATGCTTGATTCCGTTCTGGGAAGGACATGGCTTTTGTAGTTTGGACTGGACTGTTCCCATGGGGCACAGGGTCAGAGCTGAATTGCATATCGCCATTGTCTAACCCAGGGTGGTGTGGAGTGCAAAAAACGATGGATTTGGGCCCAGATATTTGGACTGGGGTGAGTGTGTGACATTGCTCCACATTCGGTCCATCACCTGTTGTGTTTGCATATTCCGCCCTAAGTGCGCTGGGGATGCCCAGACGTGGGTCCAAGGCACTCCACACCACTGGAGTCAAGCTTGCCGGGCTGATGAGAGGTGTTACCTCGAAACCGGTCCGGTACTCAGATGCTTGATTCCGTTCTGGGATGGACATGGCTTTTGTAGTTCGGACTGGACTGTTCCCATGGGGCACAGGGTCAGAGCTGATTTGCATATCGCCATTGTCTAACCCAGGGTGGTGTGGAGTGCAAAAAAATGATGGATTTGGGCCCAGATCTTTGGACTTGGGTGAGTGTGTGACATTGATTCACATTCGGTCCATCACCTGCTGTGTTTGCATATTCCGCCCTAAGTGTGCTGGGGATGCCCGGACGTGGGTCCCAGGCACTCCACACCACTGGAGTCAAGCTAGCCGGGCTGATGAGAGGTGTTACCTCGAAACCGGTCCGGTCCTCGGATGCTTGATTCCTTTCTGGGAAGGACATGGCTTTTGTAGTTCGGACTGGACTGTTCCCATGGGGCACAGGGTCAGAGCTGATTTGCATATCGCCATTGTCTAACCCAGGGTGGTGTGGAGTGCAAAAAAATGATGGATTTGGGCCCAGATCTTTGGACTGGGGTGAGTGTGTGACATTGATCCACATTCGGTCCATCACCTGTTGTGTTTGTTTATCTGCAAGAGCATTCAGTGGAAAAATAACAATAAATATGAACAATTTGAAGAGGTGGCTGCTGAATTGGAATTAGATTTGACTCGCCAGAAACAATTGCAAAAGCATTACAGAGTGGATTTTTCTGAGAAGGATATTGAGAATCTAAATACCACAGGCAGAATAACCAATATAAAAGAATTAATTGTGTTTCTAAAAAGATTAGGTGAATTGAGTAAATGGAAAGTTAAATGGACAAAGAAAAGAGAAGAAGAAAAGAGAGAAAGAGGAGAAGTCTTTGGTGAATTTCCTATGAGGGAAATAGCTGGTGGGGGTTATGTTCATGTTCCATGGACAAGACAGGATATTCTACTCTTTACAAATGAATTCCCTCGCCTGAGAGAAAGCCGGTAGAATGGTATCGTCAGGTTGACAGATTCATTAAGGTCTCAAAGGTTCTGTGGATTGATCTTGATGGTTTCTTTGATATTTTTGTCCCATCAGATCTTTGGACAGAATGTAAAATTTCTGTTAGTTGGCCCAAAGAGGAACCGCCTCGACAAAAAGTAACAGGCGCTCCTTCAGACATTGTCATGGATTTCTATGACAAAGTAATTGTCTGGCTGAAAGACAAGATTCCTGCAAAAGAAGTGGATTGGGTTAAAATAGACAGGACGAACCAAGAACCAAAAGAATCAGTTCATACCTTTTATGAAAGGTTACTCCTGGTATTTAAACAATACAGTGGCTATGAAAAATTAAGTGAAAGTGACATGAGCCACTTCATTTACAGATTTGTTTATAGCCTGAGACCTGAGATTGGGGAAGTGATTAGAAACGGGATTGTCGGTTGGCAATCACTATCAGTCGATGATATCCTGAGAAAGGCAAAATACTGCAGTGATGAGTTATATACGAAACAGAAGAAACTCAAGGAAAAGGCAATGTGGGCACAAGTGAAGGTAGCTGAACAGCAGATAGAAACCTTAGAAAATAAAAAATTTCAGCAGAATCCAGGAAAGTTCAAAGGGAACTTTACAAATAAGCCAAAATGTAATATAAATATTGAAGAGCTAAAACAAAAGCTACCTTGTTTTAATTGCGGTGAAATTGGACACTGGAATCGTGAGTGTAAAAATCCGCCCAGAAATTAAAAAAATTCATCATTAAATCCACAGATGCAGAGTGAGATAAATCAGCAGCAACAGCTACAGCGGCAGTTAAATGAAATAAGTCAGCAGCAACAGCGACACTTAGTGAATCAGCAGAACCAATTGAATCAGCAGAACCAAATTCCACAGCCACCCTTGCCAAATTGCAGGAATACACAGAGATACAGTCCAGAGACGGGTTTCTGCAGAGCTGAACAGGTAAAAAGATCACAAAAAGTAAATGTGTCAAATGTCTCTCAACACTTTTGGCTAAAAGAAAATGAGAGCAGTAACTCAGAAGATTACTCATGACAGTGCCTGAGAGAGGAAGAAGAGTGTGTGCTTGGAGCCACTCTTGAGGTAGATCAGTCAGGTCCATTTGTAAATGGTAAAGTGAATGACAAAGATATCACTTTTCTTGTGGACACTGGTGCTACCCGTACTACTGTTAGATCAGTGGAAATTGAAAATCTTCCTCTCTCGGGTAAAACCTTCCAGGTAGTTGGTGTAGCTAATCAGCAGATTAAAACAGACTTGACAAAGCCAGTTGATGTAGAAATTGGAAATTACAAAGACAAGCACAGATTTGTTGTTTGTAACAGCAGTCCTCTTAATCTTTTAGGACGTGATCTGTTATGCAAAATGAATTGCAAAATGTATTGCTCACCGGAAGGTATTGAGCTTCAAACTTTAGAAGAAGATGGTCTGTATAAATTGACATTGCTAATGGTTGACGAAGAAAATAAATGTTCCCTGCTTTTGATAAAAATATCTTACCTGAAGAATTGAAAGAGACAGTAAATCCAAAAATTTGGGATTTAACTGGTGATGAAATGGGTTTAATGAAACATGTGGACCCAGTAAATATTACTGTGAGACAGGGAATAGACTTTCCAAACATTCCCCAGTACAAAATGAAACCTGAAACTATTGAGGGTGTCATTCCTGTGATTGAAAAATTCATTAAACAAGGTATTTTGAGAGAAATTGAAAGCAGCCCATGTAATTCACCGATTATGGGAATTAAAAATCCAAACGGAACGTACAGAATAGTTCAGGACCTGAGAAAGGTTAATAAGATAGTTGTTCCTTACTGTCCAGTTGTACCAAACCCAGCAGTAATTTTATATCAGATTCCACATGATGCAGAATGGTACACGGTCATTGACCTATGTAACACCTTCTTTACAGTTCCACTGCATCCAGATAGCCAACACATGTTTGCGTTCCGGTTCCAGGATAGTATATTAGCATGGTGTTGTATTCCTCAAGGGTATACTGAAAGTCCATCTATCTTTAATCAGTTGTTAAAGAAATCCCTGGAAGATTTAAAATTACCTGGAGAGTCAACATTGGCCCAGTATATAGATGACCTCCTTATTACAAGAAAAACAAGAGAAAATTGTGTAACAGACACCATTACACTTTTGAATCGATTTGCAGATGAGGGACATAAAGTGTCACCTGCAAAACTACAGTTTTGCAAACAAGAGGTTAAATACCTTGGTCACAGAATTGCAAAGGGAATCAGACAAGTGACAATTGAAAGAATAAAAATGATTCGACCAATACAGCCACCGACAACACAAAGACAGATCAGGATGTTTTTAGGAATGGTTGGTTATTGTCGCCAATGGATTTGTGGGTTTTCGGTAATTGCGAAACCTTTACAAAGATTAACAAAGGCAGAGATAAAAGATCCAATTGTTTTGACAAAAACAGAATAGGAGGCTTTTGAAAAGCTAAAGAAAAGTCTGTGTGAAGCACCAGCATTGGGAATGCCTGATTACGACAAAGAATTTGAGCTGTACTGCAGTGAGAGGGAAGGTTGTGCATTGTCAGTTCTCATTCAGAAACATGGAAAGATGAGAAAACCTATAGCATACTTTTCAGCTGTTCTTGATCCTGTTGCAAAAGCATTGCCAGGTTGCTTAAAAGCAGTGGCTGCAACAAGTGTAAGCCGTGAGCAAAGTGAAGGAATCATAATGGGGATTCCAGTAAAAGTATATGTACCTCATTCAGTTGAGACACTTCTTACCAGAAGTAGGAAGTTGAAATGATGGAGCTTGAGCGAGAAAATTGGGGAACACCGAGAGGCATAAATAGGGAAACCCACCAAGATAAAGTGCGTCGTTGGAGGAAAGGAGACATGTATGAAGGATTGAATCCGGTTTTCGAAATGGTTGTAGAAACATCAGGTCAAAAGAATTCCCAGAAAAAAGGTCATCTTGATCAAGAATTAGATGATGCAGTTTTAGAGGATATTTTAAATAATCCTCCACCTTATCAGCCAAGTTGTTCACATTCTACCCCAATAAGTATTTCAGGAATTTCTCATAGTGCACCTTCTAGGGAGAATGATGATTCACCCAGATTTATGAGATTACCTGAAAGGGCGAGAACGAGAAGTAAAACAAATACTCCAAGAGAAAGTTCAAATTCAAGAAATAACTTCTCGAAAAATAATGGAAAAACAGAGTTACCTGGAGATATACCAAAAATTTCAGAATATTTGAAATTGAAGAGAGAAATAATTCAACAGTTCACAAAAGGCATGGAAGCAGTGGCGGTTCCAGTTACAATTGGTCCTGTTGTACCAGTTTTTGAGCAGAGTGAAAATAGACATTCTGTTGTAACAAATCCTTTAAATGCAGAAATTCAAAAAGTGGCTGAAAAATGTTATTCTGAGTTAACAGAAATGCACAAAGATAAAGCAATGCCAAATTTAACTTTAATTCAACGTTTGTCAAATGATGTCACACCATCAGCTTGAGAATCAGACTCTGGTTCCATAAATAAAACAGATTTAACACAGATTCCTCAACAAGTTCCTGAGTCAAAACAACTTGATGTTGCAAAATTAAAAGCGCATTTAGAAGAATTAATTATTGCCACAATTGGTACTGACTGTTTAAAGCAATATCAGGATGATGAATTGCTGTTTATCTGCAAGAGCATTCAGTGGAAAACTAAAAATAAATATGAACAATTTGAAGAGGTGGCTGCTGAATTGGAAATAGATTTGACTCGCCAGAAACAATTGCAAAAGCATTACAGAGTGGATTTTTCTGAGAAGGATATTGAGAATCTAAATACCACAGGAAGAATAACCCATATAAAATAATTAATTGTGTTTCTAAAAAGATTAGGTGATTTGAGTAAATGGAGAGTTAAATGTACAAAGAAAAGAGAAGAAGAAAAGAGAGAAAGAGGAGAAGTCTTTGGTGAATTTCCTATGAGGGAAATAGCTGGTGGGGGTTATGTCGAGTCATTTTATGTGACTGTGTTTTGTTTGTCCTTTGTATGCAAAGCTAGGTAACATAGACTAATGGGTTAACATTAGCAAAGGGGTGGGTAACAGAATAATTATTATTTCTCGAATTAATTGATGTCTTGTGTTTCCTTGCATACTAGAGTCATGCTAAAAGAGGCCTGTGGCCTATTTCTAAAATGGATGTCCGAAGTCCTGTCGAGTTGGGCCTTGCAGAGCAGTTTATGAAAAGAAAATGTTTTCTTCATAATTCTTTGAAAGACACTCGGCTGTACGGAGCGTTGAAATGGTCATTGTTAAAACTTTCATTGCCAAGGACAGGATATGTAGCGGCGGAAAGGCTTGGACGGAGGAAGCAACGGACGATTTTTGCTAAATGTTCAAGCTTCGGAAGAGCCTGTGACACACGTAGTCAATGAACAATGCCGCTCTTGAGGAACGTGATTTTTGCTATGTTAAAGGCAAATGACTTCATCGAGTGACATTTCTCGACCAATCATGCTTCGTGTTGCTCGAATATTTGTATTCTTTTAGTTAGTTTTAGATAGGAAAAAGGTATAACAATTGCCCCCTTGGAAAGAGCACTGTTGGCTTGTTCCAGTGCTCCAGAGATGCTGTCGGACTATAGACTAATATAAGATTCTCCGAACTTTACTTTATCCCTTTAGGTTTTTCTTAGTTAAGTTAGGGAAATAGGGTTTTAGGAAAGGGATTTCCTAAATGTTTGAGCACTTCTCATGCTGATTTTGATTTGAGCTGACAGTTGAATGTGCCTTTCTAATCATTAATTTTACTTAATAAAAATGCTAATATAAGAATTTAATATTTAAAATGCTCTTTGCTTAATAATAAAGTTAATAAAATAGATTTCGAAATGACAAGTTGGTCTTGTTTGTTTCCTTGAGTTACCATTAGTTAGTCCATTGCCTATGATTCTAACTTAATTAAATGTTTATAAAGTGCTTCGATTAATTAGGTCATATGATTCAGTTGGTCAATTCATGTCTCAGACATCTATGGGCCTAGTGTTAGATTCATGAAATATGGTGAGTATCATGGTGTAGAGTTGTTCATATGAGACTGAATTTCCTTTGGCCCGCTATATCAGTATCTCCAAGGTGAAACCAGGCATTCCCGGCGAATGTGGGGGGTCGTTGTAGAGATGAGGCAAGCTAATGCCCAGAGTTGCCAAGTCTGATCCCTGGTTAGAGTAGGCCCCGAGGCGAGAATTATCGAGTCCGCTGACCCTGGTCCACGACCCTGCCGCATCGGAAATTGAACCCTGGTACCGGGCCGTTCTCTGCTTCCGGGTCTGCCGCCTCTAACCAGTGAGCTACACAACTCCACTGCATCAGATGGACCTGTTCTTTGCCATGGACTGTTGATGCACTTTTCCCCTCTCATGTGCTGCTTCAGATGTACCTGTACTGTTCTATCCAGTGCCCATGCTCCTGGCTACTTTGGGAGTTAAACCCTATTATGTGCAATAAAGCAAGTTATTCCTTTGTAGTGGTTTCGCTGTGTCATTCCTGGTTGTCTCCTTGCATTGTTGATATATTGGTGCTATCGTAAATGCTGTGTCCCCAACATGCCCCTCCCCCTCCCCACATCACAGCCCCGGCAGGTACTCCCCTTCCAACAGCGATTGATGTGTTTGCGTACCTGCGTCGTCATCGGCGACGGTCCATGACTTGCTGGTGGTGGAGCACGAAGAGGAGCAAAAATGCGTGTAGAGCTGGGTCCATGACGTTGATCTGCCTGTGGTGGGTATCTCTCTGCAATGTTTTGCCTCTCCGCTGTGGTGAATCCGCCGTGTTCAGGCTGGTGGTTTTTCTGCTGCGATTTGCTGTGTCTTTTACGACATCGTGATTACGTGGACGGTCGGGGACGTCATTCCGTAAGGCGGTGTCTCTGGATTGGTTACGTCCGCAGCGGTGTCGGGTGTATTTACGCGGCGGTGCTTGTTCTTCCACGGCGTACGGAAATTTGACAGTGATTCCCATCCTAATATGGTGGACGGACTGGCCACGGCTGGCGGATGAAAAAAGGCATTTTCCGCCTACTCCAGGCCAGCGGTTGTCCTTCCGTCCGCCATCCTAATCGACCCCTATAACGGGGGAATTTCAATATTTTTGTATGAGTGAACATCCAGCTAACTGTAACATGCTTTTGACCTATGGTTTTTTTCAGTGAATTTCTAAGGTTTTTTAAATGCTAATTCCTAACTATAACGAGGCTAAAACCTATGGTTTTTTCAGTGAATATATAAATAAATTTAATCAAAAGTAGTAAATTTGCTACTAAGTATAAGAGTAAATTTACACTTGTATATTTACTAACATGTAAATTTCCCATTGTGAATAGGCCCCATTATGAGTGGCAGTGAGTAAGAACATCAGTTTGATAACGACTTTTAATGGAGAAGAAAGGAAGGTGAGGGGATATTGAAAAAGCATTGGCCGCTTTTGAAGACTGACATCAGTTTAGCTCCCCTTATACCGGATGAGCCATCAGTGGTTTTCAGAAGAGCACCGTCCATGAGGGACGTTTTGGTCAAATCCAGTCCTGAGATAGTAATTAAACCTCATCGGATTTCTAATAAATGTGGCTTTTTCAAATGCATCTCTTGCAGAGCGTGCAAGTTTGTTGTGAATACCAGCGAGTACTACTCTGCATTTGATTCCAACACTATTAAGATCAAGGAGCACTTAACCTGCCGTACAGATTTTGCGGTTTATGTGCTCCAGTGTACCTGTGGGCTTAAGTACGTTGGTAGCACAAAATTACAGGCCTTCAACCGCATTCTGCAACACCTACGAGCCGTGGTCAATTCTGATGTTAATTATCCTGTCGCCCGGCATTTTGAATTGATCCACAATAAAAATCTCAATGATCTGAAGTATTTCATCATGGATGCGGTACCCAAAAACATCAGGTGGGGTAACAGGGAGAATGCCCTGAGACAGCTAGAAAGTAAATACATCTTACTTTTAGATACTAGGATCCCCAATGGATTAAATACAGGGGAAGATCTTCATTGCTTCCTTTAGTCGGGTTGATTGACAGTACTATGGATACCTACCTTGTTTGTTACCATCTATCAGTGAATTGATCAGGCAGGGGAAGAGTAAGTCAGGATATTGCTATGTCCAGATGGCCCGGTTCGTTTTTGGAGTATATACATAGGGATCCTAGGAAACATCCTATTTGGCATCTTTATAGTTTGTGAAGGCTGCTCCGAATCAGTCTCCCCTTTATCATTCCTTGCTTTCAGTCAGGCAAAGTGGGGTAAGGGTTATAAATATGCCTTTATCCGTTGGTTTTTTCTTCTATGAAAAAGGGCACTATGCCACAATGTATTTATCGTCTCATAATTATATTGATCCATACTAGTTTTCAGTAATGATGTAGTATTTAGAACAACAACTTCTGTATGTGGGTGGCATGTAACTCTTCATAAATAGAGTTTTTATTGCACGTGCCATCACTAATGCACTCCCTTGTACATATGAATTTAAATTCTTGATTTTAAGATTCACTGAATTTGCCCATTTGCACAACTAAGCACTTTATCAAGTATAACATTTCCACTTTCCCAGATTGTTGAAACTTTTGCAGCGTTTTGACTAGCATGTTTGTCATAAATTGAAAGAGAAATAACATACTTATTGTTTAAAAGAAGGAGAAAGGAGGATGGAATGGCTGCATTATAAAGGTCATTCCCGTGTGGTAAACTAACTGTATAATATTTTGTAAAGTTAAGATGTAAATATATCAAATTTACCTGTTCCTTCCGTAAATAGATCAATTGGTATCTTGTTTTAAATAATATTTCCTGTAACAAAGTATTTTCTTTATGTCTATGCATTGCTGACGTTTTTTCAATTGGGATACACACAGTATATAAATTGCACTTATTGGTTCTTATGGTCATGTGATCAAGGCTACCGTGACGTAGCCAAAACGCGTCATGCTGGTGACAGAGGAACAATAAACCACCTTTGAAGGAAATTCGAGCGCTGTTTTGTGGTCTGTACCTACGTTTGCAGAATCGGAGTCTAGTGCCGATTAGTAGGAGTATATATATATATATATATATATATATATATATATATATATATATACATATATATATATATATATATATATATATATATAACCAGTTGATTTATCGTCA
Source organism: Lissotriton vulgaris (assembly GCF_964263255.1). Taxonomy (NCBI): domain Eukaryota; kingdom Metazoa; phylum Chordata; class Amphibia; order Caudata; family Salamandridae; genus Lissotriton; species Lissotriton vulgaris. The sequence continues at coordinate 359,751,608 of NC_141685.1, read as the reverse complement.
AATACAGGGGGTGGCAATGGGGGCCAGCTTCTCCCCAAGTTTCGCATGTTTGCACATGGGAGCTTGGGAGGAGCTGGTCCTCAGAACCACTTACCTGAATGAAATGAGGGACAACATTATTGTTTGGTTACGTTTCATTGATGATTTGTTTATTATTTGGCGGGGTAGCAAGGAATCTGCTGAAAAATTCATCACTGAAATTTATGTAAATGAACTAAATCTTAGGTTCACTGCAACACTCAGTCAAAATGAAGTTACCTTTTTAGACACTGAGGTATATACAAAAGGCAACAAACTGCACACTAGGATATTCCGAAAAAAAACTGCTGGAAACAGCAGTCTACATGCTGCGAGTGGCCATCCTAGGCACCTCATAGCAAGCATCCCCTATGGGGAGATGCTAAGGATGAAAAGAGGGTGCAGTGATCCTGTTGAGTTGAAGTTGGCACAACAAGAGAGTAAAAAGAGAAATTTAGACAGAGGATATTCAGCTGAGATCATTGACAAAGCTATTGCTAAATCTGACTTATTAACCAGGGATGAGTTGCTAACAGGCAATTACCAAAAAATGACAAAATCAAACTGATCTAAACAAAAATGAGTTCAGAATAATTACAGGATTCAGCAGACAATCAAAGGAGATCCATAGGATTGTCAATAAACATTGGCCACTGGTTACGAAAGATCCTATTATAGGCAAAGACTTACCTACTAGGGTCTCTCTCACCTATAGTAGGGCTCCATCCCTGAGGGATCAAATTGTAGACACCAATCCAGAACCAATCAGAGGCAGAAGCTGGTGGCAGACAGGCAAAGGCTTTTATAAATGTAAAACATGCAAAGCCTGTACCCATGGTGTCAATACCAAAAGCTATAAAGATGGTTTTAGTGATACAGTACATCCAATATCACAGGTATTGACTTGTAAAACCGACCATGCGGTATACATCCTGCAATGCCCTTGCCCGTTGATGTACGTAGGGAGTACAAAACTCCCTGTACATCAACGAATTCTGCAGCATCTCAGGGAGATCTCAAACGGGGATAACACCTATCCTGTTGCCCGTCACTATCGAGAGGTACACCAGAGTAACAACAAAACATTGACGTACTTTGTAATTGATAGTGTAAATACAAATAGACGGGGAGGCGACAGAGAAGCCAGATTGAGAAAACTTGAAACCAAATATATCCTCATGTTAAACACCAAGACCCCAACAGGATTGAATATCACTGAAGACTTGTATACATGTTTACTGTAACTGAATAAATACACTGTTACCTGGGATATTACGCTAGTCTCCTATAACAATAAGGCAAATCTGGGCTGGGACAGAGGTTAACCATAAAATGTATCTATAGGACAACAACTAGATTTCTTTATCAACCATTCAGTTACTGTAGAATTAAACTGTAGCTGCTATTAAATAGAAAGTAAACAAAGAAAAAGAAAAAAAGTAAAAAAACAGGTATAAAAAAAGCAAATAAGAAAATATAGAAATAAAATATTTACCACATATATAAGAATGGTAATGGTCCAGCTAACAAGTCCTTATTCCTGATAAGCTGATATGATCCATATTAACTTGTTTTGATATGTTTTGCACTATTTTTCACTTTATCATAGACATAGAAGTAAATAAATGTATAACAACTGGAGAATGATTATACAGCTAACAAATGATTTTCTTGTGGGTTGCGTAGAGCGCATTGAATGAAGCGTCTCAGGATGAATATATATTTACATTTACATTACAAACATGCTTCAATCTGCACCACCGATGTTGTAATCAATCTACAGATAGTTATCAAAAGGGTGCTAATTTTTGCATAAATGCAGAAATTTCAATTAGGCATTCAAGCACTGAAGCACAAGCACTTTAATGAAAATAATGTAAATATGTAAAAATGTAAATTTATGACCATAGTATTTATTCTATTTTTGTATATATATGTTTCATGAGACAATTTTCTATTACAGAGTGATTTATATATTTTTTTGCATTAGACCCATGAAAATCAAGCTCAGATCATTTTACCCATTGCAGACCAAAGAGTATTTTACCTTTATATCATAAATCAAATTGTGCTTCTGATTTGCCTTTCAATATATAAGTGTGATATTTTCAAATGCAAGTCAAAGCGGAAAATATTTCCTCCATGTCTATTTTTAAACAGAGCACGTGATCAAAAACTTTTTTTCAACGAGTGGCTGTCTCTTTAAAAGAACGACTCATGATGATTGACACTGTCATGTGATCAAGGCTACTCGGAGCCGAAACGTCATGCGATGTGCTTGCTCGAAATAAACTGATTTGCACATACTTGGACCGTGTCTGCGTCTTTCTGAGGAGTGGGGAGACGCCTCACCCTGTAGAGATCACATATATATATATATATGTGTATATATAATGTATTTTAATATTATGTGTTACGAGGTTCTGTTTGAAGTTTCGGCATCCATTAGTTTCTATGGCCGAGTGTTGTAGTGTCAATAGTAGATTAATACTTGTATAGTGCACTACTGACCCGAAGGGTCTCAAGGGGCTTGTACGAATACCGCTGTGGAATCCATCCTGGCTTTCCCTGTGAGGCGTCCACTCCTGGGCACCCCCAAGGTGAAGCCAGGCATCCTTAGCGTTGTGGGGGCCGTTGTGGAGATTAAGCAAGCTATTTCCCAGAGTTGCAGAGTGGGACTCCATGATTGGAATAGGCACTGAGGCGAGAATTATCAGGTCCATGGAATTTTGAGCCCAAGACCCGCCGAGGCGGGGAATTGAAACCTGGTCCTGGGCTAGAACTCTGCATCAGGGTCTGCCGCTCTAATCATTGAGCCACACTTCTCCACTTGACCATATGTGGTGCTGGACTTACTCCAGGCCAGTGCTGGAGTGCATTTAAAAGTGTTTTGAGTCCTTTTGGCTGTAATAACATTATACTTGTAAATTCGAATCCACACCCTGTTTCAGGGGTTGGAAACCTGTAAGTCTAGTGGTGAATAATCAAAAGTAGTAAATTTGCTACTTAATATAAGAGTAAATTTACACTTGTATATTTACTAACATGTAAATTTCCCATTGTGAATAGGCCCCATTATGAGTGGTGCTCCTTATCATCCTACACATCATGCAGCCCTCATGCTCACAACATAATGCTTCAATTCTTACTCTACTCCCTATGGCTATATGCAGTATGTAACGTGAGCCACCTAAGAGCTTCAGGTGATCATAATTATGTTTAAGGTGGAAGAATGCGGTAATGTGGCCTTTAGTGCCTGCTTTATTGAGAGGCTCCGCTCAAACCCTCAAGGACATAGGGGACATCATATGGCCACAAACCCATCCTACAGGTCTCCATGCCCTCTCCTAAGCCATGTAACAGGGAAATGAAAGGCTGTAAAACAGTTTATAAAAGTGCCACACTTATGTGTGCTACAATGCATGTGTGGGCCACTATATTATGGATGTATAGCGTTGTGGCACCCAAAAGAGGAGCTAGATGGATTTTTTACTGTTCACACAGCAGATGAAGGTGTTGTGGCCTTATTGTGCAGTGCAGGTTTGTGTGCACAGTGCAAAAAAAAGATTTAGTAGCCAAGCTTTATTGCCTAACATTGATTTTCTCTTTTTGTAAATGCATTGAACTTAGGAATTCCTTAATCTATTCCGCATCCTTACCCCCATCTCTTGGCTGGAGGGCCACTTAAGATGGCATTATGTTTACTTATTTGTCTCTCGTTTATCTTAAAGCTACTGCCAAAACAAAGTGCAACATTGGACTGCAAAATCTCTCCTTAATACATTAATAAATGCCTAAGCCTTGAGGATGTTTTTTTTATCAAATGCCAACATTTACTATTAAAAAAGTAATCAGTCTGATTGAAAATATTTGGTAATTTAATGTAAATTGTAAATCAGACAGTGATATGAAACCACACATTTTGCATTTCGATTGGCTCCTAGCAAGGTGATTCATAGCCAGTACCTGAGACAGGCCTCATTACAGTATCAACCTTCTTCCCATGACAGCTGCCTGAGAAGAGTTCTAACAAAGAATTAGATTCTTCACCTACGTCACCAATTGGGCCTACCCTGGAGACATGCTGCCGGAGAAGACATCTGTAGATTCATTCACACTCCTGTACAGAAGTCTGAGCATGTACATAACAGTGTTTCTTATATCTGCTGCAACAAGATCCCAGTCTGTGAAAACGATGTAGTCTATGAAAGCTTTCGCTGTGTTTAAAAATAGCACCGTGATTAAAGTGTCTGATTTACAATGTGAATAATTTTAAAATGCTTTTAATTATTTTTTAATGTAGCAGTTTATAAGGTATGTAGAATAAATATATTGTATATGGCACAAACATTAATGCTAGGTTTGAAATCAGGTAATTCACTGCTTTGCCTTCGCAGTGTTTAACCAATGTGGATAACTACTGTTATGATGTCACCTAAGAAAAGCACCACCTTGCCCTGGTCTTTAAAGATCACAAGGTAGCTGAAACACAGCTAGTTGTCTCCTCGCCTTCTACCATCTCCGCTGGGTCTCCACAGACCTCGGAGAAACAGGGGAACACGAGCACTGCTGTGTCAGCACCAACTGCCTTCCCACCTGTCAGCATGGGTCTTGGCAGACCGGCACTGAAAGAGGAAGTGAAGCTATGCTGACGAGCAGCTGTCACAAAGCTGCTGTTAGTGCGATGCGGGATCTCTTTTTTTCTAGTGATAGAGTGTGGAGTGCAGCTTTGGTTTGGTAGGGGTTTAATTGTATAGAGGGTGGTGCGGGTGAGGGGGCCAGGTGCATTTTTAACTTTCAATGGGGGTGTGTGCAGAGGTTGGTGGTGTGTGCAGAGAGCAGTGGGGGTGGGTGCCAGGACACAAGGCATATTTTTAGACCTGCTGGTGGGTGGGGCGGCTTAAGACACTGGGCCTGCCATGCCCGAGCCTACTGCTGGGGCCAAGGAGATGGCTGCAACCCACTGAACAGAGGTAAGTGTGGCTGTTACAGAGCGTGCCACGGATATGGGATTTGGGCCTGGAGGTACAGCAGGGAGATGTTCTGAGCACAGATTTTGCAGGCTTGGGGGCCTAGCGAGAGGTGACAATGACTTACAATTGTGGGGGTTCTGCAAGCGGTCTCTTGAGAAGAAGTGGCTGTCATTTTCTCCACTGCTGGTGGCTGCAGACACCAAGGGATCCATGGTGAGCTGCCGCCAGGCCTTGATCTGCTCGGGTACTCCCTGGGTAAAGTTACAGTGAAGCAAAGGAGAAGTCTGGATCACACCAAGTCTTTCTGGAGGTCTTGGCTCACAAGCTATACAATTAACAGCAAAACTAATGACTCTGATGCCCTGATATTTACCCAGACGTATACCTTCATGCGGAGCCATGACAACATCAGTCCACTACATGCTGCGTGTCAGAGACTCCTGAAGCCCCCTATTCGAGGTGACTGGATGGGGGGGTTCAGCAGCCATAGAAGCCCCCTATTCGAGGTGACTGGATGGGGGGGTTCAGCAGCCATAGAAGCCCAGGCCCTAGTGGCACAAACCACATGACATAGAGCAGCACTACTCCTGGCTGTGGAGCCGACTTCCCAGGCAGGCTGGAGCAATGGGAAAAGTGGATAATAAACAATCCCGACTACACTTCAAGCCCTGACAATGCTGTAGACTGCTGCCACGAGACCAAACATCTAGTGATGCCGATGACGCTTCTCCCAGCCCAGACACCAAGGGGGAAGAAATAAATGCATTGCTTAAGGCGATGCAAAAGAGTCTGACATCCATAGGTTCCAAAATGGATAACCTCAATGCCTTCATCACAAAAAAATAGACAAACACGATGATTACCTCCCTGAGATGCTGAATATTGACAGCATAAGACATCATTACAAACTAAGTGCCAGAGACTTTACAACATGGAGAAGGTCTTCCATATAACTGTGACTAAAAATGAAGACCTAGAGGCCACGTCCGTCCGCAACATTATTCACATTCTCGGCATACTGGAATCCCCCATTAAAGGCCAATACAGGCCACACAGAAGAATATGCAGAAAGATTCATGCTGGATACAGTCAGTCACAAGATCTTCTCATGGCTGCTCATGGTGGAGAGAGCCTATAGATCTCTGATGGTCAGGGAACCCCCAGTATTATTGCAGGCTTCCTCAACTTTTGACCCCGCGACACAAAATTCAGACTGTCCAGTGAGAAGAAGCAACTAACCTTCGAAGGCTACATAATCTCTCTATACACTGATTTTACAGCAGCCATGCAAGAAGCCAGAAGGACATTCTTACAAGTCAAACAGCAACTCTTTAAAGCCAATATCTAATATGGGAAGTGGCATTAACAACGCAGTGTAAACCACACATACGGTTTCAGCGCAAGCATTACCATGCTTGCCTTTACCATGCATATGGCTTTCTGATGCATATTTCTTTACAATGGTTTCCAGTGTAAAGGGGGTAAATGCATATGCATGGTAAATGTAGTCAGCGAAATTCATTGTAAAAGCATGTGTGGTAAAGGCATGCATGGTTAAGTTGCGGTTGTGGTAAAGACCACGTTGTTACGGCATGCGAAGTAATCACATGTGTGGTTCCATCATACAATCATCCAATATGCATGCTATATCTGGCCTGCTTGTGGGTCACACATGACAGAAAGCAACACATTTTCCAGACTCGCTGGCAGTATACTTCCACAAGAAGATCCCCCAGCATGACAAAATGAGCGACAGCACAAGAGAACCGCCGGAATACAAAACAATCTCTGAGTAGCAATATGTCAGCAACTCCCCAAGAGGAGACAAGTGGGTCACCTTTCTCAAAAGACAGACATTTGCTGCAACCACCTGACACTGTGTTCTTGCGGCATTTGAATTGCTTCACCATTGCTTTTTAACCTGAATCCATTCCCCTCTCGAAAAAACCAATGATGCACTGACCCCCCACTGGTGAAATAACTAGTGATCCCCTCGACTCCCTTGACTCTCTATTGAGGGGAAAACTGTTGGCTTCCCTGGCGACACTTAAAGGAATCACTGAAGTCTGCCTACTTGGCACATGTTTGTGGTTGTTTGCATTGTGTTGCAGTCTAAGGGGAATGTGCTATGTTGTACCAGGAAGGAAGATGGTAAATGCCCTAATGGGATATGGCCATCGGAGTGGGTGGGCTAGGGCTGGAGGGGTATTCGTTTCTGACACGGTTGATATTACACACTAGCAGCAGCAGGTGAAACACACCGCACAACATCCTCATGTCTCCATTAACGCATTCAGGTCTCTTAGCTGATGTCTACCGTTGAACCTCCTAGTACAATCATGCCTAACGATGAGTGCACAGCCACTGTGTCATACCTGACCAGGAATGTAACCCCAGAAAGAAAGAAGAGACTTGCGTTCTTGGATAGACATCACATTTCTGTGGTGTTACCTCAGGAGACACAATTCAATCCCCACGCAGACACTGTGTTTGTGAAATCCTGGGAAGCCTGTTACTGTATGTTATGCTACCCCTCCTATGCCCGAGTAGTTACTACACTGCTAAAAAAAATACCCCCCTTACCATAATGGCCACTAGTTAGGATGATCAGGGAGCTATATTATACTCTGGGAAACCATCTCATATCACCGTAGTTAATTACTATGGCTCAAGTGTCGATGATCTAGGATGTTTTGACATGCTATGTGGTAAGGTACTATCCACCAGTCCTAGCTCATTGCTCTGGGGAGGCAATTTTTAAATGTACTCTATTTGACTACATTGATGAGCCTTGTGCAGCCGCAGGGGATGCACACTTGCTGTGGGGTGGCTCTGAGCCACCATGGATGACCATGTGCTGGCGGATGTCTGGAGACAGCACAACACTTGGCAGCAGGGAGGGTACATTTTTTCGGCTGTCCATGGCTCATAGTCTAGTCCGGATTATTTGCTTTCCACAAAGGATGTGGACTCGTGGACAGTAGAGGTTCGCCATTTTGCTTGCATCTTGTCAGATTACTTCTCAGTACTGTTGCGGATTGCAGGGCTCTTGGCAGAAGGGACAAGCTGCCCGCTAAACGCAGAGGCCCCCCTGGATGAGGTCTTTGCAGATAAGCTATGTACTACCATTACAGAATTCCAACTGAATCTAGGGTAGGTGATGGATGTGAGAACCATCTAGGAGACCTTCAGGGCCACCATGTGGGAAATCTGCTTCTCCAAACATGGTGGAATACCGAGCAACCTGAGATCACATTTAAGTAGGCTGGAGCAGGAACTGAGAGTCCTGGTGGAGGGACACCTGCAGGCAGGAGACAACACTCAAATCCAGATGGGTTTCAGGGACAAACTTACAGAATACTCACAGGGAAAGTAAGTACCAAGGGAAGTATGCTTGTACCCGAGTATAAGAAGAGCAACAATCATTGGCAAGTAAGATCAGATACCTGTGGGCAACCAACAACATTATGTCTATAGTCGGCAAAGATGGCACAGACCTACACACCATGCTACAAATATTACACTCTTTCCACACTTCCTACTTTGAGCTCCATTCCTCTAAGGGACTGCATACCCCCGAGCACATTAGCGAATACCTGTCCGACATGGTGCTGGCATGGTTCAGTGTTGCTCAGAACCAATTTCTTAAACAACCCTTCATGTCTGATGAAATTTGGGATGTGATAAATAGGCTCCCCACATGTAAAAACCCCAGGTCAGAAGGGCTCTCTGCAAAGATTTACAACCGATACCAAGATCTTTTGGTCCCACATCTTGTGACTCTGTTTGAGGACTCCTATTCACACAATACACTCTCTCCATCCCTATGTGGAACTGTCCTAGTGACCTGATTGAAACCGGGTAAACAGGCACAGCACTGTGATTTGTACCACCATTTTCCCTCCTAACCTGCAATAGTGAAATACTGGCCAAACTAATTGCAACCTTAGTCAGGCTTTGCCAATATGGATTTATCCCATGCCACTCCATGGTTCATAATCTCCATACCCTCTAATACAGGACTCAAACCCAGAACTTGATTATGTTGCAATGTTTTTAGACACCTCTAAAGCATGTAATTCTCTGGAGTTGGGGGTTCTATTTCTTATACTGACAAGAATGGGCACACCCAGTAGTTTCTTTGACTGGACCAGGTTTTTTTTCAACTCCCCAACCACCCGAATATGAATTAAGGATTGTGTCTCTGCCCCATATGCGGTCTCCAGGTGCACACAACAGGGGTGTCCACTGTCGCTGATTCTGTTTCATCTTCCTTTGGAGCCTTTGGCAGCCAAATTATGTCATCACTATGCTGATCATGAACTTCTATGCACAACACAGCCCAGCCGTATATCGCTTTATGCGGATCATATGACCCTCTACCTGCAGCACCCTTAATGAACTACTAAAGAGAACATGCCTGATTCGGACTACAGTCAGGGGTCACCATAAACTGGTGCAAATCATTAATTCTCTTAACTACTAGTGCACAATGCTTCACCCCAGTCGTCCCCATGAAGTGGTGCGATGGCTTGGTAAAGTATCTGGTGGTGTCTGGGTAGACGGGGACATTGATATAGTGATTAGAGACAACTACGATCTGACAATGAGCAAAATAGCTGACATGCTGTCCGTTGCTGGCAGAATAGGGCTCATAAAAATGGTGCAGCTTTCCAAACTACTTTATCTGTTCATTAACATCCCCCTACCACTCAAATTCTATTCCTTCAGATTCTCTCACAGTTTATAAAATTAGCCTGGGCCAACAAGCAACGCCGGATCAGGTGGGACACCTTCACGCTGCCATTTTGCTAGGGGTGGGTTTGAAGCGCCCAACCCTAGCTGTACTATGTCTTTGCTCAAGCACACTCTGCACACTTCTGTTATAGCCTGGGACCTGCAGTCTCCAAAATGGTTGACTATGAAGTGCCCAGGGACCTGAGGCTTGCGGTTCAGGTGGGTGTGGGGCATCCCGATGTCTTACAGACGATACACAGCTGTGGCCCTGCTGCAGGCTTTACGATTATTGGCTTGCTCCAGGGTCTGAGGGCGATCTCCAAAATATAAGAAATGGATTAAAACTTTAATATATTGCAAAATTTGACTTGTTTGCCAGGATGCTCCCTCCATCCTCTAGGGCCAGAGATATTTGGTCCCCTTCATATATTTTTTGCTGATCACAACTGAGAAACGTGCAGTGCTTCGGTAGCTGGAGTTGGAAGTGAATCAACTCTCACTGATCCACAAATTCACACATGCAAGGCATTCTACCTAGGACTCGTTGTAAACTTGGAGAGAACTAATGAAAATTGTATCTTGTATGCTCTTTCTCATTATCTCTTTCATTCTGATGTAGCGGAAATTTCACTTAATTTTAGGGGTGCAACATAATCATGAATAGAACACATCCACATATAATCATGCAATTATTGTTAACATGAGGTGTTAGAATTGTGAAATATGTTAATGCAATTATGTGACAAGCTTTAGATTATGGATAAATGTCATGGAGAATTAACGTAGGATATAGCTGTAACCAGCAGAAAACGTTGACATGTGAAACTCGTGCTGTGAAACTGACATTATTAATTTATTAAATATGTTCGACAATCGATGTTACTAATTAGTAGGTAGATGTATGAATTAAAATGCTAATAATGGTTATCCAAATTGTATTGTTGAAAGAGACGCATCTTTTGTTAGCTGAAGTCTTAAGCCTGAAATGCAACTCCCTGCAAAACGTTTGCCTTAAAATTAATAGCTGGATTTCATGTACATCACAGATTCTGTTCTTTCTCACACTTCCATTGCAGTTGGAGAATACATTATTTAGGAAAAGAAGAGTATTTGTTTTAGTAAGCTAGGCAAGGAGAGAAGAATTTACAATTGTGTGTCTTGTGTCGATAAAGGAAGGCCGCTGTGCTTCATACAGGAAAAGGTATGGGAACCAAGGACAAATTGTAGCAAGGAAAGTACACCATCGTTATTGTAGAAAAATACCTTCGGCACTGTAACCAGGAAGGATAGCGTGATCCGAACTGCACCATGGGAACGCTTCCCGTGAATAACTGGTTGTTGGAATTAGGGATAGCATGCCATTCCTACGGAGAGAGAGCATCCTAGAACGAGCTCTGTATTTTGTAGCTTCATGCTACTTGACCCATCAATCGTGGAGAGACTTCTTAGGGAGGTTCCAAGTGCTGACACCTTTTACCCTTCTTTCTGGAAAATGCTTATTTAGGAATGTCACTTTAGTGATAGAGTAGGGATAGATTTATGCTTTTTACTCACCAACCATTGATGCAGTGGAATTTGGACTCATGCCTCCTGATTTTCTGTATTCTACTTCTTGAATTAATTGGGTTGCTTATGCTGCATCGTCTAATCTGGATGCACAGATTTGGCTTCGTGCTGATTCCATGTGTTTCTATACCCTTGTGTTGAGATGTCTCTATGTTCAGTTATTCTTGGTTTTGTAATAAACTAATTAACCTTAAGTAATTGTCTGTGGGTAATTATGCATTCAAAAGCATTTTGGGCTAATTGATTGTTTCTCAAATGACTTTTCTCCCTCATACACTCTCATGCTGCTAAAAAGAACCATAAGAGTGTGACTCTAAAATGGCCTAGAACTTATGGGCTCATCTCTTTCTCTTCCTTTTGGTTGTGTAACTTCTGTTTTGGAATGCAATAAAAAAAAAAATTTAATTTTTTTTAAAAACTTGCGCAATCACACAGAACAGTAGATTAACAAAGGCTCCTGACTGTTTATGTGCTTCTGGTGCTTACATAGGATGTGTGTGAAATTAAATAAAGCAACTAATTAATCAGGGGCAGTAACAGTGATCTTTTCTTCTGTGACTGCAGTTCACTCTGTGCCGACGCATGCAGCATTGTTACTCTTCTGTGCTCCCTCACCCAAAGGTTGCATTCAAAGCTTTATCCACATCACACAAGCGCATTATTCTAAAATATACATTTTCTGTTCTGTTGGTTGCTAAGGCGTTTCCAACTTTAACGGATGTTTCTTTTTCTGGTTTTGAAGATCCAGTGCTTTCATGATACACCTGTGATGAGGCTGCATGGCTGTGGAGATGACAACTATTAGTAACACCACCTCTTATTAATACTTGTCAGCCTATGCGTTTTACCATGCTCTCCCAGACACCAAATCTGTGAGCCTCTTCGGTAATGAGTAGTTATTACTGCTTCATTCCGGAGTTGTCTAACCTCATCCTCCTAGACCTCTCCGCGGCATTCAACACTGTCTGCCACCGCACCCTAGTGCAGTGCCTCAGCAACGTCGGAATCCAGGAGAAGGCACTGGAATGGATCATCTCCTTCCTCGACGGAAGAACACAGAGAGTCCGCCTACCACCGTACAAGTCAGAGGCCACCGAAGTCATCTGCGGCGTCCCTCAAGGATCCTCGCTGAGCCCCACCCTCTTCAACGTCTACATGAGCCCCCTCGCGGCCATCGCACGCCAACACAACCTCAACATCATCTCCTACGCCGACGACACCCAGCTGATCCTCTCCCTGACCAACGACCCCGCCGCCGCCAGAGCCAACCTTCACGAAGGGATGAAAGATGTAGCCGAGTGGATGACGATCAGCCGCCTGAAACTGAACTCAGACAAGACGGAGGTCCTCATCCTGGGCTCCTCGCCCTCCGCCTGGGACGACTCCTGGTGGCCCCCCGCCCTGGGCACCGCACCCAAACCGACGGACCACGCACGCAACCTGGGCTTCATCCTGGACTCCTCCCTCTCCATGACCAGACAAGTCAACGCCGTCTCCTCGTCGTGCTTCAACATCCTGCGCATGCTACGGAAGATCTTCCGGTGGATCCCCACCGAGACCAGGAAGACTGTCACCCAGGCCCTCGTCACCAGCCGACTGGACTACGGCAACGCCCTCTACGCCGGAACCACCGCCAAGCTCCAGAAGAGACTCCAGCGGATCCAGAACGCCTCAGCCAGACTCATCCTCGACATCCCACGAAACAGCCTCATCTCCGGACATCTGAGAGACCTGCATTGGCTCCCTGTCAACAAAAGAATCACCTTCCGTCTCCTCACCCACGCACACAAAGCCCTACACGATCAAGGCCCGAGCTACCTCAACAACCGCATCAACTTCTACGCTCCCAAACGCCACCTCCGATCAGCCAGCCACGCCCTTGCCGCCGTCCCCCGCATCCGAAGAGCGACAACAGGAGGAAGGTCCTTCTCCTACCTGGCCGCCAAGACCTGGAACTCCCTCCCTCCCGACCTGCGCCTGACCCAAGACCACCTCTCCTTCAGGAAGAAGCTCAAGACCTGGCTGTTCGAGCAGTAACGGCACCCCCCCCCCCAAGCGCCTTGAGACCCTACGGGTAAGTAGTGCGCTCCATAAATGTCTTTGATTGATTGATTGATTGATTGATCTGTGTTCTGTATGTGGTACAAATTCTGGTTTGTTTCTCTGCATTGTCACCTTGATCAGCCAACGCAGCACCTGAGGTGGTTGTTGCAGCTTTATCCAAAATGGACACTCACCGTGGTGCACCTCTGTCTACCTTGTGTTGGCGCTGGCTGTGAAGCACTGTGTAAAGCTGAATGGCATTGCCGGCAACTTGGGGCTCTGGTAGTTTTGCATGTTCCTGAATGCCAGCAGAGGTGCTGCCTGTCTCCCTGGGACTCAATTCATGTCCCTTGCATTGACTTTCATAGCAATCTTTGCCAATTTCTGACATGGGACCATCACCATTCGGCCATTGTACGTAGATGTGGACTCAACGCATAAGGAGGTGTACGCCATCTGTTGCAGCCTCTATGCAGCTGGATTAGGCAACATTTTAGGGCGGCGTCCACTGTGAAAAACTGACAAAAGCCCAATGGAATGAATGTCAGCCTTTTGTGACTCCTGCCATTGTAGGCCTTTCTGTCAATTGAATTTACGCCCCATAGATAATTATTGTGACAGTGGTTTACTCACTCTGCTCATAACAAAAAGAGTAAAAAGACATAGATTCAGAAATAGTGAAGACAGACTATACATTGAAAACTTTATTTATTGTGCAGAACATTGAAGAATCTTCTCACCGTCACAAAATTGGAAGTTTTTGTTTTACCTTGTAAACTGTTATTTTAGTTTGTTGATTTAGTTTACTGTGCTTATATTGTGCTTCTCTGATATATTCTTAAATCATATCACGTGTTACAGTTTGGTATCTAAGTTCAAGTTGTGTGACACTTTTGTTTTACTTACATTGCCCTAGGTTTCCCTTTCAGTATGTCACCTACCAGCGTAACCCAAACCCTTGTTTTTGAATGAAGATGGATTAATCAAATTTACATTGTCAACATTGCGTCAAATTGTGTGAATCTTACTTAATCATTATTGTTAGGGAGAAATGTTCTACTGTAAGGAATTAGCATGTTTTACTGAGCAATATGTAGGCAGAGGAAAAGAAAGTTTGTGAAAGCCTTCAATAACTGGCTGAGAAAGAGGTTGGTGGTGACACTAGAGATGTGTTCCAAGTCACTTAAAAAAGAAAGTACAGCAACTTTTTCGGAGGATGGCAAGCTTTCCATATGATCACCTTAGTTAGAGAATTGAGGACCATAAATTTTCTGTTGCTGGAGTCACGGTTGGCCCCATCAATAGAAGAAGGACATTATTCTACCTGCCCTATTTAGGATGGATGGTGTAATGTCCTATTTTTTTCTGTCTGCCATTGCCAGGTAAAATGTGGCAGTGAGGGACACAACAAAATTATTAACCTTCCAGGGTGGGGTGCCTATTATCAAGTAGGCCTAATTTTAAATTTGAGCATCCTATTACTTTTGTACAATCCCGTATTGGTTGGCCTTAATGGCAGCTGTTTTTCAACTCATTATGGAGAATAGCTTGGAACGTCTTTCAAATGTTCAGTGCTTCCAAGATTACATTCATACATACAGTTATACAACAACATCTTCGGGAAGGTCTGCATTAGGGTGGAATGGCAGGCCATAATATCTTGGACATCCATTATCCAAAGATAGAGTGAGACTCAAAAATGACATTGATCCGGTAGAGCTGTCAAAAAAGTGCCATCACATGACAGCAAAGACAAGTATAAATCCTTTGTAGACTTATCTCGATACTATTGTAAGTTTGTAGAAGATAATGCTAGTATTTTGGAACATTTAAGATATTTTTCAAAAAATATATCCCTCATTTTGTGGTCAAGTGTTGTCACGAAGCATTTGACAAATTAAGCAGGCTATTTTTATAACCTCTACCTGAGGCAGATTTGAATTTCCCTAAACTGTAGAATCTAGAATATCGCCCCATAATGCTTTGCTGGGCCTTTGGTTGGCATTGTATTTTTGCCTATTTTTTTGCTTGGGTTGGTCCTAGGAGGATGGGACTGCCACAATCACTGAGCATGATATGCTCTTTGTGTTCAATGCATCTTCTTGCCCTCCCCCTAGGTAAGGGGTGACCCCAAAATCACCACCTCTCTCATTCCCTGATGTTTTTCAAAGTTCACTTTTGTGAATTGGTTATATGTTTTTTTTTTTAGCATGTAAAGGTAAAGTTTATTTATCAAAGGTTTGTGGGTACAATAGGTTACTCCATTGCATAGCACAAGCATACATTCCGGGTGTAGTTTATTGCCCAGGGTTAACAAATACATGAGTAAAAGGCAATTACTAGACGTGTAACTCAGTAAAATGATTGTGTAAAGAATTGTAGAATCTTTTTAGAAAGGGTATGCAGAATAAATCTGGAAGACAGTATTATATGCAGCGGTAGAGTGTTGCAGTACCTTGACTGAACACTGCACCTTCATGTCAAGGAAAGACTTGAATAAGGAAAATTAAAACACTAGCATTGCATTGCAAAGCTCATTGAATTATGTGCCTCTTTCATACAAGGGCCGAACACTGCACCTTCGTATGGAAGAACAGAATACAGTCAAGAAATTGAAAACACTAGCCCCACTGTACAATGCGAAATGAATTATGCTTTACAGTAGAACTAAATATATTCATGCATGTCAAGACTGAATTCATTTTATATATGGGGACGCGTGTGTATGGTGCACCTGGGGATGGAAGCTATGTGGGCAATGTTTATATTTCACTGTCGGTGTCAGAATGTGCATAAACAGCATATTACAGAGCGGGTAATTGCAGCCGGAATAGATTTCTGAAAGATAGCTCAGCTCGCAATAGTTTCACGTCTTGTTCGATCCCTTGTGGGCTGCGCAGCTTCTCGTCACGGCGAGAGGTAATGTAAAGCTAACATAATGTACAATATGAAAGGAAAAGGTACGCGAGAGAACTCAAATCCAATTTCAAATTCCTTTCAGTTCCGCAAACAGCAGCTCCGTGCTGCTGCAAGTCATTACATGTAAATAATGACAGTGGAAACACTTTGGCGACGAGGGCGGAAGAGCATCTATTGGCCCTTCATGGCATGATTGCATTAAACAGGGGGCCAGGGCTGTTCACAAAAAAAAAAGATAAACGAGAAATTGTAAGTCACTCCTGTCTTTACTTGCCGCTTATGCTAGTCAGTTAAAAAAGTAGTCTTAAGGTTTGAAGCAGGGTTGTTTTCTGTGGTTTTAGAGGAGGGGGTGGTGCTGGGTTGAACAGGGCATTGTCCCACGCCGCCATTTTCCCAGTGGATTACAGGCTTATGGTCTGCTTTCAGGGCAGCATGAGTTACGACGACCCAGCCATGCCCTCGTGGTGCTTTATTATAGTCACGTGGTCTGGAAAAGTGTGGCTGATTTGAAAATATTTGCCACGGCTGATTTTGGATTTCAGTCTGGCTCTAGGGTGTTGGGAAGGGCTTCTAGGTCCACAGCTAGAGTCACTGACCACAGTTACAGAGATCGGTAAATCATGGTTCCTTCTCACACTCAACAAAGGTAATAAATGACCTTTGGTACCAAGATGCTATTGCAATGTACAACGTCTCTTGTTAAAATGCCCTTGCTGCTATAAGGTAATGGATAATGGATGAATAAACAAAAGGGAGGGATGTTCTGCCTTAAGATTATCTTTGAAGTGCTCCAAATGGTAAGTAAAGGTATTTTTGCGGTTGGCAAATTCTTGACGGATTTCACATAACCAATACATTTCTGTGCGGGTGCGGCCTTTCAAGATCATGATAACTAAGGGCTAAGTAAATGAACCTGTTAGGTGATGTTATGCAGATTTGTATAGAAAGCTAATCACCCGTGAGGGTATCCAGGCATTAAGCCAGTGGTGAGACGTGGGTCTTCCTGGAGATTATTTGAAAAGCCATGTCTTCAGCTCCTTGAGTAACTGGAGAAGAGATGAGGACGCTCTGATATGCTGAGGGAGGTTGCTCCATGCTTTGACGAAGATGAATGAGAAAACGCGACCTCCTGCTTTGCTTTTAAGTGTGTGGGGAATGAGTTCCAGTGAGAGGTCGACTGAGTGGAAGTGTCTGGAGGGTAGGTTGAAGTGCACGGGGCTGTTGAGGTGGGCGGACCTATGTTGTGTTGTGCTTTGCATGTGTGTGTGAGGAGTTTGAATTAAGTGTGTTTGTGTATGGGGAGCCAGTGGAGTTTTCTGAGGTGTTGTCTATTGTTGATGCAGCGTGGCCCCACTTTCTCCTCACATTCCTCTTTCTCATGCAATTCTTCAAATAGCATCTGGGGAAACCAGTATTGCTTAGCGAAATCAGGTAGTTAGAGAACTACAACGAGAGCTGATTCCCAGTGAATGTATTTTACTATAATTGTGTTTCTTTTACATATTTAATTTGGGTGGAGTCAACAAACATGCACCTTATCTATGAATATACAATAATCTTTTGCTAGTGAATGTTTGTGATAGTGAAATACAAATTGATATTTATGTGTACGTTCACTGCCACCATCCATGCCTCCTGATAGAGTCCATCACCAAGTGTAGTTAGATAGTTGAGGTCCAGGCAACGGCTGGTTATATACATCTTTGAATAAGACAATAAAAAGACATGTTCTGAGATGATCGCAATGTATCTTTATACATCGCAATCGGATTTAAAAGTTTCGATGCCCTAATTAGTTGACTGAACTATCATGAGGACAGATAAATGCAATTAGGACTCTATGGGGCGTAATATCAAGACAGGGGATAAAATTATCGCAGTATTAGCGGCAGGAAACTGCAGCTAAAATGGTGATAGTGGGCTTGATAATATGCTCTATGGAATTCCAATTGGAGCTCATGTTAAATGTAAAGTACATCTAACATGGGCTTCAATTGGAATTCCATAGAGCATATTATCAAGCCGATTATCGCTGTTTTAGTGGCAGTTTCCGGATGCTAAAATGGCGATAATTTTATCGCCTGTATTGATAATATGCCCCTATGTTCTTAAGTACAATAATACTCTATTTTAAAAAGTTTCTAATTTTTTTTTACCAAAAACAAATCAATGTAGCACCATTGGTGTTGAAAACGACTTACTTCAACCAAAAGTGAAGAAAACATTGATGGAAGTTTCAATGACTAAAACCCATATCAATCTGGGAGGGGAGATGAAAGAGAATCGTATGGCATTGCTCACACAGAAGGCCAAGGAGCCAATTAATATAATATGAGCATATGCTCTTACCAAGGAATAAAGGAAGAAGCAGAACACTGTCCTCTGTGTACACTCAATCAAACAGTGCTATATTTGCTCAGCAGTGCTTTTGAATTTGCCAATCAATAAACCTCTAAAATACTAAAGGAGAAAAGTTTGGAGTGAACGGAGAAGAAACCTTTAAACCAACTTTGCTAAAATCAGGAGGCATTTATATTGTGTACTGTAGCACAAAGTCTTTTCTGTACTCTGGGCCTCAGTTAGATATGTCTAGATTAATGCAACCTCGATTCTTCTCGATTATTCACTCCTTTTCACTTGACTAGACCTTATTCAATTCTATTTTTCATAAATGCAAATAGGAACACACGTGGAATGATTCATTGTGCCATTCATAGAGCAGCAAGAGAGAGAGTTAACTAGTGGCACAGCTGTGGGATGTGAGACTGCTTCCATTTCTAAAAGCACTTACCTGGTTCTCTGGTTCTGTCAGGAGAGATGCACTCTTCCACCTGCCACTGCCTATACTAACGGGTGTACTTAGCCTTTTATCTGCGTAAAGTAGTATCTGTTCTCTGATGTGAAAACTGTCATTCCTAACACTAAAACATACATAATATTAGTAATTTTTTGGTATGTATACATCAACACTACACCCTACCAGCAAGATAAATACCTCAAGCTTTCTGACTCTGAACTGTCTGTGAAGGATGTGTTTGGTTACTAAATCACTCTTTTCCAACTGCAAAATAGTTAGAAATTGGGTCTCTAGTTGGCCGAGGTATGCACCCTGTCCAAGTAGGGACCAGGACCCTACTCAGGGTAAGTCACAACACACCCTAAATTATCCTGTCCTCACCCTCTTGTAGCTTGGCACAGTGCAAGCAGGCTTAACTTAGAAGGCAGTATGTAAAGTATATGTGCAATAACTGATACAGTTACACAGTGAAAACACTGAAAAAGACTCCACAACAATTTACAAACATAGAGAATATTTATCTAAGACAAAAACAACAAAAATCCAATGTGTAGAAATTGAGATATTGAATTTTGAAGAAATACATGCAGTAAAGAGCTTAGAAGTAAGTAGTTCTAAAAAGGTTACTTTAGATCACGCTGGACCAGGGCAAAGTCAAAGTTCATGCCAACCACAATGTAGTGCTGTCCGGCTGCAGAACCCATGCAGACCCGGTGAACAAAGTACCTTTCCTGCTCACATTTCAAAAGTAGCGACATGCATCAATCTTCTCCATGCAGTGAATTCGATTCATCAGTTCCGAAGACTGGTGCCGGAGTCAAGAGGCATCAAGTGATGCGCCCAGGGCCGGGCTGGGAATAGAAATCGGCCCTGGCAAACTGCTCAGCCGCCCCGCCCCTAGAGTGAGGGGGAGTGCAGCTGAGCAGTTTGCGAGGGCAGGTTTTGGCCGATTTTGTTACAGGGGGCCGATATTGCTCATCCCCGGTAACAAAAACAGCCCCCACAGGCCCAAAACCGGCCCCAAAACTAGCGGCCTACCGGAGAAATGCCTGGTGCCCGCAATGGCCAGCCGGCCCTGGATGTGCCAGATTCTGCCACACGTTTGAGGGGATGCACTGATCTCACCAAGGAGCACCGGCGGCGATATGCTGTCCGATGCATTGATCTCTGGAGGGAAAGCACTGGTTCTGAAGCGATGTACCGATTTTACTCCTGAAACCGGGTCGATGTGCCAGTTCTGCTACACAGAGACAAAAGAAGAGTTGAAATCCTTGTTGCGAGTATCTGGGCCACTTCCAGTAAGCCAGGCACAGGTGCAGAGGTAGAGACTTGAATATCCCTGAGTCTCAAGAAACAGGAGCAGGCCCGGACTGGCTGTTGCGGGCACTGGGCAACCTCCAGGTGCGCCGCAAGGGTGGGGGGCGATTTTGGGCCCATGGGGGCGTTTTTGTTACAGGGCCGTTTTGGAGCGTTGCTGCAAAAACGGCCCTGTAACAAAATTGTCTGAAAACTGGCTCTGGCAAAGAGCGCGCTCGCACCCCCAAACCCCCGGGGAGGGGGGGCCAGCCGAGCACTTTCCCAGGGCACGTTTTGGTTCCCAGTCCGGCCCTGAATAGAAGGCAAGCAAACAAGCCGTAGGAAATCACATGGAAGACGTCATACGCCATACACCGAGACGCTGAATCGCTCAAACGCGAGGAGGAGAGGAGGAGAAGCTGCTGCTGCAGTCGCGGCTCCAGCAACCGGCTACTCTTAATCCTCTCACAGCCCACTCCCAGCCCCCACAGCCTCTACAACCTGCCCGCCCGCCCACCTGCCGCCCCCTGCACCAGCGCTGCCCGTTTTCTTGTTCCCTTGTTGTCTGGCGCTACGAGAGACCGTCTTAATTGGTGCACAATTGGTGCATAGAGGATGGACTGTGGGACCCAAGCATAGCAGGCACCAGCTGTAAGGCAGCAATGCTCTTTTCAGCGCTCCCTTAGCCTGCAGTCCAAAGCGCCCCCCCTTCCCTGCGGTCCCCCTTGTGGACTGAGTTGGTGCCTGAGTGCTTGGAGTGGAATGTCGCTTGGAGCCTGGCGACTACCCCGCTGAAAGCCACCTGATCAGGGCGGAGCTGCCGTGCCAGTGATGAGTGGAGGGGGTGCAGTGCCTGTAGCGGGAGCAAGGGAGCGAGGCGAGGGCAGGGGCGGGTGCGGGTGTGGGTGAATGCACAGCGAAGAGAGTGCTCGGCGCACAGGGTGGTAGCAAAGTCAGCCTAACAGCCAGTGTAGCCAGCGACACTCTTACGTTGCCTTGCGCACTCACTCATCTCCCCTTGCCTCAGACCCCTTACGCACCGCTCCACAGGGGGCATTGGCCACTCCTTTTCACACCTAAACTACTGCAGTGCCCGCAGAGACTGGGCAAAGGCCAACAGTTAATGGCAGAGGACGCGCTACAGCAGCGCAGCAGTGGCATTGCATTGTTGCACTGAAGAGACGGCGACGACCTCTGTGGCAACAACGATGCGCAGCCAGAAGCGCAGCCGGGTGCCACCCGGGACAATATGCAGGAGAGAGCACAATGCAGAGCAGTCAGACTAGCTATTACACAACTCGCCACGTGCACTCTGCCCTGCTCATCACAGTCGCTGATCTGCCCTACAAACCTCACCGGCTCAATGAGGTCAAGAAGAATCAGAGAGGTCATGCCACTCACGGCAGGGAGGAGGAAAAGGAAAGAAACAAAACCCATGCACTCAGCATAGCACCAAACCAAAACTCATTGCAACAGACCAGGACCAAAGCGAGATAACAGCTCTGACAGGACATGACAGTGCAACATACTTCAACCAACCCAAAATTTACACAAAGTTTAACTTCCTAAAGGATGCAGGTTTAGTCCTTTATTCCAGCAACGCAACCCTCAAAGGCCTGCAAACTCCGCTGCAACCCCTACAGTTGCAAGCACCTGCCCCAAGTTGCTCCTTAGACGAAGAGAGGCCGGATACTAGGGCATCACAGCAACAAGGTCAGCAATAACAGATCAAGCTTCAATCTCCAATGAACTCAGTGGGGGCATTAGCAGCAGGCACTACACCCCTTGTGGTTCCTGCGGGAGCGCCGGTGTACTCAGGGCTCTCTCCAACAATAACTAGCCAACAGGGCTGCACACAGGGAACTCCCACTATGGAAGACAATGTTAAAAAAACTGATACACCACTACTACAACCTGGTGTTAGGAATGTGGATAGTGCCCCCAAAAAAGATAAGGATGCGAGTGAAGCCATAGAAGCCTCAAGGAGAGAAAACGGGGATCAAATCATTGAAAGCAACTCCAGCCCCATATTTATCACAAAGACCAGTATCCATAGCACCCCTATACAAACAACTAATTCAGTAAACGCAAAATCACCAATAACCTCACTACTCTTCACCCAAGCGAGTCCGTTTACTCAACAAGGAGGGCTACTTCCACGAACTTCGGACCCAAACAAGAAGGAGGATGGGAGGGCGATTATCTCCCACTTGAACACACAAGAATGGGAAGACATTTTTGCCATTTATTCACCAGATCAGATACAAAGGGAGAACTCTCTCCAAGAGCTTCCCCGGAACCCATCTCACACAGACCAGATCAAAAACGACCCAAAGGAGAGTGTGCAAACAAAGGAACAAATTGCTGGTACCTGGACCTACTTATTAAATACAATACAACTGGCTGTCGAAGCACTGCAATTTCAGTCAGAAAAGATGGAGATCCAGCTCACATTACTCTATACGTTGGCAGTCTTCACGGCAGGCATCGACGAGAATCTGGGAAACCTGAACGGCCTGATAAAGAGAGCGCAAGCCGACACACATCCCAGCTGCAATTGCGACCAGATCGTCGACAAATTATCCACCCTGCCCTTAATGCTAGGTAGCATGATAAAGAACATTAAAAGTGCAACAGCAGGAAACACAATAAAAAGCCAGGGTAATCCCAACACCGTGGCGGGAACAACCAATGACCAATCAAAAAGTAAGACGCACACAGGCAACTCTACTGCAAATACTGAGAAGACAGGAGGGCCCAGTAATGGAGGATCACCATAACTAAGAGCTAAGCAACAACCCCAACAGAAATGGAAAGGGCACAACCAAAAGCCCCCCATAAATGCAACAGCCTACTTCCCCATCTTCTCAGGCTCTCACAACAAATGGGACACTAACTGAGGTGATTCAAATATTCTAAATCATGAACAATCGTCACCAACCATCTAAAATAATTCCCTGGAATAAGAAGGTGCCCTATAACAGATACATGCAGCCAGGACACACGCGGAAGCTGGAGAAGGAAATGGACAAATACCCCCTAATAAAAAACTGTGACAGGGGCGACAGTCAACAGTTAACACTTTAAAGACCCGAGGGGAGAGACATTTGTCTCATCCAATAAACCTGCATATCTCCAATAGTCAAGTGGAGAGGCGGGCAACCCTGGGGCCCCAAGGTCGACTGAAACAAAGCAAAAAGACACTGATACGAGCTTAAACAATGGGCCCAGAGGAGGAGGCACTGGAAAGATGGACAGGCGAAACCAGGAGATACTGTTTAGAAAGCCTAAATGGACTCTTCCATCAACTAATGATTGCCCCTTCTGGAGGCTCCCGGAAAAAGAGGCGCAGGATGGTGCACAAGACTCAAAACAAATACCACCACATTGATAACATCTAAGGTAAACCCAAGGAACTCTACAGCAGGAGCATCACGCAATCATGTGGAAATCCAGCTCAAAGAAGCAACCAGCTTCATACCTCAACCTGCACCGATGGCCACAGCAAACCTACATCTGCTGGCAACACAAACACCAAGAACCAGGCAGGAAGAAATACTGGCTTTGGTATTCTACCCCCTATACACTTCCAAGGGCCATCAGGATACGTTAAATTGAGGCAATATCCTAAGATTAATGAAGGCAATCCCAAATCTCGCCGGCATAAGGTCAAAGGATCTACTCTCCATAGAGTTCATACACACTACCAATCCTCAAAGACCAGAGGCCACAAATGCAACATGGACCTCAAGCAAAACTGCAGAGATAATCCTAGCACATCCAAGATTGGTGTATTGGCATTGCTCCCTTCCAAAAACCAGCCTACCTATTACCATTATTAAGCAACGCAAGCCCTGGACTAAAAATACACCATGTACACTCAAACTGCGTACTTAGAAGAGCTTGGGCAGATCTCGACAACAGAGTGCTAACACGCACAGTGGAGGACTGATGCTAGTCACAGGATGAAACCCAGAGCAGGGCAAAGGCGATCCCATTTAGACTATGCTCGTGGTATATCAATAGCTAAGCAACAAAAATGGAGGACACAGATTTTCTGAGTTACGTTAGAACTTTCGTCATAATCTTGCTGAAAGAAACCTGGCTTAGGGATTCTCAGCACATTTAGGGTTACATGTGCTTCACTACACCAGCGACAAGGAGCGGTAGATTCAGACATCGCTCAGGGGGGCTTGCTACCTACGTATCCACAATGAGCATACCTTCAGCAACCCTCCTGAGCTGGAAGTCAACTGCAATAATAGCAGTTACAATTACCATATCCCTCCAGGCCAAAGAAACAGAGGTGTGCCTAATTAACTCATACATTCATCCTAAATGTAAAGCGAAAGACTAAAAAGAAACCTCACTGACCAAGTGGCAAAGTACGCCACAGAGATGGAAAATCCAACATTTATCCTGGCAAAGGACCTAAACCAATATCTCATTGACTCAGCAGATAGAGAGGAGATATCTATCCAAACTGGAATCTACAACATCCCCATACAATGTGCCCCATTTCATGGAAAGAAGAAATGCTGCAAAAGCCATCTTCTTGATGATCTAGAACACCTAAACCTTCGAGCACTAAACGGCAGATTACTGGATGACTCCCCTCCAGTCAATTCATTTTATTCTGCAACAAGCTCCATACTGGATTACACCTTTGCAAGTCTCTCTCTGTTCCCATACATCCTTGGGTTCAGAATGGGAGACGAGGGGGTTAGTGACCATTGCCGTCAGGAACTTCAGCTAACAGCCACTCCACCTAGATCTATTAAGCCAGACTCTACCTTGAGATCTATTTTCACCGCTATCTCAAGATGGATCAAATGTTCAACAAATAACATAAATCCTCAGCCCGAAGTGGCAATCCAATTTTTAAAACTCAAGCATTCAGTTTAGAAGATCAGATTGCACATTGGGGACAGTTTACAGTCACATTTCTATAACAACACGCAGCTACTTTCTCCACAAAAGACAACTTCCAGAAATCTTGTATGAAAACACAAAATTCCAAAAAGCCAAAGAGATCACCTTAAGTCCCTCAAAAAATCAATAAATACAAATTTGCGTATGTTGAGAAGAATTTGGGGAAATGCCAGCACACAATTATTCTTGAAGGACCAAAGGGCAGCACTGAAAAGACAGAAATGGGACATCAGTAGAGAACAAGAGAATGCAACCTGAGCAAAACTCCTATATGACCCAAATTGCAATGACAGTGCCCGCTTCTGGAAAACCGTGAATGGGATTATCCACCCTCACCATGAGGGCATTGTGTCACACATCTTAGAAGCAATCTGGGTAGAATTCATTACTACTCACTTCAACAACCAAATGGGAGGCGTTGGAGCACAAATTCTTAATAGCTGGCCACCAGAAGAACAAGCTGGAGCATGTGCCACTGAGATGAGTGACAGAAGCTCCAAGCCAAAGAAATCATACCATCATGCTCAGCTAGCAGCCTTTGTCACTCCTAATTAAAAAAACAGATTGCCAAAGGGAGGAAAGAACTCATCCCATCCGCACTGTTCATAGCAAAAACGGAGGATTAGGCGAATATCCTGCAATCTCTCTTTCTGGAAGTCAGGCTGTTAAATCAGAATACCCGAATCATGGAAGGGCTCAACAAGTGTGCCAAATTACAAACAAAATGATAAGGCCGGGTCTAATAACTACTGCCTAGTTGCTCTGATAGATAATGAAGCAAAATACTTTGCGGGCAATATACTAGAGGAGCTCACATCTTGGGCAGAGGCGAACCAGATAATACCTCTGAACCAGACCGGTTTTTGTAAAATGGCCGGCACATCAACAAATTTCCTCACAATCTCCTTACTAATTGACGCAGCAAAAACCTCTAAACTACCCCCGCACCTATGTTACTTCGACTTTAGCGCTGCTTTCAATAATGTAGAGAGGGGCAGACTGTGGGGAAAGTGGCGCGATGGGACATTCCACAGCTCATCTTAAACATTCTGTCACTTCTACATACAGACACCCGCGTGCAGGTGAAACTAGGCTGCGGCATACACCTCTCCTCAAAAGTCCCCACAACAAAAGGACTAAAACAGGGTTGTGTGCTCACACCAACTCTGTTCAATCTACTCATGGCCGACCTTCCAAAGGCGCTCAATGCCTGTATTTACCATTGAGCTGAGCGAGGAGGAAAAACATTGACCTATCTTATGTATGTAGACGACGTAGTTCTGCTTAGTCATACTTACGTTGGCCTCCAAAATCTATTGACGGAAATGCAAAACTACGCCACACAAAACAACTTAAAAATGAAATCTGAGTAAGACTCGGACAATGACAATAAACAACAACAAAAAAAGGGGAGAGGAACTGATTCCTGGGCAGCACTAAACCTGTTTACGAATACAAAAATCTAGGAGTCATAATCGATAAGGAAGTGTCATTTAAGAGCCAGAAAGAGGAAATAAGAACGAAGGGGTTGTTGATATCTCTATCAATGAAAAACCTTGCAAATAAACAGATGGGGCAGACTTTGACCCCGCTTCTGAAGGTAGTCCAGGCTAAACTACTCCCCTCGATTGCCTATGGCAATGCCTATGGCAATGCGGGGAAGAGACACTAAGGATCTGGACAACACACAGGTCAAAGCATATAGAACCATATTTAGCCTCCCACCTTATACTTTACCAGCACAAATAAGGCTGGAGTTCGGTCTCCTACAACAAGTCCTAGCCAGGTACGGTTCCTACATCGCCTGCTGGCATAGGATCAGAAGCGCCACTACAAATATGATAAATCATCTGTTGTGGCACAACATACAGCATAGGGAGCTCTTCCAAGCTAGAAGCTACCTTCGGAAAGCCCTGGAATCTACCAGACTCACAGGACTCTGGGACAAGCAACTCGGCTATCTTACCTTTAAAAAACTAGTCTAGTAGTGCATAAAGCAAATTTCCTTGGTGGAGGACAAGGCAAGCTTCTCAAATAGGTTTCATGCTTGAATGACCTTGAACTCCTACAAATCACTCAACCTACTATCATTCTTCAATCAGGGATATAGTAAAGCCCTAAAAATTAACTTCCTAAGGTATGGACTGGGGATTCTTCCATGTGCTCAGCATCTTCTACCATGGCTGAGGATAACAGCACAAGACACGTGTAGGCTATGTAACACCAAACAAGGAGACATTCTACACCTAATCTGTTCATGCAAGGAACTGCATTAAGAACAGCTACAGTTCCTAAAAGAACCTCTTAAGCAGAAAGGTAACCGCACCAGGAGGCAAGCAGTGCTGGCCTGCTTAAAACCGGAGAACATACAATTGAACTGTAGATTGCTAAAATTCCTTATGCAGGCCTAACAAAAAATGCTCAAAATACCGAAAATTTGAAATATCAAATATAAAGCCCTGATGCAGTAGGATGGGAAGAGGCCTTTGCTTACACCACATTAAGGACAGATCACCTGCACTATAGTGAAAAGCTTGCAACAAGTCCAGATAATTTGAACAACTTATATAATACATTATTGGTCTATGGGCAAGTACGGCTGGAGCAAAAAAATCAGTGACTGCACCCCTCTCTACCCAGCGAACTAATGACATTCGCTAGTGCCACTATTAATAACTTTGAATTTAAATTGTATAGTATTCTTCTACCTAGGGTTTTAATTGGTTTTATTTGAAGATATTTTTATAACATAGCACTCAAAAAGGTGGCATTGATAGATGAAATCATATTGAATATTTGTCTAAATTTCCTTTCTTTTAAATGTTAATATTGCAATGGTTTTTGTCAACTATACAAAAATAAAGAAACTTGAAACATGGAAGAAGGCAGAGTCCAGCTCTTCTACAGAAGAGTCAGAGAGTAGCAGGTAGCAGGGCAACAAACAGAAAACAAGGCGTCCAGATCAGCAGTCCAGGTGAGTCTTTTGAGCAGCAAAGCAGTTCTTCTGACAGAGGTTCAGGTGTAAGAAAAGAATGTCCAGAAGTTTCTGATTTGTCTGGGTCAGGGACCCAGCACTTATACCCAAAAGTGCCTTTGAAGTGGAGGTATCATCAAAGGCTGGACTCTGAAGTGCACAAATTCCTTTCAACCCAGTCCTGTCTGCCAGGCTAACACTGGGGGTAAATCTATGCTTTGTATGTGGACAGGATGATTCTACCCACTGAAATGTAAGAGTCAGCCCCTCACATTCCTCCCTGCACAGGAGACCCATCAGAATACAGAGGAATGCAGATTAGTGCTCAGAATGCAGATAAGCCTCACCTTCCTGTATTTGTAGCTATCTAGAGGGAATGAACAATATTTAGCTATCACCCAGCCCAGACATGTATTGGAGACAGGCAGTAAGGCACAAAAGAGCTAAGAGTAGAGAAATGTCCGCTTTGTAAAATATCAAGCAAACAAGTGCCAATACAGACCCTACTTCATCGCAATAGTAATTTATATTCATGATCACACAATTCAATTACTGTGATCAATATTTATTTGCGACGCTGTTGAATCATTGTTTAATTCATTAAGGTTGTTTCCATGTATTGGGAAACCATGTTGTGTCACATTTCTGTCATTTAAAGTGTGTCAGTTCTGTTTTCACTAGGGACAATGAGCACTCTTTTTATGTGTTGTCAAATACAGATATGACGTGGTGCTAACAGTTTTTGGCCTCCTGATTGCACTCTGTTTGAGCATCTCTCTTTCAACATCCTTTTCTAGCACTATCTGCCATTGTACATGGTTATTATTAAATATTTCTTTATTGTGCACAAGAGCTATTATATTTCCTACATGCAGGTCTACTAGTAGTATTTAATTTGCAGGCCCTGAATATATGGTATACCACTTTGCAAAGGACTTACATGTAAATAAAATATACCAAACAGGAGTAAGTCACTCATAACATGTTTAAGGGAGACTTTAACATGCACTTTAGCACTGGCTTGATCAATCAATCAATCAGGGGTTTATATAGTGCGCTCCTCACCCGTGAGGGTCTCAAGGCGCTGGGAGAGGGCGGCTCTGGATCAGCCGAAGAGGCAGGTCTTGAGGTCCTTCCTGAACGTGTGCACGGTCGGTGAGCATCTGATGTTCACCGGGAGCTCATTCCAGGTTTTTGCTGCAATGTAGGAGAAGGCTTCCCTGCCGGTTCTGTTTCTGTGGATGCGGGGGACCTCTGCCAGGGCGAGGTCAGCGGAGCAGAGGTTCCTCTTGGGTATGTGGAAGGATACTCTCTCGTTGAGGTATTTGGGTCTGATGTTGTTGAGGCATTTGTAGGCGTGGGTGAGGAGTTTGAAGGTGACCCTCTTCTCGACAAGGAGCCAGTGGAGGCCTCGTAGGTGTTGTGTCGTGTGTTCATGGCACGCTGTCCCGAGGACGAGTCTGACTGCGGCGTTCTGGATGGTTTGAAGCTTGTGTAGAAGAGTGTTGTTGATTCTGGTGTAGAGGGCTTTGCCCTAGTCCAGTCTGCTGGTAATGAGTGCATGAATGATGGTCCTTCTGCAGTCGGGGGAGATCAATTTGAAGTTCTTACGGAGGATGCGAAGGCAGTTGAAACCAGTGGAGGCGACAGCAGTGATCTGGCGGTTCATGGAGAGGGAAGAGTCAAGGATGATGCTGAGGTTCTGAGCATGGTCTGTAGGGGTGGGTGGACTCCCGAAGGATGAGGGCCACCAGGTGTTGTCCCAGGCGGAGGTGCAGGGGCCCAGGATGAGGACCTCGGTCTTCTCTGAGTTTAGCTTCAAGCAGTTGTCCTTCATCCAGGTTGCACACGTTCTTTATTCCTTCCTGGAAGTAGAGTCTGGTGTCTTCGGGATTCTTCATGAGCAAGAGGCTGAGCTGGGTGTCATCAGCGTAGGATACGATGCTGAGCCCATGCTGTCTGATGATGGCGGTGGGGGGCCATGTAGATGTTGAAGAGTGTGGGGCTGAGAGATGATCCTTGGGGTATTCTGAAGGTGATTTCCATTGATTTGGAGAGGTAGGGAGGTAGTCGGATTCTATTATTTCTGCCAGAGAGGAAGGATTGGATCCAGTCGAGTGCGGCTCCCTGTATTCCTTTGTCATGTAGTCTGGCTGTGAGCGTGCGGTGTGAGACTGTGTCAAAGCCTGTGGAGAGGTCTAGAAGGATGAGGGCCGTGGTGTGTCCCTGATCTAGCAGGAAGTGGATGTCGTCGGTGGTTGCAA
The DNA here is from genome assembly GCF_964263255.1 of Lissotriton vulgaris. Lineage (NCBI taxonomy): Eukaryota > Metazoa > Chordata > Amphibia > Caudata > Salamandridae > Lissotriton > Lissotriton vulgaris. The sequence continues at coordinate 359,721,089 of NC_141685.1, read as the reverse complement.
GGAGGGCAGTCCAGCTGCTGTGGTTGCTGCGGAATCCAGACTGGGAGGCATCCAAGATGGAGTTCTCTTCCATGAAGCTGGTCAGCTGAGCGTTTACGAGTCTCTCAGTGATTTTGGCCTCAAAGTGGAGGAGAGAGATGGGCCGGTAGTACTTCAGGTCCGTTGGGTCGGCATTTGGTTTCTTGAGGAGGGGTTTCACCTCCGCCCATTTCCAGCCGTATGGGCAGATGCCTGATCTGAGGGAGGCATTGATGGTGTGTCCTAGTTTGAGAGCAATGATGTTGGCAGCCCTGTGGAAGATGTGCAGAGGGCAGGGGTCCGTAGGAGCTCTTGAGTGTTTTTTTTTCATGGTCACGGTGATGAGTTCGACGGTAGCGGAATCCCCGTACGTGATGATCGGTCTGTAGGCGGCGATGAGTAGGGTGGGGGTGTTCGTAGTTGGTGCATTGAAGTTGTCGTAGAGGGCCTTGATCTTCAGATGGAAGTAGGAGCTGAACTTGTCGCAGAGTTCCTGGGAAGGTGTGACGTCCATGGCTTCGCAGGTGGGCTTTGCAAACTGCTGTATGACGTTAAACAGTTCCTTGACGTTGGTCACGTTGGTCTGGACTTTGTCTCTTATAAAGTTCATTTCGTGTCCCTTATGCGCTGGTGGTATTCCTTCAGGGCGCTCTTGTCGTTGTACCGTGCTTCTGTGGTTTTCAGGTTTCACCAGGTTTTCTCTAGGTGTCTGTAGGAGCATCTGGCTTCTTGAAGTTCTGTGGTGAACCAGGTGGCTTTCAGCGGGTGTTGTTTGGTGGAGGGTGAAGCGGTGCGAGCTTGTCGGCTCAGTAGGAGACCCAACGGTGAAATCCCTGGCTGCAGAGTTGGCATCATCATGGCGTTGGGGGGGGGGGGTTGACAGAGGGTGGTGTTGAGGTGCTCCTCTGTGACCTTGCTCCAGTTCTGCTGTGGGGGGGCAGGGCGGGTTTGGGTGCGGTGGTGGTATTGAAGGTGCAGTGGATATAGTGGTGGTCAGTCCAGAGGGGCAGGGTAGTGTGACAGAATAAGATATTTGTTCCCCCATGGAGATGGGGTTGAGGGTATGGCCCGCTCTGTGGGTGGGTGTATTGACCAGCTGCTTCAACCCTAGGTTGGGGAGGTTGGCGAGGAGAGTGTGGAGTCGGGATCATTGCCGTTGTCCAGGTGGAAGTTCAGGTCCCCAAGTAGAATGTAGTCCGTGGAGGTGATGGCGTGGGGTGTGGTGAGCTAGTCGATGGTATATGCATGGTGGGTGTTGGGTCCTGGCGGGCTGTATGTGAGTGTGCCGCGTAGCGTAGTCCTTGGGCTAGTCTGGATCTGGAAGTGGAGGTGTTCTGTGTTGGAGTGGGGGTCACTTGTGCTCGATGTGGAGAGTCGGAGGGGGGCCTTGTGTACTATGGCGAGTCTACCTCCTGGGCAGTGTGGACGGTCCTTTCTTTGGATCTTGTAGCCGTCAGCGATGGCGGTGGCAATGTCGGGACCAGAGGTGGCATTGGTATAGGTTTCCGTGAAAAAGGCTACATCGGGCGAGAGGATGTCGATCAGGTCCCAGCTCTCTATGGCGTGTCGGTGCAGGGAGCGCACGTTGGGAAGGATGCACGTCATGGTTTCAGTGGTGTGTGCATTAGGCATTCCCTCTGTGGTCATGGGAGATTTGTCAATGGTGAAGGATCTGCAGCAGGGTCTACACAAGAACTGCCCATGTGTGGTGCTCGGTGAGGATCTCGTGCAGTTGGTGTGTCTTCCGGGGTTCAGTGCGTGGAGGGCGCTTGCGTCGTAGAGGTGGGGTCTAGTAGAACCATGGGTCCTGGCACTGGTCACAGCCAGGTTGCAGACAGGGTTGCCTTAGGCGAGCCTTTGGCAAGTCAATGGTGCACCCGCTGCATGTGTCCGCTGCACGACTGGGAGGAGGAAGCGGGCGGGAGGGTAGGGGTCACGGGTCGGCGGCAGCGGCAGGAGCAAAGGGAAACCAATAAACAGAACAACAGTACACAGCAATGGACACTGAGCAAGCAAAATGAAACAAACAGCAGCAGGCACAATCAGCCTAAAATAAACTTAAAATAAGCCACAGAGTGCCAATGGCGTAAAAACCTGAATCAGGGTACCCTAGAACCCTGCAATGAAGGGGGCTGGCCTCAGAGCTCAGAGGCAATGCAGAGCACAGCGGAGCCGGGGAGAGTGTGAAAAACAGGACTGAGGACTTAGAGGCAATGTGTAATGTATTCATTTAGTACTTAAAAAGTAATAAAGTGAAAACACAACTTAAGAAAATGCCCGACCAATTTCGAAAAATAGAGTAGATTTTAATAAATGATTTGACATCAAAAGAACATAAATCCAATCAGTTGAACTGGAGTGCTGATTTTTTAAAGTTTTAAGTGTAAAATGGCACCTGAAAGATCAAAGCGCCAACCGCTGACATCCAGTCATTCAAGACTGAGGAAAAGTTGAAAGTTATGTCCTACCGAGATGGAGTGTGGGTCATATCCATGAATTGGATTGGTCCTGGTCTCCGCTTATCTTCAGACTTAAAAGAAATTTTGAAGAACAATGTCTGAGAAGGTAAAGCTCCACAGGGCAAGGAAGCTGACTTTGTCTGAGGGGGAAGCTTTGTCGTTGGAGGGCCACTGGACGAAGTTGCGGTGAAGATTTCTAGGATTGGATTTCTTTTCTTTTCTTTAAACATCTTTTTCTTTAAAAAAGCAATAAACAACGGTTGCAATCTTTCACAGTCACATGCATCATAACTTGTAACAATACACAATTTAGGGCTTTTCTCTGACCCTTTTCCCTCCCACACCCGTCCTCCCTCAGCTAGAGTGACCCATCTCTGGGAATAATTATGGGTGTCATCTTAATATTCTGTTCCTCCATCATTTATGCCAATGTTTCTGAGGGAATCCTATCCGTGCTAGATTTTCTCACACTTTTTGGGGCTACACCTATTTTGATATATCGCTTTTTCAGCAAGAATGCACATTTCACATCTTTTTTTCCATTTTTCAATTTCCAGTGTGACCGTTACCTCACCCCACAAATCTGGAAATATTTTTTTTTGCTATGCTCAGGCCTAAAACTGTCCATGTTTTCCTGTATCTTGGAACTTTGGTGTCTCGCCATATATTTAAGATATTTTGCTTTGCTTCAGTATTCAAGCCTTTCCCCTCCTGAGTGTTTTATGCATTACTTAAGTTTTGCCCAGACCACTGGATCACTGGACAGGCCCACAGTCTGTGAAAAAATGTCTCTTCCTGCCCGCATCCCCACATGAACAGATTGGATGTGGCCCTCTCCATTTTTGTTAGGGTTAGTCTAGAGTAAGAGGAACAATAAGTATTCAGAGCTGAGCCATCCTGAACGCTAATTTTATTGCAACTTTCCTAGGGGTTCTGAAGCGTGGGAGGTCATGCAGGAACACAACGATGCCAGAGAAGGTTAACAGTTAGGGTTTATTGAAAAGTAAGTACACAAATACACGACCTCAGCCACAGCTGTTCGTATCGCTCCTCGCATATCGCCCGGGCGCTCACTTCAGAACGTTCGCACTGTGACATTCTAAGACCTGTCACAGCGAGATCGCCCAAGGTGGTTCCAGGGGTGGGGGTGAGGGGCATATCCGAGGTTCCCCCCACAACATGGGAGTTTAGATACCACAGGTTCCTCTTCCCACGCCCCATCATCAAGTTACCCTATTTCTTCTTCCCACTGGACCCTGAGCACATGCAGGCTGCTGGTTGGTGGCTCTGAATCTTTTTGTGTGCCAGATTGTGACGTATTTGGACATTTGGGGCCCGATGTAGGTAATTAGGATTTACCGACTCTTAAATACCGAATCATACCGATTCGGTATTTAAGAGTAGGTAAATTGGAAGTAGGCGGATGTAGGTAATTTTCATTTTCCAATTACTGATTCTGTAAGATTCGGTATTTACAGAATTGGTATTTCCCATTGATTCCTATGGGTCTTGAAGGCCACAGGAATCAATGGGAAATACCGAATCGGTATTTACCGATTCGGTAAATACCGAATCCTGGCAAGGGGATCGGGGTGTCACTTTGACACCCTGTAGCACCCCAATTGCAGGCTTGTGTGCCATGTGGCACACATACATGCCCTAAGAGCATGGCATAGGTGTACATGCACAGATGTGCATGTACACTGGAATTCGGTATTTTACCACCCAATAGAATTGGGTGGTAAAATAAGAATTCCTAAGGGCCTGTGGCACTGCAAACTGTGCCACCTACATCTGGAATTACCGAATCGGTAAATTTACAGATTCAGTAAATTTCGGGCCCCCTACATCTCAAAAACCAAATACCGGTCGGTAAACGGGCTTCAGCACCGCTGCATCTCACAGCGAGGTCACTTCTCTGAGTTTTTACCGCCATCCTAGATAATTTGTCACCTCTTTCCGGAGATTAATGACTGTAGTGGTGTGTGGGGGCATTGCAAACTAAGATTATGTCCCATATATCCCTACTGGGTATCCTCTAGAGCCAATCACAAGTCTGTCAATGCAGAATGCTGATATGGTCTGGGCTGCGAATGCCCAGTCATTCACCGTCGATTACTGGGCTGCCCAAATGTGTTTCTGGATATGTGATGAAGTCATAGCTCAATCCCACCAGTTTATAGTTATTCTAGTTAGTTTAGTCAGAGTGATCTTCGCCAAGCTGCCATCCCATAGCAGTGACCAAATTTCCACCTCGATCTCCGTGGGATATTTTGAAGCACATTGAGGAAGCATGGAAGGTACATAACTTTAAAGAGCACAACCCTATGCAACAGAGAAAGCGGCAGTGTGTGCCAGTGCTTTACATCATCTTTCTGTCTCTCCAGGAGTGGAGTCATGTTCTGTGCAGAAAAGAGTTCTATGAAGGTATCAAAATTCCTCCTCTGCGATCTACACTGTGATGTCTGGCGGCAGTCTCTGCACCTTACACTTAAGTGGGAACATTAGGGACTTCAAACACATAAAATGGGAAATAAAAAAAGATGCAGAAAATGAAGCTTGGGCAAAACTTTTATACGACTCCAAAAGCAACAATAGTGCCCGTTTTTGGCAAACAGTAAACAAGATCCTACGCCCAGACCACAAGGACCTCGGTTCACACATTGGGGAAGATCAGTGGATTAACTTCCTCGGCAGTCATTTCAACGATCCCTTGGGACAGACAGGGGCACAAAGAAGCACCAACGCAGAGCAAGTACCCACAACGACCATGACAACGCTGACAATCCCGGGTGATAATTTTCAACCCAGTGTTACCCTGGCACCATCAGCGGTCCAGCAAATAGCCCTAATAAAAAAACAGATTCGTAAGGGCAGGAAAGAAGGTGCTCCAGGTCCTAATGGCATCCCGCCAGCCCTGTTCAAGGAGAAAGACACAGAATGGGCCACCATACTACAACCTTTATTCATAGAAGTCAGACTCCTAAACAGAATCCCAGATTCTTGGAGAGGGTCGACGATTGTCCCCATACACAAAAAAGGAGACATAGCGGTCCCCGACAACTACCGTCTAATAGCCCTCCTTGATAATGAGGCCAAATACTTCGCTGGAATAATCTTAGAGGAGATCGTGACATGGGCGGACTCAAAGCAGATTAAACCATGGAACCAGACGGGTTTCCAGAAAGAAACCGGAACAAGAACTAACATCCTGGCTATCTCGCTGATAATTGGCGGAGCTAAAACAAAAAAACTGCCGCTGTACTTGTGTTACATCGATTTCAGCGCAGCCTTCGACAACATCAAGAGAGGCATGCTGTGGCAGAAACTTGTACAATGGGGCATACCTCAATCGCTCTTAAATATGCTGAAGTTACTTCACTATGACACCTGGGTGCAGGTGAAGCTGGGAAGCGGGACCCATTTGTCTTCCAAAGTTTGCACGACTAAAGGGCTAAAACAAGGGTGCGTGCTGGCCCCGACTTTGTTTAGCCTGTTTATGGCAGACTTATCAAGCCGTCTCGACTGATGCAACTCCCACTCTCTGAGGCTGGGAGGAAAAACCCTAAGTAATCTATCTTACGTGGATGACGTGGTACTTCTTAGTCACACTCATATTGGCCTCCAGAATTTGATGATCGAAATGCACAGCTACGCAATGGAAAATAACTTAAAAATCAATCTAAGTAAAACACGTACGATGTCTATCAATACCAGGAACAAACACCAGAAGTCCTAGACTCTGGGCGGCCAAAAAATAGAGTCTACACGCGAATATAAATATTTGGGACTTATCTTTGACACCCACGGCTCATTCGTCAGGCAGATGGAGGAAACTAAAAGAAGAGGGGCCTTGATCGCCATCACACTGAAAAATCTAGCAAACCAACTATCGGGGCCAACCCTGACACCATATCTAAAAGTCATTCAGGCTAAATTGCTCCCCTTAATTTCCTACGGCAGCGAGGCACTACGAGGAAGAGACTCCAGGAACCTAGATAACATCCAGGTAAAAGGATATAGAACTTTGTTCTCACTTCAGTCTTATACCTCGCCTGCCCAAATAAGGCTGGAGTTCGGCCTAAAAAAACACAAGACCTTGCAAGACAGGGAGCCTACACTATCTGCTGCCACAAACTCCGCTCTGCCTCCAATAACACCTTAAACGCGATGCTGTGGCAAGACATTCAAAGCAGGAATGTATCTCAGGCACGCTCCTACTTGAAGGCAGCATTGGGGGCTGTCAAGGCATCCGCACTTTGGGACATGCAACTGGGGCACAACCCGTTTAAAAAAGTGGTTTGGAAAAACGTAAAAACTCTCTCCCTAATAGACGACAAGGCCGCTTTGGCTAAAAGAAACCATGCGTGGATGACATTAAACAAGTATAAATCCTTGACACCACAATTTTACTTCAGCTAGGGCTACCCAAAAATCACTAAACTTAAGTTTTTGAAATACAGATATAGGGATCCTGCCCAGCAGAGAGCATCAACCACCATGGCTCAGGAGCAATGGCCATGAAGTTTGTCCGCTCTGCAACTTAGCAGAGGGAGACATACTCCACAGGACCTGTCTCTGCGAAGAGCTCAGACAAGTCCGCCTAGGCTATTTAGGGACCAGTTCAAGCAGATAGGGACCAGCACGCGAAGGCAGGCTGTGCTTGCATGCTCGAACCCTTCGAACACAAAATTGAACTGTAGATACATCAAGTTTCTGACCACGATAGAGCGAAGACCATCAAACCTACAACTTGCAGCAACCATTGGTTCTGGCACTTAACGGACGAACTTTGGGCTAGAAATGCCTAGCCCGCCCCGGCTCAGGGAACACTGCTAGATAACTACTCTCGGTCTCTCACCGCATGGTCTTTGATAAGGACGATCACACAGACTATTCTTTTACCACATTTTAAGAAATTGTTTTAAATGTAACGATTGTATTGGTTTTAATTAACTATACATAATAAAAATGTACCTACTTACTTACATCAACTTTCTGTCTCTCCAGGAGTAGAGTCATGTTCTGTGCAGAAAAGAGTTCTATGAAGGTATCAAAATCCCTCCTCTGCGATCTACACTGTGATGTCTGCCGGCAGTCTCTGCACCTCACACTTAAGTGGGAACATTAGGGACTTCTTGCAAGTTGATAGCATAGCACAAGTATTTCCTAAAGTTCGTGATCATTCACATAAGCCTGGATACCAACATTTCAGCATCAGCCTTGTAGAGCAGGACATTGTGCATGAACAGAGATACCCTGTCCTCCCACATGCCGACCCATTCTAGCCCCCTGGCCAACGGGTCTTGTTAGATCCAGGGTGCCAGTGACTGTAGTGCCTGTGTGAAGATAAGAAGCGACAGCGGGCAGCCTTGTCTTGTTCCTTGCTGCAGTTCAAATGTTGAGGAGTAGGCCCCATTGATCCTGAGGTTCTGGTGGCTGTGAGTACCGCGTTAGTCATGAGGTCCCTATATTCCTGCTGTCTAACGTTTAGCCTGTTCAGCAGAGTGCTATCTATTCTGGCATGAAGCAGGCTCTCCATCTCATGGTTCTCCCTTTCCAAATCATTGATCTTTTCCTGTGTTTGTTTTCCCGCTCCCACGATTAGAGATATACGCCTCCCACACGTAAGGGCTGAGTCAACCGAGCTCTAGTTTTCTGTGAAGCAATGGTCAGTGCATTGGCAGAGCTACTCCATGGTTCCTGAGTTTTTGAGATGCAAGGGATTTAGCAGCCATATCCTGTCACGAGTAGCCATTCTGCTTTGCATCCCCGCCCATACCGATAAGTGATCAGAAATACCCCTAGTGAGGTGATGCACCTGTTCATGGTAGGCGAGGACATAATCAATTCAATGGAAACTTCTTTGAGCACCTGAATAGCAAGTGTATTGCCGTTCTTCAGGGTTATTGTCCCTTGATGGATTCACCAGCCTCCCTGCAGTTAAAAAGTCTTGCAAAGGGCTTAATGTCCCCAGTGTGTCTTTGCTTGTAAATCTATCCCACTCTGTTCACAGTGGCATACTAAAGTCACCTCCCCCAATACTAAGGAGCCATCTAGGAGCTGCAAATGCATTGAACCCTCTTCTGGCAGGGCTAGTGTTTGAAGTTTGGGTAGGATGTATCTCGAGCATAGGTTGAAAGCTGAGCTCTCCCAGTGCCCCGGGAGAGCCACACATCTGTGCAGCGGGTCCGTCCATGTCTGTTAGCAAATAAGAGGAACCTCTTCGTTGATAAATATACCCATCGCTCTGGAGCTCATTGTGTACCCAGAGTGGGTCAACATTCTGTAGCCTCTTTTTTCCAGGGCTCTGTAGTTATTGACCATCAACTCCACAAGCACTATATCAGGGGTATGAAGTCTAAGGTATTGAAGTGCTGCTCCTCTTTTAATCTTATTTCCCAGTCTATTATCATTCCAGGATAGTATTTTCAATGCCTTTCAATTGGCAAGTATGCATACTGCTGCATATAGTATTCCATTTCCCACCACCAGCAGGCCTGGATCACGCCCCACATTCGCAGTTCTTTACAGTGAAAGCACCCAATAATATAACAAGATAAAACAGTTCCCCTGATTGATTTCCCCTTCCCTGCACAGTGAGCTTGTACTCACCCGCCTCCAATCTTACAGAGCACGTGTTGCCTCAAAAAGAGTGCAGGTGGTTCGGCCAACACCATCATATTAGCTCAGTAGTCATTCTCCCTTGCTTTCTCCCCAAAAAAAATCTTGTTATGTTATGCTGTGTATGTTTATGTTTTGTTATGTTATGTTATATTTCGTTATGATATGTTATGTTACGGTATGGTATGGTATGCTATTGCTTTCAGGATTTTCAAAGCGCGACTATTCACCAATGGGGTGAACAAGAATTGAAGAAGTTGTGAAGGTCATCTGCTGGTTCGTCATTGAAGAGTCGGGTCTTCAGTTTCTTGTGGAATTCCAGAAGCTAGGAGGAGGTCCTTAAGTGTAGAGGGAAGTCATTCTGCGTTTTGGGTGAGAGGTATGAGAAAGCTAGATCTCCTGTTCTGCTTTTGAAGATGGAGGATTTGTTTGCAAGAAAGAGTGAGACGCAGCTTAGATGTCTGGTGGCCTGTTGAAAGTGGAGTTGAGGTATGCTGGTCCAGTGTTGTGCACTCCCTTGTATGCATGTGTGATTAGTTTGAATTGGCAGCATTTATTTATTAGCAGTCATTGGAGATCTTTGAGGTAAGGTGTGATGTGGGGAGCACTGAGGGAGGTGTAGGACGTGTCTGGCAGCGGCTTTGCAGAGCCAAACCTGCTGGTAATTAGGGCTTGAGTGATGGTACGTCTGGTGCTCCTGGCACTCTATTGTGAGATTGTTTTGAGGATGCAAGCATCTGTAAGCAGGAGGCGCAGAATGTATTCACCTGTGCAGCCTTTTTGAGTTTTGTCATCTAATATGATCCTGAGGTTACATGTGTGGTTGGTAGGTTTTGGAGTTAGACCGATTGCCACCAGGTGGAGTCCCAGAGGGAATTCTTGGTACTGAAGATCATCAATTCTGTCTTATCTGTGTTTAGTTTTAGGCAGTTGGTTCTCATTCATTGTGTTACATGGTTCATGCATTCAGTGAAGTGGGATCTGGTAGTGTGGGACCTGCGTGACAGAGAGAGGATGAGCTAAGTGTCATCGGCATTGGCGATGATGGAGATGATGGAGATGCAGTGGAATCTGATGGCATTGGTGAGTGGTGTCATGTAAATGTTGAACAGGGTGGGGCTGAGGGATAATCCTTAAGGCATCTACACATATCAGGCCATTGGACTCTGACCTGTAGGGGGGGGGGTCTGACTTGCTGTGTTCTAGGGGGAGGGGCTGACTCGCTGTGTTCTCCTTTTAATGAAGGAGCATATCTATTTTAGAGCTGTACCTTGGATGCCTGCATTGTGTAATCTTTCGATGAGGCTGAAGTGTGATGATGTCAAATGCTGCTAAGAAGTCTAGCTGCAGAGGGTGGCAGTTTATCTTTGGTTTAGAAGAGTGCAGATCTCATCTGTGGTGGCAATGAGTGCAGTCTCCATACTGTAATTGCTCTGAAAGCCAGTTTAGGAGCGGTCATGAAGATTTTGGCATTCCAGGTGGTTAGTGAGTTGCTGGTTGATTGCTTTCTCTATCACCTATGCTGGGTAAGGTAGTAGGGAGATGAGTTGGAAGTTGCTTGGTTCATTGAGGTTAGCCAATGTTTTTTTAAGGAGGGCTCTGGCTGCAGCATGCCTCCACTCCTCTGGGAAGGGTGCCAACTTGATGGAGGAGTTGATGATGTGGGTGAGGAATTTGCTGCCCACAACTTCTTCTAGATTGTAGATATGGGGTGAACATGTGTCTGTGGGGGCCCAAAGTGGGCGTTCTTCATGATTGAGGTAGTGTCTTCCCCAGTGATTGCTCCACAGTTGGTTATGTGTCTGTCCAAGTTGTAGGTGTGCAGTTTGCTGATTCTGTCCTCAGGCTTTGGTTGATTTTCAAAGATACTGCAGATCTTCTCAATTTTGTTTTTGAAGTAATCTGAAAGTTCACCACAGAGTTCTTAGGAGGGGGTGATGGAGTAGGTTGAAGCATCTGTAGTGGTGAATTCCTTGTTAATGGCAAATATATCTTTGCTGCTTTTGGAACGGGCTTCCATTCGATCCATTAGGTCTTTTTTTGGATAACCCACAGTAGATGGTGGTAGTGCCTGATGGTGGCCTTCGTGGTTGACCTGGCATCAGCATTGTGGTTGGTTCTTCATCTTCACTTCCTTTCCAGCTGTTTGTAGTATCTTTTGGAGTCCCAGAGTTCTTCTGTGTACCAAGAGGCCTAGTGTTTGGTTCTCCGCTGTTTATGAGATTTGATGGGTGCAAGAGCATCAGTGTAGTTGCACATCCATGCGTTGAAGTTGGTGATGTCCGCAGCTATGTTGTTGATGGTGTCAGGTTGGTTTGTTTCAAAAGTATCGCTGTTGCCCTTATTCTGCTCCAGCTGGGTTGGTGGATGTTAATGGGAGCTATTGAAATGGATAATGTAGTGGTTGGTCCATATGAGTGGTGAGGTGGAGCGGTAGCTGATGCAGTTTCTGGAGGTGAAGAATGCATCTAAAATCTGTCCTGAATAATGTGCAGGGTCCGTGACAAGCTCATAAAGACCTATGTTGTATAGGCGGTCGGAGGAGCAGTGGTTGGGAGAGCCTTTCATGTGGAAGTTGAGGTCACTGAGCAGAAGGAAGTTCTAGGACCTAATGGTGAGAGGGGCAATGAAGTCTGAGATGAGGTTGCTAATGTTGCTTCATAGACCAGGAGATCTGTAAGTTAGGGTGCCCTTCACAGTGGTCCTTGCCGATTGAAGGGGATTGAATTGAAAGGGATGTCCGAGTCAGCGGAGATTAGGCATTTGAGGGTGTGTTTGTGGATGATGGAAAAACCTCTGCTGGGTTTCTTGAGGCAGTCCTGGCTTGAAATTTTATATTTTGATGGGACAGCCGCAATAATGATGGTAGCTGATGTGGGGTTCATTAGGAAGAGGAGGTCTGGTTGGCTGTTTTTGAGGATGTCCCAAATTTTGATAGTGTGTTTTTTGAGAGTGGGTGTTTAAGAGCATCCATGTGAGGGTATGTTGATGGTCAAGTGTGGTGTTGGGTGAGGTGAGGTTGTGAGATGTTGAGTTGCAAGTCTGAGTGAGGGGAGTGTGTGGTGCCAAGCTGCTGCAGGTGAAGTCACATGCAAAAACAACAGTTGATGGACAGAATGCAGAACAATGTCATACATTCACCCCAGTACAGAGATCTGGGCCTAAATCCATCGTTGTTTTGCACTCCACACCACCCCAGTTCGGACATGGCCAGATGCAAATCAGCCTTGACCCTGTGCCTCAAGGGAACAGTCCAGCCCGAACTGCTAAGCCATGTCTTTTCTGGACCGGAATCAAGCATCCTAGGACCGGTTTCTGGCTATCGGCCGTCTTCAGCCAGGATAGCTTGACTCCAGTGGTGTGGAGAGCATGGGACTCACGTCTGAGCATACCCATCCCACTCGGGGTGACAAATGCAAAAACAACAGTTGATGGACAGAATGCAGAACAATGATGGATTTAGGCCCAGATCTCTGTGCTCAGGTGAATGTATGACATTGTTCTGCATTCTGTCCATCAACTGTTATTTTTGCAGGTGAAGTCACAGCAGGATCAAGAGAAAGGTCCTACCGTGCTGTTAGATGTGGTGTGGCAGCTGTGGGTAGAGGAGCATTCAGGGTAGAGCACATTAAGGGTCACTGAGGAGAAGTGTTGGATCTGACTAGAGGTGGTGGTGTAAAAGATGCAGACAAGCCTGCCTTTGGCATACCAGTAATGTGCCCTCTGCAGCCACCATTAAGGAGGTCCTGTGAGGGGGTATTAGCCCAGGAGATGTTGGTCAGGTCTATAGGAAGGCGGGAAGAAAATACAGCGTAGGTGACATGGAAGGACGACGTGGGAGAACACAGGTAAGGAGCAGGGGAAGGTGGGAGGAAAAGCATTCAGGGGGTTGGGGTGACTGGGGGAAAGATGAGGCACAAGGAAGAGAGGCACAAAATAAAGAGGTACAAGTGTTAAATAAGTGAGAAAAAGAGGCACAGAACAATGGCAAAGCATGAGAGAGAGAGTCACAAGTAATAGAAACAAGTGAGACAAAGAGGCACAAAGTAAAGACAAAGAGAGAAAGGGGTAATGGAGTCTAAGAGAAAAGGAGAAGAAGTCACAGAGAGTGGCAGCAGTGAGGCTGAGATACGAAAAGGCCTTGGACTGGTTGTAGGACCAATCCCAGCGTCATAGGCATCTGCTGATAATAAAGCATCTGCTCATGATAAGTTCTTCCAGGAAAAGATCTACACTAGACCCCTCCACTCTTTCTGGGACCACAACCACTCTTTTACTATTCCTTCGTGAGCGGCTCGCGAAATCCTCCATTATGGCCACCATTATCTCTGCCTCTGCCATCAGATAATTAACTAACTCCCTAAGTTATTTTGTTTTGGTATGGGGTGAGGCCGGAAGGGTTTCATTCTCTGTGAATCCATTTTGTGTACATCTGCACTCAGTAGCTTGACTTCCATTGTCACTGTTTCAATTTTGGACTCCAATGAGCTCCGTACTCCCTGAATGGCCTCCCTTATATCCTTGAGCAAGGGCTCTGCACTGATATGCACGGGATCTGCAGGTGGTTCTGGGCTTCAGAATGATGTTTGGCATCCATTGGTGTTTTGGGCCTGGTATACTAGTCCTGCGTGGTTTGTTGTGGCCCTTTTACGTGTTTGCTCCTGTCATGTCTTTGTTCAAATTTGTTAGGAGTACTTAAGATGTAAACCTCCCACCAGGTCTCCTCACCTCCCACACTTTGGCCACATTGTGTGCTGCTAGGGCACCAAGCGGTGTCAGACATCCTTAGTTGTCTGCCAGGCCTCTACGGGGTGTTGTGAAGTAAAATATGTTTCTGAACAGTTGCCCAGTAGTACTCAGGGGCCGCTGCGGGGGACCACCATCCACCCAGCACTGGTACTCACTGCTGCCTATCAGAGGCTTTCATCTCTCTCATTGCTCACCCCTATGGACTCTCAGGGCCCGATTCACAGAATGAACTTAAGCCTCAATCCTAAACGTACTACTATTTTGGGATTCACAGAATGAACTTACTACTTTTGGTATTCACAGAAGTTAGGATTTTGTCTTAAGTTTGTCTTAAGACAGACTTAAGACAAAAAAGTAGTAAGTGCATTTTGTGAATACCAAAATAGTAGTAAGTTTAGGATTGAGTCTTAAATTCATTCTGTAAATCGGGCCCTCAGTTTTCCCTGAGGGATGCACTATGTCAGAGCTTCCGCAGTGGAACTCTTGTCTGCTGACTGCTCATTTTCAGGTTCTGGATATTGGGGGTGAGGTCTGCCTCGGGTGCCCTCCGTGGCCCACCCTCATTGAGTGGCCATTGCATGCGAAGCACACTGCGCTATCCACTCCAGTGGCTTTGCTGTGGCTCTGTCTTAGCTCCCTCCAGAGATCACACCAGTATGGATGCCATGGCTCAACAGCTTTTCTGCACTTCAAAACCCGCATATCCCCAGCTGAGCTAGTACAGGAAGGAAAAGGTGTTGGATGTTAAGGGATTATTGTGGTTCTGAAATGGAGTTGCTTCAGAAAGCGACCATCTTTCACAGCGGTTGGCCATACTCCCTTAGTCTCTTTACAGAAATCAAAAATCTCCAGTGACACAAAGCTGCAGGCTGTAGCCAACAAGGGCTCACAAGCCCATATACCCCTTTTGCAAGTAGCAGCTGAAAAAGATTTGCTGCTGTAGAGAAGAACATAGGGGGAGCTGCCGTGAAGTCAGTCCGACCGGTGGTGCACTTTGGGAAGATCACCGAACAGGTAGGTCACTGTCTCTCAGAACACGTTTTGACAGAAACCTTTTTGAGTCCTTTGGATCTGGCCTATCTGGGCACCTTTAGCACCTTTAGCACCACTTCTAAGGGTCCAAGCATGGGCGGGTACCTGATGGAGGCCAAAACTCACTCAGGCTGGGTTCAGGTGCGGGTTCAAGGTGGTTGGAGCATTTTCTGGATTATTCAAATACTTTTCGCGGCCCCCGCTTCGTGGGTGCTGCTCACGTGGGCTGCTGCTGGGGAGAACGACGTGGGATCCCTGCGCTCTGAAAGCGCTTTTTGAACTCTGTGGGCTGCCTTGAGGGGAAAGTATAAGGAAGTGTATTGCACGCCGAGGGACTGCGAGGACCAGCAGGCTCGGTGCCTCACAGCTGCTGCCTCTTCCCTCGGCGCTCCCGCCCCCCACCTGGATTATTCAAATACTTTTCGCGCCCCCCGCTTCGCGGGAGCCGCTCACGGTGGGCTGCTGCTGGGGAGAACGATGTGGGATCCCTGCGCTCTGAAAGCGCTTTTTGAACTCTGTGGGCTGCCTTGAGGGGAAAGTATAAGGAAGTGTATTGCACGCCGAGGGACTGCGAGAACCAGCAGGCTCGGTGCCTCACAGCTGCTGCCTCTTCCCTCAGCGCTCCCGCCCCCACCTGGATTATTCAAATACTTTTCGCGGCCCCCGCTTCGTGGGTGCTGCTCACGGTGGGCTGCTGCTGGGGAGAACGACGTGGGATCCCTGCGCTCTGAAAGCGCTTTTTGAACTCTGTGGGCTGCCTTGAGGGGAAAGTATAAGGAAGTGTATTGCACGCCGAGGGACTGCGAGGACCAGCAGGCTCGGTGCCTCACAGCTGCTGCCTCTTCCCTTGGCGCTCCAGACCCCCACCTGGATTATTCAAATACTTTTCGCGGGCCCCCGCTTCGCGGGAGCCGCTCACGGTGGGCTGCTGCTGGGGAGAACGACGTGGGATCCCTGCGCTCTGTAAGCGCTTTTTGAACTCTGTGGGCTGCCTTGAGGGGAAAGTATAAGGAAGTGTATTGCACGCCAAGGGACTGCGAGGACCAGCAGGCTCAGTGCCTCACAGCTGCTGCCTCTTCCCTCGGCGCTCCCGCCCCCCACCTGGATTATTCAAATACCTTTCGTGGCCCCCGCTTCGCGGGAGCCGCTCACGGTGGGCTGCTGCTGGGGAGAACGACGTGGGATCCCTGCGTTCTGAAAGCGCTTTTTGAACTCTGTGGGCTGCCTTGAGGGGAAAGTATAAGGAAGTGTATTGCACGCCGAGGGACTGCGAGGACCAGCAGGCTCGGTGCCTCACAGCTGCTGCCTCTTCCCTCGGCGCTCCCGCCCCCCCATCTCCATTGATTTAATCTCGCTCCTATTCCCGCGGCGCGGGACACGCGCGGTACATAGCCCGGGGCTAAGCCTGGGCAAAGGGCGGGCCCTCTACGGCCCTCAGCGGCACGAGGAGGACGGGGACGGGCCACTCCCCTTGGCATCCCCATAAGAGAAGGTATAGTGCCTTTTACGACCTATGGACTTCTGACTCACCAACATAGGCATAATACACAAATCATGACATCCAAGGGGGCCTATCCAATTTTCCTTCAAAAACGATGCCCGGGCCTGGAAATGGACACGCATATTCAGAGCCATAGGACCCTTACCACTATCAGCGAAACAGATACCGTTGATTGCCGTCAACCCCTAGATCCAACTCAAACCCTTCCACAAACCCCTGTCAGTTCGGAAAAAATGTCTTATTGGGAGGAACTAAATACTTTTTGCAGGACTAACCCAACTCAGACCCTCATACAAACCTCTGTCAGTCCGAAAAAATTGACTTATTGGGAAGAATTAAATGCTTTGTGCGGGACTAACTTTCTTCCTGTTATAGCCCCTTCCCCCGTAAAAGGCTCTACTACCGACCCCCGCGTAGATAGACCTTGCCACCCACCCTTATCACCTAAGGAGGATAACAGCCAAGCTAGTGGACTGTCACAAGGCCAAAATGCAAAAAGGAAGCATGCCGGGGTTAATGACCACGAAACAGAAGCCAAAATACAAAGACTCTGTATTGATTCCTCATCGCCTGCCATAAATCCTACCTTATCCAAGATGCACACTGAAACTCTGGCTGACGAAGTAGCATCCCCCCAGCTACAACTATTGCCCCAGTTTGAATTGATGTTAAGATCTGTAATAGAACCCCTGCTTGACCAAATCAACATCTTAGGGGACAGGTTGACAAGCCTAGAGACTATTATTAAAGCCAATTCTTTCCCTCCCGCAATGATTGTTAGATCTGATTGTTCTACTCTCCCTATTGCTCCCAAAGTGCCTCACACTACTAATACTGTCCCAACTGTTAGTCAATCCCCCAACTGCCTACCTCACACCGCTACCAAAATCGCCCATACATCTGCGATCAATACCACAAAAAATGTCCTAACCGATAGACAACCTCTCAAGAGACTACCTTCAACTGCCACTAAAATTGCCCGTAAACCTGCGCTACCTAAATACTCTGCTATTAGAGCAGAACCTAACAGAGTAGCTTGTATAGATTTGCCTCCAGAAGCCGCCCCCTTTGTGCTTGTTCTTGCAGGAGTACCTGCACCCATCAACGGGAGACCTGAAAGGCATCAGGACCTATTGTACAAGGTCCTGTTTTGGTTATCAAAAAATAGACCCCTCCCATCCAACAAAGACGGTGGCATATCACGTGTTAGAAGGGTGGGTTGGTTAGGGCCATCACCTAAAGAAATTCCCGGGGACCTAGTTCTAGTCAAATTGAGGGACAGGCACACAGTCCCCTACTTACGATCCTCTCAGCCCCACGAAAATGACGGCTCCATCTCCGTTTGGGATCTGCATGATTTTTATCCGAGTACCCCCTCCTTTCCCCCACCAAGACCAACAGCCCTACACAAACATTTGCTAGGTAGGGGTACCATCAATTCTCCTACCCCTATTAGATCAGCTCTTGCTATTAGAAACCGACAGTGAATGTTTATGAAAATCTGCATTATGTAAATATGTACAGCGGTTTTATTGTAGCTTGTGTTTTTATAATGATGTATACTTTTATGATTTCTTTGTGGAATCGAAATAAAGTTATTTGAATTTGAGCATTTTCTGTCCCTGAGGGTAGCCAAATAGCCCTTGGAGTCACTCTGTAAGTCGTTCAAGCAGGAAATCAGGTTTCAAGCAGCACAGCAGTTCTCTGAAGGCACAGGGAAAGCTTTGGTTGCAGGACACTCCTTTTGCTGCTGAAGAGCAGTCGTCTGAAGGATACAGGTGACCACAGGAAGCAAGGGCAGTCCTCTAAGAATCCTTCTGCCGGCCCGGAATTGAGCTAAGAGTGGTTTTGAGAACCCTATTTTTATACCTGGTGCCCCCTTTGTGTGGAAGAAACTTCTGGAGTTTTCCACATTTAGAGGTGCTTGAAATGTCCTGCCTCCCTGCCCTGGTACGAGTCAGTCTGCAGGCACAATAGGCTAGTGTGAAGTTATTTGGGTGTGAGAGTCCTGGAATTGCAATTAGAGCTGTGCACACCAACACCCCCCATCCTGCCTTGGATATCCCATCCTGCCAACAGCTTTAGCACTAGATAGCAGTAGGAAAGCGCACAGAGTCCTAAAGCCAACAAAAAAGAGTTCAGAAAAATAAAAGTCCAATTGGTCGCACACTGCTTGTCCTACCAGCGTGTTACCCCAAAGCATGTCCATGAAGTAAGCTTTAGCGAGTACGCCTCTGCCAGAGTCTTGAGCAAAAATCACTGTCACGTTGGCCATCCCTGGACACGTGTTTCGAGGTTGTTACCTCTCGTCAACAGGGAATAGGCATGTATGTAGGGTCACTGCGTAGGCTGCCGAAAAATATTCTCAGGTCCGGTACCGCTCGTGGCACGCAGGTGAGTAACCATGGGATCGCCAGCCCCACCGGCACAAGGGAGCCTGAATACAAACGAAAGTCCAATTGGTCGCACACACTGCTTGTCCTACCAGCGTGTTACCCCAAAGCATTGTGGTCCATGAAGTAAGCTTTAGCGAGTACGCCTCTGCCAGAGTCTTGAGCAAAAATCACTGTCACGTTGGCCATCCCTGGACACGTGTTTCGAGGTTGTTACCTCTCATCAGCAGGGGATAGGCATGTATGTAGGGTCGCTGCATAGGCTGCCGAAAAATATTCTCAGGTCCGGTACCGCTCGTGGCACGCAGGTGTGTAACCATGGGCGTGTCAGCCCCACCGGCTCAAGGGAGCCTGAATATAAACGAAAGTCCAATTGGTCGCACACTGCTTGTCCTACCAGCGTGTTACCCCAAAGCATTGTGGTCCATGAAGTAAGCTTTAGCGAGTACGCCTCTGCCAGAGTCTGGAGCAAAAATCACTGTCGCGTTGGCCATCCCTGGACACGTGTTTCGAGGTTGTTACCTCTTGTCAGCAGGGAATAGGCATGTATGTAGGGTTGCTGCGTAGGCTGCCGAAAAATATTCTCAGGTCCGGTACCGCTCGTGGCACGCAGGTGCGTAACCATGGACTCGTCAGCCCCACCCGCTCAAGGGAGCCTGAATACAAACGAAAGTCCTATTGGTCGCACACTGCTTGTCCTACCAGCGTGTTACCCCAAAGCATTGTGGTCCATGAAGTAAGCTTCAGCGAGTACGCCTCTGCCAGAGTCTTGAGCAAAAATCACTGTCGCGTTGGCCATCCCTGGACACGTGTTTCGAGGTTGTTACCTCTCGACAGCAGGGAATAGGCATGTATGTAGGGTCGCTGCTTAGGCTGCCGAAAAATATTCTCAGGTCCGGTACCGCTCGTGGAACCAGGTGCGTAACCATGGGCTCGTCAGCCCCACCGGCTCAAGGGAGCCTGAATATAAACGAAAGTCCAATTGGTCGCACACTGCTTGTCCTGCCAGAATGTTACCCCAAAGCATTGTGGTCCATGAAGTAAGCTTCAGCGAGTACGCCTCTGCCAGATTCTTAAGCAAAAATCACTGTCGCGTTGGCCATCTATGGACACGTGTTTCAAGGTTGTTACCTCTCGTCAGCAGGGAATAGGCATGTATGTAGGGTCGCTGCGTAGGCTGCCGAAAAATATTCTCAGGTCCGGTGCCGCTCGTGGCACGCAGGTGCGTAACCATGGGCTCTTCAGCCCCACCGGCTCAAGGGAGCCTGAATATAAACGAAAGTCCAATTGGTCGCACACTGCTTATCCTACCTGCGTTTTACCCCAAAGCATTCTGGTCCATGAAGTAAGCTTCAGCGAGTGCGCCTCTGGCAGAGTCTTGAGAAAAAATTACTGTCACGTTGAAAAATAGTAGTGGAGAAGGGAAAACATGTGGTGACCCTGTAGAGTGGGCCACGTCTAACACAAAGTAACAAGTGATTCCAAAACCGTGGAAGTTATACTTGATGAACCAAGATGTTCGCTGCTGTCACCAAACAATGTAAAAGGAGAGTGACTCCTGGGAAATGAATTTCTGCCTCAGGACACCCTTGTATTGCACATTCCCTACACACGCGAAGCCTCACACTAGACAATCAGCATAGGACAGCCAGCGTTTCCTTCTCTAAGATGTAGTCAGCGTGAAGAGGTTTGAGGTATCACCCCCCATGCACCTAGTCTTAAGCAGTATTCCAAACCTCCTAACATGCCTTCTGTCATCCAAAAGCACAAGGTGAGTGCATCACAGGGTGATCATGCACATTTCAGAGAGAATTTCACAACAGAAAGAGGCAGAAGGGAACTAGCGTATACCTATGTGGTGTTATATTAGGGCAAACTCACTGCTAACAGCATTGTTCTCAAATCATCGCCGGTGGTACTGGTACAGCCATATTTGCACTCAACCTAAATTCCTAAATGGATACAGAGGTAGTTTTTATCATAGCCTAAAATCAAATTAGTAGGTTAGCCTTAAATATAAGAATCCTGTGACTATGTGGAAGGCTCACAAAAGCTCCCCATTATATGTGGGGTAGATCGTAGCACATAGCTTCCATCAAGCAACCCACTGGGGGGACGAGGATGTCCAGCGTGCACGATGTTCTCTCAGCAAGCAGCCATTGTGACATCAGAATGCATTTCCAAAAAGTTAATAGAAGCAATTTCTGATGACGATGGTTACACGGGGCGTCAGAAGTAGCTTGCAAAAGGAAATGGTGAAGACGACTTTCCTGTATGATTTCATAGAGCAGCCACGACCTCATTTGCTCATAATTGCCCTGCTCAGAAGAAACAATGGAAAATCGATCCGGCCATTGTTTTATGGTCTCATATTATTGGACACTTTGATATGTAATTGAATTAGTGGTTACTTGCTGTTGCATCACATGACTTCTGCAATCAGAGATTAAAAAAAAGTGTCCAGTGTACGTGCTTTAATCACAAGTAAATACACGCTGCAGCTCCTCGCCCATATTATTGATCGTCGTCCAAGGGGGACCCAAAGAAGGTCAAATAAGAAAAGTAAAAAAACATAAGGCTTGCGTTATTTGTCTGTCCGCTCTGCCAATTATATCCTGTTTGCTCAGATGTAGCTGCACTTTAACAATTCATCCCTGTGTAAAGGTTGGGCCTGTTAATGCTCTAAAGGTCACTGTCTGCATGAACTGTTTGTGAACATGTGCCAGATGCACAGGTTAGTCCCAGACAGCTTGCAGGATTTCAGAAAAATGGCTTCCACCTCACCGAAGGTTTTACTGCTTGCTTCACTAATTGCCCTCTTCTATAGATCTCTGAAACATTTACAGATTGATATTCAATTCAATTGAAAAAAAAACCTTTTCCGTTGCCAATATCTTAGACAAAAAAAATCAATAAACTCAAATTCGATTTCCTAAAATTTGTATTCATGTGTTTTGCTCTTTGGGAAAATTTCGGTACCCACTGCCAAGTAGTTTTTAAGGAATACATTTCTCCGACACAGTATTTCTCAGGGTAGAAGGAGATGGTTTAACTTTTGCTACAACAAATTCAAAATGGAAATGTTTTTAAGTCATGTGTACACAAGAATCGCAATTCACAAACTCATTTTCACCTGTATGTGAAACTTACGCTAACAGGTGGTTCGATTTACGAGCATAATGTATTCACAAAAACCCATCTTAGCTACCCCATGGTGGTGTAATGTTACTCATGAGTACATTGTAGTCAAGGGGTGGGGAGTGGGCAGTCCAGGAAGGGGTTGCCCTGGAAAATTTGACAACGCCCACAAACTCGAGAGTTTGTTTTGTAGGTATGAAGGTTGCATTTTTGCAAAAAACATAAATGAATAACTGATAACTAAGGCTGATTTTGAGTTTGGCAGTCTTGCAGCAGGCCAACACGCCAGCACCCCGCTGCAAGCCTGCCAAACCTGTAGTCAGACCACCCACCGGATTACACGTTAATCCTGTGAGGGTGGTCCTGCTGTGGCAGTCCCACAACGGTGAGTATCTAAAGGCATATAGGTATGCCTTAGAAATGCACTGCCTTGAAACCACTGCAGCTAGTTCCTGCACGGAAAGAAATGCACAATGTTTCTTTCCTTGCAGGAACAGGTGGTGCAAAAATACAAGGAGGCACAAAATGTGCAACCCTGCATGCACCCCCATGCACAGAGGTGACAGGGGGCCTGGTTGGGACCCCTAGAGTTTTCTCACTGGCACTCTTTTTCCATGAAAAAGAGGGCAGTAAGGAAAATCAGTGTGCTCTGCAGTGCTGCAGAAGCACCGCCAGCATAGTGCAACCTCAGACCTCTGTGCCAAAGTATCCATGATCATCGTCAGTTGCGGCGGTCCTGTGGTGGTCCCCAGCACCATATTTGTAATACGGCGGTTGGACCGTGAATGCGGTGGTGCTTGGACCCCCACCGTGGCTACAGTGGTCCTATGGGCCGCTGATATCAGAATCAGCCCCTAAATGTGTACATTGTTGACGAAGGCAGTAGCAAAAACACATCCAGCCTTCAGCTGTGATGAATGTGAGTGCAGAACCTGATGCTGGTATGCTGCCATTTCTTCGAACATAGAAGTTCTTTTTGTAAAATAAATGAAAATAGGTATATCTATATGCAGAGAGTCATAATTAGGGACAAAGGTAAAGGGGCTCCATGGTTTAATGACTCACTAATGGTCTTGAAGCAACGTCTTCGTCAACAGGAAAGAGCATGGCGGAAATCTTATAGGGTAGATTCCCGCAGGGAGTACCTTCTAGCGCTTGGAGCCTATAAAAAAGCCATCCTTATTAGGAAAGCAGAATTCTATGAAGTTAGGATTACTTCAGCTCAGGATATTCAAAAAGAAACTTTTAGGGTACTCTCTGAGTTAAGGCAAACAGAGACAGTGAAGCCTGTACATAGTTCAGAGGATTGCAACTCATTGCAATCCTTCTTCCTTGGCAAGGTCAAGGATTCACTAAATGTAATTACCGCCACCTCTACTGCACCCTGTTCTTTGTCACCTGCTCCCTTGGCACCTCTGATTGCGACACCACTTACTGTCTTTCTGACTCTGACCATTGACGCTCTGTCCCACCTAACAGGACGGGTTAAGTCTGGCTCTCCGGCAGATCCATGTCCACCAACTGTCTTTAAGATGGCGCTACCTGGGTTTGAGGAGGAGGTGATTTCACTTCTTAACCAATCCCTGGCACATGACACTGTTCCTGTTAACTTCAAAGAAGCACGTGTCATCCCACTTCTGAAGAACCCAGGAGCGGATGTGAAGAATTAAAAAAACTTTAGACCTATCTACCAACTCCCTTTCCTGGCAAAGGTGTTGGAGCAACACGTGCTGAAATCTCTCTCTCACCATCTTGAAATAAATAACCTTTTGCAGCATAACCAGGCATGTTTCAGGGCCCATCAAAGCACTGAAATGGTTATGCTTGCAGTGCTGGACGATCTCAGGCTCCAAGCTGATAAAAAAAGGCTGTGTGCCCTGGTCCTATTGGATCTGTCCGCTCATTTGACACGGTTAATCTTAACCTTCTCTTGTCGCGGATACATGATCTTGGACTCCAGGACACAGCCCTTAAATGGTTGACATCTTTCCTTAGCGGCCGGATACAGAGAGTACAGCTGTCACCTCATAAGTCTGATCCGGGTAGTCTCTCTTGTGGATCGGCTTTGTCCCCTCGTCTCTTTAATGCCTACCTGCAGCCCTTGATAGGTGGTTAAACACCATGGATTGCCAGATCTATAATTATGCGGATGATACCCAACTTATCATCCAGATCGACAATTCCTCAGTCTCCCATGCTAAGACATAGAATCTTCTTAAAATTATCACCAATTGGAAGACGGCCAACTCTTTAAAAATCAATCCGGACAAGATGGAGGTTTTGGCCATTACCACTGTCTCTAATCCGTGGATCAACCTCTTCTGGCCTCAGGAACTGGGCGTTGACCCAGTCTCGGCTGCGGTTGTAAAAAGCCTTGGAATTAAGGTAGATGCTGACCTATCAATGACTCAACAGGTGTCTGCAGTAGGGGGAGCCTGCGCCGGCCTGATGAGGCAGCTTCGTAAGCTGGCTCCCCTTTTGAGATTCTCTGCTCTCAGACTTATCGTGTCTGCAATGATAATTTCTCGCCTTGATTATGGCATTGCCCTATACATTTGCCTTCCCAAGAAGTTACTTGCCAGACTTCAGATTACCATGAACTATGCTGCCAGGTTGATTTTCAAATTGCCCAGAGGAGCTCATGCCACCCCTCTCCTCCAACACCTGCATTAGCTTCCAGTACAGCAGAGAGCCATGTTTAAGGGCCTCTGCATTATGCATAAGGCCATTTATGGTCAAGCCCCCCTGTATGGTAAAGATCGCCTAGCACTTTACATTTCGAATCGGGCGCTTCGGTCCTCAGAGGCCTGTTTACTGAAGTGTCATCGTTTCAGGCTTGTCACCAAAGGGGGTAGAGCATTTTCCACCATCATCCCCCCTCTGTGGAATAAACTACCAGAGACATTGCGTAAAGAGCACGCCCTTCTTCCTTTCAGGAAGACGTTAAAAATGGTTCTTTGCCGAGAGGCCTGGGGTTCTTGTTAATATTTGCCCCTTTGCGCCTGTAGGCTAGTCCGTGTCTCTTTCTTCCTGATAGCGCTTAGGGACCTGTTGGTGATAATTGCGCTCTATAAATGAAAATACAAATGCAAAATATATATAGATATGTATATATAGATATAAATATGTATGTATATCAATATATATATATTCACTGAAAAAAAAAGATTAAAGGGACATTACAGTTAGGAAAAATATGTTTTTTTAAAACCTTAGAAATTCACTAAAAAAACAAAGGTTACAGGGATGTTATAGTTAGGCTGATGTGATGTCACTGGCCATGTCATGAGTAATATAATATGTTAGGTCATAAGCAGAGCACTGCGGGCCGTGAGTTATAGTTAGCTCACCTAACTATAACTGCTGAATTTCTCTGGTTTTGTAGAAGTGAAACCTGAGCCTGACTATAACGGCCCTGTAACCTTTGGTTTTTCAGTGAATTTTCAAAGGTTTTTATTTCCTAAGTATAACATCCATGTAACCTTTGTTTTTTTAGTGAATTTCTAGGGGGTTCTTAAATGCTAATTGTTAACTATAATGTTCCTGTATCCTTTGTTTTTTTTAAATTTCCAAGGTTTGTTTAAATTCTATTTCTAAATTGTAATGTCCATTTTTTTGTAAGTGAACCTGTAAGATTTTCATACTTTCTTTCTATAATTGGATATTGTGTATTATATTTATATAATACACCACTAATTTCTTGATTTCATATGTCTTGATCAGAAAATACATTAATAACTGATTTTATTTTTAACAATTTTGTAAGTCGGCACAACATTGTTGCATTTACAGTGGAGATTCTGTCATCAGTAAATGTATTTCACCTACTGAAAAATACACTTAAAGACATTTTTTAAATAAAGTCTAACTATAAATATTTAGTAAAATATTCCTTTAAATTTTCTTTCTACAATCAGTTTAGAAGGAAGCCACCTTTTCAACAACCCAAAAAAAAAAATAATCACAATGACTCCAGTAGTGGCGAAGAGCGCCTGGTTTATACAAAGCGTTGAACATATATATATAGCAAGGGCGGATGACCGAAACGCGTCAGATTTTGTTGGACTGAAACTTTAAATAAACTCTGTGCCTTTATTTACATTTTGGATTCGTGTGGTTTTCCTGGGTTGACTGAATGCGGAGCCTTTGAAAGACTGCTGTTGCTGTATATATATATATATATATATATATATATATATATATATATATATATATATATATATATATATATATATGTATATATATATA
The DNA here is from genome assembly GCF_964263255.1 of Lissotriton vulgaris. NCBI lineage: Eukaryota > Metazoa > Chordata > Amphibia > Caudata > Salamandridae > Lissotriton > Lissotriton vulgaris. The sequence goes on along the minus strand of NC_141685.1, from coordinate 359,694,927 downwards.
GACCTATTCTACAGTATATTTAACAGTGGAGCTTTATTAGTTTACTTATCAAACTCATATTTTTCTAGTGAGTTTCCCGAATAATCGTCTCCAAACACTTTTCGCAGTTTCCGCACAGACAGACGAAGTCGCGATATTGGTAAACGTGGATAGTGTGTGATTTTCAACAACTTTGAAGAGTATATGTAGAGGTATTGTGAACAAGTTTAGTATAGCTGTTCACTATTATAATATTAAAAGTTCTGATTTTCTTTGCATTTTAAAACAAAACTACTTTAAACTTATATTTTGCATTTCCGCTTCGCCACGGTAACCGCGACTATTTCGGTCACAGAGAATATCACATGACAGGGAAAGGAAGGAATAATATTGAATAATATACTTTTCCAACAAAATCAATAGGAAGTACGCACCCACTGCTCATTTTTTTATCTTTTTTCATAGAACTTCATTCTGAGTAGGTGGATTCATTTTGCTGTGCAAACTTTTTGATCTTTTTATTAAGTTCAGAAATGGCAACACAGCAAGGAGATGGGGGTCAGCAGGAGCAACAGCTGGACCAGGATGTGGAGGAGGCGGACACTGAGATGTGAAAGAAGAGGAACCTCCACAAAAGAGAGCCAGTGTGGCATGGGCTTTTTTTACAATGACATCAAGTGAATCAAAAACAGCAGCCAAACTAGTGCAATGCATAATCTGCAAGAAGACCCTCTGTAGAGGGACCAGCAGCAAGAAATATTCATGTGGGACAATATCCATGTTATACCATCTAAAAAGCCATCATAATAAACGTCTCCAACTGTTGTTCAAGTAGAGGGAAGCTGGAGGACCATCTACTTCAGTGGCAGCAGCAACAATACCTGGTAAAAAAACACCCTTTTGAGGTGCAGAGTACTGCAACATATATGGCTCCAGAGATGTCAAGAATGGAAAGGTTGGTGAACAGGGTCTTGTCTGGGTTGGAACAGTTCAGTGCAGCTTACCTGGATGATATAGAAGTATACAGTTCTACCTGGGGGTCACTTAAACCACCTAAGGGAAGTGCTTCAGGCCATGCAGCTGGCAGGCCTGACTGTTAAGGCAAGCACGTGCCAAATATGGCAAAGTTCTGTAGTGTACCTGGGCCACCTGGTAAGAGGGGGCATGTACAGCCTCTCCAAGCTAAAATCTAAATTATTTTGGATTGGACAGCTCCTGTTACCCAGACCCAGGTCAGGGCAATCCCTGGACTGACAGGGTACTATAGAAGCTTTGTTCAAAATGATGGGACCATTGTGGGGCCCTAACAGAACTGACTTCTAAAAAGAGGCCCAAAAAGGTGATGTGGAGCCCAGAGTGTCAGAAAACTTTTGCCACTCTGAAAGCTGCTATGTGTTCAGCACCAGTGTTACTGGCCCCTGACTACCCAAAAGAATTTGTAGTTTAGACTGATGCTTCAGAAAAAGGGATTGGGGCAGTTTTGTCACAGATAAATGAAGGGGGCCTTGATCAGCCAGTTGCCTTTATTAGCAGGAGGCTTCTTCCCAGAGAGCAGAGGTGGAGTGCCATTGAGAGCCCTGGGCACCCCCAACTTTGTGATGACTGGAATTGGTGGTAACTGACTCTGACTGACCCTGGGCTCTGTTTAACCAGGGCCAGTGTCAAGCTAAAAGGAACACATTAGAATACAGTTAAGACACCCAACATACACTTGGGTACACTATGGTATGGTAGGGTACCCCAGTAATTGGCATGACCTACCCCATGAACCCCTAATATATAATAGGGCAGGGGAGTGAAACTACCTAAAAGTCTCCAGTAACCTGGGGCATGTCAGTTTAAAGGCCAGCAGATTTTCTGCACCAGCATGTGTGCAGTGCTGAAGCCTGAGGTCAGTTTAAAAGCAGCACTGGTTGCCAGGCCTGCTTTTAAACCTTAAATTGTGCCCAAACTCGACTTTGGGGGTAGGGGCACTTAAAAATGAAAACCCTACAATGTTCTTACATATTAGGGACCCCCAGGGTCACTCTTGGTTATCTCAGAGGTCAGTTATCTATAAGGGAAGCCCTTATAAAATGAGTTTTTATATGCCTGGGTAAAGTGAAATTATTTCACTCCCCTTCATTGTATTAAAGAGCTGCTCAAATTCGACTTTGATGCTAGAAGAACTGGGTAAGGAGGATCTGCAATATTTCTGCAAAATCAGAACGCCCGAAGTCTCCCCTAGTTGCACAGGATGTGGGGGTCCTGTAGAGATTAGGGAAATACTTATAAAATATGTTTTAGAGAGCAGCAAGAAAAGAGAAAAAAGTAGTTACCTTAATGCGATCATTGGAAAGATACCAGTCATCCAATCCAAAGTGCAAAGGATGTAAAAAAATATATGACCAAGATATGAGACAAAATCAAGCTGGGGAAGAAAAGCCATAAAATAAGCAAGCAAATGAGAGTGACAAAAACCCAACTGATAGAAACCAATGGTTTGGCCCAAATCCCATTTTGTTTCGGCATTTATTCACAAAAGGTAACGGACAACTGATAGCTAAAAGTCTGCAGGATACATGTAAAACTTTGATGGTGCAGCTTGTAATATTAGCAAGCTTGATTATTTTTTATAAAAGACTAACAGCCAGATTCATCAAGCTGAAATCGGCTCGCAAAGGGCCAGATTCTGAGAATCTGGCCCTTTGCGAGCGCTATTTTTGCATTTGGGATTCCTCATCCCAAATGCAAAAATCGCAATTATAGAAATCGCTAAATTGCGAAAAATCGCATTTAAGGAATCTCAATTAGAAAATCCTTAAATGCTATTCATGAACCTTTTTAAAATTGCGAATTCGCAATATGGGGCCGCTATTTACCACGAAGTGTAACTTCATGGTAAATAGCGAAAACTTAGAACAATGCACTTTAGTGCATTTTTCTAAGTTGTATGTTACACACACACATGTCCTTTGGACATGTGTGTGTGCAACACCAGTGTACATTTGCATTTCAGGGGTGCTACAGGGTGTCCTTTGGACACCCTGGCACCCTTGAAATCGCTTCCTTATTTGCGATTCGGTAATTGCTAATCGTAAATAAGGAATGACTCCCCATTCATTCCTATGGGCCTTCAGGAATGAATGGAAAAGCCATTCCTTATTTGTGATTAGCAATTACCGAATCGCAAGTAAAGAAGCAGTAGAAATCGCAAAAAATATTGCGATTTCTACATGCATCCCGTTTTGCGAGTCTTTAATAGTGATTTTTAAAAAATCGCTATTAAGGACTCGCAAAACGGCACTTTGATGAATCTGGGGGTCTCAGATAAAAACTCCAACCTGGACATATTCAGGTTTTGTCACACATATGTACTTCAACTTTATAGACAATATGATTGCAGATTTTGGAAAACGGGAACTGTTGTGTATCTTATAGTAGTAGCAAACAGAAACCACAAATAAAATGTATCACTATAAAAGACCATTTCTTTTGGGGCATGTCAACAGTTCCACAGAAGCAAGAATGCACAAAGATAAAACAATACTGGCTGTACATGTAAAGAAGGGTAACACATGTTGAGTGAAAGTAAATAAGGTGAAATATGTCTTAGAAAAATATTTATTGCAATCAGAGTCCCTAATATCTGCAATTTCTAGCTTTACTTGCAATAACTGGTATCTTAGCTAAACTTGTGCTATAAAATACGCAAGGACATTGGCTACGGAAAATCAATGGTTTGTACATTTCACTGCATGTTATGTGCAAACAAACAATACCTCTTCCACAGCTCTGAAAATAGTCTGCGAAATATAATTTCCTTTTTAAACTGGAAAGATACACTCATCATATACACAAGTGTTGCAGGATAGAGAGCACGAGTGCAAAACTGTCTATGTAAATGGCAAGTCCTGTGGCTTCCCTTCAGAAGCAGGTACAGGGAAAAAACAATCCAGATGCATTATCCATGCACAAACCTCCTGATGCCCGAAGGGCATTACAGGCATGTGGGCATGCACTATGGCGGAGGAAATACAGGCCGTGGGACAGAAAGGCTGTATTACAGCACTCGTGGATAGCGATCAATAGACCAAAGGTTCACGTCCTGAAGTGCTAACTCCAGAAGTAATTAGGGAAAAACACACAAGTGGTGGTTTATGAGATCTCACTTGTGTAGTTAAAGATCCACGCCCCATGGGTCTCGGGAGGGGGGTGGAGGCGAAAATGGCACACCCTGTAAGTCAAATAAAGGAAAAAAAAAACCTTGTAAATTTGCGCGGCCAGACAATGGTGACAGACAGGACATTTACTTAGCTCAAAGTTACTGATGCGAAGGAATCTTACGCCCGCAATGCCTGGCACCCGCTTGGCACCTAGCTTCTCCTGCTCCGGACCCCGTGGATGTGGGTCGAGGCGCCGGGACGCTAATATGGAGTGCCGGTGGGGGCCGGGAAAGGCGGGCGGCTGCAGCCAATCGGAGGCTGCCCTCACCTGGAGGCCTAGAGAGAGAGTCCAATCCAGTGCTTTTGGTCTATTGATCGCTATCCACGAGTGCTGTAATACAGCCTTTCTGTCCCACGGCCTGTATTTCTTCCGCCATAGTGCATGCCCACATGCCTGTAATGCCCTTCGGGCATCCATACAGCGCTTCTGGCACTAAAATAGATTTATGGCACAAGGTCTACCTCTAGACCATTTCATAGCGTCGTAAGTGCAGAGACTGTCCTGACAACCTCATACTACTCAACATTGATTATATGTTTTGTCATACATGTATGTTTGTCTCTTTTTTCCTTTCCAGACTATACAGGTTCCTCTGAGTGGAGGTAAATCCCACAACTTGTGGGTTGTGTTCTGTTGTGCACCTTTTTTACACATAAAACAGTTTTTAACTTTCACGTCCTTCGGTAGGGTGGGCCTTAGCGCGCCCATACCGCCGAGGTACACGCTACACAGTCCTGACGAATGCCCACGTAATTCTTACACTTAGAAAGGGCAGAAACATGTTGACCCCACTTTAAGTGGAAACTCCCATCATAATCTGTGGTAGTTTTTCCACACATATTCTTTTTTAACGATGTCTAAACTGACCAGTAAATAAATCATTTTGAGTGGTACAGCACTAGACATTTTTAACATCACTTTTCACATCACTGTCACAAAATCCAGCTCCGCAGTAATCTGGCATTGTAGCACACCAGGGAGGCACTCGGCATCTCCTGTTGGGCCTGATGATGAAGCATGTCACCAACCAGGTTGGTGAGTGAGGGCTTCCCACAAAACCCTTGAAGGTTTCCAATGTGTCAACAAGAGGGTATCTTTCTACAATCCTTTTTCACAGTCTTTGCCTCTGTGTCTTTACATAGACACCTTTGCATATGACACTCTTCTTTTGTTTTGCATACGTAACCCGTGGGAATAAGAGTGCCTTACACCCTCTCTCTCACCGATTGTTTCATAACAATAGTACATTATGACATCTTTATTGGTTTAATGCACTTCAAAGGTCTATGTGCAACCAGGGACCCACATAATTAATTCTTTGATGGAGCAGTGGAGAATAGTGACATGTGCATTTTTTGTGCTAGAAGGTTACAGATTGTTACAGAAAACACTGTGAATATGTAAGTCATTATTTAAAACTTGTATTTTAGTAATACCCAGATTGTACATGTTTTTTACAGAACTGTCCCTTCACCATCTCCTGGGGTAGTAGGCTTTATACAAATTCAATTACAATTGAAAGAACACACTTCAAATCTCAATTGTTTTCTTTGCACTACCACTCAAAAAGAATGCATCTGTGTCATCACAAAGCTTTGAATGATTCAATCAATTAAAACCAGTACCTGCTTTCAAGCACCCTTTATTTACATTTTCACCTAGCACATGTTTGTATTTCTTTCAGTCAAGCTGCTGCACCCTGAGAGTTAACTGTCTGTGGCCTTCTGTTTCGCAGCACATGACACTCTTTGAATGACACTCCAGCTAAAGCGTATTAACTATTAGAATTAACCGTCCCAGGAGGGTTGGGTTTTTCTATAAAGTAGGGGAACGGCTATTTAAATATGTTTACGAGTGCTTTCACTGCAGAAACCATCTTCTTTACACAAAAGGAAGCACAATTGCACTGTTTAAATATAACATTTGGCAGAATTATCCCTCAATGAGAGCAAAGAATAAAGAATTAAAAGTTAATAGAACTAAATCTTACAAATAATCTGCAAACATTTATTTAAAAGGAAATATAAATATTCTAGCACCAGGTGTCAAATGCCTTTCCAGTACAGGTTTTTTATGCAGCACAATAAAAAATAGAAAATCGAAAGTATTTGTGTAGACTAGGTGACAAAAACAGGAAACATGACACATTTCGACACAGCAGAAGGTAAGGAAAGTTCAAAGTTGGGTGGGTCCATCTCAGTTTCCCCTCACTGAGAACGGCCTGCACCAGCACCCCCTCCAAGCCCAGATCGCACCTTTCCTTGTAGATGCAGTGCATAAACAGGCCCAGCACGAGGTCAATTAAGCTAGTACTTGCCTCCTGCAGAGCCTGACTGCCTCTTAATGTCGTTGTCACCAAGACCCATCCTCCTTCATCAGCTGGTGTGAAGTGTGCACAATAGAATTGCTCTTTGGAGCAGCTCCCAATGTGACATTGCTCGGCTGGGGAATGTGCGCCCCCCTTCCTGTGACTCCACGGCCCCCTTGGGGGTCGCGCCCCACAGATTGAAGACGTCTGGTCTATGCATATGGGCGAAATACGAGCAGCGCTCCGTTTCTCCTGGCGAGACGGAGATGCACTGACGCCTGTTGTTAGATTACTTGCCAGTGCACCGCATCCTGGGTACACAAGATGGGCGTGTGGGGATCGTTTGCACACCGACCAGGCATCGGTCGTTATTACCTAGAAGGCAGCGGGGCGACGGCCAATGGAGCTACAGCGCAGAGCCCATGAGGAGTGCCGACAACGAGCTGAGCGAATTGGGGGAATTGAGGGTGCTGCAGATCGGTACACATGAGGTGCCCGTGTAATACAGCACTTCACTGCTGGCATGGTATGGGGGTGCAAATATGGCATTGGTGTCACGTTTTTAAAGACCAGATGGGAGGCGGGTCATCACACTCTGTAGCAGTGGGATGGCCAAACAAAACTTTCTCTTAGCTAAATCTCCAGGGAGGGAGATAAGCACCCAAAGGAGGGACATTTAAACAAATACACCAATAGCAAGAATGGATTTTTAAAAGACACACCTAACAACCAATGGTAATTAGTGGGGGTGCCAAATGCTGATGAAAGAGAAACAACAGGTCGATGGAGCTCGACCTAAAATTGGGATATCTATATGTTTTGTTAAAATAAATTGGGCAGGGGGCATATTAGTGGCCAGCACTAGATACTTTCGAATACATGAGCAAAATCTAAGTGGGAACTAAGAAGATATGATATGGAGAAGCTGACCTATCAATACCCAGGGAAAGTACTATGCGAGAACCGGAAAGATTCTTAGAGCAGATCAGGCCTTAAATATATTTTCACTTTTACCAGTGCTCACTTTAAAAATAAGTGCCAGGGCCCCCATCACGAGGCCAGCGCTGCCACTGGCAGTTCTAACACAACTAGTAATCACCACACTCCTACAAGCACGATAATTCAGATTATTCTAGGCTCACAACACTATATGGAAGGCGTGGACGGCAAGTATTAGTTGTTTTTAATGTTTATTGAATTAATAAACGACTGTTGCTCATTTCTAAACTAGACACACAACACCTCCATACGCCAGATTCTCATAAGCGCCAGTGTTGACAATTCAGTGCCAGTGCCCAGCCTGAAACCACCGGCTCAAATTAAGCACTAAAGCTAAGGCTACATGATGAGCAATCATAAACCTAAAAGGTAATATAGACATTTATAGTAAATCATAATATCAGTTTTATAAAGCATTATTTAAATACAACTTTCCATGAAGTTTAGATGCATTCTATTACTTTTAGACTATCTTCATAAATATTTCCAGTAGCTACACGTGGTATGTGTAGACCACGTCAAAGCACTGAATAAATATATGACAGTTACAAACAAAAATAAAGCCTTAAAGCAACCCCGTTAAAATGGTATTATCACTATTGTTTGGACATTAGCCAGGAAAGGTAAAGTAGGCAAAAAATGAATTGCATGAAGTACTGTTAGAGCCTGGAGAAAACGTTTACACAATTACTTTACAATCCTGTACGAATGTGCTATTGCAAAATATTGTCCACCACCTACTAATTTCTTTGAAACTAATCAAGCAAATCTGCCGTACTGAATGCTGCACTAAGAACACATTATGCCATTCTCTGGTGTGACGTACATTTTGAAAACTCCTACAATAGTATTTGACCTTACTTTTTTACTTTTACTATTTTGCAGGGTCTAGACAAAGACAGCACAATAAGGCACAGCTAACTTTTCTCATCAAATGATTGTCTGAAATTGCTATGCATCATATATCTTAATTTGAATCTCAACACAAACAAGTTACACGTCCAAGGATTATTCATTTTGGGAACCTTCCTTTACTCGCATGAAGGAATCAACACAAGTCAGTTCCCTAAACCAGGAGAGAGAGAGGCTCTAAGTCGACCATCGCAGAATCACTTTGTTGACCTACCTAGATCTCTGGAAGCGCTCTGAAGAAACAAGCGATTTTGCAGAAACATTAAAAATAAAATAGAATATGTGATCTCCTCAGAACCTCCAGGATTTAAAGGGCTCAGCCGTAACTATTGAGAACCAATGTTCCCTGAAAAGAGGGCTAACTGCAAGAAAGGGTGGACTCGATGCTAGCATAACTCATCCTGCGATAGGCCTCCTCCTGACGCAGGAGTAAGCTCTGAAGCTGCAGATCTGTAGAAAGATACATCAGGATTAATGGTGGCCAGGCGAGCTGAAGCCTAACTAAGCACAGCTCCGGAGCCTGCTATATTATGATGAATATCTCTCTGAATAGCTTTCTGCTGTCCGCCTTGGAAGTCTATAGACCCATTACAAAGTTCACCTTTACACCGCCACCATCGACTCCCATAATGCGCGTCACATTTTTCAAAGACAGAGCATGGCATCCATCTTTCAGAGACTATCTTAAGTGAGATCCAAGAAGAGAGTAAATGAAACTCACAGGGTCAGGTGTGAGTGCACTGGGGATGCTATTGACACGTGTGAATTGTGACATGATTTATGTGCAGGAGACACCATCATCTTGAGCAATTTGCTCGTGATCAAGCTGAGAATTTGACAATGGACAATCGAGTAACTCTTCCCCTTCAGTAAAGGAGAAGGTAAGCACCTTGACATGACGCAGATACAACTTCTTTTTCGATTCTCGAATATATGGATGATAACCTTGATTCTCGCCTGCATGTACATTAATCAGGATTCCACATAGCTATTCTATAACATGTAGAGCCACTTTCATGTTTTATCGAACTTTACAACAGCGCTTGGATGGATTTATTTGTGACTGTGCAGAGCTAGTATTATACACAAGCGTTGCCAAAGCCAATAGACCTGGCTTTGGCAAGTGTGAAATATGTTGTTTTTTCTGCAATAGAAATGAAAATCTAAAAAGTATAAGAATAATATTTAATAATTTTTAAAAAAATATGAAATTAGAAAATAGTAAAAAAGCACTGGCCCTAAAGTGCGCTAGATTTTAGGCAGATGAGCCCACATGACCATGTAAAATTCCATCACTTCTACTGCAAGAAAGCTATTGGCTAAGGTAGACTGACCTATTGCCCTACACTGTGTGCATCTGTGGGTGGAAGTAATATGTGAATTACCATTTCCGACCAATGGACGACGAATATTAACCTAAAACCCCTCTAGTAGGCATCACAGTATGAATTGTAATATTTGTTTAAATAAATGCATGAAGCTGGTGAGACAGCTGTAGGTCAGACATAAAAATGGCCCAGTTTCAGTTAGCCACTGCTATTACCGTCTTGGCAAGCAGACACATGGGGGATTATTTTCACTGTGACCTTTTTTATGAATCAGCACGCCTACCAATACTGATAGCCCACACTACACTGCAGCAAAGCAGGTTACCTTTGCTCCATCTACCCTGCTTACTACTAATTAATAGCACTTAGTCAAAGTACAGGAGTGGTACATACCAGATGTGTTCTGCATTTCTGCACTGGCATTCGGCTTTGTTTGATCATATTGTTTCTCTTGCCTGGAAACATGCTTCTCCATTCCAGTGCCTCAAAATGGCCACCTCATCATTGTGCACAAATTTATACTTTTACTTTTCATGCGTTACATCGCACGCCTTTACAACACGGTCATTACAACTACTGCGTGTTACAGCGCAAACCATTACATCAAAGTCAACTCAACGACTTGCTGTAGGGGGCGCGCTGGACTTAGGAATTGGATAATTTGCTGTTCCTACTCCAATTTGAGCAACAGCAGGGAAGGTGTTGGATTCTAAATCCAACACCAGTGCACCCCCTACAGAAAGTCGTTGAAACAACTTGCGATGTAATGGTTAGTGTTTTAACAATGCGGTCGTTGTAACGACTGCGTCGTAAAGGCATGCGATGTAAGGTGTGCGTTGTTATGGCTGTTTCCCTTTTGCACACTTCTGGTAGGAGGCAGGAGGCACCATGGTGTCCCTTTTAAGCAGCATTTCTCTCATGATGAGTCTATATTTTCCACACATTCAGTGAACGGTAAAGCTACACAAACTATGCTACAAACGACTTGTCCAGTGACGTCTTTTGGTGGTCAATATACCACTGTCAGTCTTCAATAATTCTGCTCTGATCCTTTTGAATCTAAGGAACCCATCCAACCAGTACACCATGGCTGTCATTTGCTTTGGACCCTACCTATCCTTACGCATCTAACCTCATTGCACATACATACAGGCTTAAGGTAAACAACTCCACACCTGATTTACTCAGGTTTAAACCAGGTAGGTAAGGAGGTACCGATTTACATTTACATTTGTGCCTTAAGACAGCTTTAAGATTGTTAGTAGCTATGGAAGTATCTTAATAATTCATACCATTTCACTTTAATTTGAATCTGAAAAGAAATCGTATTGTGTGGTGCAACAGTGTGTGTACAAAAATACACATGCAGGTGCCATATTCCAATTGTGATGGGATGGGTTTTGCTTTTTACAGTGTGACGAATGGCAAAAAGCATATTTTGGTGTCGGTAAAACCATGAAGCTGCCTCATTGCTCTGCGTGCTGTATGCTTGCTTTAACTTATCAGTGCTTCATTTAAGCCAGTGGTTGCCAGTGAGTGCCACTGGCACTCCTTTTTGTGGATTGGAACAAATGTATCCAAATCAGATATTTGCAAGAGTGTTAGAGGGGAAACCATACAAAGAGGTTAAACTGGAAGAGAATGACATAAAACTCGTCATAAAGGGAGAGAGTAGAAACCTGCAGGAGTGAGATAAGGGGGCAGTGGGGGTTTGGTAGTGGATTAGAGAGACTTGAGGTAGAGTTAAGACTCCGCAGCCTTAGAATTGGGCGCGTCGACATTTAATTGTACCCAGTGGCGGCTCCTCTGCTAAGGCGGAGGAGCATCGCCCGACTACTCAAAAGAAAAACTAAAATGCTAATAACTAAATTATTATAGTTTTAGTTTTCAGTGACTCTCAGGGCGGGGGGGCTGGCCAGAGCAGGGAGAGCAGTGGTTTGCACTCCTTTTTTAATATACAGAGAACCACATAAATCTTACTGCACATCTCTCTCGTGATTAGTACCACAACCTAGTCTCACAATAGAGAAATGTGATAAAGTGGATTAATAGTTGGGGTGGATGGTAGTCCACCGCAAGTAATAATGTTACTATTCTTGGCTCTGTCCAGTGAAGGTTTCGGTAATTTAAACCTGAGCTCAACTCCTGGTAGCTATGGCACTGAGCAAACAGGCTTAACTTATGAAAATGTTTAAAGCATTTAAAAGTAATGAAACAGCTAAAAGTAAAAAATATAACAATAAAAATCCTACTTCATTTTATAAGAATATAAAATAGTATAATGAACAAAATTAGCCCAAATATGAAAAAAATCGTATAAGAGGAACCAGAGATATGAATTTTTAAACTTTTAATTGGAGACCGGGGCAAAGTGAAAGTTAAGGCTAATTAGACTCGATTGCATGGTAGATGTTAGACCTGGTACTTCTTGGCGTGATTACCCCTGACTTTTTGCCTACACCTCCGCTATTTTCTGACTGGCTTAATGCTTTGGAAACTTTGCCACTGCTAAACAGTGTCAAAGTGTAAGTGTTCCCTGTATAAAGTAATGGTAATTGGTTGTTCATGATTGGTATGTTTGCCTTACTAAGTGAAGCCCCTAGTAAAGTGCACTATGTGTGCCAGGGCTAATAATGTAACAGCTACCAGTGGGCCTGCAGCACTATTTGTGCCACCCACACAAGTAGCCTTAAAAGGGGAACTCCGGCCTGCCATTGTAGGGCATGCGCGCAGTTTGTTAAACTGCCATATTATTCTGTCAAGTACATTCACTTGCCAGACCTTACCCTTCCCTTTCTGTGTACATCAGACACCCCTATGGTAGGTCTAGGGTACCCCCTGGACAGGGTGCAGTGCCGGTGAAAGGTAGGACATGTACTAAGGTATGTGTCATGTCTTGACAGTGAAATAATCCTCATTTCGTTTTTCACTGTTGAAAGGCCATCTTACCCATAGTATAGAATGGGAAGGCTGTGTTATATGTTTTCTAGCCTATCTTCCCAAGGGCTTAATATGGAAAGGTGAAGTTTAGTATTCCTGAACTCATGATGCAACAATACATCTTTTTATGTAGGTGGTTTTTGCATTGTGTGCTCAGAAGCCACTCTTTTAGAAGTGGCTAAGTTTTGTTCTCTAACATTTCTGTGTTTCTCTGCCTGGCTATGGCTTGACTGTCTGGATTTAAAAGCAATAGGATCTGGGGAATGTCTTGACCCAGGGGAGGAGGTGAGACACTAACAGGCTGACCTGCATCTGGAGTGTAGGGGGAGGAGAAGCCCTTAGAAGTGAAGAGGCCTGGGTTGCTACTATAAAACAATTGGCTCAGCTCCTGCTGAGTGATTGAGAATCCAGACACTAATCAAAGGAAGAAAGGTGTCACTGGCAGGGAGGCACCCAGATTTGGTTTGAACAGTGCCCACTGAAGCACAAAGACTTCAAAGCCATTGAGGTGTATAACTATGAGAGCTGAAGCATCTGAACTTTGGAGAATGGCTTGATCAAGTGAGAACAAGTCTGGAGCTACTTCGTGGTCAAGAGGAACTTTGCCAAGGAAGAAACTGAAGGATAGGACTGATCCTTACTGTGTGATATTGGGTTGGCCTGCAGTTTGCTGTTTCAACAAAGGAAAGGCTAAAGGGACTTTGATGTGTGCTGTGTCCCCCTGCTTGAAGTACTTTGCAGTGTGCTGTGTCCTGAAGTAACTATCCCCAAGGACCTGAGGTGGGCTGGCTCCCTGTTTGGAAACACAGGAACATAAAAGTTTCCAGGAGAGTCTTGGGAGCGTGCCTGTTGCAGTTTGAGACTCTCGTAGGAACTGCCTGTGATAGTGGGTGCCTGGTGTCCAAGTGAGTCTCAGTGCTTTGTGCAGCACTGAGGCCTTCAGGAGGATCGGTCTGTGATCTGGGGCACCTGGAATCCAAGCAAGGATCAGTGACGCTGTGTGCGTGTGCTTTGTGCAACCTCACCCCAATGTGAGGATTGTCCAGTGATCATGTGCACCGGAATCCAAGTGAGTCTCATCAATGCTGTGTGCATTTTGCACTGTGAGACCTTTGTGAGAATTTGCCTTGTTATTGTGTGGACTGGAATCCAAGTGAGTCTCATCGATGCTATGAGCGTGTGCGTTGTGCACTGTGAAACCTTCGTGAGGATTTGCCTTGTTATCATGTGCACCGGAATCCACGTGAGTCTCATCGCCGCTGTGTGTGTGTTAGTTGCACACCAGGTGATTTCGGGAGGATTTGCCATGTTGTTGTGTGCACCGAAGTAAATGGAGTCTCAGCAATAATGTGTGTGTGATCTTCATGCAGCCTGAAACCTGTGTGCGGAGTGCCCGGGGATTGTGCAACAGGAGTGAAGTAAGACCCAGCAACACTGTGTGCGTGTGCTTTGTGGCAGCATAAGGTGTTCGTAAGTGAAGTGCCCTGACCGGGAGTCCTGGAGGAACTGTGTTGCCAGCCCGAGCCGCCGTTGCCATTTCACAAAGCTGCTTGGAGGAGAGTGGGTTCCCGCCCCCCAGGTAACGTGTGTTGACTCCTGGGGCGCAGGCTTGGAGGGAGATGCTCTTGGCCTCTCTGTCCTGTTGGCAGTGCGAGCCTTTGCTTCAGCTTGTATCACGGCCCGTATTGCCAAAAGGAGTGGTGGTACAGGGGCCAGAGTGCAAAGCTGCACTTTGGAATTACATCGTGTTGGGGGCAACAGTGTGAGGCTGTCTGAAGGTCAGAAGAGGAGGCGGTGAGACTGCCCGGTGATTGCGCCAAAGATATGCCCAGAGTCCTCTTTGTCCGTACCATCCACTACGCAACAGGTGTATACCTCCACCTATCATGGACTCTGGAGATCTTAATGGATGCACTTTCCGCAGATACCCTTAAACATGGTCAGTTAAATTCTTCTAACTTGCCAGCCATGGGTTTGATCCTACGGGTATATTAATCTGCAAAAAGGCATAATCATTGGACAATTTAAGTCATTTCTATCACAGCTTATCTAGCCAGGCGATACAGGGCATCCAAAAATGCTTTTTTCTTTTCCAGTTTACCCTATCTAGGTTCATTGTATATTTAATTGCATTTATCCAATCTAAATAGGTTGGTGCAGTATCTTTTAGCCAGGATTGACAAATTTCTCTACGGGCGAGTATAATCAAATATAGCGACAACTTATTAACATCTCGAGGAAGTAACTCATAGTTTGGAAAAATATAAAAAAAGATTAGAATTACGCTCACCTGGATTTCAAAATTAAACATTACTTTCATATCTTCACAAACCGCACCCCAGAAATTATGCAAAACAGGGCATCTTAAAAACATACGGAGATCATCCGCTTTTTCCTGCTGACACTTTGGACAACAGGGTGTAGTACCTTTCGAGAATTTTGAAAGCTTAGCTGGGGACCAATATACTCTGTGAAGCGAAAACAGATGGTTTCATTTTAAATTGGCAGGGGATACTGTAGTATGTAATAAATCATAGGATACTTGCCATAATTCTTCTGTATCCTTGTCGGGCAGGTGATCTCCCCAGAGCTGAGCAGGCAACGTAAAATTGCCATCCTCGGCTTCCAAGGTTGTCCAGTACAAAGTTGCTGTCTTGACCTGGTTGCTCTTTCCCTGAAACACTTTCTCCAGGTCATTTGTTGCTCCCACCACTGACCCCACACCCGGACTCCAGCTATTAATTTGGAGATATTTGAACTTGGATAGGTTTCTCTCTGTCACAATGGAGATCTCATCCCATCGTATTAGCTAACCCTCTGGCATTAACTGGGACCAGGGCTTTATATCTGCACCCAGCAGTGGTTTTGCGAGGACATCCTTAGTCCACTCTGGAGACCCCAGTGACTCCCAGAGAGGAGCCAGAGCAGTATAGTATCCATTATTCAGGTATTTCCTTATTCTTGCCCAGGTGGAAGCATATCTTTCAGCAGCTTTAAACAAACCTTTTTGAAGAAACGCGGATCTCTAAACTTGTACAGGAAGCCTTGATTTCCCCCTTTAATCACCCGTAACATTTACTTACACATTGCACCCACCTCTGATCCGTCAGGCTGGTCGAAAATAATTTCCCCTGCCTTTAGTAACAGTGTCCAGGCATACAACTTCAAATCTGGGGCACACAAGCCCCCTTTGCTTTTTTTTCTCCGCAGCTTCCTCCACTAGATCCTTATGCCCTTTGAGGCCCATACAAAGGAATTCAGTTTAGCTTGGATTTTTCTTAGCTTCTCTTCCTTGAATGCTAGAGGAATATTCTGAAATAAAAATATTAGATTAGGAAGGAGCATCATTTTCACGATGTTCACTATTCCTATTAATGTGGGGGGAAGGAGCGACCAGCCCTTTAACGAATCTGCAATTTCTTTGTCTATCTTAGCAAGATTTCTGTCCGACATCTGTTCGATATCCTGGGCAATTTGAATTCCCTAATATCTTTTCTCTCGTTTCAGGATGGGAAAATGGGCATTTATGTTCCAGACCATGCACTCTGTCTTTGACTGATTATTCTCGTAGCCAGAGATCATCATATCGTCGGCGTAGAGCGATACTTTTTCCCCAATATCTGCATTTAAAGGATGCAATACTTGTATCCTGTTTTATTTTCTCCGCCAACGGTTCAATGTATAAATTGAAGAGTAGAGGTGAGAGGGGACATCCCTGCCTCGTTCCTCTTTTAATGGTTAAGGGTGCAGAGAGGTTGCCATTTACCAACACTCTGGCTATAGGGTGGTGGTAGAAAGTTGAAATAGCTCTACAGACGTTCTCACCCAAAATACATCTTTCCAACACTCTCGCTAGATAAGCCCAATTTACGCGATCATACACCTTGGTAGCGTCGAGTGTGATAATGGCCATTGGCAATGTATACAGAGTTGCTAGATCTATAGCACCCACTAATGTATGAGTCAGGTCTTGTATGCTCCGTCCTTTGAAGAACCCCTTCTGATCGCAATGTAATAGATTGCCTACTACCCCATTTAATCTCTCGGATAAAATCTTGGCAAAGATCTTGTAGTCAAGATTAAGCAGAGAGATTGGCCTATAGGAGTCACGTTGCCCTGGTGGTTTAGATGGTTTAGGGATAAGGACCACAGTTGCCTCATTCCATGACAGGGGTATTTTCCATCCCCCCTCGAAGATGAAAGAAAAAAGCCTATGGAGCACAGGGAGAATAACTGGCGCTAAAACCTTGTATAGTTCAGCTAGCAGCCCATCTGGACCTGGCACTTTGCCTCTCTTGCCCGACTCTATTGCACTGGCCACCTCATTTAAAGCTGATACTTCCATTTAAATTGTTGGATGCCTCGTCCTCAATTCTCAACAAAGCATATTGTTCAAGCCATGCTTGTATTGAGCTATCCTACGGGGGTTAATCTTCCTTGTATACCTGCTCAAAGTGTTTAAAAAAGGCTTCCTCAATATCGATTGTGTTCTCTGAGATCTCACCAGAGGTTCCAGGCAGAACTCCTTTAATCCTCTCTCTGCTTTGCTTCTTTTTAGATTTCCAGGCTAGGAGCTTCCAGCTGGATTCCCCATATTCAAAATGTGCGAGAGTGCTAGCCTGCCACTGTTTCCTAACTCTAGCATCCAATAACTCTGCTAGTTGTAATTTACAGGCTGAGAGCTCCACCTGAATGTTTGCTTTGGACAACTGATTCTGAGCTATAAGGTCATGTTCTAACTCGGAGATTTTTCCCTTGATTTCGGCTATCGTGGCCCTAAACTTTTTTTGTCTCATGGATTGTATAGCAGTAATCGCCCCCTTCAGGTAAGCTTTGTAAGAGTCCCAGACAATTTCGATAGAGGAGGTTCCTAGATTTATCTCATAGAACCTCTCCGACTCATCTATTAGCTTTTTTACCAATTCATTCATGAGCAAGATAGTTCGATCCAGAGTCCTTCTTTTAGTGCTCTGTTCCTTAGGCTACTTTAAAACTAAAGAAACGGCTGAATGATCTGACAGATGCCCTCCTAAATGCTTAACATCCACCACAGCACCTAATAATTCTTCAGCAATTACGAAAAAATCTAATCTGGATTTGTGGCCCAGCTTCTTATTATGAAAAGTGTATCCCTTTTTAGACCCCCATTTTTTCCTTCATACATCCGACTAACTCATTTGGTGAATTGCATTCACCAATAGAGATCTCGTTTTCCAATTATGTGGGGATTTATCCTTATATGTTTTATCGATTAAGGGATCCAAAACCATATTAAAGTCACTCGCTAAAATTAGCGGATCTTTATAGACTAACAGTTCTTCCAGCAACTCTCTCAGCGGGGCCGGATCATCCAAGTTTGGGCCATAGTACCCAGCAACTGTAAATTTATATGTATGGTATCTAATCTTCGCTATGGCCCACCTGCCCATCTTATCCACCTTAGAGTATTCCACTAGGAGAGCTGCATTGGTTTTAACTAGAATAGCAACCCCCTCTATGGTTACTTGCTGAGTGGTGCATATTACATCCTTTATCCATTTTTCCTCCTACAAAACTCCCTTAACTCTTTTTCAGTGAGATGGGTCTCTTGAAGAATGAAAAGTTGCTCCGGCGCATCTTTAAGATATTGTAGTATTCTCTCCCTTCTATGTTTTACCCTCAAGCCATTTAGAATCCATGTTAAAACCTTCAAATATATATCCTGAGCTGATCTAGCTTGTGACATTCTTCTCTAGGTAGAAGGTATGTTTCTTTAAGTGACCTAATTTGGCGAATGGGACATTTTTTTTTGTTTGTTACCCATATGCTCCCCACCCAGTGACCACCTCCCCCACACCCCCCCTCCATTGACCCTCCCTAGTGCTCCCCTGGAGAACCCCCCTTCCTCTTATGGCCCTACTCTGGCCTTGAGGCTCCTCTCCCGGTATCCGGACGGTGTACATTGCGCTCTATGTGTGTGATTCTTTTTTTAAAATTTTATTTAAAATTGTTTTTTTCTCCTCTCTCCTTTGCGTACGCTACATGACGTAACAGGTAGAGTCAGTGAATAAAAAAAGAAGAATAGGATGGCATAGATGGCATAGGTGAAATAAATAAAGCAAAAGGGAAATTACTCCACTTCTACCTCCCGACCTATTTCAGAAATCAGTTGGAAGGAGAGTAGTGGAGAACATGGCGGCTAGTAGCAGCAGCTAGTCGCGAGGCTCAGTGGTATCCAGATGGGTGATCACTGATTATGCCTCTTTCTTCTGCTTGCTGGCGGCGCAGACAGTGCTGTTGGAGTTGAACGCAATTCTGCATTAACTTTGTCGTGCCGGGCTCTGCAGAGGAGGCTAGCCTTGCCACCTCGGACTCCCTTCGCTGCGGTCTGCCTGGAGGACTGAGGTATTGCGGTCCTGTAGGCATAGGTGCCTAGTTTGAATGGCCTGGATTGTTTCGGGCTGCGGCGGCGGGAGGCTTTCTGCCAAGGGCAGTCGACTTGGGGCGGAGACCTGGCGCTGGTGGGTGCAGTCAAGGCTGCCGCCATTAAGGAAACAGAGGTCCCGGCAGCAAATACGGAGGTGAGGGGGCCACAAATTAATTTGACTGAAGGGGGTTTGGCGCAGTGGGCTCGGCAGCTTGTTATTGAGAAGGGGCCGTAGCGTAGCAGCAAGGGTTTCCCGATTGGGCAGAGGCGGGGGAAACAGAAATTGCTCTGGACTCTCTCCCCCAGAATCCATCAGTGGATGTGAGCGAAGGTTACACACTGGCTGGCAGGACCTGGGAGACTCAGCTGGAGATATTCCACTCCACTCTGGAAGAGATACACAAAGGCTGCTAGTCTCTAGATATACTCTGAGGAGCAAAGGTAGGAATCAAGATCTAATATCACCTGATGCATTAAATCCCTCAAATAAAACGAAAAAGGACCTTTCAGCGGTTCATGTAAAAAAAGCATTAGCAACAGCAGCCAAACTCCCTATTTCATCTAAAGCTAAGTCTAAATCAAAGAAGAAGGGTGGCATTAAGAATACTAATCTGATTCATGTTAAGTCCACCACTCAAGAAGTCTTATGTAGAGCTAAGCCTGCCCCTCGCTCAAGGAGTATTTTAGGGTTATACCTTCTACTCTTGAACTAAAACCCTTGTCCGGCTGCTTTGATCCCCTAAAGGACTCTACAACTGAATGGCCTAACTTTCCAGAAGGAATATTGAGTTCTAACAGATACCAGGTATTCAAAGATCAGCTGGACCCAGAGGCAATGGAAAGCCCGGAAATGTGGGACACAGCAGCTACCACAGAAAGTGGATCTGCCCTGCCCTGTAATGGGGATACACTGCCAAAGGGTGGAAAAGAGCACCCGGTGGATTGTGAAGATGTCAAGGGGCGGGAGAAAACTCCTTTAACTAGTAGCAAACAGGACATTGAGAAAAAGGATAAAGATGATGAGGGTCGATCTAGTGATCAGTCTGTCTTGTTAATCCTCCAGTCATTAAGCCAAGAGATGAGAAATGGTTTTTGGATTTCGGAGAAGAATCAGCAGGAGATTAGGACATTCTGTGAAAAGTTAGAAGAAAAATTTGACTCACTTGCTGCTAGAACTATGGCCCTAGAAACAACAGTCACAGATCTTAAAACTTTGCGTTTACAACATACAAAGAAAATCGATAATCAAAGAGAATGTGAACACGGCTTTCAGGAAAAATTTGAATCTATTGAAAACTCTCAGAGGAGAAATAATCTTCGTCTTTTGAAAATTCCAGAGGGGGCCGAAGCAGCAATATTAAAGAATTTGTAGCTATACTCATCAAACAAGCGACTGCAATAGAGGTCTCGGAGCAAGATCTTATCAGGGACATACAGAGAGTTCATAGGGACCCGTTTAGATTAAATCCGAACAAAACCAGAACAAGGAAGATTTTGATAATTTTTTTAACATTCACATTAAAGGATGAGATTCTTAATAGGGCTCTAAAAAGTAGCTCCTTAACTGTGGAAGGGATTACGTTTCAGATTAGGGCAGACGTCTCCTCAATAACGGCATCTAGACAGTGGGAGCTAGGGAAACTACTAGACCCCTTTAGACAGGTGGGCGCAACGGCACAATTGAAAATCCCTGCATCCTTAAAAGTAATGTACAATGATAAAATGAGGGCCTTCAAGAGAGTGGAGGAGGCAGAAGCCTATTTACAACTGATTTCTGATTAGCGTATTGCACATTGCATTATTCCTGCATAACAAATTGCCTAATTAAAGTATGCGCATTACCTTATTATTGCTGAATAACTTATCTGGTGGTTGGATTACGCATTGCATTGTTTTACCTTGCAAAGTGCCTGATTGTTGCTTTACGCATTGCATTCTTTTAATTGCAGAGTGTCTTATTGCTACGTTAAGCATTACAGTATTTTTACATTGCAAAAGTACCTGTTTCTAGCATTACGAACTGTATGACGTGATTAGGAGTACAGGAAAATCTTTAGACGTGCTCATTGACATTACCAGAACTTACAAGGGCTGGCTGGCATAACAACCGGCCAGGAGAAATATTACACAACCTCATATGTTGGTTTTATATCATGTGGTCTTATCATATATCTTTTTACATAAAGTTTATACTCGTTTTATATAACTCGTGTGGAGTCTATTTGTGGTGTCATCATTGGATTATTGTGAGCGTGGTTGCGAATACTTTACACCTTTGCCTTTGAAGATAGGCTTGGCTACTCATACCAAGCTCCCGAGGGGTTGAGCTGGGCTATCTAAGAAGGTGACCTTCCTTTCCCTGATGTTGGAACGCGGGTCCATACTTGGCCTAAAGTACCTACCTTAGCCAACCAGACATCCCGGTTCTAACAGTAGAGAACTACCTCAGACTTCATGGTGATAAGAAGGAGGTCTTGGTCTTTGGAAACCAACAGCCTATTTGGTCCCATGCCTGGTTGCTCGACACACTTGGCCCATGCCCCGCCAAGGTCCTGTAGCAAATTATCCTGGTGTTATAGTGGACAACTCCCTCTCCCTGGGCCCTCAAATCAACAGAATGGTATCCATCTGTTTTGAAATTATTATTATTATTATTATAAAAGCTTTTGTAGCGCGCTCAATTACTAAGAAAATAGTATCCTGGCGCGAAAGAGAGAGATGGCAGAGTAGAAATGAACCTGAGATGTTAATGTAGAAAGGAGGGAGAACCCTACAAAGTGGTGTTAAAAAGGTGGGTCTTCAGTCCTTTCTTAAAAACAGTGATGGTGGGGGCTGTTTTTAGGTGGAGAGGAAGAGTATTCCAGGCTTTCGCAGCTCTGACTGTGATGGATTGGCCACCTAGTCTGCTCTATTTAAATTTAGGTACAGTCATTTGGCACAAATTGGCCGACCTAAGGGGCCGGTTGGGAACATAGAGGGAAAATCTTTTTCTCAGATAAACTGGACCAGTTTGATGGACAGCACGGTAAGAGAGGACAAGGATTTTAAACATAATCCTGTGAGCGACTGAGAGCCAGTGAAGGGCGCGAAGAGAGTGGCGGACGCTGGAGCTTCTGGGTATGTTAAACAAAAGTCACACAGCGGCATTTTGAATGACCTGGAGGCGATGTATAAGATAGGCCGGTAGACCACAGAATAGGCCATTCGCATAGTCTAATCTAGAAAGTATAAGGGCACGGATAACGGTCTCTTTGGCCTCTCTCACAAGGAGGGGAAAAAATCTACGTAGCGTTTTCAGAGTGGAAAAGCAGACCCCTGTAAGTTTTTTTAAATGATCCTCAAATTTGAGGTCATTGTTGAACCAGACTCCTACATTTTTAGCCGGGCCGCCGATAGATTTAGGACATGGCAGGTCAGCAGGCCAGTGAAGATCGCTAAAATTGTCTGGAAAGGAGCCATACAGCAGAATCTCTGATTTGCTTTTGTTGCATTTTAGCTGGGCGAGGGCTAGCCAACGAAAAACAGATGATAGACAGGATTGGGCCGGCGACGTATCCAAGTTGTTTTTTGGCCATGTGAACAGAAGTTGGGTATCATCGGCGTAAGCCATAATTTTTGCTCCTAACTGTTCTGCAAGATAGATGAGAGAGGTAAGGTAAATGTTAAAAAGCAGGGGGCTGAGAGTAGAGCCTTGAGGGACACCTGTAGTAAGTTTCTTGGGGGAGGAGGCAAAGGGCGGCATCCAGACTTGTTGCGTTCTATTTTCTAGAAATTATGTCAGCCAATCAAGTTCAGGGCCTGTAATGCCTATGTGTCAGGGCTAGGGTGGCTTGTGGTCTAGGGCCCGCCCCACTCTGCATTCGGAGTTGCCCTTGTGGCAAAATGCATCAATCCTCTTTGGGAGGGCGTTGGTGGCTGATGTGCTTCAAACCTGCTTGTGCTGCTAAGTTTCATCCCTGTTTATAGGTTTGTGCAGGTTTCCAGGTCTTTTGGCTGCTGTTTGCTGTGTTTTCCGCCTAATGCGTGAGGTTTCGCATGCTCACGCGTAATGCGTGAGGTTTGGCATGCTCACGCGTAATGCGTGAGGTTTGGTAGCCCGGTCGCATACGTGGGCGCCGTAAGCACGTTAGCTTACGCGACCGCGCCCTATCCTCTGTGCTCACTATTCTGGAATCGTCTGGGGAGTGGCAGTGTTCTCTTCTTGCTCCCTCTCCTTTCTGCAGAGTTCCAGCTGCTTTCAAAGAAGGAATCCATCGGTGGCCTAGAGGATCGTTTTCCAAGGGGCGTGTCTTGATCCTGCTTGCTTTGAGGGCCAGGTTATCGGTTGGAAGAGCCATTTTGGGGACGTCTTGTCCTTCAAGGTAGTAGAGTAGGTCGTACTCTACAGGTAGGACTTAGCAAATCCTAGTTTCTTGGCGCTAAAGTCTTTAAGGAAAACTTTCTTGATTTATGTTTGATAAAACTAATAGTTCATGTTTTTTGAGGAATAATTATGAACGCAGAAGCGTGAAATCATTGTTATATTTTGCACATTGAAACTGCGTTTACATCTGGTTGCTGGCAAGAGATGTTTAACTTAAAGGTGCAAAGTATATAAAGGCGCATGCATTCATTTCTTGAACAGTTTGTTTTTGCGCAACTCTTTCCTTGAAATGTCTTTTGGGGGAAAGGTCAAGAGAAGCTTTGTTCTAATTGAAGACTAAGATAATAGTGTGATTTGTGCTTTGGATTGTTTCACTAAACCTTGGTAAAGAGGTTATTTACTAGGAGTGAGTTTGTTGTTGCTTAAGGTGAATCAGTCGCAATTCACAAGAGAATAACAGAATTGTTTTAAGGATGTTTTGGTCGCTATTCACAAGAGAATAACTAAATGGTGAAAAGGATGCAATAAGAGTTTTAGTATTTATTTCATTGAAGCTTCATGTATCTTCAGAGTCTGTGATTAAGCAACAAGGTTTCAGTAGTAGAATTCAGTGTTGGTTTTAGGTTTTATGGTCAACTGTGATTTACGGAATGTGTTGCTACTAACCTTTCCTTTCCAGATCTCCTTCCCTGCTGTCCCCTTCCTAATTCCCTTTTCCCCCCCGCTTGATCACTCCAAGATTCTGTGTAGTAATTACATTCGGAATTGGAGGTATCGAGAGGTGGGTCTTTATAACTTCACGACAGATCCTGAGGAAAGCGTCGCCTTGACTGAATAGTGAGCCCACGAATTATTTTTCCTCCTGGTCTGAACGTGAAGTCATAATGACCACCATCAATGATTTAATGTCCGCAATCATGCGTATACAAACAGATTTAAAAGAAACCATGGATGTAACTGCTTTGTTAGCAGCTAAGGTAGAAAATATTCAATTACAGAATACTCCTCTTCCGGAAGAGGTTCAAGAAACTGGTGCTAGCAGGGGTAATACAAACATAGCTGTTACCGTGCCCCCTCAAATTCCTTTGGCAGCTCCTGAACGTTTTTCTGGGGACCCCTCCAAGGTGCAAATCTTTTTGACCCAGATCGAGTTACATTTTGCTTGTAGACCAACTGCGTTCCCAACCCCACAGTCTAAAATTGCGTTCTTAATTTCATACTTGACCGGAGATGCCGCAAACTGGGCAGTTCCTTTGGTCAGACAAGATGACACTTTGCTCTACAACTGGAAACGATTTGTGGAGGAATTTGAAAAAGTTTTTGATCGCAGAACTGTTACTCTGTCAGCTGATCGAGAACTACTTCAATTGAAACAAGGCAATAGGGATCTTGTTTCTTATCTGTCTCATTTCAATAGATTAATCGCTGAAACTTCTTGGCCAGAGGAAAAAAGAGCAGCCCTCTTTTATCAAGGCTTAAAAGATGACCTGAAGGATGTTCTGGCACAAATTGATCCTCAACCTGTAATTTGCTCTGAGTTGATTAATTTAACGCTGCGCTTAGACCATAGACTCTCTGAACGGAGGTCAGATAAAAAAAGAACAGATAAGCCAAACTGGAGATCAGAAGCTAAATCCAGGCCTCAATTTGCGAATTCAGAAACTGGTTCAGAGCCAATGGAAATAGGAACCTTAAGACAACCATTGTCAAAAGAGGAGAAGGACAACCGTCGAAAGAATGGACAATGTCTTTATTGTGGTCGAAAAGGTCACTTCGTGAAGGACTGCTTAACTAAGCCAAAGGGAAAATTTCCTAATTCTAGTAAATCAGCTGCTCTGGAAAAAACAGATCCAAAATCGGAAAACTAACTGACCCAAGATGCTTGAAGGGAGATCTCTTGGGTACTATTGCCTTCCCTTCTGTGAACTCATGTGTTTCTAATTACAAAGCTCATTTCAGGTTAGCTGTACAAATCAGGTTAATTCATGAAACATGCCAAATGGAAGTTTTAGTCGATTCTGGAGCTACAGGAAATTTTGTAGATTTGGAAACAGCCCAACGTTTAGGAATCATCTGTGAACAAAAAGAGACTCCAGAAATAGTGCAAGCTGTGGATGGAAAAATTCTAGCTGGAGGTCCAGTAACCATGCAAACATCTAAAGTTGTTATGTTCTGCGAAGATGCTAAGCAACAGTTACATAAGGAAGAGCTTCAATTTGATGTGATCCAAGCACCCCAGTATGGTTTCATTTTAGGAATGCCTTGGCTTTGCTTACACAATCCAACCATAGATTGGCGAAAGAGAGAACTGGTTTTCCTGTCTGATTTTTGTCATTCGTCTTGTCTCAATACCTCAAAACCAATTTTGAGTCAAGTGGCCACAGCTGAGGAAAAAGAAACATTGTTACCAAAAGTTTACAAGGACTTCGCAGAAGTTTTCAGTGAAGCTAAGGCAGCCATCCTTCCTCCTCACCGAAGCTATGACTGTCAAATCGATCTTGTACCTGGATCTAGTGTACCA
This sequence comes from Lissotriton vulgaris, assembly GCF_964263255.1. NCBI lineage: Eukaryota > Metazoa > Chordata > Amphibia > Caudata > Salamandridae > Lissotriton > Lissotriton vulgaris. Next base: position 359,668,965 of record NC_141685.1, on the reverse strand, counting down.
AATTGTCGCATTTATGCTTTATCTGAAAAAGAGAATCAACATCTAAGACAATATCTCGATCAATATCTAGAGAATGGATTCATCCGCCCCTCCAAGTCTCCGGCAGCGTCTCCTTTATTTTTCATTCCGAAAGCTAATGGGGAATTGAGGACTTGCATCGATTATAGGGCGTTGAACAAAATCACAGTCAAAAATAAGTACCCATTGCCTCTCATCCCTGTGCTATTGGACCAAGTTAAAAAGGCAAAAATCTACACTAAGTTGGACCTCAGAGGAGCCTACCATTTGGTTCGTATCAGGCAAGGGGATGAATGGAAGACTGCTTTCAAAACCCGATATGGATTGTTTGAGTACTTGGTGATGCCATTCGGACTGTGCAATGCACCAGCTGCTTTTCAGTTTTTCTTGAACGACGCCTTGAAAGAGTTTCTAGATCTCTTTGTTATTGTCTATATAGACGATATTTTGATCTATTCAGATTCGGAAATTGAACATGAAGGTCACGTCAAAAAGGTTTTGAGCACCCTGCAATCTCATAATTTGTACTGCAAATTATCTAAATGTGATTTCCATGTTCATGAAGTTGAATTTCTAGGAGTCCTCCTCACTCCAACTGGCATGAAAATGACAGACAGAAAAATCAAGGCTGTTGCTGATTGGCCCACTCCGACATCTGTTCGAGACATTCAGTGCTTTTTGGGATTTGCAAACTTTTATCGCCGCTTCATTGATCACTTTTCTGCTGTAGTAGCTCCCATCACACGATTGTTAAGAAAGAAGGTGAACTTTGAATGGTCCACAGAAGCTGAACTTGCATTCCAGAAGTTAAAAAGGGCCTTTACTGAAGCTCCGGTTCTCATGCATCCCAATGTAGAGGAACCCTTTATCATTGAAGCTGACGCCTCTGATGTAGCTATAGCAGCCATCCTCTCTCAAAGACATCACACTACCGGACAAATGCATCCGGTTGCCTACATGTCTCGAAAACTAAATCCCGCAGAGCAAAACTATGTAATAGCTGAAAAAGAACTGTTAGCTATTTTGGAAGCTTTTAAAGAATGGAGACATTACATAATGGGAGCGAAATTTACTGTAACCGTGTACACTGATCATAGAAACTTACAGTTTATGAGCTCAGCCAGAATGTTGACCCCGAGACAACTCAGGTGGATGATGTTTTTTGCCGAATATGACTTTATAATCACCTTCCGTCCAGGTCAAGACAACAAGAAAGCGGATGCCCTGTCCAGAAAAGACTCTTCTTTGCATCGCTTTGAAGGAACTCCTCAACCAATAATCGATCCAGGCAAAGTTATTAATGTACTTTCGGCAGACCAATTTTTGGAGAATATTCATGAAAATTTTCCTTCTTCTCTGTGGAAATCATGGCTGAACTCCAATTCTAACCAAACCATCAAAGAAGGGATACCTTTCCATGGAAAACAAGTTTATCTGCCCTCTTTGCAATTACAAGAAACTGTGTTTAACTGGTTACATTCACATCCTATGGCCGGGCACCCAGGCCCTCGAAAGACTGTGGAAAAAATACAAAAGATGTTTTGGTGGCCAACGCTGCAAAAGGATGTGCTGAAAATGGCTAATGATTGTGAGGTCTGTGCCAGATTTAAATCCGATCACACTAAGCCTAAAGGTTTTCTACAGGTTCTACCGACACCAACTGAACCATGGAAACATATTTCTTTGGACTTCATTACTGACCTACCACCAATTCAACATCATACTGTGATTCTAGTGGTTGTGGACAGTTTCACCAAATATGCTCATTTCATCCCTTGTAAACAGCTACCCACTGCGGCACAGTTAGCACAAATATTTCTGCAACATGTGGTGCGCTTACATGGACTGCCTTCAGTATTGCTTTCGGATCGAGGGTCTCAATTCTCTTCCAAGTTCTGGCAGCAATGGTGCAAAGATCTACACATCACCTCCAATATGTCCACTAGTTATCACCCCCAAACTGATGGGCAGACTGAAAGACTGAACCAAACTCTGAAGCAATACTTGAGGTGTTATGTTACGGACTCTAAGAAATCTTGGTTGGATTTGCTTTGGATTGCTGAATTTGCATATAACACTTCCTCACATTCATCAACCGGTTCCTCTCCGTTCCAGGCACTCTATGGCTATGAACCTAACACCATACCATTAACTATGGCTAAAGATGATGGTGGTGTACCAGCAGTTAGAGACTCTGTACAACTCATGCAAACTATTCACCGTCAAATTCAGGATCACTTGTTGCAAAGTAAGAAGAAATACAAAGAACAGTATGACAAAAAACATCGTTCAGGTCCTGTGTATGCCCCTGGGGATAAAGTTTGGTTGTCTACCAAGAACTTGAACTTCAAACACAAAAGTATGTTTCAACCCAAGTACATTGGTCCTTACCCGGTTCTTCGACAGGTGAACCCTGTGACATTCAAGTTGTTGTTGCCTAGGTCTCTAAGAATTCATCCAGTGTTTCATACTTCCCTGCTTAAACCTGCTAATCAGAATCTGGCTCCCCGTCCAGCCCCGATTTTGGTCCATGGTAATTGGGAGTATGAGGTGCGAGACATTTTGGATTCTAGACGTCGGGGTTCCAGGTTGTGGTATCTTGTCTCCTGGAAGGGATACGGTGCTGAGAATGATTCCTGGGAACCGGCTGCAAATGTTCATGCCCCACGCTTGGTACGCCGTTTCCACCTCCTCCACCCTTTGAAGCCGGGCCCTAGACCACTCTTGGGAGGGGGGAGTACTGTCAGGGCTAGGGTGGCTTGTGGTCTAGGGCCCGCCCCACTCTGCATTCGGAGTTGCCCTTGTGGCAAAATGCATCAATCCTCTTTGGGAGGGCGTTGGTGGCTGATGTGCTTCAAACCTGCTTGTGCTGCTAAGTTTCATCCCTGTTTATAGGTTTGTGCAGGTTTCCAGGTCTTTTGGCTGCTGTTTGCTGTGTTTTCCGCCTAATGCGTGAGGTTTCGCATGCTCACGCGTAATGCGTGAGGTTTGGCATGCTCACGCGTAATGCGTGAGGTTTGGTAGCCCGGTCGCATACGTGGGCGCCGTAAGCACGTTAGCTTACGCGACCGCGCCCTATCCTCTGTGCTCACTATTCTGGAATCGTCTGGGGAGTGGCAGTGTTCTCTTCTTGCTCCCTCTCCTTTCTGCAGAGTTCCAGCTGCTTTCAAAGAAGGAATCCATCGGTGGCCTAGAGGATCGTTTTCCAAGGGGCGTGTCTTGATCCTGCTTGCTTTGAGGGCCAGGTTATCGGTTGGAAGAGCCATTTTGGGGACGTCTTGTCCTTCAAGGTAGTAGAGTAGGTCGTACTCTACAGGTAGGACTTAGCAAATCCTAGTTTCTTGGCGCTAAAGTCTTTAAGGAAAACTTTCTTGATTTATGTTTGATAAAACTAATAGTTCATGTTTTTTGAGGAATAATTATGAACGCAGAAGCGTGAAATCATTGTTATATTTTGCACATTGAAACTGCGTTTACATCTGGTTGCTGGCAAGAGATGTTTAACTTAAAGGTGCAAAGTATATAAAGGCGCATGCATTCATTTCTTGAACAGTTTGTTTTTGCGCAACTCTTTCCTTGAAATGTCTTTTGGGGGAAAGGTCAAGAGAAGCTTTGTTCTAATTGAAGACTAAGATAATAGTGTGATTTGTGCTTTGGATTGTTTCACTAAACCTTGGTAAAGAGGTTATTTACTAGGAGTGAGTTTGTTGTTGCTTAAGGTGAATCAGTCGCAATTCACAAGAGAATAACAGAATTGTTTTAAGGATGTTTTGGTCGCTATTCACAAGAGAATAACTAAATGGTGAAAAGGATGCAATAAGAGTTTTAGTATTTATTTCATTGAAGCTTCATGTATCTTCAGAGTCTGTGATTAAGCAACAAGGTTTCAGTAGTAGAATTCAGTGTTGGTTTTAGGTTTTATGGTCAACTGTGATTTACGGAATGTGTTGCTACTAACCTTTCCTTTCCAGATCTCCTTCCCTGCTGTCCCCTTCCTAATTCCCTTTTCCCCCCCGCTTGATCACTCCAAGATTCTGTGTAGTAATTACATTCGGAATTGGAGGTATCGAGAGGTGGGTCTTTATAACTTCACGACAGATCCTGAGGAAAGCGTCGCCTTGACACTATGGCAGCTAGTCTGGTGAGCACAAGGGAATGTGGTACCGTGTCGAAGGCGGCAGAGAGGTCTAATAAAATCAGATCAGGATCCTTAGGAAGAGCTCTCAATTTCTTCCTTTTCCTCCCGAAAGCGAGCAGTTGTCGCCCTAATGCTGTCCAGTTTGGACTATGTTAATGCCTTATATCTGGACATTCATAAGGGACTCATCCACCAACTGCAGCTGGTACAGAACGCAGCAGCCAGGCTGGTGATGGACCTTCTCAAATTCCACTCAATCTCTGCGTCTATCAGTAAACTGCATTGGCTCCCTCTAGGCTGGAGAATTCTGTTTAAAGCCCTTTGTCTCACTCACAATGCATTTTATAATCTAGGCTTGGAAAGCATTAAAAGGCTTTCTCAATTATATGTTCCTACCAAGCAGTTTAGCTGTGTAGGTAAAATCGGCTGGTAGTCCCTAAGTTTAGGAATGTTAGATGGGGCAGGGAGAGCTTTCTACCGTGGCCACTGCTAGGTTCTGGAATTCTCTCCCTCTCTTAATTTCTGGACAAGAGTCTTCCTTTCTTTTTAGTAAAGCCTTGAAGACTTAGCTCTTTATCATCTAATCCTTTTGAGCCTTTCACGTACCTTGACCGCTTGCCCTTTCCGCAGCGCCTTGACGCCTCTGGGAAAAGTTTGCGCTTTATAAGATTAATATTCATTCATTCATTCATTCATTCATTCATTCATTCATCACTGCAGATGCCTGTCTGTGAGGCCAAAGAGTTACAGAATTGAATCCTGGGGCACAGTGAAAAAAAGGGGATTGGGTATATATAGCGTTATGAGGTCCCAGCCTATAACAGAGAGCCCTGTGAATGAAAATATGTAAACCATTATTTTAAAACTGTATTACCAGAAAGAGTGCTGCAGAATGGTTTAGTCAGACCCAATGGAATTATGCGGCAGGGTAGAACCAAATTATGCAGCAGAATTGACGACATAAGTCAAGAAGAAAAGGCAAATTATGTGGACAAATGTGCCATATTTTATGTTCATTTTACTTCATTATTTGTACTTTTTACACATGGTAATACTGTTTGGGCAAATGTTTTACCACATTAGTACCAGTTTAACAACCACATACAGAAATAAGCAACTTAAAAATGACCAGTTAACCTTTGTGAAGGACCTTCCACTGGGTACAAACACATATCACCACGCTTTAGCAACTTTTGATCAGTTTGAGCTAGAACATTTTTTTTCTACAACCTGCAGTGTATGCACTAGATGATGGATTATGTGGCAAATCCAAAATGATGCAAAGAAAGCCACAAAATCGCATAATTCCATTGGCTCCAGGTTTAGAGTTTAAGATGAAACAAGTGCTTTCAAAGCATATATATAGTAATAGGTAATCAGACTGCACTTTCCAGAACTCAACACCCTTGTGTCACTTCTCATCATGAAACTTCCAGCGACTCCATCAATTAAGGCTTATACTGGGTCCCAAGCAGCACTTTCATTTGGTGATTAACCAATTGCATGCATTTACATTTCTTTCAGGTAGAAGGAACCTTGGTGAGAAGGCGTATTTCTTCTATGGCTGAGATACCCGCCACCCCCTCTCAACACAAATCCCCAAGGATGGGAAACCGGAAACAATTCTGAAGTTTTTTGGAAGACGGGAGGGAGTGACCCTCCCGGCCGTATTTATTAAAATATGAAACAAAATTAAAAACAAAATTAACAGTTTCATATTATGTACAATTTCATAACCACATTGCGATGTTTGGCTAACCTTAACATATTCTCTAATACAAAGGTCCTCCTAGCCGAACTAACATCCTACAAAACATTTACTTGAAATTTTGAAATTGTACATCCTAACGTTTAAGGGCCAACGGCAAGGTCGTAACCGGTGTCAAGATCCCTAACCCAGAAATATCCCCCTCACTTGTGAGGGGCGGCACAGAGGCGTACCTCAAGTGCAACTTACCAATTTCCCTTGACTTGACGGGGGCCCCAATAAAACTTGACGCCACTTAAAGGTCGTACGAGGACTCGTGTGAGGTATCTAGAAGGTAGCGTAGACCCCCCCCAAACCCAACACAACTTACCACATCTGCCGTCGCAGACGTCCTGGCCCCGGGAAATTCCCCAGGAGGGGGCTGTAACCCCTCCTACCCAGGAAGGGGTCTTGACCGCCTTTCCTTTCCTTTCGGCGACCCATCCTTAGAAGGGACCGCCTCCCCGTTGAGGGGCCAATGGCCACCTCCCCCGCGCGCTCCCATCCGTAATGGGTGACGCCCACTCATAGGGATCTTCCAATTAGTGCTCACCGATCATGACCTTACCGCCCGACCAAAATAAATACGACAATGCTAACTAAATTACAAATAACTAATTCTAAAAGACAGTAGCAACAACAACTTTATTAAATGCATGCTTACTCATGGACACTAAAGCAGAATTACTTTATTTGCGAAACATAACACCAATCGACCATTCTTTATTGCATACTCAAAGTCATCACGATAATACGACAACCTGCAAACGAAAAAATCAGAATTAAACATCAAACTTTATTCAAAAACCAATCGCTGTCTTCAGGGGCTGGTGGGTGGGTCAAAATTGGCTCTTCGTTCCGTCTCGAGCTCACGTGCAGCTTCAGAGCACAGGAACAAGAGGATGCCTTCTGGTCTTACTTCTCCTTTTATCCGTCTTTAGGGCGGGCGTAAACCCGCCCCTGCCTGCCCAAGGGCGTGGCCAGCCGCGTCCGTGTCTAGGCCAACCCACTCTAGGGCGGGAAAAGGCGCGCCCCGGCTACGCCGCTTCGGGCATACCAGCCGAGACTCGCCTCCCGCCCAAGATGGCTTCCCGGGGGGATCGTGGTACTCTGCCATACGTTCGGGGGGACCGAATGGTCGCCCCTTTCCATATGGCTGAGATACCCGCCACCCCCTCTCAACACAAATCCCCAAGGATGGGAAACCGGAAACAATTCTGAAGTTTTTTGGAAGACGGGAGGGAGTGACCCTCCCGGCCGTATTTATTAAAATATGAAACAAAATTAAAAACAAAATTAACAGTTTCATATTATGTACAATTTCATAACCACATTGCGATGTTTGGCTAACCTTAACATATTCTCTAATACAAAGGTCCTCCTAGCCGAACTAACATCCTACAAAACATTTACTTGAAATTTTGAAATTGTACATCCTAACGTTTAAGGGCCAACGGCAAGGTCGTAACCGGTGTCAAGATCCCTAACCCAGAAATATCCCCCTCACTTGTGAGGGGCGGCACAGAGGCGTACCTCAAGTGCAACTTACCAATTTCCCTTGACTTGACGGGGGCCCCAATAAAACTCGACGCCACTTAAAGGTCGTACGAGGACTCACCGATCATGACCTTACCGCCACAGGACCGGATAGTTGACCGGCTATCCGGACCCCCCACAACACTTCTACCTAAAGGTCATGTTTTAACGTCTTTAGCCAAGCTATGAAGTCTCCTATGAGTAACTCATTCCCCACCCGAGACAAATGCACACCATCCCTCAAATACATACTTTCCCCATTAATACAACCATGCGAAATAGAATGCAGTGTACTGGAACGGAACAACCTACTCACTTTGTTATTAATTTTCCTTACAGAATGATTCAAAGCTGAAACAGAAAAAGCCCCCCGCCACACTTTTCGTGGGATCATATGGGACCACGCAATCGTGCACCCTGGAACTCTCCTTGCTAACCAACTTACAGTGGAAAGCATTGCCTCAAGGAGAAGTCGTCTACCAGTGGTGACCAAATCATTGCCCCCAAGATGTACTATGACTACAGACGGCGGTGACCTCGTCCGCCCTAGCAAACCCTCGAAAAACGATTGAAACTGGTCAATACAGAGACCGCCCCTTCCGTAGAAGGACACACTGTACCCGTATTCCCCAGCCACGTGAATCATGTCACCTGTCTTGAATACGTCCGCGGCACGCCTCACGTATGAGTGGCCCACGACCCACACCTCCCTTTTCACAGCCGGTGATGTCTGACCGCTGGCCCGGTGTTGGGTCGACTGCATAGTCCGCCCCGCCTCGTAGGCTTGCGTAACTGAAAACCAAACAAACAAGAAGCGTGAGTACATCATTACAGCTTCACAACATGTTCAAACGCACATACCTCTTATAACAATTGGAGGACCAACGCCCCACCCGTTTAACTTGTTCCACATTCAGACCCCTGGCTGTAGCCTCTGTAGCAGCCCCTATCCGAAAGGAATGGGTCCCAAACTCGCCCGGGTTCAAGCCCGCAGCTGTAATCGACATCGCAAGCACCCACTGAAACTGAAACCTTGTCAGTGGGGTGGCGTCAGCGTGTCTCAACAAGGTCCCCCCCCATGATGCCACCCTTCGTGTTAAATAATCCTCTAAACACTTCACCGGGAACATGGAGGACCCGGGAATCCTGCGTATGATTATGCAGTCACCCATCCCACTCTGATCGGTCTTGGACCTCACAAACGAGACAGTCATTGTCTCCCCTCTGATCTGTACGTGCTCTGCGCACAGCCCTCCCGTCACATCCTGCTTGTTCCTTGCCACTAATTCGCTTACCCGCATAGCCCCATGAAATGCCAGCGTAAAAGCGGCTCGGAATAACACTGTCTCAAACTGAGATGAACAAGTTGCAGGGAGTCTGGATAATAACTGGGCCAACCTATCCAAACCTATCGGGCGCCTCTCATCTACTCTGCGACCCTCAAGGCGTTGCCACCCACGTAGCGCTTTTTGTACAACGAAAGACGCTGTCGGGTCCTGGATCCCATGAGCCCTAGCAACAAAGGAAATGGCAGCCCGATGCCTCTGGGCCGTGGCCACCGATTTCCCTGCCAGATGTAAAGACATCAGAAAGTTCACTACCCATTCCTCCTGACCCCAAAGCTCCTCTCTAGCAGTCCCCAAGAAGGCAAAATAGGACCGGAACGCCCCTTCATATGCCTTCCTTGTCCTGGGTGCTAAACTCTCTCCCACGAGGTTACGAAGTTCGGGGCACCGAGAGACCAGAGAGCTTCGGGAAAGGGTGCCGGCTCCGGGTCCGCTGTGGGAAGAAAACCCCAGAAGGCCTGCATACGAAAACGAGAAAGGGCATCAGCCGCCTGGTTCATTACCCCAGGGACATGTCTTGCCTTGAATAGCACATTCAATTGCATACACAGTAATACGATTTCCTTGAGCAGCCTCAAAATCCATTTGCATCGTGCTGCCTGGCTATTGATACACTCAACCACGGTCATATTGTCAGACCAGAATACCACAGAGTGATCTCTGAACCCTTCGGGCCATGTTCTCAGGGCCACAAAAATGGGGAAAAGTTCCAGGAAAGCAATGTTACTTGTCAGTCCACTGTCATGCCACCATGTCACAAGAGTCACGCTGCACGATTTGAACATTGAGTCACTATATTGCATTTGACTTGAGCTGTTCTCTTTGTTTTTATATTTTGTTCCCCTACCTCTAGGTCGCCTAAATAGAGCAGGACCCCTTGGCCCTCTTGTCCTCCGACCCAGCGAGGTTGTATTTGCTTTCTTTATATAGATTGAGCATTGAGTTCACTTTTTTTGTGTAGTACTTTATTTTAGGTCCTGACGAATCGCCTTTCGGCGAGAAACATGTTGACCACACTAGGGGGTAGAGTTATTGTTCTGTACACCTTTACGGTCTCTAAACTCCCCTCCCACCCCTTTTAACTAAGGAATCAGCCACGTTATTAAAGTTGCAAGTGGACTGATTACCTTTTTTATCGCCTTCACTCACCACTGCACTGACTACACCTTCTTTTCATCCTCACCCACATCCACCATCGGCAAGGAACTAAAAGAACCCCGTCAAAAGAGTACCTTTGGGGACTCCGTCAGATATTGCAGCGCCGGTCTGACGAGGGGCAGTGAGCCGATGATGACACCGGACACCCTCTAGTAAGGGTGTGTTTCACGCTTATTACTTTGGGTGTGTGAGGCTCTCTAAGTTCCGACTAGGGAACCCTTTCTTCGCAGCCACGGTATTCATAATACCAACTCCTTGCTCCACACGGTTTAACGCCCCCTGGGGAACTTTGTACTCTGCTGTTAGCGATGCCACCATGCCGGCCACTTTTGTGCAGACCATCGAGTGCCAAAAATGGCACCAAAACCTATGCTCCCTGCCGAATCTGTCCACAGCCCCAGCTCCTCAGAGGACACGGCCGGTTTGCTCCAGACGACTCGACCATTGAAATCCGCCAGAAATGCCAACCAAATGCGCATGTCCTGGCGGACCTCTGCCGAGAGCCTTGTGCGATGATGGCCCTCCTTCAGGCCGACCATGGCTTGAGCGATCGAGCGGGAAAAGGGGCGGGCCATTGGTATAACTCTCAGGGCAAAATTCAACTGTCCCACTAACTGCTGTAATTGATGCAGCTTAACCTTAGATTCACTTATACACATTTGCAGGGATGACCTGAACCTTAACACTTTGTCACCTGGTAAACGGAAACAACCTTCTCCGGAGTCCAACTCGATCCCCAGAAACTCGAGGCAAGTCGAAGGACCAACAGTCTTACCTGGTGCCAATGGCACGCCAAACTGATTCATTAAGACACAAAACGCAGCCAAAGCCTGCCCACATTCCGGATCCCCGGCTGCCCCCAGGAACAAAAAATCATCGAGATAATGCATTACACGTTGGAAACCCGTCTTCTTTGTGAAGACCCATTGTAGGAAACTACTGAATTTCTCGAAATAGGCACAAGATATAGAGCACCCCATCGGCATACACCTATCCATGTAATAATGACCCTGAAACATGAAACCTAGGAGACGCTGATCGTCTGGGTGTACCGGGAGCAACCGGAACGCTGACTCGATATCAGATTTTGCCATCAGCGCACCGGGCCCCAGGCGATTCAAAATGGCTACGGCCTCATCGAAGGATGCGTACCGCACCGAACACACTTCCGGGTCTATCGCTTCGTTTACGGAAGCACCACGTGGGGCTGATAAATTATGTATCAGCCGAAACTCCCCCGGGTCCTTCTTGGGGACCACCCCTAAAGGAGAACAAACAAAGTTAGCAACCGGGGGTACACTAAACGGACCGGCGACTCGACCTCGAGTAACCTCCTTCCGGATCTTTTCTTGTACCACGGTCGTATGTTGCAAGACCGATATCTGATTTTTACATTTCTCTACTCCTTGAAAGTCCCCCACTGGGATGCGGAAACCATATGAAAACCCGTTCCGTAACACCCCAGCGGAACCACGATCCGGGTATTCGCTGAGCCAGGGAATCATTGCCAAGGTATCAATCGGGGTAGGTAAAGGCGCCCCTCGGACTATGTTAGACCTGTTTGGCGCTTCCTCTACCCCCGTTATCACCCGTTTTGGCTCTGCACGTGGACTCAGGATGGGATGATTGCCCACACCCACTACATTCGTGTCTAAATTTGCACGACCCCTGGGGCCTAGTACATTTACCCCTGTTAAAGTTCCAACAGACCCCCCTTTTACCTGTATTGCCGGTAGGCCTCGAGTGACTGTCGGTACCCGTACCTGATCGAAAGGGCGTCCCCGCATATTGGCGGGAGGATTCGCCAACGCTACTCCCTACCAATGGCAATTTCAACATACCAGTATCCTCCATTTTGGACCAGGACACAGAATCATAACAATCCCAAGTTAAATTTTTATCATGTTCTTTTGCCTTTCTGAACAGATTATCATAGCAGAACCAATGATTACCCTCGTGTGATACAGAGTACCCCATGATCCGTGACTGATAAATCGGCAATTCGGGTAGCAATTCGGGCCTTCGTTCCCCCAAGATAGATGTAAAAATCCCCCACGCTTTGCCCCAATTGCCAATGTTTTCATTTACCTTAAAGGCGGCCATCTTTGCGCGCCAAACACTCGGATGCATGAGGTCTTTCTGGCCCTTAACATGCTCCATCTCATAATGATCAGTAAGCAACGAGAAGATGTTTACATACTCCCCTGCCCATATCTTTTCTTTAATAGCTACAGGGACATGCTGACCCAACTTTTCCCTTCGAGAGGGTGCTGACTCATCCCTCGCAATCGGCAATGGCCGCTTACCTGAACCGGACGCTGTCTCTGCGACTGAACCAGTCCCCTGTGACTTCTCTACTGCCGCAGCCGGCGTGGATACCTTCGCTGCTTCCCGAGTTTCACGCAGTTGCTTCATCAAGACCTGCGCGTCGACAGCCGTGGCGCCCTCGCTACCTTTACCCAACCACGCTGCTAATTGTGCTGCCAGTTCGGGCGGCATATCTTCCCCGGACACGGGAGTGACCACTACGGGAATCGGGTTCCCTTCTTCCGGCACGGGAGTGGGTGCTTCGAGCGGGGTACTGGGACCCGGGATGTCTCCCCCAGCTGCTCCCCTCCTGGGCCTCTTGCCTTTTCCTCCCGGGGCTGCTCCCGCCAAAGGACGTTTCGGCCCCCCTTCCTCGTCTTTATCCATTCGCCTCTTTAGGTCGGTCACCTCTTTCATGAGAACACGTAGCATCTGGTCGGTAGTCATTCGCTTTCCCGCCTTCTTCGGCATTCTCCGACAGAGTATCTGAAAAACAAACAAGAACGATTACAATGCTCAAAATTGGCTCTTCGTTCCGTCTCGAGCTCACGTGCAGCGAGGAGGTGCAGCTTCAGAGCACAGGAACAAGAGGATGCCTTCTGGTCTTACTTCTCCTTTTATCCGTCTTCAGGGCGGGCGTAAACCCGCCCCTGCCTGCCCAAGGGCGTGGCCAGCCGCGTCCGTGTCTAGGCCAACCCACTCTAGGGCGGGAAAAGGCGCGCCCCGGCTACGCCGCTTCGGGCATACCAGCCGAGACTCGCCTCCCGCCCAAGATGGCTTCCCGGGGGGATCGTGGTACTCTGCCATACGTTCGGGGGGACCGAATGGTCGCCCCTTTCCATTTACCTCTCTGTCCCACAGCACTTGATATCTCCAACCCCTCCTTTTTACCTTTCACCCAGAGGCACTGCAATGTCCACATCAACCATTTAGGGATGGCAGATTATTATTTGTTTAACAAAAAATACGGGAACTGGTTTTGTGAAATAAAAAAATGTAGTCACATCGGTCCCCACAAATCCTGTCTACCTCAACATGTAGATGTCCTTTCAGGTAAGTTTAAGGGTGGTCTACAGGGTGCATTCAGAAGCAGAGCCCTGATCATCTAGACCCCCAGGGCTGCAGAGTAATGGCCCAGGAGAAAGAGGAAAAGAGCGGGTTCCATGGATAACATCAAAGACATGGCCCATAGGAGGGGTGCTATCTAGGGCCTACTTTTTCCATCTACAAATGAACAGACATAACGGCAAAATAGGGGGCTGTTTTTTTATGAAAGAGCCAGCACTGCCATTAATGTAGCAGGTGTAGTGGCACTGGTACCAAGAGTGTGAGGGGGCCACTGCACCCCAATTATGACTGACTTACTAGCAAAAAGTGGAGCAGAGGCCCATTTTCCTTTCTGGGCCTAGGTCACCCATGTTGCACGGGGAACAGGGCCCTAGCAACAGGGAAAGGGGGAGTGGTGAGATATGGGGTGTTGTTCCCTTTTTTGTATTAAACAAAGGGACAGACAGTCTACTCTGAGCCTCAGCCTTAGGAGTAATCGCTTTATGTAGTGGGCGGAGGACGAAGCCTGGTTCGTAGGATGTATGTTTCATTGGTGCTGGAGGCCCAGTGGTGTGAGGGGTAAACTAAACCCCAGTTATGGCTGTTTTACTATCCTACCTTGCTTGCATTAGGCCCCAGTGCACCCTTGCTGGGCCAGTATTTCTGGCCTCATACCAATGGCCCAAGGGGGGTGAATATTGAAGCAGAGGAAACAGTTTAGATTGGGCCTCAAACAGGTGACAAGGGGTATGGCATAAGATCTGGGACCATGGTTTTTACAAAGAGAATGGGAGTCTGCCTATTATGCAAGGCATTAACTATCATTAGCGAAGCAGGTAAAGTAGCATGGATCTTGGGGTTGAGAGGCCCACTTAATCAGAATCATGGGCCTCTCAATGAGACATGGGACCTTGTTAGCATTACAGCCGAGGAAACCATTACTGCAAAGAAGGGGCAACACATGGGGGCTCACTTTTTTCTGAAAGTGTTGGAGAGTCTGTTTCATGGCAAGTGATGGTCAGGCATGGTGCGAAAGGCAGAGGCAGAGAGCAGCCTGCTATTCAGTGCTGCAACTATCATTAGTGCAGCAGGTACAGTTACATTGGGGCCGGGAGTGTGAGCGGCTCATAAGCCCCTAAATCTATGTTGAGTGGAGTTGTTTGGCCAATGTTTGTTTTTGTGTGATGTATTTGCTCTTTCATACTGCTCCCATTTAGTGCAGAATTTGAGCAACAGAAAAGTACCCTTAAAATGATCTATTACTCCCAACCAACTGCACTCAGCCTTACCACTCCTGCTCCCCCAAATCTTGACCTAACTTTTTGTGGGGTTCATAACGTTTTCCGTAGGGGGGCTCAGAGCAAAACCGTTTGAAGAAATCTGGTGTAATGTGTGCGTGGGTAGTGTGTGTGTGTGTGTGTGTGATGTAAATGGGAGGCACACTTGAGGTACTTGCATCACTGTCTCTGATGTAGAGTTACACTACGACCAATCCTTCCTTCTTTCATCCTCCTTCCTTTCCTCCCTTTTTGTCTTTTTGTCTGTCTGTCTGTCTCACTCTTTGTCTCTCTTCTACTATTTTTCTCACTCTGCATCTCACTCTTCCCCTCCCTGATTAGTTTAAAGACTCCCTCCTTTCTCAGCTTACTGCCTTACTAATTCTCATTATTTTAAAATATTTTCTTACTTCTGAGATATTCTTCACTCTAATGCAAGGCAATAGGCAAATATGACTTAGGTCTCCTGTGCATCTTAGGAATATACATTTTCAATTTTCCGAAGCCAATACCTACATTCCGAGGCACTTTTCCTCCTGGCAATAAATGTCTTTTAATGCCAATGATCCCACTCCCTGTGTAAACAACAGCTTGCTCCTGTCTCCCTGCTACTGTGATAATCTGCATTCAGTATTTGGAAGGCAATTTCTGGTGCTGAGCTCTGCAGCGGGGCGTCATTAGCAATATCTCAAGACACCCTCAAGAGAAAATTGGATGCAGATCAACAGGAAGATATGGCTCTCTCCTGAAAATGCAATTTCTAAAACATTATAAAGAACAAACACAGGAAAGAAAGGACAGCAGGCACACGAGCAGGCTAGGAAGGAGAGTGAAAACTAGTACAACAGATACGGGCAAAGGGAGTGACAGCTCCCCTTCAGGGATGAGATAAAGACAATAGGATGAATGGATGAACAGCAAGTTTAATTAGAATGTGCTCAACCTAAGCCATATATAAAATATAAACATAAAACAACATACCAAATCATCATGCAATATAACGTACAAAGGTTAAAAAAGCTTCAATTAATCACTATAGAATGGTGTTGAACACCCTAAAACGGCTACATTTGAGATCAAAATTTACATTTCAGTTTTCACACACACACTTTAATAATAACCTAGGGCCATATTATCAAGAACGGTGATAACATTACCGCCGCTTTAGCGGCAGGAAACTGCAGCTAAAGTGGCGATAAGGGGCTTGATAATATGCCCTTGCAAGCGATGAATCAGATGAAGATGATGTTGAAAACCCTCCTCGAATACCACCCCCTGGAATGATGCCACAAGAGCTGACGAGGGATGTGCCCACAGGGATGATGCAACTAATAACTACTTTTAATGTACAAATAATATACATAATGTCAAAGAATGAGCACACAAAATGTATAGATTATTAGAACATTGGAATGTTGGGAGCTCCATTGAAAACAAATGAGTGCTCCGGGCTCATAATGGCTGGTATAAGCCTGGAGCTCCAACATTCCAATGTTTCTTTGTTCACAGCTCTGGCTGTGAACAAAGGCTTCAGGGAGCCTGAGGGGATTCCAATCCCCTCACGCTCCCAAAAGGCTTTGTTTTTTTGTTAGAACATTCTGCCCTCTGGTGACAGAATGTTCTAATAGCCTTATAGCCCTTCGTAGATGGGCTATACCGCTATTAAAGTCCCTCTCCCTTGTTAAAGGCCCTCGCCTTCGGCTCGGGGCCTTTAACGCTGGAGAGGGCCTTTAATAGCCGGTATAGCCCTCTACGGCGGGCTATAAGGCTATAGTAAACACATTTAATTTTTTCTACTTATTCACAGATTCAAATGAAGATGAAGAACAGTGTAATTGTCAACATCTTATCCGGATTTGGAAATTACTTTTATCTTAAAAATAATTAAATATTTTTTGTTAATCTTAAAGAAATAAGGCAAAGTATCTGTATTTCTGGTTGCACCTTTATCTTCTAGTAATAAGGGCCTGATTTAGATCTTGGCGACGGGGTTACTCCGTCGCAATGGAGACTGATATCTCGTCCACAAAAATATCAATCCCATAGGATATAATGTTATGTTAACCCCTTTGCTGCGGCGGCAATTCTGCTGCAACGCTAGGGGGGAGAGGGGGGCGAGCGGCGCTCAAATGCTCGTGACGGAACCGCTCCGTCACGAGCCTCGGTTGAGCTGTACTCATGAAGGAGCGGTTTCGTCATGGCCCCACCCGCTCAATGGAACGTCCAGCGCAGGCGCGGAATTCGCGCCGCGCAAGCGCGCCGAGCGGGCCATGAAGGAACCGCTCCGTCATGAGCACAGCTCAACCGATGCTCGTGATGGAGCGGTTCCGTCACAAGCATGGAAGGAGTTAAACAGTGATTTATAGAGCGCTCAGCTACTCAACAGAGTGTCCCGCGCTATGACAGAAAAGCTAAGTGCAGGAACAGTATACCCAAAACTGAGACTGAATGGGGGCAGATTAACTTAGCTGTTGAAACATCCAAGTTTTTAATTGTTTTCTAAACTCCAAGAGGGAGGTAGATTGTCTCAAACAAAGAGGCAAAGTATTCCAAGCACAAGCTACTTGTACCTGGAAGGACCGTCCTCCACAGCGTGATCTAGAGAACCTTGGAGTCAAGATCAGATGTTGGTGTGCTGACCTCAGAGATCTCCGCGGGATGTAGTAAAGAACTCTTTTACGCAAATACTGAGCCCCTAGCCCATGCAGAGCTTTAAAAGCAAGGGTTAGTGCTTTGAAGAGAATCCTGCACCAATCCGGGAGCCAGTGTAGATTCCTCAAATGAGGAGAAATACGTTCTCTGGCTCCTAGCTTCAGGATCGCTCTGGCCGCTGAATTCTGCACAACCAGCAGTCTGTTTAGCAGACCCACAGGTATGTCAAGATACAAAACATTCACATAATCCAAACGAGAGTTGGTTAGGGCCTGCACCACCATCTTTCTATACATTGTTGGCAGTAGAAAGAGAAATTTCCGAATCATCTTTAATAAGCCAAAACAAATACCCGTAACCGTCTGGACTTGTGTTTCCATGGATAGCCTGTCATCCATTTTCACCCCCAGATTTTTGACCACATTAACAGCCATCAAAGGTGGCTACATTTCGTCAGGCCACCAATGTATGGGATTCATATTTCGACAAACTGGATATCCGTCACCATTGTGATGGAATAACCTATCGACCACCATCTAAATCAGTCCCAAAGGCTTTTGGTGACATTATGTGGTCATTCCTTGTCCTTCTCCACTCTTCTAGTGTGTCTTGATGTTGAAGGCTCACCAACAGAAAAACGGCTCACACATGAGCCCTCCTCAGTTTCTCCTACCAACATTCTGCCCTAATTCTTGCATCAGTTTTTTTCATTTCCAATAAAGGTGTTTGCTATACTAGCTAGTTTCCTAGCTACATCATGACTATGGTGAACTAGCTCTACCTACCTGCATGTTAGCAGTTATCCAACTCATAGTTGAAGTGGCCCTTTAACCGAAAGCCCAAATGTTTGGAGGTGATTGTTTATGTGTCTGTGTTCATGCCTGTGTTCTGCAGTCTTGAGTCACTTGAGTGGACATATCCGTTATATCTATTGTTAATTCTTCAAAGTCAGGTCAAATAGCTTCATTGTGTAAACAAATAGGAGGACCCCACTCTTAATTCATAAGGGACGGTGGGGAAGGTAATTGTCAGAAAAGAACAAACGTCCAGAGTCGGTGGACAGTGAGGCTGGTGTCTTATTCTGGTGTTGGACAAATGGGCATCACCATTAAGGATTATGATAATAGTTAATGCACGAGGGGCGTAATTACCATGGAAAAGGCAGAAAATGTACACACTTGATAATAGGGCAAAAGGTACACACTTGTATATTTGTTTAAACCTTTTTAGGGGGATTCCGTATATTTTAGTTAGTAGAGTAGATACGGGAAAGTAACAGATTCTTAAAAAGTTGATTCAGTTGTCTTGGACCAACTGCTATGCATAGGATTACAACACTAAGACAAGTATTAAACAGGTTTTTTCATTGAAAGCATATCACCACATGTGTTTGGTAACAGTATATAAATTTTATTACACTTTACAAAATATTAAAATACACTTTAAAACATTTAGCAATAAACATGATCATCACAATTTCTTGAATAAAAAGGTCACAGAATCAAAAAGGTTGACGCGGCGTTTCGGCTTTTTCTAGTACACCTTCATCAGGACTTATTCTTGTAGATCCAAATGGATTTATTATCCACGTGGATGGAACTGGTTGGTTCCACGGGAAGTCCTTTTTTGAAAATTTGGACCACTGGTGGGTTTGACTTTGCTATTGGTTATTTGCAAAGGTGCTCTGTCTCATAGTTGTGGGTTAATTCAATTTCCACTGTTTAGAGATCTTCTTATTCTAGAATGCAGTAGGAGACTTGATATCCTCCTTCTATGCCTTGATAAGGCTCTGTTCTTGCCGTGTATTTAGCTGCCAGGAGGAGCCACTGTTTAATAAAATTGATCGTCTGGCACTGTTCTCCCATGGGAGCCGGAGTACTGGTAGCAACAGGACCTCAAAACCTCTTTCAATTAGTTGAGGATGTTTACCACACACGATAAATGTTTCGTGATTCTCTTCTTCAGTTTGATGATATCAATATGGTTATAGTCGGCCTCCCTGCTCCTTCCTTCCTGGCAGCCCGTCTTTGTTCTCACCGCAGGTCTTCTCAATTCAGAGCTACTTTCTTTGATTGTTCTATTGAATGGAAGTACATTGGAGTAGGCGCCGTTTTCCAGACTACACCCAATCTGAACCTTACAATAGGCTTTAAAGCCCTTTGTTCTCCTTCTAAAACAGGAAGTAATGATGTTGGAAGGTTTAGAGAAACTGCACATGTAGCGAATGTTGCAGCTCAGTGTCCTAATGAGAGAGTGGTGTCAAATTACTGTATCTGCAGTTTCTGGTGCTGTGTGATAGGTGGAATAGTTTGGCCAGTTATAGTTAAAAACTATTCAACATTTTGTTCTAATAGATCTGTTTGTATTGATTGTAGTTTTGTTATAAAGTATGTCAATTTAAATCCTTGTAATTCTTGATAACAACATTTAAAATATATTTGTAATTTTCTATATATTTTAGATAGGCTACAAGCTCATAAGGCAAAAAGAGCAACGTTTATGTAAGCCTTAATGTTCAGCACACGGCCCACATAACTCATAATGCATTGCGTTGGTCAATTTGAAAACCTGACCTGGATTACTTAAAAATTATGAATGTTGACTTTCATTTAACGTCAATTTACACTACTTGCTAAATAAACATCATATTACTACCCCATTGCTAGGTACATTTGATTTCTTAAAGTTATTACACTTGCACATCTGGCCTAGTGAGAAAGAGATGGAGATCGGGACCTAACCGGGCCATGGGTCGGACCTGGCCTGGGAGACAGCGCGGAGAGGGGAGGAGTCTGGCTGCCCATTCAGACTGCGGCTTGTAGGAGACAGGTTTGACTCCCTGCCCCATATGCTGGGTTCCCTGGGCCGTGAGCAAGAACGCTGGACTGAACTAGACAGGCCCTGGCGGTGAGAGAGCTTACTGAAGAAAAGACTATAGTGCTGCAGTGCCGAGACGGCTGGGGAGGCCGTGCCCCGGGCACCGCTTTTTGATGAGGAGTTAAGGTTCCCCCGAGTCAGTGCCTCCACTGAGGCGAGAAGACCGATCCAGGGCACTGGGGAGGCTGAGCCCCTGGCGCTGCTGCTGAGTGAGAAGCCAAGGTCCCCCAGAGTGCCCCCTCTGAGGTGAGGGGATGAGTCAGGGCCGCGCTGCTGCCAGCGGGAGCTTTCGGGCCTGAGATGCTGACAAAGAAGACCGGCAATTGCTGAGTGCTGTGGAGGGGCTGGGCCCTTGGAGGCCAGCAGCAGACCTACCGGGAGGCTGCGGAGTTGAGGGTTTCCTGGCTGCTCACACGGAGTGCCCAGCCCCTCTCTGCACGAACCCCAAATTACCCACAGAGAGTGTAGGTGGCACCTGCCTTCACTCCTGTCTCTGTGGCACGCTTATGGAAAGGGGGATTTGGGGGGGCAGCCAAACCTAGTGAGGTCTGGCCCCCGGGCAGTTTGGGAGGGGTTTGGGCTGGCCTAATCGGCCATTTTGTGCTTTTTTAAAAAAAAATTTAGGGTGTAGCCCAATTATAGCCAATTATAGCCCAATCATAGCCCAGGTAGCCCAAGTTGCCCAATGCTTATATAATCCTATGAGAGTATTGCCAGCCACCATTTTAGGTTTTGGTGACCTGGTGGCTGGCAGCAGGGTTGCTGGTAATAGTTTTCTTGGCTGTTTAATTAGCTGTTTCTTAGCTGTTTAATAAGCTGTGTTTAGTGAGTTATACATAGTTACGCAGGACTATAAGGTCATGGAGGTGGTGCGCCTGCTGTGCGAGGCAGGGCGCCTTGATTTATTGATCCCTTCAGCTGCGGCGCATTTGTGCCCTCCTCTGCGTGCTTCTGTGGTAGGGGCAGCCGCCATCGTGGCCTGCATGTCCTCTAAGTGGGCGAGAGGAAAAGCGGTGAGTCTTGGGGGCCCTGCTTATGCCCAAAGAGCTGTCAAGGAAAACAATGGTCCAAACCAAAATTTATCATATGTTCAATGAATAATACACTCACAGTTATTCTTTGTTTCTATTTAAATGAGTATCTGAATTAATCTACTCAAAAGAGTCAAGCAATAAGGATTGTTTAAAAAGGAAAGCAACAACCTGAAAAGAACTGAATTTATTCCAAAAAAGGGGAGTTTTCAAAATTACTCCATCGCAATACAGTTAATATATACATTTGTACATCTTCAAAAAACGAACGGTAAAGAAAGGGGGAGCAATCTGCTTCTAACAAGGGGGTGCCGGAAAAGAAGAAAGAGTGATTTGGAGATAAAGGGGTGTAAGCCTCAGTGGAAAAGTGACATAGGATTTAAGATAAATAGAAAAACAAAGCTATAAAAAATCAAGCTAATAGTGCAATTAGGCCACTGATGTTTTTTTCTATTTTTCACATTTATACAGTCTGGACTGGCATGTATAATGAAACTTGGATAAGTAGTGGTCCTATTTGCTTATTAAAAATGTATCACATCTATGCCCAAAGAGCGGCCCCTTTGTCCCCTGACCCACCGGACCCCTCGTGCCCATTCCGAGGATGGGCCTGTGGGCTGAAGAGCGCCTCTGTCGCTCGATCCACTAGGGTCTCGAATGAGGTCTTTATTGTTCGGGCGGGGGGCGAAAGAGGGAAGGGAGTATTGAGGGACAGAAACAATTTGGGGGGGAGCGGGGTGAGGGGGCTGCCCATAGAACATGAACACAGAGAGTCTCTGGGTCGTGAGGAGGCAGGAAGCCAGGGCGGTTTTGGTGTTTGGGAGGTGGAAGGGGCATACCCGGGTTGTGTTAGGCAGGGTGAGGACCTGAGTTATTTAGGATGGGAACTGGAGTGGGGATGAAGATAGAGAGGGTTTTGGTCACAAATGAATTTTTTGGGGGAGGAGTAGGGGATCCGGGGGGTTGGGAGACGGCTGGGGGTAGCTATGCCTGGGAAGACATAGATATTTTCACCTCATGGAATGAGGAGGTGAGAGGCCTTAGTAGAGTGGGTCAAGTGGATGCTTATCTTGCATGGGCAGGGTCAGCTGGTTAGGAGGGCAAAGGTTTAAATTTGAAAAGAGGGGGCAAGGAGAGCAAAGGAGGGGCAGGAGAAATCTTGGTGGGGGGCTAGGGGGACAGGTCTTTACCAGGACCGGCCAGGGTTAGACATGGCTGGGCTGGAATGGAGTGAGGGGAGGAGGGGGGTTGAGTGACAGGGAAGTAGGTGATTTGTTTCTATTAGGGCATCTGTGGGCAGAGACGACTTTGGGCTTAAATGGGAAAGGAGAAGGGAGATAAGGGATGAGTATCAGAGGCCCAGCACACCAGACCAATCATTTATATTGCAGGGCAAGGACTCAGGCCCGGGTGCAGACTTAGCAGAGCTGGGTGCGGCTTACTGGCACCACGGAGAATGGAGGGTAGAGCTTCGTGCGGCATACCCGTTACCATGGGGGGATCCCCGCGCGGCGAGCACATGTAGGCCCTGAGTGATCTAGCTGGTCCCAACATCTGACGGACCTCAGAAAACCAGCAGGAGAACGCAGTCAAAGGACTCAGCGGTGTACCAGAGGGTGCAGTAGGCGCCCCAGGGGGCGCAAAGGTATGGGCCCATGAGGGCCCACCATGTGGGATCACGGGAAGACGCAGAGTTAGATTTCGATGAGGAGAGCCTTGAGGGAGGTGAGCTGAGAGATGATTAGATGGGGTGGGGGGATAAGAATAATGTCTCTTGGAGTGTTTTTCAGCTTCCAGAAGGGAGTCAGAGTCTACGGCAAGGCCAACCAAGTCGGGATCAACCACGGGGCAACAGGCAAGACGAACTGCAGCAACACAGGCACCCTCCTTAGAGCCAGGTAAAACATGGAAGGATGGAGGGGCCGGTAATAGTCTCCCTGGGGACGGGAAGAGAAGGGGTTTAGGGGGGAGGGAAAAGAGTAGGTTGCGCAAGGGCAAGTATCTTTTTAGACATAGGGGTGGGTACCGAGGAAGAAGGTAGAAAGGTAAGAAGGCTCCAGCCTAGCCAGTGATTAACAAAGGCACAGAGAAATCTGAGATAAGGGAAAAAACCAGTGGAGATAATATAGATAAGCTTGAAGTAAAGAGTGGTAGAGACTCCCTTCTGTGGGAGTGACTAAACCATTGGGGGCAGTGCTAAGGGTGTTCAGGGGTCTGGGACAAAAGGCTCATACGCCAGTTAAGGCAGACACATTGGAGGCAGCCTTACAGAGTTGTGACGACCAGTAGGCTGCAGAAGTACTATGGGAAGGGTTCAAAGTGAGATTTTCGTTTGGGTTATGCACAACCTAGACACAGGACTTTGTCAGGAAATTTGAAGTCAGCAATGGAACATTCACAGGTTGTGCAAGAGAAATTAGAAAAAGAGGTGAGGAAAGGGAGAATGGTGGGCCCTTTCCCAGATTGGCCTCTGGATAACTTGATTGTGTCACCAATTGGGGTGGTGCCCAAGAATGAACCTGGACAATTCAGGCTTAGTCAGCATTTATCATGGACAGAAATGTGCTCAGTGAATGATTTTATCGATGAAAAGAAAGCTACTGTTTCATACTCGTCAGTTGACGTGGCCATGTCACGGTAGTGACGGCGGGCACAACGGCGAAAATGGCACAATGCGACATAAAATCGACTTTCCGTTTGCTTCTGGTCCATCCAGATTGTTGGGAACGTCTGTGTAGCCATTTCAAGGGTAAATGGTACATGGACAAGGCATTACCAATTGGTTGTTATATATCATACGTATTGTTTGAGTGTTTTAGCACCTTTCTGTGGTGGTTGTTTTAAAAAAGGACCCTGGTTGTGGCATTGGCTGAGCAGCGTAATACAGATTTTGCCTAGGATTTACAGGGACGCCTTCGAGTCTTGCCTGTTTTGCACATTGATGGTGGATGTTTCTTGGTGCATTTGGAGTGTTTGAGTTGTTAGGGGGCAGAAGGGGTTGGGGGATTGGGTGGGAAGATGTGGTCTTTCCCGAGGCGGGTCTACATATATGGTTAAATAATAAGTCTGCAACTAATCAGAAGGGCAAGGGAAAATGCGTGTTGTTGCAGGTTCCATTGCCTAAGCTTACTTGCCCTTATTGATGGGGGATTCACTGGTGAGTAGTCCAAGGATATCGGGAAGACAGTTTTTGTCCATGCGAATGGGAAAGGAGTTGCAGCCTTCTACTTGCTAGCGGTGTTGAGGAAGGCACTAAAGGAATGGGGCATTCACAGTGCAGGTTTTGGGACACAATCTTTCCGTATTGGGGCAGCAGCTGAGGCAAGCATTAGAGGGTGGGGACTGGGTGATATCATGCGCTTGGGTAGGTGGTCCTCAGATTGTTATAAGCGATACTTGCACAGCAGGGATAAAGAATTTAGCACTGTTGTTAACAATGCACAAGTTCACGCAATGTTTCTCGTTTCAGGTTCGGTGGCTGGCCCCCTTTCGTTCAAAATGTCAATCTGGGTTGTGGGACACTCCTTCGTAAAGTGGGCACACGTACAAGCCCAGGAAAGTTATTCAGGACAGAATCTTGGTTTTAATGATAAACTGTTTAAAGCTTTATGGAAAGGAAAAGGAGGCATGTTGTGGAAGGAGCTGATTCCGTGCCTTAACAGTCTGCTAGGTGGGGGTCGGTGTCCAGATATTTAGGTTGTGGAAACGATTTGTATAAGGAGAAGGGCATAGTCCTGAGGAGAAGCATGAAGAGTTACTTAGCACTTATTAAACAACAGCGGGTCTGGTGGGGGGCAGTTAATCCAGGAGCAATGGCCAGAGCCAGAAGGATGCTTAATACAGAGATGTCTCGTTTTGCTGGGAATTGAGTTTTGGTAGAATTGTGTACAGGGACATTAGTTTTGATTCAGTCGAATTTGCGGGAGACAGGGTCCACTTGTCAAGGCTGGGGAAGGACCTTTATTTGTTGCAAATTAGGGAGGTGTTAGCCAGAAAGTTAAATGTTCAGAGCCACCTTAGAAAGTAAGAGGCCTATAGCACTGGGGGGGAGGGGATGGAAAAAAGGGAGCTAGGCAGTAGTGGTCTTCACCCCCTTTTTCCTGGGTGGCGGGGTTTTGAAAATTGGCCAGGGCTGGCCCAGGTGTTTGGTTAAGTATTGGAAGCTTGTGAGCAGGGGCACGAAAAAGGTAGGCAGGTGGTCTAAGTTACAGCATAGACGTTTGTTAGTTACAGTTGCAGGAAAGCAGGTAGGGAACGGGGGTGTCATTGGGGGAAAAAGTTTTAACTGCAATACTGTGTAATGTTGTTGTTATGTTAATGCCAGGGTGGAGGAACCTATGAGGGGATTTTAGGGGTGGGGGGACATCATGGGTTATCTATTTGATGTATAGTGAGTCTTTAGTTTTGTAAGGCAGTTGCCAATTGGTTATTTTGTAACATGCGCCTGTTTCAATAAAGCGGCCTTTTTCACACATAAAATGGGTCTCGGTTTGGCTTGCGCCCGCTCCCTCCCAATTGGGGACTGAGCAGGCTCATAACAACCCGTAACACGGGTATCAATATTAGACGATTGATGCACCTCCTGTATGAAGTGTGACACAGTAACGAAGAGCTCGCTTTGGTGTCTATAGATTTAGAAGAGGCATTTGATTTGGTGGACTGGAGGTGCCTTTTGGAGGTGCAATGAGTTGCTGGCTTTGGTCATCAGTTACGCCCCTGGGTGCCGATACTATACACACCACCCAGTGCCAGAGTCTGGGTGTGACACAGCAGATGGGTGAGTGACAGTTGGGGAGGGGGACATGCCAGGTGTATCTACTCTCGCCACTATTATTCACCCTGTCAAAAGAGCCAGCAGTGATCCTGGCACACAGGGAAGTGGGGCATTGGGGCACTAACACAGGCAGGACCTTGCATGTTATATCCCTATATGCAGACAATGCTTTATTTTAGGTCTCCTCACCTAAGGTGGTCCCGAAGCTCCTTCAGGTATTAGAGGAGTTTGGCAGGTACTCAGGATTGCGGCTAAACAAGCACAAATATTTGATCTTCCTCTTGGCTTGACTAGCAGGGCTTCCCAGGGACCACCTCCCACAACTGTACCTGTGATGGGAGACGGAGCATTTTCGCTACTTGGGTATTTAGGTGGCAATAGAAGATGCTCAGATACTGCAGCCCAACGTCTCAAAGATGAATGGCACTTTGAAGCACTGAGTGAGCTTCTGGAACACTCTTCCACTTTCCCTGATGGGCAGGCTGGCAATAGCTAAAATGGTGTTGCTGCCTGCTATCTATATATGCTACAGAACGTTCTATGCCCCATACCCCCAGGCAGATATTCAGGACACTGGACTCTATACTAATAGATCTATACTGGGCAGGCCATCGAAGCAGAGTGGTGCTTGCCACACTGAACTGCACGCATGAGGATGGCAGGCTTGAGGCACCACAACTGGACCTTCATTATTATGCCGTACTGCTAGAGCACGCTGCTCAGTGGTTTGACGAGGAGGACAATTGGGAGAAGAGGTTTCTCCACGATAGG
This sequence comes from Lissotriton vulgaris, assembly GCF_964263255.1. Lineage (NCBI taxonomy): Eukaryota > Metazoa > Chordata > Amphibia > Caudata > Salamandridae > Lissotriton > Lissotriton vulgaris. Next base: position 359,642,286 of record NC_141685.1, on the reverse strand, counting down.
GTACCGGCCGCTCTCCTGCCATCTTTGCTGCCAGAGGGAGCAGGAATCTCTGACACAGTGCCATACATGGTGGGCCTGACTGCACGCACCTGGCAAGCCTACGTGGAGCAAATCCTGAAACATGTCCCATTTCACTGGGAACTATCGGCGTAGGACCTTGTGCCGGTTAGAAGGGTGATGTCCAGTATGTCCTATCGGGCGTGGCAGGAGGGCGGTGTGGCATGATGGCAGACCTGTACCCGGGCAAGAGCTTTAACATTTATGAAGAGGTGTATGGGGATTTTGGATTGGGACAGGGACAATACTTGCAATATACCGGACTTTCCAACCTACTCAAAGAGATATGGCTCACATACACCTTGATCCCACAACACACTCAGACCTTAGATATAATACTCAAAAGCAGAGCTGGTAGGCACCTCATTTCTCTGCTGTGTAAGGCCATGAGGGCAGATGCAACTGACCCTTCCCAAGGGCGTTCACTGCATGGACTGCAGACCTGGAGGTGCCCCTGGGAGATGGAGACTGGAAGACAGTAGGCACACTTGCGCGCACGGTCTCATGCAATGCCCACTTCCAGCTCATCCACTATTATTACGGCTGCCTGTTTTCCATTTTTACTGATATTTACATATAAATACAGACAGACAACATTTATTTTTTTGTCTGTATTTATTTTTAAATGTGAATAAAAACAGAAATTGGGTTGCTTTTTGACTAATTCTGGATACTGTCTGCCATGACTGTCATGCCAATTGCTGTGTGAATTGATAGGTAAACGGACTAAAAAATAAATGGATTTTTGTAAAAAGGTTTTAACAGCAGTAGATATGCACAAAGTTGGTACTGAAATATGCATATTTTCTTATAAGTGCATTGACTTATCTTCTGCGGCGGTTTACAACATTGAAACCTAGCAGGCATTCAACCATGAGTGCATATTTACCCCATAAATAAATGTGGAAATATACTAATTACAGCTTCATTTTTTCACAAAATCCCCAAAAATATGGATAAATACCGACAAAATTAGGAAAAATTTAATATGGATAAATACAGACTGAAATGTAAAAAAAAGAAATACCATAAAACCGGGAGTCCTTACTATAATTATGCACATTGTAAATACATGACCCCGTAGAGACTGAATCGCATGGCTCCAGAGATACCTAACTCCTGCCCCAGGAGTCATAAGGAAGGGGCCAACTTCCTGCATCATGCCTGGGAGTGCCCCGAGGTACGACTCTTCTGGACAGAGGTGGTAGAGAGGGTGAGAAGAAGCGTTAGTAGTCATGTACAATTGATGCCAACCCACTGCCTACTGGGGTTAGTAGGCAAACCTTAAAAACAAAGCAAGACAGCATATAAGCTCCTGCAACTTCTACTAGTGCTAGTGCGGTGTAGAATTGCGATTGTCTGGATGGAAGTGCAGTTGCCGGAGGTCACAACTTGGCTGAGAGACACGCGCAAGTGAACACTAGCTGAGGTGCTACTCATGAAAGTGTGTCGTAGAGGAGGATTTAAGGGCATTCAGAGAACTATGCCATGACTTACTGGTTGAGGAACCTGAGGCAAGCCCACAAAGCACACCTGGGGGGTGACAATTAAATGGTTGGCACAAACGAGGGGGGAATCACACGAGATTGTTTATGCTATGTCCAATGGCTGGCATTGTAACCAAATTATTTAAGGAAATACTATCCATGAATGCTGACTTTGGAATGTAAACCTGTGGTATTTAAATCGAAAAAATAAAGTTAATAAAATTAAAAAAGTTATTACACTTATTCAATATTAATATATTGACCCACATACATTATAACTAACTGACATGGCGCATCCAATGCTGAGGCTGATGTGTCAATACTGGATACTCTGGAGATGGATGCAGGCTCGGAGGCGGTCTCAATTAATTCTCCCAAAGGAGTAGATTGCGGTTCTATACTTTGTCCCCCAACTGTGGCTGTAGCCTCCCGTCTCCTTTATGCTACATTCTCCTAGGTGTTGGAATGAATGTCATATCACTGCTTCCTCATTTCATTTACACACAACACTTAACCTATGCTGGTGCCTGGTCCAAATATGTTTTTATTGCCTCAGGAACAGACAAGGAAGATGTGCCAAACAGCTTCTCTTGTTCTGAGACACACCTCTTCACAATAATTGATTCACATTGGTGGACATTGGTGGATAAATGTGATCTCCCTCTTCCAGCCAACCTCCTCTTGCAGTACCTGGTTAGGCATGATGGTTTCCAGTTCACTTTTGATGGGAAAGTAGTTTTCTGTCTGCTGTGCAGCTGAATGCAGCTGAATGCAAGATACTTTCTGAAATGGAATCCCTCGCTGCTGGTGTGACAGTCACTATTTGCGACTCATTCCTATTTTGCGATTCAGTATTTAAAAACATTGAAATGCCAATGAATCCCTATTTGCCAATGGAGGAGCTGTGTACATCATGTTTAGTGATTCATAATTTGTGATTTGGTATCACTAGAATTTGGAAAAATAGAGTCATCTTCACTGAGCAAATCAGTTAAATGGGGCCTATCCAGGCTCCAGGGAACATACGCCTGTGGTGGAAGCCACAACCCTTGTGTTATATCTTCTCATGCTTAATTAAGTGAGGCTTCCTACCAACTATTCCCCTGTATTGCTACCACATGAAACCCAGTGAGCAGCTCTAAAGAACAAACCTGAGATTTTCAGGGTGGCAGCTGGGGACATTGGGATTTGGGAGATCATTGGAGTGTTGCCATTTTCTATGATGAATCTTTGAGTAGCGTACACCTTCTTTGATGCTCTATTACCTCATCGCAAGATGCGCCTTACTTTTTGCTGTTGGCTCCATTCCTCAGTTGCGTTTCTTCACTGGCAGTGAGGATGGAACAGGCTGCCACCTCTCTGTTGAGAATCAAGGCATCCCGTTGTTGCTGAACCTACTTTTGGTGGCCCAATATGGATATTTAAATTTAAGAAATGGGTTAGAAATTATGATGCATGTGCCATGAGTGACACACATACCTCTACCTTCTGTAAAGCAATTCATCCTGGACAATGACCAAATAATGATTAACAAATATTGACTTTGGATATTGCAGGACTTTTAAAAATTGTATCTCCTTGGCTGATATTTGTATTGATCATTGATCACTCCAAATGACCAGAAGTCACTGGTGTTTTGATTTCATTGAGAGTGGCCTTCATCTTCCTATTAATGCCACCTCATCCCCTCCTACCCAGGATCTGGTCTGATCAGCCCTTTTAATGATTATCATAGAGATAGAGAATTGTTTGATCACAGGCATTATTAGGCCAGTGATCACTTGGTGGCAAACAGAGTGAAAATGCTGACAGAAATAGAAAAGCATCTTGAAGTGTGTTGCAGGATTTACTCTACTGTGTGTTCCTAAATGCTTTCTCTTCTCTTTTCACTTCTTTGTTGTGTTCTTGCTTAAGGGAAGGGATGTGGTACAGCCCCTCATACTTGGTCACATGAGATTTTCCACCACCCCAAGTTTGTCACTCCCACAGCTAACCCAGTAAGCGACTTTGAAGACAGAATGTAGGATTGTGAGTTTGGTGTTTGGTAACATTGGGCTTGGGTAGGTGGTTTAGAATGTTGGCATTTTCTGTGAGGAGTCTGTTGAAAGTATACATCCTGTTTGATGCCCTGTTACCTAAAAAAAGATATGCCTTATGTCTTGCTGTTGGCTCTCTTTTACACTGGTGTTTCTTCAATCTGTCACTGAAAAAGCTTTTTTGGTGTTCTTAAGTAGATCATGCATGATACATGGTAGGAGTATGGGCCAATCAGATTGCCCAAAATTGAAAACATCTGGAGAGGCATGTGGTGAATTAGCAAGAGAGAACACAGCCATTGTGTAGAAGTGTGGGTGCAGTTAAATTCCATGCATTCTAAAAAAATTCTTTACCTTAGGATATATATTATTGTCTAAATTTAACTTGGTTCAGATAAGCATGAAATTAACAGCAGGTAAGCTGATACAGGAAAGAAAATGTTGCAATCCAATGGATGCATTTCTTACATGCAGAAAGGCTCTTTTTGGCACTAGCAAATGTTCATCAACTAGAGGTGCTAATTTATCACCTTGAAAATGTACAATCTTCAGCTTCAGTACATTTAATGTTCTATCTATGGTTCATTAGCATACTGACAAATTTGAAATGAGTCCTATTAAGAAGGCTATTTGATTGTTCACTGCGCTGTTACTCCAGCTGGAATTGTAAGGTGCTAAAATAGTTTTGCAGAAAATTGAAAAGCCTGAGTCCTCAGTATTGGTATTGAAGGTAATAGGTTTTTTAGACTAAAAAAACATGGTGGTAGTCCAGTCTGCTGGTAATGAGGGCTTGTGTCACAGTGCCTCTCGTGTGTAGGGGTAGCCACTTGAACATCTTATGTAGCATGCGCAAAGTGATGAAGCTGGGGGAGGAGACAGTGTTGATCTGTGATTTAATTGTGAGCTTACTGTCAATGATTCAGAGGTTTCTGGCGTGGTTGGAGGGAGTTGGTGCAGGTCCTTGGGTTGATGGCCACCAGGAATCTATCCATGTGTTGCTGCTATTGCCAAAGATTAGTACTTCCGTCTTGTCTGTGTTCAGCTGCAGGCAGGTGTTCTTCATCCAGTTGGCGATGTTTTTCATGCGTCTGTCGAAGTTGGTTCTGGTGGTGTTGGGGTTGGCAGTGAGTGAGAGTGTGAGTTGGGTGGCTTCTGTGTAGCAGATTATGTTGAGCCCATGGGATCTGACGATGTTGGCCAGCTGAGTCATACATGTGCTGAAGAGCGTGGGGCTGAGGGATGAGCCCTGGCGCACACCGCATGTGATCTCCTTGGGTTCAGAAGTGAAAGGTAGGAGGGAGATACTTTGGGTTCTTCTGGTGAGGAAGGAGGTGATCCATCTGAGTGCGTCCCTTTGGATGCTGATATGGTGGGATACAGTTTTGCAGGCTTCTGAGAGGTCGAGGAGGATCAAAGCTGCTGTTTCTCCTTGGTCAATGAGGGTTTGAATGTCATTGCTTGCTGTGATCAGGGCGCTTTTGGTGCTGTGATTGCTGCTGAAACCAGATTCAGAAGTGTTGAGTAGCTGGGTCTGCTCCAGCTGCGTCATGAGTTGATTGTGATGATATTTTCTAGTACCTTCGCTGGAAATGGGAGCAGGGAGATTGGCTGGTAGTTTTTGAGTTTTCTGTGGTCTGTGGAGGGTGTTTTGAGTAGTGGTCTGACCTTGGCATGTTTCCAGGCGTTGGGAAATTTTGTGGTGATGATAGAGGGATTGAGTAGGGTGCTAAGATCCTGATGATCCCTACGATTCCAAGATTGAAGATTTGGTGTGGACATGGGTCTGTGGATGCTCTTGAGTTAATGGATTTCATGGTGCAGGTGATGTTCTGTGTGGAGAGTATGTTCCAGGTAAGCATGGGCGAATTTTGCGAATCTGGCGTTCGCGAATTTTGCGAATTTGTGAACTCGCAATCCGCAAAATCCGCAAATTCTCGCAAATTAGCGGATTTTTTTTTGTGTTCGCAAGGATTTCTGCCAGTTCGCAAGGATTTCTGACAGTTCGCGAGAGTTTTGTAACAGTTCACAATTGCGAACTTACATGTCGGCTCGCAACAGTCACGACTATGTTGTTTCTACGTCTGGTTCATCATCACAGGTTCCCAGCACCCTCTGTTTCACACCTGCCACCCTCTGTTTCACCCATGCCACCCTCTGGAACATCAATGCCTTATGCCACCCTCTGGTTCATCATCACTGTAGATTATGGGGGGGAAAAGCAAGCACACCTGCCTGCTTCAACTGACATGAATTAATTTGGGGTTGATTTATTAATGTGTCACTGTTTTAAAATTCCAGTCTGGCACCTGCTTCCTTATCTGTAATTTTCTTTCTGTTGCAGTGCAATTTTTTTTCCAGGACCTTTGTGGCCTACTTGTAGCTATTCTATGAGCCTGCTGTGAGGGTCAGAGCAGGGTCATACAATTGTTGCAACTAGCAACTGAACTCTGGAGGGGCCCTTGTCAGGAAGCACTACAGGGAATGGTTACTAATGATGAGTTTGAACTTTTGAACCTGCTTCCACTTTTGCAAAGCTCGTTTTTCTGCAGAACAGCATTACAGCAACTGTAATGCCCCACCAAGCTTATTTGAGAAAGTTGATTTCTAATCCAAAAGTTATCCAAAGAAAATCAAAAGGCCTCAAATCCAAAAAAGTGCAGGCAAATGTCAACCTGAGGAGTTATTCTGATAAAAATCATCATTTTCAGAAGGTCTATGCTGCTTGCTAGTCGATTTCTTATGCAGAATTGCAATTTTTGTAATTTCGTGAGTGCGAGATTGTTGCTGCCCGCCGCACCTACATGTTCGCAATTGCGAACTTACACCGCAAAGAAAAACAATCCGCTGCGTGCGAATTTGCGGATTTTGCGGGAAATTCACGAATCTCGCGGATTGCGAATTTACCGAAAATCCGCAAAATCCGCGAGCGTAACGGATTTTCCGCCCATGCTTAGTTCCAGGTCATCAGTATGTGGTTTGTGTCAGTTATATTGGTGGCATATCTGTTCGTCAATGTGGAAATTTAGGTCACCGAGGAAGATGCACTCCTTGGAGTCTAAGGATAGGGGCGCAAAGAAGTCTGCGATGGTGCAGAAGCTGGAGCTCGGGCCTAGGAGGCTTTATGTGAGGGTGTCTCTGATGGTTGTCTTGTCATCTGTGTGGAGCTTGAAGTTGAGATGTTCCATAAGGTTGGTGGTATTGTTGGTGGTGGTGGTACAGTGAAGGCTCTTTTTGTGGATGGGGCTGTTCGTCCTCCCAGTATGTTGGTGCAGTCGGGTGAGTAATGTATATCTGTTGGGGATCACTGTGGCAATGTCTGGGGTAGATGTGAGTTTGAGCCAGATCTCAGTGAGGAAGACAATGTCAGGTGCAAAGGTGGCAATAAGGTCCCATAATTCAGTGGAATGTTTGCATAGTGAGCATGTGTTGAGAAGGGTGCAACCAAGTTGTTTCTCTTTTTCAGGTGGTTTCAGTGGTGTGTTAAGGGTGGGGCTGGTCAGTGAGCTGGTGTGTTTGCAGTGACAGGTGAAATGGCAGTGGGTGGAGGTGAAAGGTCTTACCGTGGAGCATGGGTCGGTTCCGTGGCAGTGTTTGTTGTGGAATCTGGGGCCGTGCGCGTAGAGCTCAGTGATGGTGTATCTTCAGGGCTGGGAAGGCAGGGGTTGTGGCACTCGGTGCAGTTCAGGTGTGGACAGGCGTTGACGGGCTTGCCTTTGGCACACCCAATGCACGCATCCACTGTCAGTTGCACTGCGGCCTGCATTAAGTAGATGCGGGGATGGATGGGCTTCTGTTGATTTGTAAGAATGGTGGGAAGGAAAACCCAGTCATGAAAACCCCAGTGAGAAAACTCGGAGAGCTGCAGTGTCACTGGATCAGTCTGGAACAAGCAGGAACTGGAGAGCACAGCAAAGTGGCAGGCTAGGTGTCCAGGTGCCTACAGATGTGTTCGCTCTATGGCCTGCATTTAAGTCGGTCCTGGGGTGGGCGGGGCTTCTGTTGGTGGGATGAACGGTGAGTGGGAAATCCAATTGGGAAAACCTCAGCAGTGAAATCCGGGTTACTGGGGTGTCACTGGATCAGTATCAAACAAGCAGGAACTGGAGGCCACAGGCAAGTGGCAGGCTAGGTGTCTAGGTGCTTACAATGTGGTTGCACTGCGGCCTGAATTAAGTAGGTCCTAGGGTGGGGGGGGGCTTCCGTTGGTGGGAAGAAAAGTGAGTGGGAAAGCCTAGCCAGGAAAATACAAGTGGGAAAACCAAGGCACCTGTGGTGTCACTGGATCAGTCTGGAGCAAGCAGCAACTAGAGGCCACAGGCAAGTGGCAAGCTAGATGTGCCTACTCCTGCTACTAAAAAGACTGCAGGTATTAGCAGCTAGCTCATAGATAGCTATTTATATTTAATGCAAATCTACATCTATTTTGTACAGCACATCATGAACTTATCAAGTTGTGCAATTTGTAAAATGTGTTGAGATCTATTTAATTTCATCGCATCTCATATCCTGAATTCCACCATAACTTAACTGGCACATTTCCATACTTTCCATAGTTCAAAATCCTCCTTCAGTTCCTACCATATATCTCCTAATCCCATGCCCCCTTCCTTTCTCCTTGTACCTTACCTCCCTTGTCTATTTCTCCATTTTCCTCTTCTCCAAGTGAAAGCACCCATTTTGAAGGTAGCAAAATCACTCCTCCACTTTCATCTCACTCAGTCACCCTAACACCCAGGCTCCTCTTGTTCAGACTTCACCTCACCTTCTCTCAGTATTGAACTATAAACTGGTACCTCTGCCCTGCAGTCCTCTCAGTCCTTGGCTACTTTCCCTTTGACATCACAGCAATACTTCTCCTCTTGTTCCTCATCCAAAAAGTGTAAAATACTCACTATCTCTTAACCCTGCTATCATAACTATCTATTCTTCAAAGCACTTTCTTCTACCTGGCACCATCCTCATTATTTCTCTCCTGATGCAGCATTGTTCCTCTCCCTGCTGCACTCAGGCTGGTTGCAAGACCTCCTCCTATGTCATCTTCATTCACCTCACAACACCTCACAACTCAACTCTTCTTCCCTTTTCTCACTTTATCCTACCAGCCTGCCCTCATGTACTCCTTCTGCTTCTCTATATTCTCTGTCTTTACAATCCCATCTTGCTTCACTACCATTCATACCTGGTCATATCTCTTCCACCTCAGACCTGCATCATCTCTGACATATAGCTCCCCAAGTCTAGATGTACTGAGCCTGATCCATGTCACAGAACCTTTCCCAATAAAGCCATTTCAATACTCTCCTCTAACTCTATCCAGCCTTTTGACCAATCTCCTACTACACTGCCTTTCCACCCTAACTGCAGTCATACTCTTCCCCTTTAAATCTCCTCTCTCTAAAAGCCCCAATGCTCCCCCACGTCTTTGTGGCTTTAACTTCTTATTAACTTCCTCACATCCAGCTGGAAGTATTCCACTTCAATCTTTCTTCTATGCTCAACCATTCAGTACCCCCTACTTACAGAAGCCATGTAATGCACCCTTCACCTAGCTCTCAACAGTAGGTTCTCAGAGCTTGGGAAGAGCCCTGTGACCAATGAGTTGTAACAGGCCTTCACTGTCTTGCCAACAACAGTGCTGTAGTTTGGTTCCATGTGATAAGAGACAAGACGGGTGTATTGTAAGGGTGTGGGTTTGTGAAAGGAACTCTTCGTACTATAAGAGTGTGGTTTTGTCCTTTTATTTTCATGGATTTCAAGAGTGCTTATAGGATATAATTCTATTTCTTCTTCTTGTCTTCCTGGACCTTGACCGTCTCTTCTTTTTGTGTCACTAGGTTCTTCCCTGAACCAGACCAGATGTCTCGAACAGAAGAGAGGGGAACAAGTAACTTATTGTACTTTTATTTTCCTTCTTAATATTTTCCTTACTGTTTCTTCTTGCTCTCTTCTACATACTCTTCTTTCTTCTCTTAAAGATTTTCTTATCTTTCCTTCATCTTTCTTTTTCTAATATTCCTGTTCTGTATTGAACTAGGTCTATAACCCTTTTGACTCAACAATTTTACCACCATTTCTGATTTTATTGCTTCATTAGTCTATGAGTCTCACCTTACAAAAGTAAAAAGAGATGAATTATCAATCTAGCTGAGAAATAACAAACAAAGAATAGAAAGCGCATAGTTTTCCCAAATTGGAATACTCTAGCTTTTGGCTCTTTTTCTAGCTCTTCATACCTTTTTGGCTTTTAACACAAACACTGCAGCAATGTTTACAATACGTTTAAACTTATCTCCTTTCTGGGGTTTCCCCTTTCTCAAATAGTGGCCCTTTTTAAGTCCACTGATGTCCTCCCCTTTTCCTCATGCGAACCATCCACTTCTGTATACAGGAACTAATCTGGTCAAGCCAAGCTTCCATGTGAGCATGGCCATGGCCCAGTACCTCTCAGGATGTCTTGGTATCTGGGAGGCACAGTGGCACAGGTAACTGCCTCCCTCATCTCTCAAGGAGTATTTCAGCTCATCCTGCTGTTTCTCCTTCTTTCTGGGTTCACCACCAGTTACTTGGGGTCTTTCTACTCCTTTCTCCCACATCCATTTTATCTCTTGCCTCCTCTCTTACTCCCACTTCCTCTTTGTGTCCATCTTCGGTCTCTTCTCCTCTGCCTGCGTTCAATCTCCTTTCTTCTTCTTGTGCACCCTGCAAAACATAAACAAGTCCTTTGTCTATTTCTATGATTTCATCTTCCCCTTTCATTTGCGTATCTTTGTTTTTAAAATGTTTTCTTGTTTCCTGTTTACCCGTACTATTTTCAGGTGGTGTCGGGCAGACGCAGCATGAGCCACCGAGGGAGTGACAGGTAAGTAGAGTTACTATTCCTCTTCGGACCCACCTTCATCCACTACTTCCTCACAGGTGGGTAAAGTACATATGATGGTGGTCATGACACAGGGGTGGCATTGGTTCACTGTTGGTCATTGGAGTAGAAGACAGGATACTTCCGGATACAGTAGAGTTAACTGCACCTGCAACCATGGCTGGAACCATGCAAGAGAAAATTGATGGTGCTGGTGTGTCATTTAGGCTGTCTGATGCATCAGGAGGGATACAGATCTCTCTGCTGGCATGTGGTGTTCCTTCCACAGGTGGTGTGGATGTAATGTGGACTGTTGCCCTGGGGTTGCCCCCACAGATGAAAAACATATTGTACAATGAGTATTATTTGCTTGTGAGACTAAACATCGCTCTATCACATGTGTGAACAATATTATATCCTTTTTCTAAAATGTTGTTTTTATATATTTTTAAACAAATCAGTTAATATTACTGTATATGAATTTTTAATTTTTTAATTTGCGTGTTTATATATTTTAAATTATCAATGGCTTATTTACAAAATTGTTTTTTATAAACTTAGAGAGACTGGGTTTTCACTTTCAAATGTAAATAATGACCCATATAACAAATTATTTTTGTAAAACTTTATTATGCAGTTGAAGTACCTCTGGATAGTAGATCCACAAAACATGCAATGGAGTATACTTACAATCAATTATTTAAATAATGTAAAAAAGATAGAATTAATATCATAGTGATTCTGTTGATGTTTTGGCTGCATGCCTGGCAAGGTGGATGCTGAAATTAGAATCATTATTTTGACTGGAGTGTGTAGCACTCTGTTGGATTGTCTGGTTGTTGTTATAGACTATATTTAGAAATTAATATATTACGTGCAAAATTACCATATGATGGGACTAGACTTGCATTGAACGGACTATGACAATTTGTACATTTAAGCCCTAATTGTGCTTTTTGTAAATGCACCAATCACAATATGTGTTGCATAAGTTAGAATAAAATGTTTATTTCTTTGAATTTATTATGAAAAGTATTATTTTGTTATATGTGACATAGTAATTGGTGTAATATTGTAACTAATATTGCATATTTTATTTGTATTCATTTATGCAAGCAATTTTGGATGTCTGCTACTCCTTAGCTACTGTTTATCTATTGTTTTCTACTAACGTACGAAGTAAAGTGACCGCCATTGTTAGACTTGGCATCCTTGGCGTGGTTTCCCCTGAATTTTTGCCGCCTGTCTTTTTGATACTATGCTGGATTTCGTATTTGCTGGCTTAGATGCTGTGGGTACCTAGCCACTGCTGATCAGTGTCAAAGTGCAAGCGTAAAGTGTAATTTGTTATTCTCATTGAGTATCCCTTATTGGCATATTTGATTTACTGGTAAGTCCCTAGTAAAGTGCTCTCAGTGTGTCAGACCTGTAAAACAAATGCTACTAGTGGGACTGCAGCACTGATTGTATCACCCACATGAGTAGCCATGTATGTGCACAGTTTTTAACTGCCATGTAGACCTGGAAAGTGCACCCACTTGCCAGGCCCAAACCTTCTCTTTCCTTACATGTAAGGCAGCCCCAAAGTAGGCCCAAGATACCCCGTGGGCAGGGTGCAATGCATGTGAAAGGTAGGACTTTTACTGGTGTGTTACAGGTCATGGAAGTTAAAAACTGCCAATTTTGTTTATCACTACTGAAAGGCTATTTGTCCCATAGGCTAACATGGGATTTACTTTGTAACAGCGTACAAGTATAACGTACCATTGGGACAAGATAGAGAAGTGGATTTGAGGCTCTCCAAACTCAGAATTTAATAATACATCTTTTTAAGGAGGTGGTTTTTAAATTGTGTGCTTGAAAATGCTCCTTTTAGAAAGTATTACAAAACAGAAGCAGCCTGTTGCACTCAATTATACTAACAGAAATACAAAGTAAACAGTGTTGTGGTCACCCTCTGGGGAGGCTCAGCCCAGCTTCATGATTCAAAAATAAAAAGAAACTAGGACATGTGTCCTAGACATCAGGTGTACTACAAGAAAATCATTCACAAGTGTGTGAACCAAGTACAATAAAAATGATCAAAGGTTCTAATTAAATGTACAAAATGCAATGTAGGAGCAACATTCCATTGCACAAAAGTCCATCATGATGTAGTAGACGAGATGCTGACGATAGCTTATTCACATATTTAGTGAGCGTTTGATCATTTTTGATTGTACTTGGTTTGCACTTTTAGAAAGTAGGCATTTTTTTATTTAACCATTCTGTGTGCCTCTGCTATTTTGTGTTTTGACTGTCTGGTTTTGGAGTGACAGGGGCTGGAGATGTGTATTCACTGTAGACAGACACAAGGTGGCTGAGGTGTGTCCTACCTTCCCTTTGTGACTCATAGCTGAGCTGATAGACCGTTGCTGCATTTAGAGTGGTGGGAGGAGTTTCCACTTGCACCTGAATAGGCAGTGTCTACTCTGCACAATTCTATTTCCACCTCCTGTATTGAAGCTGCACCAGAGATGACAGACGGGTTTGGACTGGGCTCAGAGACCTTTGCCACAAAGAAAACAAAGACAAAATAGGGTATAAGTATTGGACCTTAAACCCCAGAGAATTAGCTCACTTCTGGACTCCAGAGGATCCTCTGCCAAGGAAAAGAGTTGGAGAGCTGTAAGGAGTAGTACTGCCCGTTTGCTGTGTGTGCTTTGTTGGGTTGGCCTGCTGTTGCTGCTTCTGTCAAGAGAGGACAAACACTGGAACTTTGCTGTGAACCTCTTGAAGAAGAATCTCCAAGGGCTTTTGTGTGCTGGCCTCCTTTTCTGACGTCTCAGGGAAACAAAGACTTCACCAGCAACCTACTTACCAGCACCTGGACACCTCTCTGGACTTCTACATTCAAAATGGTAACAATTCCAGTTCCTGGGCCCTGAGAAGTGTGCGGTTGGTGCTGCAGAGCAGGAAAAACAAACTTGGACACCACCAACGATGCTGTGACCTGCACCTAGGCCAGGGGCATCGCTTGTGAAGTGTACACTGCCCAACCCCACCAGCACTGCAGCTCCAACACCCATCAACACCTGCCGACGCCTGCGGTGTCAGTCTTTCCCACGCCAGCGCGCACACCAACATCTTCACCCCCAGTGCCAGCATCCAGTTATCATGGAGCCCATAATTAACAAGGTTGGCTTCATAAACTCTTCGATTTGGTATCGCCTAACTTCTGATGGCCGCGACTTACCCTGATCTGAACTTGAAGCATTGCCTCCTTATGGACATGACGCCTCGCCTCCCCCGTGGCAACATGGGAACCGGCCTCATCACCAACACCTCACCTCCACAATGTTGTGCATTGTCCATAGACTTAGTTTCCAAGGTACTGTTGTTTGAGGGTCAGCGTGACTCTGTGGCTGACGCTGCACACCTTGTGGTAGGCGCTGTACTTTCGTTTTATGCCTGTCGCATCGTAATAGCCCCAGGTGCAGCTATTTTGTTTCTACAAGTTCTATTTTTGCAATAACTGTTGTAAAGTGATATTTTGAAATGTGTACATTGGATTTTTGTGATTCTGGTCATATTTGGTTTAGATACAGATACTTTATTCTTCTATACTGGTGTGATGTCGATTTGTGATGTTTTCACTGTCTTACTATGTGTTTTGAGTACCAATAACTTAGACATTGCCTTTGGGATAAGCCTGTCTGCTGAGCAGGGGTTTATCTAAAATGTGTATTCCCTTTACTCTGACTAGAAGCAATGGTCCCTACTTGGACAAAGGTACAGACCTCTGCCAACTAGAGATTCCCATTTCTAACAACCATTCTCCAACTAAAATCCTGTACTGATTCCAGTTCTGTTTTTTGTGAGGTAAGCAAATGCATTATGGTTGTTGTAATTATTTTGCATATACTTTTCAAACTTACCTCAACCTACATCATTTGTAGCTTAAATTTCAGATGTTGCACTGTCACAGCAAGACCGCAGATGGCAATCTGCCCTTATTAACCAAAAAACACAAAATATATATTATTTACAATTTTGAAAAACAGTAAAAAAAAACTAAACATCCTTGGACTGTTCACTAAGCATGACTGGGTATTTTTTAAACATTTATGTTTAGGTCTTGCGTCTTTTCCTGCCAGTCACAAACATGAAGAAAATATACTTGAAACATGTGTCAATACGGGAGTCTCTGAGATGTTCATTCACCAAAGACACAAGATGCTAAAGCTCATCAGTCTAAGGTATGCACTACAAGAGCCAATGCAGATTTCAGAAACATGAAATATTTTCAGATACTTCTTTGTATTAGTGGTCAGTGTTGCATGTTTGAGTCAGAGCACCCTGTGTACTAAAGTCTAAATAAGGGCATGTTTCCATTATGGCCTGGAGTTAGTTGGTCACTCTAGTGCCATACATATTTGTATTGTGTGGTAAGGTTGGAAGTGGGGACTGAAAGAGCATAACCACACAAATGCTGTGTACTGTGTCCAAAATTAGATAACGTGCATGGGACAGTATGTAGCTTAACCAGCTGTCAAAAGCCTAGTTCATCAAGAGTAGTAGCTTTACAAAGTACACTTTCAGGCAGCACCAACTCTCAATCAAGGATTTACAGAGGTTCGGGTGGATAGACCGGGAGAGGGTACTGTGGGGAAGGACACCTGGAAAGGAAAAGGTTAGTAGCACATGCACATTCTCAGTCGTAGAATGCAAGCTTTCATGTAGTTTCTCAAGCCGTGTCTAAAGTCTCAGCCCAAATATAGCACAGCACACCACGAATTGTCTACTTTTAGGGGTCACTTTTAGAAGCTACTCTTTGGCTTTGCAATAATTCCCCCCTTTGACACTGATTTGCAAGCTCAGATGTATCTTTGAGTATGGGGATACTTTGACAAGAAAACTGAGCAGTGTGAATTTGCAAAATGAGAGCAAGAGGTATCTTAATCCTTACTGGGATTCTGCCGAATTCTCAGGTCCAGACTCTGCGTTCATGCACACCATGGGTCCGACAAGCGGTGTGTTCACACCAAACCTGACACAGCTTTTTTTATGTTTGTGCTCTCAAAATGTGTATTTGCGCATGCCGAAGTCACTTACCGGAATGGCTACGATCAGCAATGAGATTTCCCATCTGTTCGCGATTGCCACAAGAATTGCTAGCCGGCCGCCTGTTCCCACGAGAGTGTGCAATCGCGAACACGTCATTCGGTTGCTCCATCAGAATTCCGGCTGAAGTTTTGCAAAGATCGCAATCCCGAACACGCAGAATTTGCAATCTGGAGAAGAATCTCTCTCAAGCAGCATCAAAACCTTCTCGAAATAGTGATTTGGATTGGAGTCCTTTTTCTTTTTTACATTTTTTTCTTTAAGAGGAAGGAAGTGTCCCAGAGTCTCCAACTTCCTGTTACTGTGTAGCTGGCCCCTACCAGTGCTTTGTCCATCTCCTGTTCACGTTTAATTCGGATTGGAGCTGAAAGGATCACTCTTTGTGGCTGCTGCATCATAGATCATTGGATTCGAGGACTTTTGAATCTGTGATTTCACAAGTAAGTTGGAAAATTGGTGTTGTTTGTTTGATTGGGGCATTGCACCTACATTTTTTTTGTACTTTTCATCCTTTTTTTTATTTATTGTGGTGGATGGCCTGTAGAGTTCAGTATAAGCCTAGTTGTTTCTTTGTAAGTAATTTTTCATCTTTTATGAAGGAAACATGTTGCACCGTTCACTGCATTTTCTCCAACTTTTGAACTAAATTTGCAAAATGTATTTAATTCACTAGCCCAGTAGTCTGGCAGTAGGCCTTTCAGCCAGTAGGCCCAAAGCTACTCATGGGTGCATGAAACTGTGCCTTTGCTGGATGTGTTTGGTGTGGTTGTTGTGTAACATGCAAACCTTTTTAAGCCCTATGGATTTTTGTTTTTGCATTGTTGCAATAAAGCTGTGTTGTTTAGCATGCCTCCTTTGTCTGTCCATACAGGCCTGCTTGAGTTCATTATTTTACAGGCCTCTAGCTTGTTGTGACTGTGAGTGACCATGTGGTTGGTTGCCATTTTGTGGTGGTAGCACTAGTTAGTGTACTGTTTTTGCCATAGGCATGCATGTCTTTCCTTTGTTCCTCTTGGCTTACTGCCTCCATCCCCATTGCCAGCTGCAGCTCCATGAAAGCTGCATCCCACGTGATGCACACTGCCGAACAGGTTCCATTACCTTTGTATTTTTGTTTTTGTCCATCTTCTTTCCTATCTCTCCTGAGTGTACGCAGTACACCATGAAAGCCCTTGTTGTCAAAGTCTCACACATGGCTACACTGTTGTTATATTTTTTTAATAACTGACTCAGAGCTAATAAAATTCTATATTAATAATAACACTAACACGTTTGACCACACACTAAGTTATATATTATTATATTTGTGTGTTTGTTTGTATTAGTAGTATTTGAACCAGAACAACAAATGCCACATTTCACAGATGTTCTTCTGGCTTCTTTGCTTTAAGGTGCACAAAAGACTAAGGAGGAGGTGTCATCATCACCCGTTGTACTGCCAGACAGAAGTCCTGCTGCGCACCACGTCACGTGATGTGTGACCACAGACAGACATCTCTTTAACTTGTGCCACTGCGTGCTGCTGACACTTGAAGAACATGGCTCCAAAGAAAGGTACCAGGTCCTCCAGTACCAAGAAAGTTGCAAGTGAGAAGAAGGAACTTCCAAGTACCAAGACTGGTGTGCCGCCCAAGATGTTTGCTGGGAAACAAAAAACTGTGCTTGCAGCAGCGGTGTCCAGGAAGCAAGCTGGGAGCAGCATCCCCGCATCAGTGGGCCCATCCCTTAAACCTAGGCCAAAGCCCATGTCTGCCGCAGAGGCAGCCAGTCTAATCATGACAATGCCGATGAGCAGTGCTGGTGAAATTGATTTATCGTTATCGCAAAGTAGTACCCAATCAACGCAGGAAACTCAGATAAGTGAACAACAGCTGCAACCACCGCCCACAATATTAGTTGTTCCTCCCGAAGTAGGGGCAATTCAGGAGATAGAGCTTCCTACAGAGGAAGAAGAGCAACCACTCTTTCAGAAGCTCCATTTTCTTCCAGATTCCAGCAAAGAAAAGGAGGTTTAGTCCATCGAGTTCTTTTGCAAGCCCCCCTTCTGATGATCTATATGCCAATTGAATGACACCACCTCAGTCTGAGAGTGAGACACGACACGAGAGAAGGCTAGGGAAAAGGAAGGTTCCAGAAAGCCTTAAAGTTATGGAGGTAGATGTACAAGAGGAGGATGATGAAGAGCCAGTCATCATCATGGGCATTAGTCCTGCACCAATGGAGACCAATATTACCCCATCCCAAATTGCTGTGAGGGATGTGGCACGGATATGACCAATACAGATAACACTAACACAACCTGCAGCTTCAATTTTTACATTTGCAAAGGCCCGGTAGAAACCTACATCCAGCACAACCACCTCACTTGAAGTAGGTACTGCGTCTGCAGAGAGTCAGACTCCACCACGCCCACTTTCCAGTTCAACCGGCATTGCAAGTGGCACCTCCACCAGCAGCACCAGAAAGTTCACCTCCCCAGTTTGGGACTTCTTTTCAGTTAGCAGTAAGGAGGAGAACGTTGCTATGTGCTCCATTTGTAGACAAGGTGGTTGTCGGGGTATGCTTGGTACAAACTATGGTACCGGAGGCCAAACAACCCATCTGAAAAAACACCACGTGATCCAGTGGGAGGCACTCCTTAAAGGCCAAAATAGTGCACCCATTGCTGTTGGTGGTGATGCAGAAGTACAAGATACGATTGCGGTGGAAGGTGAACAAGAGGGAGATATTTTCTCTGGTACACAAAGTAGACCTGTCCCTAGCAGTGCTGTGGACCACCCACATCCTCATAATCCTCAGCAACATCTCAGTGACACAAGAGTAAGAGTCAGGCTGAGACACTAAGGCAAGAGAGTACCGCACAAATAAATGTGTGGCGTTTAGCCTGACAACATCTGGCACCAAGAAGTCAACTACATCAGTGGCACCAGACAATAAAAACATCCAGCTTACCATAAGCAGCATGTTTAGGTCAGAGGGGCAGTACGAACTAAGCATGGGCCGAAAATCCGTTACGCTCGCGGATTTTGCGGATTTTCGGTAAATTCGCAATCCGCGAGATTCGCGAATTTCCCGCAAAATCCGCAAATTCGCAAGCAGCGGATTTTTTTTCTTTGCGGTGTAAGTTCGCAATTGCGAACATGCAATGTAATGTAATGCTGTTCTGCAGAAAAACGAGTTTTGCAAAAGTGAAAGCAGGTTCAAAAGTTCAAACTCATCATTAGTAACCGTTCCCTGTAGTGCTTCCTGATAAGGGCCCCTCCAGAGTTCAGTTGCTAGTTGCAACAATTGTATGACCCTGCTCTGACCCTCACAGCAGGCTCATAGAAAAGCTACAAGTAGGCCACAAAGGTCCTGGAAAAAAAAATTGCACTGCAACAGAAAGCAAATTACAGATAAGGAAGCAGGTGCCAGATTGGAATTTTAAAACAGTGACACATTAATAAATCAACCCCAAATTAATTCATGTCAGTTGAAGCAGGCAGGTGTGCTTGTTTTTTTCCCCCATAATCTACAGTGATGATGAACCAGAGGGTGACATAAGGCATTGATGTACCATAGGGTGGCATGGGTGAAAGAGAGGACGCAGGGGTGAAACAGAGGGTGCTGGGAACCTGTGATGATGAACCAGACGTAGAAACAACATAATCGTGACCGTTGCGAGCCGACATGTAAGTTCGCAATTGCGAAATGTTACAAAACACTTGCGAACTGTCAGAAATCCTTGCGAACTGGCAGAAATCCTTGCGAACACCAAAAAAAGAAAATCCGCAAATTCCCATTTCAGTTGCTAGTTGCAACAATTGAATGACCCTGCTCTGACCCTCATAGCAGGCTCATAGAATAGCTACAAGTAGGCCACAAAGGTCCTGGAAAAAAAATTGCACTGCAATAGAAAGCAAATTACAGATAAGGAAGCAGGTGCCAGACTGAAATTTTAAAACAGTGACACATTAATAAATCAACCCCAAATTAATTCATGTCAGTTGAAGCAGGCAGGTGTGCTTGCTTTTCCCCCCCATAATCTACAGTGATGATGAACCAGAGGGTGGCATAAGGCATTGATGTACCAGAGGGTGGCATGGGTGAAACAGAGGATGGCAGGGGTGAAACAGAGGGTGCTGGGAACCTGTGATGATGAACCAGACGTAGAAACAACATAATCGTGACCGTTGCGAGCCGACATGTAAGTTCGCAATTGCGAACTGTTACAAAACCCTCGCGAACTGTCAGAAATCCTTGCGAACTGGCAGAAATCCTTGCGAACACAAAAAAAAATCTGCAAATTCGCGAGAATTCGCGGATTTTGCGGATTGCGAGTTCGCAAATTCGCAAAATTCGCGAACGCCAGATTTGCAAAATTCGCCCATGTTTAGTACGAACACAACCACCCAACAGCACGTTTGTACCATGCAAAACTGGCTAAAATGTTAGCGCCTGACCTCCTCCCTTTTTCTTTCGTGAAAGGGGTGGGTTTTCTTGAATTTGTGATAGCAATCTACCCAAAATGGAAGGTTCCCAGTGGTCCTATTTTGCCAGAGTTGCAGTTCCAGCACTACATCATGACGTGCTGGAATTGCTTGGACACGTTTTGCAGCAGAGTGCTGTTCATACTATCCACCTGACAACAGACATGTAGACCAGTTCCCAAGCCACTGATTACATGTGCATCACTGTATGCTGGATCTCTTTTGTGGGGGTTGAAGAAAAGATATCTGCATGTGTTGACACTGCTGAGATTTTTGATCTCAGAAACATGCAACTGTAGCCATGTTTGCCATGGAGAAACCTCATACTGCTGCAAACATTTTGGAAGAGTTTAACAGCAAGGTCTTTGAATGGCTGCACCGAAAAAGGCTTAAAATTGGTTTTGTTGCCACAGACAATGGCAGTAATATAGTTAGGGCCATGTACAATGGTGGCTATTTCAGGTTCCTGTGTTTGGCACACTGCATTAACATTATTGTTTGAGACAGTCTGAAAAAGAAGACAGAGTCAGCAACTTACTGACCACCTGCAGAAGAATTTGCACATATTTTAGGCATTCTTTTAAAGCCCAGAAGCAGCTGAGGATCATTCAACTTGAGCATAGAGTACCAGTTAAAGCACTCATCCAGGAGGTGGCAACAGTTTGGAACTAAACTTATTACATGATTCAACATCTGTTTGAGCAGTACAGACCAATCAATGAATATGTCGCACAAAGAGGGGTTGCTACTGTGAAAAGCATGACTGTTGAGATGGACCAATGGGTCCTAGTAAATGCCTGACAGAAATGCTACTTCCTTTTGAACTCTTCACACGAGAAGTCAGCAAGGAGGACTGTACTATGGGCCAAGCTATCCCATTGTTGCACATGCTATAAGAACAGCTGAAGGGGGTGCCTGAAATGTAAACAGGTTTGGAGGAAAAGAAGCATATGAGTTAGTGGAGAGCTTAACCCTTTGCTTATCTGAAAATACAAGGGTGCAAAGAGACATTCTCTCATACAACCATTACATTTCTTCCACAATTGTGGATCAACAGTACAAAGCAGTACTGAACACTAACACATTGATTCCTTTTTCAGAAGTGGGTGTTGCCAAGTACAAAACTTGGATAGCTGTGAAAGCCAGTTGCTTAGAAAAAGAACGGCAGGCAATTAGAGACCCTCTACTCCAGGTCACAACAAGTACTGCAGGGCAGCTGGCATCAAGTGATGATTTCAGAACCTGAGGGCAGTGCAGTTGGCTCACAGCAGCCAAAACCACCAATAACTCCAAGAACAACATCAACAACAAGAACAGGAGCTTCAGCCCCATTGAAATCAGCACAGGAATAGTTTCTACTGCAATGGCTTGTTAGGTCCACTGCTGAAGCTAAGGGAAATTAGGCCGAGCAAAGCAGAGCACCCCTGAGCATTGAACGGATGGTCTAGGTTTATCTGGATGACCCAACAGAGGTCTACATTGATCAACACCCATTGCTGCATTGGTATGGGAAAAGGCACCAATGGCCAGTGCTCAGCATACTGGCGATAAACTATCTGGCTTGCCCGGTCGCAAGTGTCTCTTCTGAGCGTGTTTTCAGTGATGCTGGTGCCGGTGTAACGGTAAAAACGACTATTATCTCATCCCAAAGTGTGGAGAGGTTAACCATAAACAAAAGGAATCAGCACTCTATACCACTGGATTACACCATACTAGAATTATCACAGCAGGAAGATGATGACGGCAACTTAGGTCATAATTGATCACACTTTTGCTGGGGTAGATGTGGTAAAAGCAACACTAACTCAATGCAGGGCGAGGATCTTCTTCTGCTTGCCCACCCATGCTCAGTATTTGCAAGTAATTTTTTTTCCCAAAGGAACATAATACATCATAATTAATTTCCGGCATAGATTCATCATCCTTACAGCACTAAAGGTTATGCTTGTCCACTTCATAGGTCGAGTCAACAACAGTTTGTAACTTTTACAAGGCTATCCCTGCCATCATTATGTTTTATTTTACTTTAGCATTGCTAATCATTATGGTTTCTTGTTTGGCAGCCTTCTTCTGTACTGTGCTTCGTTGCACTACTCCTTCCTGAGTCTCCCTTAGGTGACTGACTGTCTCATTTTCTTTTTTGCACATAATACTGCCAGTGTCTACTACAACTACTACCACCACCATGGCGTCTTGGGAAACCAAACTATCATCACCATGCAGCAATCCATTTGCCTACGTTTAAATAAACATCAATCACAGGTAAGAGAACTAATTTGGGGAGGCATATTAATAATATGGAAATAACTTCATTAATTCACACACCCACACCCTTCCGAGTCTAGTTGCAGACTGCACAGACTAGGAGGAGAGACTGACAGTACTAGTAGGACAAGTCACTAACAGGTGAGGGCCCTTCATCTATCTGTTCGTGTGTCACACTATCGAAAGATTATTTAAATCAAAAACTGGTTGCGGCCCTGCACTAGCAAAGGAAGCTATGTGAAGTAAAGGAGTAACCACCCCAAAACATTCACATTGTATGTAAAGTTTAAGTATAAATATAATTTATTCCCCTAACAAAATAAACTAATGTAAAAATCCCACAACACCTGACCCACCCCTTTCCCTAACCCCAACCAATGGCCAAGGATAAAGAAAGAGTCAATAGCAAATATGATGGGACCCCCTTCAAAAATTAATCAGGCCAGGGAAAGGAGGGGAATGAAACAACACAATGCGAAGAACAGATTTCCCTTCAATGCCACATGAATGCAAATATGTCTCTAATTAATAAGATGATGGTGACAAAGGCACAATGATCTCTATTATTCTTTCAAAAATACAGATTTTATTTAATTTTACCTTTTTTTAAAAAAAATGACTTATCATTACTTTTTATGTATAGAAATCTCTTTAGTAATTCTTCACATATCGAAAATTACAATTTTTTTTAAAAAGGAAAGACTTTTTTATACATAAACTTCTCTTTAAATAGAATACAGAGAAAAATGAAAAGAGAAAAAATAATGAAATACATACAAATGATTGCTATATACAAAACCTACATCTTAACATATATCCACAATTCATAAGTGCCCCCGGAAAAGAACAGTCCATTACAACATTCTCACCCATTCACAACATCCTCAACTGTCTCACCCTATCTACAAACATCACCACACCAACTGAAACAAGGAAGAAAAATCGTGAATACAGGTCTCAGAATTAATATAAGACCCCGCACTTGGTCGACACGCATTTCGGCGGCTCACAGCCACCTTCTTCAGGACCTCTTCCAATAAGAACAGCCAAAATATCCAGGGGACATGAAAGACTATGATTCAAAAGCTCAAAGGAGATTTCTTTAATACTGTCCTATGATAATTTTAGGATTCCTTTTTTTTGGAAACGTATTCCAATATGATGTCCATTATCGAGGGATATTCAGATGGTCACGTTGAACCTCTTGATACAATAAAATCAGTGCATTGTCTTCAACTCTGTAGGTTGGCTGGTATCTCCATAGGGTCCTTTGTTTATAGCTCTCTTCTCAACTATGCATGGGTAGACGCCTACCGCTACCTCCAAATAACCTAGCCACAGAGATGCGAATCCTAAAATTATCACAGGACAGTATTAAAGAAATCTGCTTTGAGCTTTTGAATCATAGTCTTTCATGTCCCCTGGATATTTTGGCTGTTCTTATTGGAAGAGGTCCTGAAGAAGGTGGCCGTGAGCCGCCGAAACGCGCGTCGACCAAGTGCGGGGTCTCATATTAATTCTGAGACTTGTATTCGCGATTTTTCTTCCTTGTTTCAGTTGGTGTGGTGATGTTTGTAGATAGGGTGAGACTGTTGAGGATGTTGTGAATGGGTGATAATGTTGTAATGGACTGTTCTTTCCGGGGGCACTTATGAATTGTGGATATATATGCTAAGATATAGGTTTTGTAAATAGCAATCAATTGTATGTATTTCATTATTTTTTCACTTTTCATTTTTCTCTGTATTCTATTTAAAGAGAAGTTTATGTATCAAAAAAAGTCTTTCCTTTTTAAAAGAAATTGTAATTTTCGATATGTGAAGAATTACTAAAGAGATTTCTATACATAAAAAGTAATGATAAGTAATTTTTTTTTAAAAAGGTAAAATGAAATAAAATCTGTATTTTTGAAAGAATAATAGAGATCATTGTGCCTTTGTCACCATCATCTTATTAATTAGAGACATATTTGGATTCATGTGGCCTTGAAGGGAAATCTGTTCTTCGCATTGTAAAGAAAGAGTCAAACCAATGTCCGGTCAATTGTCCATAATAAATAATAAATATAAACCCCAATTTTTCCCCAATGACAATGCCCAATTCCCACCCATCAAAAAAAAGATTAATAAAGGGGCAATACGATGGAGTTCTTGAGAAGCATGCAGTGCTTGAAAGATTTACAATTGCATCATAAGGGGGGGCATCAGTGTTGAAGGAAGAACAACAGGCGACTGCCAGACTGCAGCGCCGTACCACTGGGGGGCCTGGCTGAGGCCCGGGGCATTGGAAGAGGCTGCAGCTGCTCCTGCCTCCTCCTCTTCCACTAGAACCACCAGCTACCAATATTCCTTGCAGATGGCCTCCAGCTTCCGGCACCAGGCCATGGCTGCCAACTCCTTCCTCTCTGGTTTTCTTTTTTTTGTTTGGGTAGGAGTAGCTATATCAAGAAAGAAAAAGCATTATTGTAACCAATACTTTTAGCAAAACAGTAATTCTACACATAGTGGCATAGTAGTACTAGCAAGCACAGTACATAACATTTGTGGTATCCTCCCACTTCCTCAGCCTCTAACATTTGTGGATTCACGTACCGTCTAGTTATTATTTATTAACCAATTTATTGACTAATCTAGTGTTCCATTCTAATTCCAGAATCCTAAACCTAATTACCACCTGACCTAGCCCACCTATTACAAATAAATTGGAAATGAACTGCCAAAAATATATTTGCTTCTTCTAAGTTTCAATCTCATTTGAAATCATCAATAAATCAACCTCCTTTGACAGGGATTGATTTCACTAAGTCTGCATTTCCATTTATTTTAGTCCTCTAAAACGCATAGATGGACTCATGCATACATTTGCATACACCAAATTGTTGGTTGGTTGCTGCTGATGTGCTGCTAATGACTTAGTTGCCATATTACTCACTTACTAACAAACTACAAAAGGTTATACCTCCGCCTCAGTTAAAAGGACACCATCGGCCACAAGGAAGTCGGCTCCTGGGTGCAGGTGCCTTCCCCTTACTATTGTTGCGGTACCCATAGCCATGGTTCTGGGTAGACAGGGGCGGAAAAGAAAATATAGGAGTAAAAAATAAAGTCAGGAGAAGAAGTAGGAGACTTATAAAGCAAGTAATATGAAACAGTAGAAAAAAGCTCAAAAAATGCAGTAAAAGTAGAAATAAAATGCTAAATATACACTTAGGGAGAGACAGGGATAGATAATAATACAAAAGATCAGAAAAACAATGTAAAAACAAGGATTAAAAAGATTAGATAGGGATAAGACACAGGCCCCAAAACCACCATGCAAAGAGTAGGTAAACAAGAAGGCCACGCCCATTCGCGACCGCGTGGAAAGTTCGCTCAATATTTCCCCCCAAACACGCAATCCGCATTGCCAAACGTCAAACACATCTCACGAGTATATGTGAGCATGCGGAACAAGCAACTCTGCATGCTCACGTAACTCCATGTAGCGTTGTGGAGTGTTTTTGCAGCTGGGCTTAGCCTCGCATAGTGAGGCTACACAAACTCCGCCCAGGGTTAAACAAAACACAACCTTCAATTTGGTCTTTCAAGGAAGTCCTGGATGTCACTTTGAAACTGGAACGTGAAGAACTGGGGCCTACTTCCGGGACTAGCCACCTAATATGGGCGCATCCGATCAAAGATGGCACCTGAGATTTGATGGATCCTCTGATGAGAACTCTCCTGCGATTTCTGCATATTCTAAAAGTAAACAGACCTCAACATGGACATACCAATGACGCTTCCACCCCAGGGTGCAAAAAACTACACACATGTCATGCGTGATATGTGTGTGGGTTGTGTAGGGTCAACACATGTTCTCAGGCATAGTGTTTAACCCAGGATGAGCAAGGGGCCATAGAGCAATAGGAAGGCAGGTGTGTGTTGTACAAGGAGGGTAACAGGACAAGATACCACGCAGCTCTACCAGTAAAAGATATGGGTGAAGACATGTTAATCATGCATGTTGAGAAGCACAGTGGTGAACAGCACATGTGAGTGGAAGGAGGGGAGGCCAGGAGTGTTAACAGCAGCAGCAGGCTAACATAAATCCTCCACTGGTCCATAACTTTGCATGAGACAAGGTACCAGATCCTCCAATAGCGGTTTTCGTAGCCCTGATAGCCCGAACCTCATATTTAGGGATGGGTGGAATTTGCATACCCGCGCTCCGCAAAGCTCCACGAAACGGTCAAAAATCTCCGCGAGCACGCAAAAGTTCTGTGAGCATGCGGAATTGCTTGTTCCCACCGTTCGCGATGCTTTTTTCCTGTTCGCGTACGCTGTTTGCGTTCCCGGGGAGAAATATCTCGTGAACATGCATTTTGAAAGCGTGAACAAGCAAAAATTCTGTGAAGCCAAATTTTTGGCAATTTTGCGTTCTCTGCAGAAGGCGAAATTACCCAAATTACCCAAATTCCGCTAGTACCACCCAGGCCTACTCATATTCCCAATGAGAACAGACCAGCATAGGAGAAGGCAGAGGAGCAGGCCACCCCAGGCTGGTTTGATCAGGGAGTCATGGAAAACAGAGTGAATCCTCACAGTCCATGGAAGCTTCACCTGAAAATGAAGAGAATGACTTGGGAGAAAACTTCAGAAGGACCAACGAAGTATGGCCAGAAACTGGTTTGATGTTTAAAGGTGAGGTTCTCTGTGGATAACCATACAAGGTCTCCAGGATGGTAACAATGAGCAGGCCATTGCTTTTGATCCACCTGTGCTTTGTAGCATGCCTTCACACATAGGAAATTGGCACGTGTGACTCAGTCCAGGTGAACAATACATTGAAGCTAGGAATCTTAATTTGGGACAGAGGATGAAGTAGTGGCAAAAGTAAATTATGGAAACCAGGAAACCATAACTGGCATAGAATGGGAACATTTGGAGAGTGTCTTAGTGGTTGTTTTATATGCATATTCTACTTTCCATAACAGATGCACTCAGGAGTCCTTTGCGTTGTGACCATCGGTCTCAGGATGAAAGCTGGTGGAAAGTTGTGCTTGGATCTTCAGGGCTGAACATCATGCTTTCCAGACCTTGGAAGTGAACTCAGGGCTGCGGTCTGTCATAACGGTGTTGAGTAAACCATGTAGACGGACCACCTGGTTCAACACCAGGGTCACAATTTCACTGGCTGAAGGAAGGCCTTTTCATGGGATGAAGTATGTGGTAAACAATAACAAAGAGATCAACAATAACAAAGAGTTTTTACTTTAATGTTTTGGAAGGTCAGTGATGAAGTCCAAGAAAAATGTACTGCCACACCTGGGTGGGAGTGGACCGAGGCTGTAATAGGCTTGTGTTAGACCTGGCACCTTGGCGTGAGTCTCCCTTCCACTTTTTGCTGATGTGCCTCAGATTTTTTGCTGGTGTCAGCTGCTCAGGGCACTGTGCCACTGCCAATCAGTGCCACAGTGCAAGTGCTCCCAATGTAAAGTGTATACATGTAATTAATTTCCATGATTGGCTTATTGGATTTACTATCAGTCCCCAGTAAAGTGCACCCGGAGTGCCGGGGCTTGTAAATACCGATACAGCTAGTGGGCCTGCAGCTCGGGTTGCGCCACCCACAGAAGCCGCCTTGTAAAATGTGTCTAAGGTCTGCCACTGCAGAACCTGCGTGCAGTCTGGTACTGTCATGCTGGCTGGGTAAGTGAACACACTTGCCAGCCTCTAACCCTTCCCTTTACTTCATATAAGTCACCCCTTTGGTAGGCCCACTGGCAAGGTGCATTGTAAGCGTAAGACAGGGCAAGTCCTGATGTGTGTGGAATGCCCTAATAGTGAATTACAGCCATTCTTGTTTTTCACTATTGCAAGGCTACCTGCTCTCGTAGGCCAGAATGGGCTGCTAGATTATTACACTCTTTAATCCCAGTAGACTCAGGGAACATGGTGGAAGTCAAGATTAGTATGCCTGAACTCAGAATGATAAAATACTTCTTTTAGTAAAGTTTGTTTTAATATCCTGTGTTTGAAAATGCTACTTTTAGAAATTTTAAACCAAAGGGGTTTCATCCATTCTGGGAGCCTGGCAGGACGTCTAATACTTTTTTTTCAAACAAGGTACCAGGCCACTAATTTCAGTACTGCTAATTAATACGGCAGATTCGAAATACAGCGCAAAAAATCATTGTACTTTACTTTCATATTTGTATTGATTCAACTTAATTTCAAACAACTGTTCATTACTCTTGATGCAAAGGAGGAATACACATTCCATTCAGTATATTGTGCGAATCAAAATTGTATGAAAAACATTTTACAAAAACATATTATAATCAAAAACAAAGACAAAACACTGTTGTATTTGCATCAATTAATTACACCAGTCCAAAATTTCAACAATTGCCTGCCAAAATTTAAATTCTATGTGGCACTATGACAGGCAGGCTGCGGGGAAAGTTATTTTTTATAAAAGTTCACTCTTGGGGTATGTTTCAATCATTACGCCCTCACTAGAAAGTTAGTATTTGCTTGCCTAACCATCTCAGCCCGCCTCTGCTCTTATGTGTATCTGCTGTCTTGTTTCTGTGAGTGACAGGGCTGGGGAAGACTTTTGGTGAATAGAAAGATTACACCAGTATGGGTGGGGGGAGTGCCCCTTGACTCTGAATAGGCCTGTGCTCTGCCACCTCAATGCCGGCTCCGCCCCCTGGGGAGCGGCTGCTGACTCTGCTCTACACCTTGTAAAGTGAGAAGGGAAGACCGTCAACAGAGTACTCCTGGACTGTACTTGTCATCACAATGCTGGCTCACCGCCTGCGGAGCGTCTGTGGGGCTTGCCCTGCTCACTGAAAGGAAAACCCAGACTTCGCAAAACAAAGTGCTCAAGAGCTGAGATGGACTATGCAAAGGCCCCCCTGGACTGAACGAACAAAAGAAACGGTGTATAAAAAGAGGAGCTCCGCTCCTACCAAATCAGATTCTGTTTTGACCACGAAGAACATCTGCCCGACTAGAAGGACCAGGAGAAGCTGAAGGAGGAAAGACTGTCTCTGATCTGGGAGACTGGCCTGCAGTTGGTGCCTTGCTGAGAAAGGAGAGGAGAAGACCAGAAAGGACTTTGCAGACTTGTGCCTGAAACTATCTCCAAGGGCTTGATCTGAGCTTGCCCCCTGAACTGAACCCCAGGACAAGTGGGTTCAATTCTGCCTGTGCTTGTCTGCTGCTGCCCCCCTGTGTTCTATTCCCTCGCCGGAGTAGTGACTCAGGTGCCCTTGCCCCTCCTAAAGGTCGTGACAGTCCGGAGCCTGGCTGCCCCCGCCCACTAAGAGCCCCGCTCGAGTTTGAGTCGCTCTCTCCCCACTGGGCCGGGCCGCCCGCTCTCCTGTCACCTCGCCTGCTACAGAGCGCGTTGTGCGCCTCTCACCCTCTCCCGCCGGAATCTGCCCGGAGCGCATCTAATAGCCGATATGTACCTGACTGTCTCACTTTGCCCTCCTGCATACCAAGGCCCATGCCGCACCTCAAAAAGAGCCTCTAGTACGTCAGTTACCGGAGGCCCGGTGCTGCACCCGCCTGCCTAAAGACGCAATGCCCCACCCAGATCCACTGGTACGACTCGGCGTACTAAGAATAAGTACGTCCCTCAGGCCTGAACAACGCCTCACCCCGTGAGCTGCTCCAGACCCCGGATCGTCCGCAACCCTCCACATCGTCCCGCTCACCCGCCTCGCACCTCAAGGGGGCTTCGAGCCGGATAATTCCTCGAGGGTCCGCCCTCACCTAAGGCCGCGTCTGAAACGCCTCGGACACCAGCAACAAGGTACACTTGAACTTGATCCCGAGATCACATTGGATCCACGGTCCGCAACATTTGTTTTCCCTGTCGTCTGTCATTCACCAGCGGGTCGCTTTACCAGCGCGAAGCGCGCATCGACCCCCCGCGTACCTTGCTGACAAGAGCACTAAAGAACTTTTGCTTATTTAAAATCTGGTGGCTTCATTCACTAAACGTTATATGGTCTTGTGATAATTCTGCAACTAAGTATTTAGTAAGTAATTAAGAGGGTGAGCAAGGGTTATTTCGAAGGAGTAGTTCTCGTACCCTGACTGGAGGAGAGGGTCCCTGTTTGTCACAAGTGCATACCTGTGCCAACCAGAGACCCCCGATTCTAACAGCTTGCCTTGCGAGTATGATCAGATTTGACTTGGCTACTAGCAGCACAGTTCAAACATATGTAATGACCTCTTGCTGCCAGCTGGACAACCAGCATTTGCAGCTCATAAGGTCTTTGGTTCTTGAACATCCCAGTTGACCAACCAACAGGTGGTCATAACACAATTGAAGGAATTTCTGTTGCAGGATGGTAGTTGGAACAAACAGTTTGTCTCTGTGGAAGGATAACCCATTACAGACTGAGCACAAAAAGAACTAGCTCCTTTAGAGGAATGTAGTCTTTCACCTGGTCCAGAAACTGATCTGTGATAGTGACTCCTATGATTTAATTCACCATTAGTAAAGGCGGCAGAGAATTGTCTGTTGGCTAGTCCTTTTCAGGGTAGTGTGATAAGGCATCTCCTTTGTTGTTGTAACTGCCTGGCTGGAAAGCAATAACAAAATCAAATTCAGCAAAAAACAGTACAAAGTACCCACTGCAGTTGTCTTGGTGAGATAGTACTGACCACCACAGAAACTGGAGGTTACGATGATCTGTGTAGACAGTGGTGGAATGCTGGGCACCCAATAAATAGTTTCTCCATTCCTTGAATTACTTGTTCTGCTACAGTGTAATTCACTTTGGCTGGGAGTAACTTTTTGGACAAATATTGTACCTGATGCAGCTAGCCATTTCAATGGCTACGTTGTGAAAGGATTGTCCCTTTTGCTTCCTCAGAGGCATCTGCCTCAACAATGAATGGTCATGTGGTGACTCAAGATGGGTGCTGAGATGAATGCTTGCTTCAGATTCTGGAAGGCAAAATCTTGGTCTCTATCCGATTGGAAGAGTACACTTTTTCTCAGAAATTTTAAGATGAGGGTACCATAGGCATAGAAATGGTTGATAAATATCATGTTGAAATTGCCAAAACTAGGAATTGTTGCACATCCTTGATGTTCTGAGATTGGGGTGAGTCAACAATAGCTTGGATCTTGTGCTCTGCCATCGACTTCCCCTAAGAACTTAAAATGAAACTAAGGAACTCTACATATGTGGTATGCACTTAGTTAGATTACAATACAAACCATGTTGGAGTAGAGTGCCTAGAATGGTTTTGGCATGGCTCACGTGTTCATCAGGTTTCGAGAAAAGAACAGAATGTCATTGTATGTATACAATGACAAATCTTTTCAAAAGGTCCTGTAAGACATAATTGACTGACAACTGGAATGACGCCGGAGCACTGCATAGATCGATTGAAATGACACAATCTATGTTAGCCCGCAGCGGGTCCTAAATGCCATCTTCCATTCATCTCTGGTGCAAATTTGAACTAGGTGGTAAGCCCCTCTTAAGTCAAGCGTTTTGTAAATCTTGGTGTCCTTGACTAGATCTAGAAGTACCAGAATGAGGGGAAGAGGGTTCCTATTCTTGATAGTGATGTAATCTAGGGCCCTATAGTAAATGCATGTTTGCAGTTCTCCATTGGATTTCAGGACAAATAACAAGGAAAAGGCAGCCAGGGATTTTGAGGGTCTAATAAATCTGTCTTGGAATATTTGTCTAAGTACTCAGATGGTGATTCTGTCATCAGTAAGGGAGTATATCCTTCTGCATGGTATTCTCACACATCAGGGACCAAATATATTTTACTGTTGCACTTCCAATGTGGTGGAAGTGTTTCAGCCTTACTTTCACTGAGCACACCGAGAAAGGACATATATTCAGATGGTAATACTATGTTTTGTTCAGCTGCTGTTGCTATTATATGGCCATATGCATGGTCTCATTTTTGGAGGCAGTTGAGGGGTAAGACAAGTTTGACTGCACCAGGATGAAGCTGATAGGTTGATGGGTTGTAAGGTGTAAGCCAGGACATGCCCAGGATTATGCTGAACGGAAGTGTGTCAATTAGTTTGAAACTTAACTCTGCACCATGTGATTGTGAACCTTTATTACAGTTCATTCATAAGGGATGAATTTGGTCAGTTGTGAGCCCTGAGGTGAGCGTGGTTTCAATGTCTTTCACTACTTCTGGTGGGTTCTTCTTGTGAGTTGGGATCCCTAATCTTTTGTAATCCTTAGGGACCCAAAACGATGTCGAGCAGATCGCCACCGCCATGGTGGCGGTGGAGATCCTCCCGACATTAATGCCCGCCCGCCACCCATTTCCCCCCCCCCGCCATATTACTATGGCGGGGGGGGGGGACCGCGGCAGATGTAAATACCGTCTGCCGCTTTTCCGCCCCGGTCGCCTTGCGGCCGAGGTGGAAAATGTTTAATATGGTGGCTGTGTCTATGAGACACCGCCAGCCATATTATGATAATAATAATAATACTGTTTTTTCTATAGCGCGAACAGCTACCTCAACTAGGAGGTGTCCCAGCGCTGTGAGAGCAAAACAAGGCCAGACTGCCCAGTAAGTGAGCAACGTTAATGATCCAGTGAAAATAACCAAAACATGAGCTGTTTCCTAAAGCTCAGATCTGACGGGGCCCTTTGCAAATCAGGTGGTAGGGTGTTCCACCGTCGAGATGTGCTATCTGAAAAAGTCCGACTGCCCAGTCTTGCCCTTTTGACTCGTGGCACACTCAGTAAAACCTGATCATTCGAGCGAAGAGAGCGGGTCTGAATGTATCTGGGGAGTCGTGATCTCAGATAGTTGGGGCATGTACCGTGCAGAGCCCTAAAGGCCAGTGTGAGAGCTTTAAATTTAATCCTGCTGAATATCGGCAGCCAATGCAGAGAACGAAGAAATATGCTCTTTAAACTGTATATGCTTCAGCAGCCTAGCCGCAGCATTCTGTGCAGTATGTAGCCGTTGGGTCAGATATTATTTAGGAAGGCCCATACACAGGCCATTGGCATAGTCCAGGCACGTTGTAATTGTGGCATGGATCACCGTTTTCCGACAGGACTCAGGCAGTAGTTTCAAGATTTGTCGGAGGTTCCTCATTTTACTCAAGCAGCATCCGGTGACTTGCTGGATTTGGGGCGCGAAAGAAAGATTATCGTCCCATTTTACCCCAAGGTTCTTTGCCAGTGGCTGGGGGTGGGGGGGGGGGGGTCCCCATCTCTGCCGGCCACCATAGTTCTGCCGGGGGGGGTGCTTTTGCCAAAGAAGATCACTTCTGTTTTTCCCGGATTCAATTTCTACTTATTTGTATTCATCCAAGTTGCCACATCTTGGAGGCAGCCCTTAAAGCGCGCAAAGGCTTGCTGACATGCTTTTCCATGGCGGCATTAAGGCATGCGGAGACTCCCTGTGGGGGCCTGTTGCGGGCCCCCTGGGAGCAGCGCGTGGTTTCTGTCATGTTGTGCTTTGAAATGCACAACGTACATTTTTACCATTGCGGCGGGCGGCGCTTTCAGCACCGCCCACCGCAATGGTAAAAATACAGGATGCGCCCGCCAGTGTGGCGGGCGCATCCTAATGCCCAAGGCGGGACCGCCGCTCCTATGGCGGGCGGTCCCGTTTTGCACGAGGATTGTCGGCGGCCAAAGTATGCCCACCATCCTAATGGCGGCCTTAGTATCTATAATGTTCCCGGTAGCCCCAGAGTCAATCATAACCACTAATGGTACGTTCTGTTGTTAAATGGTAACTGTAACATTGAGTGTAAGGTGGGGGCAGAACTCTGTGTTTTTTTTGCTTTTGAGTGATTAGGAGATAGTTGCTTCCTGCTCAAGGGACCCTCCTGGGTAGTCCTTGAGGTACCAAGTTTCCCACTTCCTTTTTGGTTGTGGTCAAATTGAAACATTTGGTGCTCTTAGGTCTTGTGGTACATTGCCTGACAAAATTCCCTTTATTTGCCACAATGGAGACACTGGCTGTTCTCCTGACGCAGTTCCTTTTCTTTCGCTGGAAGGGCACTCAAATACCACCAATTTCCATTAGTTCTGGAGCATCTCTGGGTGGGAAATTGTTCTTTTCCTTAGGGCGGATAAATGGTCTCTGGTTGTTTTTTTGCATATATCCTTTGTACTCGGCCAGACAGTGGTCAAGCCGCAAGATCACAGCTCTTAAGTCTCTACACGTTACCGGCCATGGGTCAAGCTGAGCTAGAATGTCTTTTAATTCCTCTCTAAGACCACAATGGTAAACTGCTACCTTCTTTTCGTCGGGCCAGTTGGTTTTGACAGTTAGTCAACTTAACTGCGATAGCTATGTCACCAGATCCTTGTTCCCTTGTTTTAGGTCAAGTAAATCACTGTTGGCAGACCCTGTGATGGCTCTTCTATCAAACATTTTTTTTCAAATTCCTTCTGGAACCCTCTCCAATCACATAGAAGAGGATTATTATTATTATTATATGAAATTTGTAATGCGCTCAGCTTACCCGGGGGCATCCCGGCGCAACAGACCAAAGAAGGAGGAACTCGATAACTCACTACTGTGGAAACAAATAGGTTTTAAGAAGTTTCCTAAATACTAGGATCTTGTGCTCTGAGCGAATCTTAAGGGGCAGAGAATTCCACAGAGATGCCACCTGTACCGAGAAGCGCCTGCCCCCAGTCCGAGCTCTCCTGACTCTCGCAGATTGCAAAAGATGTTGCTGGTCTGAGCACAAAAGGCGGGGAGGTTTATAAGGACGGGCCATGTTAAAAAGGATGGGGGGGCCTTTGCCATGAAGAATTTTATGGGCCGTACACAACGCCTTGAATTTCACCCGCTCCTTAACAGGGAGCCAGTGAAGTGCTTTCAAGGCCGGGGCAGCAGACTGCCTTCTAGGAATCTCCATCAAAACTCTGGCAGCTGCATTTTGCACCTGTTGGAGGGTTTTAAAGGTGGCTTCAGGGGCACCAAGAAACAGGGCATTACCAAAGTCAAGCCTTGAAAGGATTAAACCACGCATCAAAAGCTTCTTAGCTGGATCCGGAAGCAGTGGGAGTACCTTTCGGGCTGACTTCAGTAGACCGAAGCAAACCCCCGCGGTCTTTCTGGCGTGGGTCCTAAAGGACAGATCTTCCTCCAACCATACTCCCAAGGACTTGATCTCCTTCTTGGGAGATGGAGGGTCGCCAAGAGACCGGGGCCAACAGCTGGCAATGATGGAGGGACTGGAGTTGCCCAAGAGCATCAGCTCAGTTTTTCCTCCATTGAGCTTCAGAGCTGAGTTGGACATCCATTGATAGACATTAGCCAGGCAGTCATGCAACAAGTTGGGTTGTTCCGCCAGCTCAGTGAGGCCCACCACCAGCTGAGTATCATCAGCATAGCTGATGATCTTCAACCCCGAGGGGGCTACCACTCTTTCAAGTGGAGTCATATATGCATTGAACAAAGTAGGGCTCAACGATGAGCCCTGAGGGACTCCACATTGAAGAGGGAATAGGGAAGACTGCTCTGCCCCTTCCCAGACTTGGTAGAAACGGTTGGAGAGAAAAGATCCCAACCATTTCAGGGCCGTCCCTGAGACACCTACCTCTGACAGGCGTTGGAGGAGCACCTGGTGACTCACGGTGTCAAAGGCAGCACTCAAGTCCAGGAGGATCACTGCCACTGATCCTCCAGCATCAAGAGTGCTCCTTGCTTCCTCCACTACCGCCAGCAGGGCTGTGTCCGTTCCTTGGCCGGGACGGAAACCAGTCTGGGAGTCTCCCAACAGGTGGTTGGACTCAAGATAGTAAGAGAGCTGACGGTTAACCAGCTTCTCTGTGATTTTAGAAAACCCCGGCAGAAGCGAGATAGGCCTGAAGTTGGTCAGATTGGCGGGATCCAAGCCTGGTTTTTTCAGTAGGGCTTTTACTACTGCCTTTTTCCATCTCTGAGGGACTACACCATGAGAAAGAGAGAGGTTGACAAGGTCAGTGAGAGGAGCTGACAGAGTATTAGCCACAAGTTTAAGATGTTTCATAGGCACTGGATCACTCGGAGATCCACTCTTCATCTCCACCAAGACCTTTGTAACCTCCTCCTCCGAGAAGGGGCCAAAAGAGACAAGTTCGGTCGGGCAGCTTATAGGACCAGTAGCCGGCTCAGAGATTTGAGGCATAGCAGGCAGAGAGGATAGGATAGTATCTATTTTAGAATGGAAGAAACTAGCCAGTTCTTCACATTTGTCTTTAGGATTGACGTGCACGACTGGCGGGACTGGGGCTTTGAGGAGTTCTTTAAAAATTTTAAAGGATTCTCTTGGAGAGTTACTTGCCCTCTCAATCTTATCACTAAAGAAAATCTTTTTGACATCCTTCAGTGCACTTTTGTATTTTCTCATCTCTCTTTTATAATTAGCCCGGCTTTCTTCCATCTGCTCTCTCCTCCAGGCACGTTCAAGCCTTTTGCAAGAAGTTCTGCAACTCCTGAGTTCCGGAGTATACCAGGGGGCAGAAGCAGTTCTTCTCTCCCTGATAAGCCTCCTTTTTTTAGGAATCAGTCGATCAAGAGAGTTAGTGAGCCAATTAGCCAGATGTTGATCAGCAATATTGGGGTCATCTACAGGGTCAGGGCGAGTTATCGCTAGCTCTTCAACCCAACTTTCAACCGGCAGCTTCGACCAGAGTCGTTCCAAAGTGTATTGTCTAGGCACGGGATCTCCCCGGTTCTTCAGCAACCAGCTGAAAGGAATAAGGTGGTGATCCGTCCAGGGAAGGGCCAACATCTGGAGGGCTTGCAGGTTGGCAGTATTAGCAAAAACAGCGTCAAGCTGATGACCTCTGTTATGAGTGGCTCCCAAATGAGCGAGGTGAAGATCGAGAGCATCAAATGAGCTCAATAAATCTCTTGCCACCACGTCATTGGGGTCATCAAAGTGAAGATTAAAATCCCCCAGAAGTACAAAGTTGCATGAGGCAGCGGCTAATGGAATGATGGCCTCAATAATAGAGTCCACAAAATTCCCCAGCGCAGCAGGAGGGCGATACAAAAGGAGGCCGGAGATGGAAACGGAGGAAGATATGCCAAGGGAGAAATGACAACTTTCAGTGTTGGTAATACCGCAGTCTGCAGCTTTGCACACGAAAGTATCTCTATAAACGATGGCCACTCCACCCCCTCTCCCATCCGGCCTATCAAGATGGAAAATGAGGTAACCCGGTGGGAGAGCATTGACAATATCGGGACCTGAACACGCGGTCAACCACGTTTCCGTTAGGAATAACACATCCAGACAGTGGTCCAAAAGGAGGGAGTGTATTTCTATTGCGTGACAAGGCAGTGATCTGCAGTTAAGCAGAGCCATAGTGAGTGTGTTTAAAGCCACACAGCTATTAGACACAGGACACCCGAGACAGTGTTTAAAGGCAGTACCCTCAACCCAATTATAATGGCAACTAGGCAGTTTAGTCGCGCGAAGCGAGAGCAGAGAGTCTCGTGAATACCTGAGGGGAGGGGCCAGATGTCTAGATGGATTGAGCAGAGTGGTGTGCCCTGAGCCCGTCTGGGCCCGTCTGGGCCCGGATCATCCAAATTGACAGCTGGAACTGTCCATGTGGTAGCATTCCCACTGAGATATGAAATGCGAAATGTTATGTGCGATTGTGAAGCTGGGAAGGTTGCTGGGTAGACCATATAATAGAATTGGATCTGGGTGAGAAAAGTCTGTACTTTAGTCTGGTCTCCCAAAAAATGTTTCAAGTGTTAATATTGAAAGAAATCAATGCCAATGTTTATAATTATACACTTGCATATACAAGCGAAATTGCATCGCTGATAAACTCCCCCATCAAGAACTAAGCATCAACACTGACTCAGAAATACATGGTTTGTCAGGCTCTGTGATATAAGCTTGAGGTTACTGATTGAAACATCACAGGTGGGGTGGCACGTAGCCGGGAGACTAACATGCGAACAGAAACCAAAGTCCATCTCCCAGATAAGAGCAGCGACACCACAATGGTCCAGGGAAATTGGCCCCAATAAAGCACACATGGTCAGAGGGTCCGCACATTCCCAAATCATCATAAAGTCAGATGTCATCAAAAGTTAGGAACACATAGCTATTCAGGAAACAGTAGACGCCGTGTTCACGTGACCCTCATGCTGGACATTGGCCACGTTACACGCTGGCCCACATTGTGCCCACGTAAGTTAGAGGCCCACCTCCATTTGCTATCAGGGGCCTTATTTCAGTTATTTGTTACTCCACAGACAAGGTCCGCATTGATTACCAATGATACCCAAAAACTAAAGACCAGCTCAGGATGATTGTACTTTGAGACAGTCCTTAGACCTGCTTCTGTAACCGTGCTCCCAACCAAAGTGTTTAATGTAACCAACTGTTCCTGTTTTGCCAAACGCGTCTTATCATTTATTTTCTCAAGATACATTCATATTCAGGCAAACCTTGATGCCGGTAAAATGGGCGCTTGTATTACAACAGATACTGCTTGGACAGGTCTGGGCGGAATCGGTGTGGCAGAAGTGAGAAGAGTTGAGTTGACATTTGGAGGGCTGAGATGCTCCTGAATTCGCACCACCTGGCATGCCAGGACCATGGTCTCCAATAACAGCTGGTAAGTCCTTTTGCATTTAGCAAAATGTTTGCACACATTATCTTTGGTTGACATTCTAAGGCCATTGCTCAGGAGGAACCAATACGTTGGGCCAGTTCTTCTGTCATTAGCCTGGTTCCTCAGGAGCAGTACACTCATGAAGCCCACTGTTCAGCATCACCAACTCTGATTCAAGGATTTATGGAGGTTCTGAGTGGCTAGATGGGGAAAGGGATATTTGGGAATAGTAGAGAAGGAGACCTGGAAAAGGAAGGGTGAATAGTGCTTGCACTTTCTCAATCTTAGAATTCAAGCTTTCGTGTAGTTGCTCAAGCAGAGTCTAAAGACTCAGCCCAAATTTAGTGAGGCATGTCACAAATTATTTGCTTTTAGGGGTTAGTTTTAGGAGTTACTTTTTGACTTTGCAATATGCCCCCACTAAGACACGGATTTTTAAGTTCAGCTGTATCTTCGAGTTTGTAGATACTTTTACTAAAAAATTAGCACCATGAATTTGCAACTGTCAATTGCACACAAGAGGCATCTCACGCCCTACTGGGATTCTGCCAACAAACAATTTTCAGGTCGATCTCTGTGCTCAGTTACTCTATGGATCCGATGAGCAGCGCTCCCACATCAAACCTGAGAGCAAAACCCAACCTCCAATCTGGTCTCTCACAGAAGTACTGGATGCTGTTTTGAATCTGTAACATTAAGAATTGATGCGTTCTTCTGGGATCGGCAGCCTAATATAGGTGCACCTGATTAAATATGGTGCCTGAGACGTCATGGATCCTCTTACAAAAACCTGCAGCCATGATTTCTCAATATCCTGATTTTAAACAGACTGGACCATGGACATTGTGGTGATCCAAGGACAAGCGATAGGTACATTGAAATAGGTTTATTGGGCTGAACCTTAGGCAGGTGTCCAAGAGGGCGGAGTGAGGACGCGAGCCAGCGGCAGCTAATCCTGTAGCTCCTCACCCCCTCCGAAATGAGACTGAAAGGCAGTTGTTTCCGAACCAAAACCTTCAGAGTATGAGTAAGAAACACGGATTGTACAGCCGATTGTAAATGGAATTTTTCAAAACGCTCACCGATGCTCTGGCTCTTGAATCTCTCCCGGACTGTGAGGCACTCAATCAGACAGATCCACTGCCTGTTCTCTGGATCGGAGATCGGCTGGATAGGTTTTCAAGCTGCCCGCACCTGGTGGTCACACGTAATGTCTCCTAAGAACCCGCCGCGTACTACGCGGAACACCAAAGCTACCGCCGCTTCTTCTTCCACAGATACGGGGACCGCAAGCACAACAACCGCCGCAGCCATGGCACCACCTTCCCTACCCTCAACAGGTACGGGGGCGGGGATCACAATTACAGAAACTGCGGCAATCGTGGCGAACGCTGCAGCTTCAGCACCTCCTATCTCCAACCTCACACTGACGAAAGGAGCTACTGACCCAGTACCAAGCCTCCGGATCTTGCAGCTCTCCCGGTCTCTGAGGCTTCAGGGGGAGAGACAGGGTTGCACAGTTTCAAAGAAAATCTTTCTACTACGGCGACGGTGGCGCTGGCTGACAAGAATACGGGTAAAGGCACTGAAAGACCAGCTCCCGGTAAGCCTTTAATATGCCCCCCAGTGCTGACTGATATGAACACTTCCTCACTAAAAAAAAACGCTAAAAATGCTGCCAAACAAAAAGCTAAGATGGGGGCTCTAGTGGGGTCTTTGATAGGATGCGATGGGGCCAAAACTGATGCATTCAATTGTACAAACACCCCCGCTAGCCCAACTGATGTGTCAGATGTGTCTGCAAAAGTAACTCCGGAAGTCATAGTTGTAAATGGTGACCTAAACAATACATCACCAAACGATCAAGAGACAACAAACAAACCACCAAAGGAAACTACAAATGAAAGTACAATTTCAAATATTCAAGCTACTGACGAGGGTAAGGCACTCAACCCTAACTTCACCCAATCCACTGAATTACCACCAACCTTTGATTCCGGGTCAGCACCTGACTTAGCTGATGCAGGACTCAGCAGTATACGATCACAACATAAGGAGAATAATAATGCTTTAGTGGTGACAGACGAAGAAAATGCAGACTTGAGCTCCCATGATGAATATGAAATGGAAACGGAAGAAGAATTGGCTGACCCATCTGAAAACTTAACAAAACCCTTGGTGACTAGAAGACGCAAAACAAAAAGCAAACTCAAGACTAAAAAAGGGGGGAAAGCTAGCTTCACCTTAAACCGAACCATTACCAACAACATTGCGACCACCCAGAAAATTCTGGTCGATAAAAGCCCT
Source organism: Lissotriton vulgaris (assembly GCF_964263255.1). Lineage (NCBI taxonomy): Eukaryota > Metazoa > Chordata > Amphibia > Caudata > Salamandridae > Lissotriton > Lissotriton vulgaris. Next base: position 359,601,111 of record NC_141685.1, on the reverse strand, counting down.
CTTAGGAAATGGATAGAGGCTAAGGGGCTGGTAAAAAATATGACATTAAGGCTATCTGGGACAAGCCCTACGGACCCTGACCCAACCTCCGGTCTGTAAGGCAGCTCAATTCTCTCATATAATAATACTATAAGTGAACCACTCAACGCATCAGCCAATGTCATAGCTGAACAAGATACGTCTCCACCTTTGTTACAACCTATCTCAGTAACTATATTAGCTAGTGGTTCTCTGACATCAACCAAGGCAAGGCTGCCAGCTACAGATGGAGAGAGGAGAGGTAGCACTACCGACTCGACTGTCGATGATAACACCTTAGCTCTGCTTACCGCCCCAACCTCGGCCGCTGCATCCCTCTCCATGACTACAAAAAATATCCCCTCTCAAGTCCCAGAAGAGGAAGACAAGCAAGAACCTAATTCTACCCAACTTGACATAATACTTCAAATACTAACTAATCAACGTGCTGAAGCACAAGAACACTATTTACAATTGCGTGAAGATAACAATAAACTCCAGTCCTCTTTATCAGAACTAACCTCCAATCTTAGTGGGGTTTCGCAGGATATCGAAGAGCTGCAGCACCGAGTAGCAGGGGTGGAAGAAGTAACAACACGCACACATTTAGTAGTAAACCAGCATGACACTCAGATAATTGTGCTTCAACTTAAAGTTGAGGATTTCGAAAATAGGCAGAGAAGATCAAATCTGGGACTCTTTGGGGTACCGGAAGGATCAGAAGGGTCAGACTCGAGAGCGTTTCTTGTTGGCCTACTACAAAAAGCTTTCCCGGACTTAGCAGATTGGGACTGGGATTCCCAAATCCAACGAGCACACCATTTACCCCTAATCCAAAAGAACAAAGAGAGCAAATTCCCAGGTCCTTTTCTTATTTTTTTGGGTAATTTCTTGCTGAGACAGGCCATATGGCAGAAAGCTTGACCTAATACTCCTTTAACCATAGGGAATCTATCCTTATTTGTCCGGTTTGATCTCAGCAAAGCCACCATGGATAGACGTTGGGAACTGTGCAAATTGATTGACCCAATCAAATCTGGGGGGGGCAAGTTTTTCTTTAAGAACCAGCGAGCCTGAAAGTCATCAAAAATATTTACAACAAGGGGTGGTGAGGGACAGAGTCTCTGAATTAAACAGAATACTCTCACCCAGTCAAGAGATCAGGGCTAGATCCAACACCGTTTTTTAGCTCACTGCACCATCCCAGTTTCAGAACCTGGCTGTATGCAAATTAGTCTGTTCCTGTCCCAGTGCATGATGGGAACAGGGCAAACCAAACTACAAAAGCCAATTCTTACACTGGGAAGGAAACAAGCTACCGGGGACCAGTTTCTGGCATTTCAGCCGTCTTCGGCCCGGCTTGCTTGAATCCTGATGGTGCAATGAGCAAGGGACTCACATCTGAGTCATCAAAGGCGGGCTTACTCATTTCTTTAACGATCCTAGAGAAGTTGAACATTATCTTTCGGGACTAAGTAAAAGCTAAACTTTAGAGATTTAAATACTTAGCTAAAAGTACCATGTTTTTCTCGTTTTTACTTTGTTGATTTAATAGGCTATAGCTAAGGAAACTAAGTTCTAGGAGACGTAATGTTTCTCGGAGGGGGTGGTGGTGGGGCTCTTCAGGCAGTGTGCTGCAGAAGCTGCCTCTCCAACGCCAGCAGAACCTGAAGGGTGGTCCCTTCCCATTGCGGGTGGGTGACAGGGGGGTGGAGAGAGGGGTTCTTCGACTCTCCGCGGGGTGGGGAGGTAAAAAACTGAAAAAATGTGTTTGCAACCTGAGAGGGAGACTTGCTACTAACGACAAAAATATAAGTAAATATTCATTTATGCACGGCTTTAGAACCGAAAATTACCGCTTGGTTTATTATTATGTTGGTTGTTTTGTTTATAAATGTATAAAATAAAATGTCTTGCCTGAAATGTTGCGGGGCTAAATAGCAAAAATAAGCGACGCCTTGTGTCTGAAGAATTAAGACCACGCAATCCCAATCTCATACTGTTTTCTGAAACGCACATAGCTGGCAAAGATAAAAAACTACTTTGTCAATTAGGCTATGATATTGTTAGTTGTACCATATTTGGGGCATCAATAAGAGGGGTTGCGATCCTCAAAGATAAACGATTTAAAGCCGAAATCCTACAAACTGCTTACGACAAAGATGGTAGATGGGTAATAGCTCAAATGAATATTGAAAACCATAAACATGTCTTTTGCGCGGTGTATGCCTCGAACCCAGATGAACCTAGGATTTTGGATGATCTGAATATAAAACTCTTGGACTGGGATGGGGAACTTATTATAATGGGGGATTTTAATTGCATCATGGATTACCAATTAGATACTACTAGGCCAGGGAGTTTTCAACGGATGCGCAAAACTAGAGCCTCAATTTTAGATCTATGCCGCACTCATAATATTAAAGATGCATGGCGATATCTACACTCAAACTCTCCAGGCTATACATATTACTCCGCACCTCATAAACTCTGCTCCCGGTTGGACATGGCTTTAGCTAATTCTAACTTTCTAAACACTTGTCTCATGGAGGTATGCCCCCGAATCTCATCCGACCATAATCCTATAATGCTGACTTTTGACACTTCACATATAAATACTTGCCCCAGACCATTTTCCTTTCCTAGACATCTGATAACAGATCTCGCTTATATCTCACAGCTAAAAACCCATCTCATTGATTTTATAGAAATCAACCAAAATTCTGCCACGTGTAACACAGTTTGGGACGCTTGCAAGGCAAGCATCCGGGGATTCACACAGGGGTATGTGCTCAGACAAAATTTTGAACGTCAAAAACTTAACGAATCTCTGATCTTTAGTATCTCTGCTCAAGAAGTACAGTTGTCTACTGCACTACGGTTAAACCTGCCAACGGCAGTAGAAATAGGTCTTAAATTAAGTCAATTGAAATCAGAAATAAAAGCAAAACTTATTAAAATAAATAGTATTAATATACACAAATACAAGATTGAACAATATGAGGGCGGGGATAAAATTGGAAAATTCTTGGCGTATAAAGCAGCGGAGGACAGAGCCTGTACCATAATTGCTAACATTCGGGGCTCTGATAATCTACTACAGGATCAACCTTATGACATATTGGAACAATTTGCAGACTTTTATAGGACCTTATATACTCCAGAATCCATTCCGAACTAAATTATAATACAGAATTACCTAGATGAGCTTCCTTTAGCCTTACTTAGGCAACTAGAAACAGATCTTTTGTCGGAAAACATTACTGGACAAGAATTACGCCAAGCTATCGCTGCTCTACCCTCAGGAAAGGCTTCAGGAGAAGACACCATCCCCCTAGAGATTTATAAAATCTGTTTAGAGGAACTCGCACCTCTATTATTATGGGTAATGCAATCGATTGGGGAGACCGGAAAGGTCCCCAAGTCATGGAACAGAGCTAAAATAATATTTTTTCTTAAAAAAGGCAAACCAAAAGAGGAGAGAGGGTCATATAGACCCATCTCCCTGATCAACACAGATGCAAAAATATTTGCAAAAATCTTAGCTACTAGGCTGGCTCCCCTTATGCCCAAAATGGTTAACCCTCAGCAACACAGGTTTGTTACTGGGAGGGACACTACCACACACGTCAATATGGCTATCACAGCGTTTGACGTGGCTGAGATTGAGTCCACCCCACTCGGTATGATATTACTGGATGCCGAGAAGGCCTTTGACCGAGTTGGGTGGGACTACTTATGGCGTGTTATGACTAAAATGGGGTTTAATGGATATTTTTTTAAGTGGATACAGGCGCTATATGATAACCCCTCAGCCTGCATTATCTATGGGGGACTGACCTCTACAGATTTTCTGATATCGCGGGGCACCCGTCAAGACTGCCCTTTATCGCCGTTATTATTTACCCTTTCACTTGAACCATTTTTACACTCCCTTCAAACACTACCCAAAATTATATTGTTTAAGTCTAATGAACAGGTGCTGAAAATTACGGCATACGCCGACGACATTGCCATATATTCTTCTGATATTATCCAGACCCTAGAAGGAATTAACACAGAGGCTCTTAAATTTGGCAAAGTATCTGGTTATAAACTAAACTCAAATAAAACACAAATTATAGCGAATCATTTACCAGCGGCAAATGTCCCTGAGATATGTAAGACTGCTACTTATTTAGGTGTAAAAATTACTTCAAAAATACGAGAAATAAACAATCTTAACTACAATGAACTAATTAAATCTACCATCGCTACATTAAAAAAGTGGCATAGACTACCTCTGAACTTAATCTGCAGAATCAACCTCATTAAAATGAAGATACTTCCCAAATTCTTATACTTATTCCGCTCTATCCCACTTGCTCTAAATAATTCCTTTTTTAAACAGCTTGACAGGATTTTTAGCAGCTTCATTTGGGGATACAAAAAACCCAGAAGATCGCTGAAGCTTCTTAAAAATAGTACAGACAAAGGTGGCTTAAACTTTCCAGATGTTAAGCTATACTTTTGGTCCTCATTTATCAGGTGCCTTCGATCTCTGTTACATAGCGAAGACACTTTCTTTTTTCACGTATTTATGTTAAAATCTGAATCTAATATGTTTTTACTGCGAGCTAACGACCCTAATTATTACAAAAGGGTGAAATTCAAGACCGCCAAAGACATTATCAGGATATGGGCTAACATTCTGGCCTATTGCAAAACCTCCTTTTACCACCCAAAAGTACAGCTTTGGGGCAACCCTGGTCTTCCAAGAATATTCAACGATGAAATGGACCGCAGATGGTCAACTCATGGTATTAATACTTTGGGGGACCTATATGGCGTACAAGGGTTTCTAGACTTTCACACTCTACAAACCCTTTACAATCTGATGGAAACCATGAGGTTTAAATACAGACAAATGCACGATTTCCTAATCAGAAAGAAACAGCTACTTAATATCCTAGATTCTGATATTTGGAATTGTCTATACTCCACTAAAAACAAATCAGTGATAAGTGAGGCATACAAATACTTCTGTGCTGTTAAAGTCGATGACTGCTCAAAATTAGCTCAAAAATGGAGCAGTAAAACTGGTTTAAACATAACGTCTAAGCAAATTATATGCTCTTTATCTAACATCAACAATGCTGTACGTTCATCTAGCTTAAGACTACAACAGTTTCACACAGTTTGTATGCTATATTATACAACGGAAAAGATCTCAAAGTGGTCCCTCAATAACATTCAAGGGGACCGCACCAAATGTCCCAAATGCCTTGCTTACACTGCAGACCTAGAACATATGCTGTTCTCTTGTCCAACGCTAAAGGTTTTTTTGGGCGAAATAATCAACGTTCTGAAAATCAAAAAGATATTTCTACCTACCCTTACTGCATCAATTGTACTACTTGATTTACATCCTATTTCCCTACCACAACCCGCCCTGATAACGATTCTTATATCCTGTGCTAAACTTACACTGGCCAGAGCATGGATCTGTCCCAAACCTCCTAACATCTGGGAATGGTGGTCATTAGTTAACGAAATTTGCTCTATGGAATTCGTGTTAGCTAACCTTAGAGGAGCTCGCTCACTAAAAAAATTTGAGAAAATATGGGGCGACTTTATCGATAGCCCTGTGTTTGCTTAAAAGGAGAAAAGAGATATACATGCTTCTTTTCTCTTTTTTTCAGCGGATAGTTATTTTGCTGTTGAATTGATTCACATTCTTCTCGTGGCTCCGACATTATTCATGTATGTACAAAATGAATTACTTTGTAATGTGTTCCAAGTGGAAACTGGAACTAGCTTTTGTTATGATTGTGCTACATATAATTTTTTATTTTATGTATTTTTTTCTTTTTACTATATGAACATTGTTATGTCTTCCTCATCAGTTTGCAAATAAAAAAAATTATAAAACAAAAAAAGAAAAGAAAAAGGGATGAACCTTAGGCAGAGCAGAGACTGATCAGCTCATAGTTTAACTGTCTTTTCAAACCCCCGGTGCAGAACATTCATACAACAAGGTTCTGCACCAATGAGGATTACAGGTGTTCACGAGCTAAGCTCGTGGAAAGAGAAGCACGAGCCACTACATGGGTATTTCCCAAAACAATAAAGAAAGAAAAAAACCACAGAAAAACAGAGAAGAAATAAGATAAAAGAAAAGAAAGAAGAATATATACAAAATACCACAAAACTACAACTTTCACCTGAGAAATAACAGAATAGGAAACTCCTGTAAGACAAAAGCTAACAATGTGAACAGGAGTATACAGTAATGAACCAACAAAAGCAAAATTCCCTTGACCAGATAGATTTAGAAAATTCCTGTTCAGTGATTAACAATACATAAAAATATTGAATGCTATATTCAAAGTATTAAAGTGACACTTTATTATAAAAAATCATTTGTCCAATAATTGTTCCTCTTCCAAACAATACAATACATGTAAATCACAGGGAGATTCTTGACTAACAAATTACAATTATGACCAGCATAAAGGAGACAAACATGAAATGTAAGACACAATCCTTGTCAGATACATATGCACATCAACATATGGCTCTAAAACACCACAGTTAATACATTGCTTTCTTCATTATTTAACCCTGTATGTGTTTGTCCTTTGATTATGCTTCTAATGGCGTTGACGCGTTTCGATGGTTTCATGTAATTTATTCCATCTTTATCAAGACTCAGTATTTTTATCTCTGAATGTGATCAAATACTGCATATCTTCTCCCCTAAATAAAGCAAATTATATAATCAATAACCAACCTTGTACATATTAGGTATTATAATCATATTTCCTCCACTCCTCTTTTACCCTTTTGCGAGCACCCTTCGCTCTAAATATCGAATGATTAATCATCATTTCCATGTAATACGGGTATGCACAGGATATTGTTAATTACCCCCTTGCTATACTGTGCATTACACCAGTGTCCTGGAAAACTTTTTAAATGAAGGTTGGTACTTCAGATTCAAAACATTTCAATCAATTGTGCATACTCTAGAGTTATGGCTCTCACTATGTCTACTTTGTGTGCCTCTTTACCATATGGAACTCAATACGCAGAGCAGGGACCATACTCAGACTCTATGACTTCTATAACTCCTTCATGTTCAAATAACATAGCGGCTATAATGTTCCCCTTGCGAGCTAATCCTCCCTTCAAGACCCCTGTCTCTTATTCTCACCTCGTTTCTCTAAAAATCGAGGCATACCTCTGGCTTTGGTCTGATTGTTTGAACCGACGAGACTTTCAGCTATACGCAGATCTCGCACACCTATTGGCTCTAAAACCGCTATAGGCCTGTGGAAGACATGTGATAGTTTATCATTAGTTTTCTTACTGAAGGTAATATTAGATTGTCCTTATTATCCACACATTCCTTGGTCTTTACCTTTTTTTTAAGACCCTCAGCTCAAATTGTGTATGGGTACATGGGTTAAAAATCTGGCGAGTATCTCCTGTCGCACCTGAATTGCCGCTGACCTGACAAGTCACACACAACTTTCAGAATGCATTTGACTTGGTCGTAATCTGGAGCCAGTAAAAATTAGTTTCTTGGTGATCAAATGTTTTGGCCTGTTCCAGATGTCCTGCCAAGGGGATATCATGACCCAGCTCCAATAACAAGGCCCTATAGCACTGGGAGACTGCTAACACTCTTATTGGCCCAGGCTCAGTAACCTTAGGCTCACTAAATAGGAAACCATTCTCCCAGTAAATGTGGTGATCATCAGAAGTGTTGCCTTTTTCTTGGGCCTTGGCCTGCCGCCTAAGAACCTAGAGAGTGGGACACTCCCTCTATGCTTTTCAGAACTCTGCCTGGATGGCCTTACTGCAACTTGCCATCTGGGTAGATCAGGGCAGATACATCCTCCAGTATAGGTACCAGACCCCCCCCCTCAGGGTTGACTCCTCCAGAACTGAGGGATTCTTCAGAGCTGGTTTACCACAATCCATGGCTCCTATTCTCTTGAAAGGAACCTGGCCCACTGTTTCAGGCTCCAGGTTCACCTGACCCCTGACAGTAGGCTATGGACCACATGGTCATGGGCACCCACTCAGGCAATGTCAACATTTTAGCATGCGACCTGAGCTCTAATTTGCTTCAGGTCACCTTCAAAAAACGAGAGACAATCCCCATCCCATTCCAGGGCAACCTTTGTCATGGGTAGTGGCTCACCTGGTTACCAGATGTCATTACTTGATATATTATTTTAGGGATAACCTGCAGACACCAGATGACACCTGATAGTTATCATACTGGCTCTACTGTCTCGCAGAACCTCCACTCTTGCCCATTAATAGTAAGACATTGTGTGTATATTATTTTAGCGTTATCATATATATGTGCTTTGGGTACCATTTCTTTGTCATCCAGGGATACTAGGGTTACCTCGTCACTATTTTCAGAACTAACTGGGGCATTCTGTACCCCCCAACACTATACTAGCAACCTCTGGGGGTAACTAGACATAGTATCGAAAAAAATATATAGAATGACCATAATAACAAAGTAAAAATATAGAATGGACAAAATATCGAATGGACACAATATAGATGTTAAAATTATCAAATTGAAGGAAAGAAATATAATATTGATTGTCAAAATATATAAGTCAAAATAATCGAAGTATATAATATAGGCATTAAAATATATCGAATTTTTCATATCGAATTTTTTGTATGTTAGTATATGTGTGAAAAGTTTATATTATTTTTGTAATGTATGCTTAATGTATTTTAAGTAATGAGTTTTATGTTATTTAATTTTTGCGTTATTTAATTCTGTAGCGGGTTGTGGGTTTATAGGGGAATAGGGTGGGAAGTAATTTAATCGTAATTAATTAAATATTTTTATTTATTTTTATTTATTTGTTGGTATTCATTTTAAATTTATTGTTAAATAATTTTTAATTTGTATTAATTGGTAATTCATTTTTATTAATACATTAATTGATAATTATGTTAATTTTCTTAATGTATTTTCCGTAGCAGGTTGTGGGTGTATAGGGGAATAGGGTGGGAAGTAATTTTATTGTAATTAACTAAATAATGTTTATTTTATTTATCGGTATTGATTTTTAATGTATTGTTAATTACTTTTTAATTAGTAATTAATTGTTATTAATTGGTAATTAATTTTTATTCATTAATTATTTGATAATTATTATAATTGTATTAATTTATTTTCTGTAGCGGGTTGTGGGTTTATAGGGAAATAGGGTGGGAAGTAATGTAATTGTAAATAATTAAATATTAAAATACTTTTTGTGTATTGATAATTAATTTACTGTTAATTATTAATTGGTATTAATTTTTATTATTAATTAGTTTTTGTTATTGAAAAAAAAATTGTTGTTAATTAATTATGAATAGGTAATACATTTTTATTAACTAATATGTATTTGTATTTCTAATTAATTCATTATTAAATATTATTAAATTGGTAATTAATTTTAATTAATGTTTTATTGGTATTGATATTCAATTTATTTTTATTACCATATGAAATCATTACTTCTCCCTACTGTTACACTCACTGGAGTGGGAATAGTAATTTTTACCCTTACTCTATCCAACGCTTTCCCTACTGTAGCACTCTCTGGAGTGGGAATAGTAATTTTTACCCTCCCACTATCCAACGTTTTCCCTACTGTTGCACTCTCTGGAGTGGTAATATTAATCTTTACCCTCCCGCTATCCAACGCTTTCCCTACTGTTGCACTCTCTGGAGTAGGAATAGTTATTTTTACCCCTACGCTATCCAACGCTTTCCCTACTGTTGCACTCTCTGGAGTGGTAATATTAATTTTTACCCTCCCACTATCCAACGCTTTCCCTACTGTTGCACTCTCTGGAGTGGGAATAGTAATTTTTACCCCTACGCTATCCAGCGCTTTCCCTACTGTTGAACTCTCTGGAGTGGGAATAGTAATTATTACCCCTATGCTATCCAACGCTTTCCCTACTGTTGCACTCTCTGGAGTGGGAATAGTAATATTTACCACCCGCTATCCAACGCTTTCCCTACTGTTGTACTCTCTGGAGGATTTGAAATTTCAACTAAAATCCCTAAGCTGTACGGCACAACACAAGTTTTAGATACTACCACTACCATCATTGTAAGAAATTGGGACGTCATTTAAACGGGGTGACTACAAACACAATCCAATGTTTTTATGGCTCATATTTCTCCAGTGCGGTAAGGCAGCAGGCAGTAGCCGAAGAAGGCTGCACGAGGCCTGGAAACCCTATCCGCAAAGTCCCATTGAACTTGATATGCTGCAGCAGAAAAGCTCAGATTGGGAGAAAACTGAATCTTCAGCCCAGCAGCAAAGCACATTGATTCCATCAGCTTGGTAGGTGTGACCCTTTCTACTGGAGATCTTTAGAGTAAAAATATTTCTAAGACCTACGTTTTCAAGGGTGGTAAGAGAAGTTCACCCATACCCAGCCAAGGGTTCCAGGACCTTCGGAACAGCACTTGGGGGTCAGGACTCACTCCAACAGAAGTTATCAACAGACTAAAGGGCTGCTCTAATTAGAACTAGTCAGCTGGAAATCTTCATAAAAGACCTCTTGTAGATTATTCTGTCCCAATAGCTTCAACTGGAAGTCTGCCGTATGACCCATGGGGTCCACTTGTTTGTATTGGGTACAAGAGAAAGTATGATACATCCTTCAGGATTCTTATCAGGTCTCAGAGAGACAGTTCAGTTCTCTTCTTCCACAGGTCAGTAGTGTTCTGAGGAGGGCACATTGGATGCCAGATGTATGCCTGGCACCAGCCTGTGGGTGGGGTGACCACTGTCTCCTCCCTAATCAATGAGGTAAAAGTTCTCATAGGTTTCCATACCCACTCTTCCAGCATTTCCTGTGTGCCCTATTGCAAACAGTCCCACAATGACCCTCTCTGTGCAAATTAAAGATGGTCAAACATTTATTTCCTGGTGTAGAACCTTTGTGCCACACCAGAGGAGTGTCTAAGGAAATAAACAACCCCCCCTCTCGGGTCACTTCAGGCCAGTTCTGTGAGCTGCTGTCGCCCCACTGGGATTAGAGTGTGTCTGATTGGGGAAACAAACAACTGGTTTTTGCAGGTGTCATCTGACATCTGTCTGTGACAGGGAAGGTGCCTTTAAAGTTAGTCAGTTTCCTGGGCACTGGCCAAATGGTCATCCTGTCAGTGGAACACAAACACTTCTCTCCACCCAGGCCATTATCTCTGCTCTGGGAGCAGTTTTCACACCACTCAGGGCATAAGCACTTAAAGGGCTGCTGTTTGAGGCTAATGCGAATTAACCTCTAGGGGTTTTAAGCAGGAAAAAGGTCAAATTCTAAGAGTACATTTTCCTTAATATTTATAAACAATATGGCTTAAGAAGTGAATTGGGATTTTAATAAACATTACGAGTCCAAGAATTTAGGGCTCGATGTAGGTGGCTCATAACCGTTCGGTAAACCCGAAATTCGGTACATTTCAGGCTTACCGACCGGTATTGAGCAATTTGCTAAGTAGGTGATGATTCAGTAAATACTGAATCGGTATTTACCGATTCTGTATTTACAGAATCATTATTTACCGATTCTGTATTTACCGAATCAGTAAGTGGCATGTAGGAAGCACATTTAAGAGTGCTTATATGCTTTAAGGATTCGTTATTTATCACCAACTATAAGTTGGTGGTAAATACCGAATGCCTTTGAAAATGCAAATCTGTGCATTTTCAACTGTGCCATGTGGCAGACATACAAGCCCTTAGGGCATGTATGTGTGCCACATGTGCACACAAGCACGATTATGGGGTGCAACAGGGTGTCAAAGTGACACCCTGCCACCCTTCAATGTGTTCCCCCTTTTACCGAATCAGTATTTACCGATTCGGTAATTCACATTCATTCCTATGGGCCTCCAGGCCTAAAGGAATGAATGGGAAATACTGAATCGGTAAATACAGATTCGGTAATTACCGAATCTTACCAATTCGGTAATACTTCCCTAATAAATACCTACATCCCACTTACCGATTCTAAAATACCGAATCGGTAAAATTTGGTATTTTAGAATCGGTAAATCTTCATTACCTACATCTGGCCCTTCATTTCTTGTTGTTTCATAGCATTATTAATTGTAATAGTGCATTCTAGTGTTTCTCTATGGAACAGCCAGCTTTGCTACAGAGAAAATAGCTTTTACGTGATATTCACTCTAAGGACATGTGTACCATTGATTTTCTACAGGTGATGTTTTTAAATACTATGTACCCTCCTTGTTTGGCTATAAGGCCTAAGTACGGATGACTTATTATTATTTTACAGGAAGGGTTATACCTGTCAAAATTGTTTGTTTGGCAGGGGGAATTGTAGTTTAAAAACTGTTTCAGTCAGGCTACAATGGTAGGCCTGAAGCCATGTTTCATTGCCACTGCAGTAGACAGCACAATAGGTAGTTATACTGGGTCTTTAGTCGGTCTTCTCTCCTTACCACTCTGGAGTGGAATGTGGGGACCATGACCTACTTGCGGTTCTCAGTCATTTGGTGTGGAGACTGTTGGTTAGTGTATGTGCCCCAGGCATGGGGTTCCCGTGCTCCAATAAACCTGCATATTGAATGTCCCTGCTGTCTGTGTCTTCATTGGATGGAAGTGTTTACTACATTTTTGGTGACCGGATTAGATAAGCCCCAGACACCAGACACCACCATCCGATTTCCAGCTGTGTGAACCTGGAACCTGCTGACGGAACTCTGTGCCCTGCCTAAGTGGTTTCAATACAATCCTTGGTGCGGTAGGATCTTTTATTTATTGACCTCTTGAACTGTGCTATCCTACTCATAATTATCTTTTTGCCTCAGTTTTTTTATTCTGCAGCTCTGCTGTGTCTCAAGACCTTTCTTTAAGTTTTGTAGTGAGCGCCGCCTAGCGCTGCCTGCCTCACGCTTAACGCGCATTCATTCTGTGTGCTTGCATCACCCTGATCTCCCGCCTACCTCGCGCTCAGCAAGCACTGTCCTTCAGCCAGTATTGCAGCAATCCTCCACGTGCTGCCTCCTCGCGTGTCCTTTGTCCTTGCATTGAGCCTGCATACATACTACAACAATTCTTCACGCGCTGCCTCCTTGCACCTCCTTTGCTTACTCACCTCTGCCTTCACCAGCGCAGATCCTCATCTTCTGCGCTCACCATAACAGACTGTCAGCCCGCAAGGATTTCATCGCACTATCAGCCATACCCACGTTCATCCTGTTGTTCTCTCCTTCTTCTGGCCAGCCGCTCCACTCCTCTCACTTGTGACACAATACAATCATAGAGCCAAAGACTCCATAAAGGCTTGGTTGTCAATGTAAGCCCTGCATTCTCCTGGCCATCTTTGGAACTACAACATTATTACTCAAGGAAACCTATTGTTTTTTTCTTTTTGGTTTAATTCAAAACTTTAATCACAATCTTTCCACTATGAGCACCAAGCAAGCTGTGATTACTCCCCCATCTTTTCTTGAATGGGAAGACTGGACTAAAACCTTTGAGAACTACATAGTGGCTTTAGGGCGGTCCAATTTTTCACCTATTAGAAAGAAAGCGCTTTGAATTGAATGCCTTGGCAATGAGGGGCAACATGTGTTTAAGTACTTACCACAAGTTTGCGAAGACAATGGTGATGTTATGGAGGATGTGTACAAAGAGGCTAAGTTGGGTGTTCACAGGCATTTTGCTAAAACATTGAATATTGTCATGAAACGCTACAAATTTTACTCCCAATCTTAAAAGCCTAGTGAGTCTATAGACAATTTTGTAGCAAGACAGAGGGCTGGCTATTGAGTGCAAATTTGGTCCCATGACTGAACTCATATGTGAACAATTAATTGTTCAGTGCAGCAACAAGAAAATACAGGAACGTTTGTGGGCAGCTGCAGATCCCACTTTAAAGGAGGCCATTAAAATTGCTAAAATAGTGGAGAAATCATAAAAGTGCATGAAGGAAATGCAGAGGATGAGCAATAGGGAGCACATTGAGGTCTCTGTGGTCGACTGTGAATCAGACTCAATTAATTTTATCAAGAGCAAAGCTGCCACAAATTCATACAGCCGCAATTCCTCTCCAAGAGCCACAAGTTTTCCCCAAATCAGATCTAGCACGCATTTTTCCTTTCGATGTGGCAGAAATTTCCACATTGTGGATTCTAAGTCTTGTTTTGCACTGGGCAAAGACTGTTGTTTGTGTAGTAGGAAAGGCCACTTTGCCGCTTGTATAAAGCCAACAAAACAAAAGTAGCCATGGTTGAGGAATCTGAGGAGTTCATGGAACACAAAATTCTTATGGTTGACTCTGACCCATCAACTCTACTGGAACAAGACGAGTCAGACGATTCTAAGAGACGCTCTCGTCCCAAAGGTGATTTTTTAGTCGATGTCAAATTGGTGACTTTGATGGTTGACTCAGGTCTCTACACTCCATCATTTCCAAGAACTTGTTTGATACGTTGTGGCCTTGTAAATTATTGAATAACACCAATGTTTTTCTGAACGGTTAGCAAGGTACTAACATAGGTGTAATTGGGTACTTTGAGGCTGAGATCCCCTGTCATGAGCATCACATGAAAGGGAAAATGTATGTTGCCCCTGAGGGTTCCCCCATTTTGGATTGGTCTCATCATTATGATCTTCACATAGTAGTGAATCCCAGAGCAGCAGAGCAGGTAATGGTTGTGTGTGATAACATAAACCAAGTGTTTGAATAATTCGCACCTGTTTTTCACGGTAAAGTGCGTACCATCAGATCATGTTACATCCTGACTCCACACACCTAACTTCCTTTGTTACATCCAAAGGTGTCTTTCAATTCAAAAGATTGCCCTTCACACTGACATCCGCAGCGAGCGTGTTTCAGAGGCTCATCTCCAAAGTCCTAATTGGTGTAAGTAATGTCATTTTCTTTCAAGATGACATCTTGATATTTGGTGACACCACTGAGTCTCATAATGACACTCTACACACTGTTCTTCGTAAGTAGTTGAAAGCTGGCCTCACTTTGCGCAGAAAAAAGTGCAAATTCTTAGTTAGTGAGGTTGGAATACCTGGGATGTTGCATTTCCAATGAAGGTGTAAGGCCTAAACTCAACCTTGTAAGTGCCATTGTAAATGCTTAAAGGTCCATTGATAAGGATATGTTGCGTTCTTTAATGGGAATGGTTGAATATTATGCCAAATATTGTCACCAAATCTGAACCATTGCAGGCTTTGCTCTGGAAAGGGCAGACCTTTGAGTGGGGAATTTCTACACAGAATACATACTCTGCTATTAAGGATGAGATTTCCTATGCAAAAATGTTGGCCCCATTCCAGTGCAATTTAAAGATTATACTTACTGTGGACGCCAGTACTGTTGGAGTGGGGGCTGTTCTGCCCCAAATGCATTCTGATGTTGAAAAGACAGTAGCCTTTGCCTCCCGCTCTCTCTCAAACACTGAGTGGAAGTATTCGGTCATCGAGCGGGAGGCATTGGCAGCTGTTTCGGCTACTTTTCACTTCTGTACATTTATTTGGGGCTCTAGAATTATCTTAAGAACAGATCATTAGCCCCTGTTGAAAGTACGTGCACCTAATGGGTTCGAAAATAGTTTGCCTCGTCTTGCTAGACTGGCTGTCAAGCTACAGGAATGTGACTTCATCATTGAATATTTGCCTAGTTGCAAGAACAAATTAGCTAATTGTCTTTCCAGGTTGCCTGACAAGATGTGTGAGGGTAATGAGGTGTTCACTGAGGAAGTTGTGGCGGATATTGATGAGATCCTTTCTGGTGTACGTGGTGCCATCTCCAAACGTGAGTGGTTGGAATTTTCTGACAAGGATCTTGAACTTCTAGCTGTTCACAAGATGATCAATGAGGGTGCGAAAAGAGAGCGCGTGTATTCAGGTGATGTCAGACCCTATTCAAAAGTATTTGAGGAATTGTCTGTTAACCCAGATGGCATTATTTTCGGGGGTGAGCGTTTTGTTCCTCCTGTCATTCTGAGATCAAAACCGATTACCTTGGTGCATGAGGGCCACATGGAACAAACCATTATTCTTAAAAGAGTCAAGTAGAATTTCTGGTGGCCCAAATGGATTCCAATGTCAAGAGGTGGGTTGAGAAGTGCATTGCTTGCAAACATTCTGAGAAAAGATTGAAATTAGGTGGTTCTGGTGAGGACACTTTTTTCATATGGCTGAAGCTGATTCTGTTTGGTAGAAGGTCAGCCTTGATTTCATTGGTTGTTTCATGTTTTTGTCTGAGCATGAACGCTTGGCCGCTGTCTTGGTAGAATCCAAGTCACGCTCATTTGAAGTTGTTTCTTTGAGAAATATTAGAACCCAAACCACAAGTGCTTTGTTGGAGGATATGTTAAGAAGAAAGGTGTTCCACTTAAACTTGTCACTGATAATGGCATACAGTTTCCTTCCAGTTAAATTGAGTCCTTTTTTACTGATGTGGGAGTGAAACATGTTTGTACGTCATTGTACAACCCACAGATCAATGGTCAAGTTGAAAGGATCAACAGGTTGGGGAAGGGTACCATGGAATTAGCCAGCAGGACAGAATGTGCAAAGTGCTGTCAAGGACATGCTGTGGGAATACCACACCACATCTAATGCGGCTACGGGCAAAACACCTTTTGAAATGATGAAAGGCTGGAAACCTTCCACTAAATTGTGCCCTTCTTGGAAGTGGAAAAGTGGAAGTCTCTCTGCCTCCACGGATACTGTTTTGTCTCCTAAGGAAGTTTTCTTTAGAGTAGGAGATTTGGTCAAAGTCAAACCAGGTGGTGTCAAATCTGGTCTTTTCAAATGTCGTGGTCCTTGCAAGGTTATTCAGGTGGGTCCTAATTGGTTGAAGTTGGACAATATGCAAGCCTGGGAATATGAAAATAGTGGCTCTCTTTTGAAGGGATGGTGGCAGTTCTCCATTTGGAGCTGCTGTTTCAGATTTGCCTTTGTTGGATCCGAAGCTTAAAGCCTCTAAAGTGTCTCCTCTAGAGAATATAGGAGATGACAAATGAGCTGTGTTGCCCTATGCAAGACGAGAGAGAGGCAAGAGGTCTGAGCTTCTCCAAAGTGGCTCAAAGATGTTGTCACTCGTTGATCTTATTTGTCACTTGCTTGTTTCTCTTTCATCTGTTGTGTTGTTGTGTGTGGGTGGTGTCCTGTGTGGGGTTCTTTTAGTGTTTGTTTCATTGTCCTTGTCCTGCCATTAAAAGATGGGGGATGTGTTATACCGGGTCTTTAGTCTGCCTTCTCCCCTTACCACTTGCTTCTTGTCTGGAGTGGAATGTGGGGACTATGACATACTTGGGGTTCTCAGTCAGTTCATGTGAAGACTGTTGGTTGGTGTCTGTGCCCTTGGCATGGGGTTCCTGTGCTCCAATAAACCTGCAGATTGGATGTCCCAGCTGTTGGTGTCTTCATTGGGTGGAAGTGTTTAGTACATAGCTGCTGCAGTCCACTAGTGGTATTTAACTGACATGCCCTGGTACACTTTGTACCATATACTAGGGACTCGTGGTAAGTTAAATTTGACACCATGGGCCAGATGTAGGTGGCCCATTAACTGTCGGAAAACCCAAAATTCAGTAAATTTCAGGTTTACCGACCGGTATTGAGCCATTTGCTTTGTAGGGGAGATTCGGTAAATACCGAATTGGTATTTACCGAATTATCATTTACCGATTCAGTATTTACCGAATAGGTAAATGACATGTAGGAAGCACTTTGAAGAGTGCTTCTGTGCTTTAAGGATTCGTTATTTACCACCAACTATTAGTTGATGGTAAATAACGAATACTTCTGTAAATGCAAATCTGTGCATTTACACCAATGCCATGTGGCAGACATACATGTGCACACAAGCACTATTCAGGGGTGCAACAGGGTGTCAATGTGACACCCTGCCACCCATGACTCTTTCCCTATTTTACAGAATCAGTATTTACCGATTCGGTAATTCACATTCATTCACAGGCCCATAGGAATGAATGTGAAGTACTGAATCCGTAACTACCGATTCGGTAAATACCGAATCTTAACGATTCGGTAATACTTACCAAATTTTTCCCTACATAGCATTTACCGATTCTAAAATTCCGAATCGGTAAAATTCGGTATTTTAGAATCGGTAAATGTACTTTACCTACATCTAGCCCCTAGTGTTTGCCAATATTACCATATTTAAAGGGGAAGCACAGGCATTCTGGTTAGTAGGGGTAAAGAGTTCCATAATTAGCTCTGTTTAGCAGGGGTGAAGAGTTCCATAATTAGCAACAGAACAGACAGGGCAAGCATCTGGGGGTATACCACACAAAAGATGGCCATTACCTACACAAGGATATTGTTAGAAGAGCAGAAAACAATATTTTAGCTGTACGTATCAGCCCTGAGGTACGAATTCCTGTGAAAGTGACACAGCCCTTTATGCTACTAATGTTGCTGAAGTAAGTCCAGAGACTGCTGGTTAATCGCAGTAGTGTTATACACTTTTTTTAAAAACACCCAGATATCTCAAAAGAGGACTGTGTGTTATATGTACACCTCTACATAGGTATTAGGTTATGCCACCATCATTATCAATCAATGTGAACATTTCCTTTTCTCCATTTTATTGCAAGGTAAATTCCACAAGCATGCTAAGACTAATTTTGAAACAAGACTAAATGAAAAGACATTTAATTAAAATGTGACATGTTGATTTTAACTCCTTCAGCACTGTAAGATGTTGCCTTTCGCAAACCCACAAATTTGTTGTACCCCCGCGAGACTTCTGTCATTCATCACTACCCTGGGGCGGGACAAAGCATGCAGCACCATGGACAGCAGTAAATGCTTCCAAGCCTGCCAAAGGCCTAAACAAGCATTTAGACGCCGGCCAGATGCACTCTCTTTCTCAGGCCGGCTTGAGGCTGTAAGAAACCTTTACAAGCAGACTTTATCAGAGTTTCCAAATTACATACTGGGAAGGAAATTTAATTGGTTTAATTAAGAAAGTTTATTTCATGGTAATTCAGTTTGTTATGCTGCTAGACTTGATGTGTCCTCTGGCGCAATGATTTGCTGTAAATATTCATAGGCTGCCCTGATAAAATATATGGCGGGGGGACTTGGCTGCTATGAAAGAACAAAGTGATCAAACCTTCAAAAGACAGGCAAGCGACTAATCATATCCTCCTACAATGCTGTACATGCTGATTAGGTAAAGTCAATACTATTATAGAGAGTCCCTTGGCACCGTTTTGTGTGGCTGGCCGTTTTTCATTCTGGGTTGAATCATCAGCAAAGTTTGCAAGGAATACAAAAGATCACAGGCGAAAAAGCGCCTGTCCAAATTCAATCAGATTTTATCGCTGTTCTATGCGCAGCAGCTGAACTTTCCCTTCTTAAAAGGAGTTGTTTGTTTTGCTGCATTTACTTTGTCCAATTTTGCACACTGCCCTTAATACATATGATTGGTGGGACATTTAGAGCGGCTTCGTTTCTCTAAAAACAAGTGAGATTTGGTCCAGATAAATTATAGATATGAGCTGCAATACTAAAGGTTAAAAGATGTCAACAGCAATAATAAAAAAGCTTTCCAAAATATATACTTCCAAAAATGTTTCAGATTTCCCTAATCCAGTGATGGATACTTGAGGGGTGGGTGTAATTGCATGTTTTTCCATCAGTGCAATACAAGTAATTTTCACATACATTATGTGAAATTACGTTCAGTTCAGTAAATCTTTATTTCGACAGTAAAAAACCATCATAAAAGTACAATTTATACACTCAATAGATTAAAAAAAAATCATTTAAAAATTCATTAAATTACATTACTGAACATTATAACTTGTAAAAATGAAAGGACGGAACAAATAAATAATACATTTCATGTAGGGGGGTAATATTCCTGTACAAATGTTTGCTAGTCCCTCGTGTTCCTCAATCTTACTGCCACTTTTAAAAAACTAGTGATACAGCATAGAGTGTGCTTGTCGCTAGCTTTCTGCAAAAAAAGTAATGCAGCTTTAGCCTGGCGGAATTTCTGTTTCCTAAGGATCTCAACCAAAAATCTACGCCTTGGATTCCGATAGAAAGAACATAAAAGTACAAAATGAAGGGTGTCCTGCGGAGACCTATTGTCGCAGCCGCAGGCACCCTTCTGCTCAATCGTTACAGTAAAACCTGAGGGATACGCTAAAATGTTAGGTAACAGATTGAGCCTAAAACGACATAATAAAAATCTATCATGTTGGTTGTACATCAGGAACAGATAGGCTTCCATACCCTCCCCATTGCTAACTCGGGAATGAGATGCAATCGATCCTTTCAACATATCAGCATCACGTCTAGCAGTTTTAAATTTCTCTTTAAGCAGCATTTTGACACCTGCTTTACATCTAGTAGAGTTCGATACAGGGTCACTAAAGAGGGGGTGCTCATCTATACTTTCTAGAGTATTCTTAACATATTTAAGCCACGGGATTTTTAGTCCATTTTCTCTGTGCAAGCAGTCCAGAATGATCTCCCTAGTCAGTGCTGCCTCTGGGTTGGACCATATTCTTATCCATGCCATAATAGGCCTCATCTTGACATGATCTGAGATGTATTGAATCCCTAGTTCCGTGTGCACTATTTCCGCAGGGATGGAGTGTGGGACTTTCAATACTCTGCGAAAGAATTTATCTTCTGCTACTTGTAGTTTTTTAGGGTCCTTGAAACCCCACACTTCTGCTCCATATAGGACTTTTGCTACACTAATTGAGGAATATAGGGACATAATTTGTTCAGGGCACCATCGTCCTAGCCTACTTGCAAAACTTAAAATTGCACCACTCGAGGAAGCTAGCTTTGTACAATGCTCAGTCACTAAAGGATTAAATTCAAGTTTACCATCCATCAAAAGGCCCAGATACGAAAAGGTGTCCACTGACTCCAACGTGTGTGTCCCTATTTTGTATACAAACTTTTTTGAGGGATTTTTCCCGGCTATCATGACGAATGATTTCTTCAAATTTACGCACAGATCTAGACTGCCCATAAACTGAACAAATCCGTCTACCAGTTTTTGTAAGCTCATTGGTGTCCGGGCGAGCAGGACCGCGTCGTCCGCGTACAGTAGTACAGGGATTTGGCGCGATCCTATTCTTGGACAATCTACAGCTAGGGCAGTTAGTGCACTTTCTAGGGCATTAATATAAAGTGAAAACAAGAAGGGGGCAAGAATACATCCTTGCCTTACCCCTTTTGTACATGGAAATTGTTCTGTACATCCCCCCTCCTGGTTGTAACGGACCGCGGCCGTCGTATTCCAATGTAACTCCTTTAAAATATTTATTAGCCCCACCTCAATGCCCATATTAAACATCATCCTCCACAATTTTGATCTATTTACATTGTCGAAGGCCGCTGCTAGATCCATAAAACCCATGTAGATCGTACCATTGCTAGCTTTAGTGTACTTAGCAGTTAACAGGTATAGGTTTAGGCACTGATCACTGGTCGACTTACCAGCTCTAAACCCGTACTGAACATCCACCAGGGTACGATGCTCTTCTGTCCAATCCATCAGCCGATTCAAAATTACGCGGCCCAGTATTTTAGCAGACACGTCAATTAGTGAAATCGGTCTGTAGCATTTTGGATCGTCCTTGCTCCCTTTTTTAAATATCGGGACGATCAATGCGGTGGACCAGGAGCGTGGAAGACCAGAACTAATAGCTGCATTTAGAACCCTTGTTAGAATCGGGGCCCAGAAATCTGTATTACTCCTATATAGATCTGGTGGAGTACCATCAGGCCCTGGTGCTTTATTTGGTCTCAGCCCATTAATTGCTGATACTATCTCTTCTAATAGAAGGTATGATTCAGAATTCCGGGTACCCTCCCAGGCCCCTTCGTTTGTTTCAGGATTGGGGTCACTATAGAGGCCCTTAAAATGAGCAACCCATTGTTCCGGGAGGATGTTTGTGCTTATCACCGGAGCAGTATGATCTTGAAAGCATGGTCTATTTACTATCCTCCAGAACTCAGTGAAATCCCTATTTTCGCCTGCCTCTCGCAGATCTGCCCAAACTTCTGTTTGTAGGGTGATCTTTCTTGCTTTCACCTTCAATTTATAGGTTTGCCTACATTTGGCCACTTCAGCCTTGTCCCTCGGTTTAGTTTTTAGAGACAATTTAAGGTTCCTCAGTGCTTTTGAACAACTAGCATCAAACCATCTTGGTAGAACATTTCCTTTTCTAGACCCCCTAGTTTTCAATAGTTTGTCGGTCAGTTCTGTCAGGGTCTTGAAAGCTGCCACTAAAGCCGGTCCTTCAACTTGGAGGTCCAGACACTCCTCAACTTGTTTACTACCCTTTTGAATTAAGGTCTTATAAAATTCCTGGGGATTTATTTTTGCCCATCTGAGTCTTCTCCCCTGATCTGATGGCTGCAGGCTAGTGTCCCCTCGGTTAGCTTTACCACCCCCCGTGTTACATGATATTTCCATGGTTAGGGGGTTATGGTCACTAAAGGTGCTCCATTCCGTGCTCACCTTAGTGATCCTTGCTTTGGCGAAGGAAGATATCATAATGTAATCTATAATGGTGGAACAACCTCTCCCCTTAAATGTTGGGACGTACGCACCCTCCACCTCTTGGACAATCAGATCAATAGTATGAGCCAATAGGTGGGTATCTGTTAGTGCAGTTAGTAATGAGCCCTCACTGCTATGTTCAAAGTGCGGACCATTTTTTAAAGGGCAGGAGTCCCATCCTATGCCGGCAGGTGGCAAGGTTTGGCATAGGTGACAATTAAAGTCTCCCATTAGTATTACTATTGGTCCTCCCCCTCCTATCTTTTGTTCTGATTCTTGAATCAGTCTTTCGTCTATCTCCCGCAGGACAACATTTTCTCCTTCTGCAGGTCTTGAGTTATAGACGTTAAGCACAAATAACCTCAACCCTCTACCTTGGAACCTTACTGCCTGTAGTGTGTGTGACGTCCATGCTGGTGCTGACCATCTACCTTCTAAGGTTAGGCTGACATAGAGGGCTAGCCCCCCTTTTGCTCTTCCCATTCTGCTTTCCTTAGCTGGCACAAAAAAGCCTTTGTAGCCTTCTATTTGATACTGTGAGGGATCAACTGCCCATGTCTCCTGCAGGGCTATTATATGGAACCCTTCTAATTGGTTCCGCCAATCTATGTTTTCAAATTTGCCTGCTATGCCCGCTATATTCCAGGACATGATGTTCAATTTTCCTCCCGAGCCCATCACTCTTTTCACATCCGGCTCGGTTAGCCTGGGGTTAGTCCTATTTATTTGCCCATCCCTGTCATTTCTCACCTTCCCAATTGGAGTATATTTTAGTACTACATTTACTTGTTCCCCCACAGGTACTTCCATTCCACCTTCAGCAGTTGCCCCCCTCCGATCATTTCCCTCGCTTTGTACCCTCCCTTGTAGTCAGTCATTCTCATTGAGATATTGTAGGGGACTATATCTATTTAGCCACTGAGGGCCACCCTGATTTAATAGTGGTTGGGCATTTTTGTCCCTACGGGTTGCCCAGTGCTCCTCTATTGGTCTTCCCCTTCCCACCTGTCTAAATGGTGGCTGCTGTAAAACTGGTTTTCTGGGATAGAAGTACCATAGTGGCATTGTCCTTATTGTGCTGGTTTCGTTTCTATTGTAATTATCTACAATGTACTCCACTAGTTTGGGGTTTCTGAAGTTTGCAATAATGCAATTACCTTCTATGTCTTTTCTTCTGGAGCCAACCCAGCTTGCCCTCCGTAAGTGTAGAATTTCTCCTGGTCCCCCCCCCTGTAATGGTCTATGTATGTTTAACCAGGTGGTAACTTTGCTTTTAAGTTCTATGTAAGTTTCCCTCTGCCCCTTTCTAAGTTCTGGTACCCCCGCGAAGATAACAACATAAGGGCTTGCTTCTGGTGGTAAATTTACACGGGGTAAGGGATCCTGTAATATATCACTCAACTCCCTATTCGGATGCGAGGTATATGTTTGATTACTTGTGGGAGTTATATGTGGTTGCTTTTGCGTTATTGGTCCCTGGGCTGTATTCCCACCTACATTTTCATTATCTTGTACCCTACCCTCCCCCATCTCTATAGTTGTTCTAGGCTCTGCATGCACCTGCACAGAAATGCTATGCTCATTGCTAACACAGTTGTTAGGTACTGGGGTTGGTACGGTTGTTACTGGCATCACTTTAGCAAGTATAGTGTCGGTGGCCTTACCCTGTTTGTTAAGTTCACTGCTAATTTTATCTAACTTGCTTACTAAGGGTTTAATTTGATTGGTTATAAATCCCTCCAGGTGTTTTTGCAAGTCTAGAATTACGGCATCAAGCCATGCTGGCGGGTTCGAAGGGAATCTCGGTTCTATTATCAGTTCTTCATCCTCCACCGATCTACATTCATTACCTCTATTACCTCTTTTACTCTTGTTTGTTCGTGCACTCTTACTCCCACCTTTCCTTCCTCTCTTCCTGGAAGTTTCATTTCCCCCATTTCTTCGCTGATCATTTTTCCCTACTTCTAACAGAGCACAGGGTATCGTTTCAATTGACTTTTCTAGGTGACCAATGTCTGGGGTCTCACTAAGATTTAAATCTCCGATTTGAATAGGAGTCAAAGGCAAATTTATTAACGTAGATGAGATACGCTTCTCTGTTCGCTCTATCTCCCCTGCTACTTTCCTTAACATTAAATCAAGGACAGTCGGGGTATTTTTGTGTATCACAGCATTGCTTATCTCAGGACCGCCCTGTTTTGTTGACAAAGGGGTTCTTGGATTGCCTTTGTTGGAGCGAGTTTTCGGTTTGGTGGCCATATCCGTCCCTCCCCTACGGTTTATGGGGCGTGTTTCTAAACAAGCCAAGACTGTAGGCCCCCAAACAAGGTCGCTTCACTACCAGTACAAACAATACCTCAATCAGAATGTCTTTTCATGCAACAGGTACTACGACAGTCTCAGGAGGCAAAACCAAGGGGGGTGGCCCGTCCCGTCCCTGGTCGTCCCCGGACGGCCACAGACGGCCCGCCCTCAGCCCGGGCTCCGCCCGGCGTCCCGCTCGACGTCCCGCGAGACGGGCGTGACGCAGGATTTATGCGCCTCCTGGCGCGGAAATGTGTGGCTGGGTGCCGCTAGGGCTGCTGGGGGCTGTAGTCCTCGTGCCCCTCCACCGCTCCGCTCGGCAGCCTGACTCTGCAGTTGTTGAAGGGAGTGAGGCGGCGGGAGGCGGACAGGCAGAGCCCCGGACGCTCTTCTTCCCCTGGGCAGCGGCGGGTGAGTTTGCACAGTAGAGCAGAGCAGGATTCCCCCGCTTGACCGGCGTGACGCAGGATTTATGCGCCTCCTGGCGCAGAAATGTGTGGCTGGGTGCCGCTAGGGCTGCTGGGGGCTGTAGTCCTCGTGCCCCTCCACCGCTCCGCTCGGCAGCCTGACTCTGCAGTTGTTGAAGGGAGTGAGGCGGCGGGAGGCGGACAGGCAGAGCCCCGGACGCTCTTCTTCCCCTGGGCAGCGGCGGGTGAGTTTGCACAGTAGAGCAGAGCAGAATGTGAAATTACGTGTTTTATAGCAAATGGCTGGCATCTTGTGTGACAATTTAAACTGAGGGCATGCCTCGTACAAAAGTCATGGGAGATGCATGCAAGATACAGTCGGGAGGCTTGAAAATGATTCATGGCAGGCATGTTTTCACAGTTCATGTAACCACCAAAAAAAGAAGTAGATGCAATACACGAAATTCTATGTCCAGGGATTATGAATCATAATTTATGATAAATGGCACATGATAAAAATGTCACCTGGGCCTGCACTTCAAACTTATTTCAGGACTTGGTTAAATGACGATTATTTTTGATCTAAGAATTTTTAGAAGCAAGGGCTTGTAGGTGTTGCAGTTTCCTTTCGTTTGAGGTATTTTACACACTACAAAGCTCGCTAGGTGGATTGTAGTTGCTTTTAAATGTTAAGCCTATAGCGTGCTTTTAAAGGTTAGGGGCCAGAATATTTATAAAAACTGATGTATGTGAACATGTATGATGTAGGAGAGATAGTTCCTCTGAAGACCCGCATGCTGGGCGCATACATTCAAGTGACTGCTGTCCCTTACACCTCGACCAACTAAGGGACAGATAGCACCAATCTCATTCAAGGATGATGGGCTTGTTGCTAGGGCGGGGGTGCGCATAACATACCGAAGCTCAAACAATCCTTGCAAAGGAAGGGGAACAATGGACACATTTGGAGATTATTGTAAGTAAGTAATTTTATTTGCATAGTTAATTAAAGCCAGGACAATACAGAATTGAAATGAATGTAGAAACGACTGGTCTTCAGAAGCCAAACTGTTTTTCTGTTCAACAGGGGCAGCTCAAGAACATGTTTTATTTGGAGTTTTTGGTTTCTTTACTCAGTGTTCTTGGATGCTATTTGGACGTATTTTCGAACTAACCAACCAGTTGAAATCATAATTAACTCTGGGTGGAGTTCACATAGTCGCGCTACGCGAAGATCCGCAAAGTGGTAAAAACACTCCGCGAGCTTTGCGTAGCTCCGCAAGCATGCGGAGATGCTTGTTGCGCTCGTTCGCGATGCATTTTTCCTGTTCGGGAATGCTATTTGCGTGCTCGTGGGGGAATATCTCACGAACTTGCCCATGCAGTCGCCAATGGAAGCAGCTATCTTGTTTTTAACTTGTCCTAAACATTTGCGATGCTTATTTCCTCTTCTGGGTCACGTATTACGTGCTTCCCGTTCTTGATGAGTATTTCCTGTTCAGGAACGCGTATTACGTGTTCGCGATGCTTTTTGCATGCTTGGGGGGGAAATATCTCGCAAACTTGCCCATGCAGTCACAAGGGGCCCGGCCATCTTGTTCTTCACAATATTGCTATGGTTCGGGGCCTGCTTTTCAATCCTCCCTCTATCTTTGCAATCCTTTGTTTCTGTACACTTTTTTAAAATCTTTTTAATTTATTATCTATCTCTCTATTTTCCTGATTCTATATTTTGATTTTTTTTCTACTTTTTGTGACTTTTTCTACTACTTTTTCACTCTTTTTCTATACCTTGCTTTTTTAATCTCTTTTACTTACTTTTCTAATTCCTCCCTTTTCTTTTCTGCCCATCCCCTCCCCCCAAGTCCCAGAGCCATGGCCAAGGGAGAGGGCAAGAGCAAGGGCAAGGCTACTCGTATCTGCATTGGCTATCCGCCTTCCCTGCGGAAGTTGGCACCCACAAGGGGTGTTCAGGCTAGGAACATCTTCAATGAGGCGGAGGTGGCTGCACTTGTTGTTTTTGTGCAGCGCCACCTCTCATTAACCCTAGCAGCAGTGGCAAGCCTGGGTCCAGATACGGGCTCCGGGAGCATCACCAGCTGTGAGGAAAGGTGTACTAGACAGTGTTTCACTGCTCTGTTGTCCGGCGCACCGATACCCAGCTAACGCACTGGTGTTCCGATATCCTGGACCAGGAACAGGACCTGCTGGACCTGCCAGTAGTGGAGGTCCCGAGGCTTGATGAGTAGCTATTTAATATTACTACTTTGTGTTCTTCTGCTCTGTCTTCTACATTGCGAATATATATATATTTTTGGAACAGCAAGAATGCTCCTGCTTACATTGCAGGTAAATTACATTTAAAAATCTTCTGTGATTGTTATGACACAGGTGCTCGGTGCTACTAATCTTACTTGTTTGCAACTTTGCGCTCGCTTGGATTGATTGTGTAAGAGTTTACTTTAGAGAAATTAAGTTAGGTAATGCTAGAGAGACTCTAGTCCTTCCTTTGTCCTCCTGCCACTAAGAAGAGATAGCAATGGATTGATATGTTTAGTTACTTAATAGTATTAGTTGGTAATTTTTTAGTTGTCTGCGTGACACATCCTCTGTCACTTCACATGCTGCTGAGTACTGCTTACCCCAGTCCTTAGTAGAACCTTTTGTAGTTTGTTTAGTGAGTGGTAATAGGCTTATCACTAGCAGAACATCAGCAGCAACTAACCAGAAATTTGATGTATGCAAAAATTCATGCATGTGCCCTCCATCTATGCATTTTTGAGGTCTAAAATATATGGAAATGCAGACTTAGTGAACAATTGGCCCGTCTGGAATAGGTGGGCTAGGTCAGGTGGTACTTAAGCTCAGTTAGTATTCAGGAATCAGAATGGAACACTAGATTAGTGTTCATAAATAATAACTAGACGGTCCGCCAATCCCGCAATACTAGTCGACCAGATTAGATAGGTAAGTTTTAATGCAATTGTTGTTTCCATAAATGTTTTTTTTGAGCATTTTTTAAAATATTGTATTTGTTTCACATCAATCATCCATGTTTGTCTCTTTCTTATTTACATCTTTCATGATCAGCCCCCAGGGGCAAGAAGATGGGGTTGTCTGAGTCAGTGGGAGCAGCTGATGGCCAGGTCCGCTCCTCTACTGAGGGCTCTGCTGCTGGCCCCAGTAAGTCCTCCCATTGTTAATATTAATATTTATACTTCCCTAACTTTTCCTGCACCTTATTCTTTCCGAACTATTATTTCGGTTTCCTAATTCTATTTTTTACTAAATCTTCTTCGATCTAGACTATGGGTTTCTACATTCTTGTTATCCCTCACTCTTACTGCCTCTCCCATGACTCTCTGTACTATTACTATTAGTCTGTTTGTAGCTAAGCTTGCCCTATTGGACACTCTTTATTTAAAAGGTTTTTAATAAAACTTATATTCACCAATAGCTCTAACCACTGAATACAGTCCCAAGGGTTGTCCTCTTCTAGTCTTCTTAATCTTGGGGCTTTTTGACAATTCCCACCAACAAAATGCCCAACCAGATATTTTACTATTTTTGATAGGATAGGACATACTACTACTGTTGTAGGGATTCAGCATATACAAAGCTATGCACAAGAAAATAGGATGTTGGTGATAGGAGGTAGGATTTTCCTCACACATCAGAAGTTGAACCCACAATCCCCTGACCGACTAGCTGTAGTATCTCATTAGCTCCCTGAACCCCCGGAAGATACCCAATGATTATACAACCCAGAACATAACACTCCCGACCTCTCAGAGTCGCGGAAGCAATGCATACTCTTTCGCTCACTCACTCGTGTAAGCCCACACCAAATACGACAGAGTCTATGTAAGTGCAAAAGGTTTATTTTCAACTAACAAGCTCTGTATGTTGTTCTATAATGCAGTAAAATGCATAAGATTAAAACAATAATCATTGTTACAACTACAAGTCCATAGAAGACAAAACGGGAAATCATGATAACTGAACAGTGGTGGAGGAACCACCCTCCCCTTGGTAAGAATATAGTTTATATAAATGAAGATCTCTGAGCGAATTCTGGGGACCCCTCACCTTAGAACCTAGAAGCACTGGTTACATCATAAGCTCTGCAAAGCTCTGGTTTGTAGAAGGACATCTACCATCTGTTATGAGAAAAATGGTGTGCGTTAGTATAATGCACGCATTTCTCAGTCGTGCCAAAAAGTATAGCATGTTATGGCTAAGCAATATGTACTGACCAGAACTCCATAACAAAGTGACCTTTCATGCAGCGCTCATACAGTAGCAGTATGAGCTCATGTGGGTTCAAAGGTGTCTTACACAACAACTGCGAGATTACGTGCGCAAAAATAAAGTACACAAAGCTAAAATGGTTGCATTGCTCAGGCTAACTTAGCAAATAATAGAGTGACCCTAGGGACCATATACCACTACTAGTGTCCACTCTACTCTAGTACCTGATTTGTACTAGTGATGTATGTGGAATATGTATGTATTAACTTTTTTTTTGATCTTACTAGTGAAAAAGAATAAAAGAGGGGGAGGTGTATATGGCATCTAAAAATGTGTACTATTTTTTCTAGGCGTACTACTGACCGCCAGTGCCGGGGCCAGCGGTGATGGCAACGCAGCCACTTTGGAGTGAGCAGGAGATGCGGTAGCTGCAAGAGCTGCAGGGGGTGAGCAAGCAGCAGTGGCAGGCAGTGGTAACTTATATTCCTTACCTACTGATATTACACTTGCTGCAAGGGTGTACACTGTACTGGTGAGACACCCTTTACTTAGCATTAGCAATAACATTAGCAGCGAAAGTTGAGTAACCAATGGCCTCTTCTATCTGACTTCAACTCAGCTGTGAAAGTTTTATGGAGAAGACTAAATGCCAGATCAGATGACCTTGATGGATGTGTTGAACGAAAAGTGAAAGAAGGGTGGAAGGAGGAAGGACGGGCGAGATGTAATATTTATGACTGGCAGAGAAGGATAAGTGGGATGCATGCATAGGTGGCTGATAGGAATCAGATGCGTGGGTGGTTGAAGGATG
The DNA here is from genome assembly GCF_964263255.1 of Lissotriton vulgaris. Classification (NCBI taxonomy): domain Eukaryota; kingdom Metazoa; phylum Chordata; class Amphibia; order Caudata; family Salamandridae; genus Lissotriton; species Lissotriton vulgaris. The sequence continues at coordinate 359,570,727 of NC_141685.1, read as the reverse complement.
GGTGGAAGGTGAAAGAAACGATTCCTGCCTGGGTGGGAGAAACTATATGGGTGAATAGCAAGAATCCTCCGGGCTACATGGGTCAAACTCAAAGCCAAGGCAAGCAGAGAAGGAAAGACGCATGAATGTTTGTTTAATAAAAAAGAATAAATGTTTGTTGTTGGTGAAAGAAACTAAGGTTTGTTGAGTGAACAGAAAGAGACTGGAGGAGAACATGGCGGCCGCAGGCTAGTGCGGTGCGCGCGCTGAACGCCGAGCTCCGCACCACGGAGCTGCTCTTCCTGCTTCATCTCTTCTGAAGCCCTGACATGACGGAATCCACGCCGTCCTTACCTGCTGGGGGTCCGGGCATGTAACCACGGTGCTGTATGCAGTGTGTGTCTTGGTGTGATCACCGTGTCTCCGGAGCGTTTGCCTGCACGTCTGTCTGCAGCCTGCGGGGGCCAGTGTTGGCTTGGTGTTCCTTCACTTCACGGATGTGTCACGCTTCACGATCTACTCCCAGCAGCTCTCAGCCCCTCCAGGGCTTGTGGCACAGGGCAGCCGTGGAGCTACGTCGGGGGCGCTTGGCGAGGGGACAGCAGAGAGGTAGGCTGGGCTGTGCAGGCTCAGGGGGAGCGGAGGTTCAGCTACTTCAAAAACAAGGTGGCGAAGCTGCTTTCCCTGTTCAGACTAGACGGGAGCAGGAGACAACGACTGGAGGAGACTTAGTCTCAATAATTAGAGAAAAGAGTCGGGAGGGGGTTAATGTTAGCCCGGGAGCTTTTGTGAACCAGAGGAGTGAGAAAGACAAGACAGACAAGGAAATCTCCCAGAGAGGGGGCTGTGCCAAAAATTTTAGCTCGGTAATAGGGAACCTGGAGAGGATACAAGGGGTCAGTAGAAGGCTACTACAAATCCCAGAATCCCCTGTTTTAGGGGCAGCGGCAGCAATTGATCCCTCTACATTCACTCTGATAGCAACCGAGCCCTTAACTTCTACTTCTACTCTCAAGGATTTAGTAAAGGGGAAGGAGAAGGAGAAGCCAAATCAGAAATCCAAATCAAAACCCAAAGGGAAAAGAAATAAAAAACACAGTAATTCTGGTCCTCAGGGGGGCACGAAAGCTTCGAGCTCAGCATGCTCAGCATGCAACGCTGGGAAAGTAACTCCCTCTTTGCGCTCTTTTTTTAAAGTATTGCCTCAGGTTCTAGATTTGGTACCTGTTAATAATCTGGTTGAGAGTGTTGAGAGTGTCGACATAGGTGCCCCATCTGGTATTTTGCCAGTAAACAACACTGACTCGAACATCTATAGCCCCACCAGGGTCCCTGAAATTCCTGGTTTACCCACTTTAGTCACTGTAATGGCTAATCCACTGTCCCCGTCACCATCTAGTACATTAGTAGACACCCTGGAAAACGACGGAGAGGGGCAAGCTTCGATCATCCTCACAGGCGATTTACGAAGTTTAACAGATCAGGAAGAAAAGCGAGACAGCCCTATTAACTTAACCAACACCGAGTCTGCATTGGAGGCTCTGGTTGCCTCGATTGCCTCAATGGGAGTCGAGATCCGCAACGACTTTTTGGTCTCCAAAGCCAACCAGAACGATATTCGGGCATCATGTGAGGCACTAGAGCGGAAAGTAGATGGTCTGGGAGAAAGAACAGAGGCACTTGAGAGCTCAGCCGGAGTAATGAAAGCTAACTTAGATGCAGCTGAGTCCAAGATCCAATCTCTACGGAGAGAAGGGGATGCAATGAAAGACAGACTGGAATCATTAGAGAATTATTCACGCAGAAACAACTTGCGCCTCTTGAAAATTCCGGAGGGGAAGGAAGGTGGAGATCTCAAGGGATTTACAGTTAAACTCCTGAAGGAATCCCTAAACCTCGAGGAGACAGTAGAGGAGTTGGACAAAGATATACAGAGAATCCATCGAGATCCTTTCCGTCTGAACGCTGGTAGAACTAAACCCAGGAAAGTTCTTATAAATTTCCTGACTTACGCCTTGAAGGAGAAAATTCTGAATGTGGCACTCAGTCTTAAAACTGTAAAAGGCCCTGATTTCCCTTTTGAAGTCCGCTCTGATCTGTCTAAAACCACGCTCGACAGGCAGTGGGAGCTGGGCCAAATGATGGACAAATTTAGAGCGGCTGGTGCAACAGTTCAAATGAGGTTCCCGGCGTTCTTACGTGTTATGTACAATAACAAGACGCATAATGTTAGATCCTCCTTCGAGGCGGAAGAACTTTTGGAAACTATTCGTAACCACTCTCAGGGTAAACTGTGACCAGAACCAGTAAGCCCCTTTTCTCTACTGCATTGTATTGCACTAGCACCAGTTGTATTATAAAGGGGCAATACATAGGCTTATAAGGGCTACAGGAAGTCTGTTTAGGAAGGAAGGATGAGAAGGCACAGATATGGGCATCTCTTCTACCAAATTAAAAATGGAAAAAAATAAAAAATATAAAAAATAAAATAAAAAAAAGAATAAAAAGGTAAATAAGTAATTAAATAACAAATAAATAATCACATAAAGGGAACAAAAAAAACTTTTTTTTTTTTTTTTTACATAAACACAACTAAAGGAGAAAATAATGAAGCATCAGGTATAAGGCCCTGTACAGGAAAATATACAGGTAAATTCTTCTTTAGTTTTTGCAGGATGAGCACTCCGTGGTGAGGGAGGAGAAGGCGCAGTCGGCGCAAAGCCGGCCTGACATCTGGTCGGAGTAGGTATGGGAGGGTTCTCCAAGGGGTGGGGGGTTTAGAGCTGGAAGCTAGTGGGGGGGGGGGCACAAAAATCCAAAATAATCCTCAGAAGTCAGGTCCTCGAAGACTAGACTCAATTGCCATAAGCAAGATAAACAAAGCTCAAACAGGCAATAACTTTAATGACGACAATAGAGAGTCAAACGCTAGGGAGGGACGCGTCAAATGACCTCAATTCAGTTTTTATCTTGGAATGTCAATGGTCTGCGCGTTCAAGGGAGAAGAGAACGTATCTTACAATATCTACGAGATTCCCCAGCGCAGATCATTCATCAGTACTGACCACAACGCTAATATAAGAGGAATTCTCTTAATTTGTAAAAAAGCTGCAAAGGTGCAGATTCTTAACTTCAACGAGGACAACAGTGGAAGATGGCTGTTAGTTAAGTTGTCTATTGATGGATGGGTGTGTAACCTTGTCGGTTACTATGGTCCCAACATAGACGACCCATCCTTCTTAGAAATAGTCAGGAACAATTTAATTACCACCTCGGAACCTATAATATGGACAGGGGATTTCAATGTCATATTGAACCCTAAACTAGATAAATCCACCTATCACGGGAGATATAAAAGTCATCCTCCATCCAAAGCCAGGCAGTCTCTCAAAGAGATTATGGAGCAAATAGGTCTGGCAGATTTATGGAGAGAAAGGGCGGGCTCTAAACAAGGGGTATCTTTTAGGAACCTAAAATATAAACATACCTCAAGAATCGACTTTGCCTTGTTCAGTTATAGCCTTCAAAACTCTATATCCAGCATTAAGTATCTGCCCTCCCACTTATCTGACCACTCGGCACTCTCATTTACATTAAAACTCCCAGGTCATGTCAAACATCCCTCTTGGTCATTTGATCGCACCATTTTACTAGAATCGGAGGAAGTGACATACTTAAGGATAGAAGCGAGCTCATTCCTTGAAACAAACCTAGGTTCAGCCTCTCTTGTTACAGTCTGGGAAGCTTTAAAAGCCTACCAGAGAGGGTGTATCACAAATAGAGCCTCGTATCTGAGGAAAGTCTATCTATCGAAAATTCAAACTGTCGAAATGGAATTAGAGAAAATCAAGCAGAGACAGGTGGCATCATCCGGGTCAATACAAGATCAAAATAATCTCTCTGATCTGAGAAATCGGCTGGACAATATATTACAAGAGAGAGTAACTAAGAGGTGGGAGGCTAGCAAAATTTCAAATTTTGAATTCGGGGAAACAGCGGGCAAGATTTTGGCATGAAGGGTTAAAGCAGATCAGGCCAAAAGTCATATCAGAGGGATAAAGGCTGAAGGCGAAAATGATCTTAGAACATCAAACCAAGAAATTAGTATCGCCTTTAAGGAATTCTTTGAGGAAATATACAGGGAAGATACCCCTGATAACCAACAGTTAAGAGAAATATGGTTAAACCAGATTACTTTACCTTCCCTGTCACCCATACAACGTGATGGGATTGAGATGGATATCTCTGAAATAGAAGTAAGGAGGGTCATTCTGTCACTTAAACATGGTAAAGCTGCAGGCCCGGATGGACTTCCTGGGGAATTATACCGTGTTTTGGTTGACGAAATCGCCCCTACTTTAACAGTCCTTTTCAACGATATCTTGAGGGAGGGCTTCGAGCCTCCTCGATCATGGAGTGAGACTACCATAGTATTGATTCCCAAATCCGGCAAAGACCCAACCCTATGTGGATCATATCGCCCAATATCTCTATTGAACAGTGATTATAAGATCTTCACGTCCATATTAGCATCTAGAGTGGGCTCAGTAGTGGGGGAAATAATTCACCAGGACCAGAAGGGATTTATTAAAGGCCGCCAGCTTTCTGATCTAACGTACGACCTCGTAGGGGCAATTGACATCGCCTCAGCCTTCTCCCTCCCGTTGGCAACACTCACCTTAGACGCAGCTAAAGCCTTCGATAGGGTAAATTGGGCCTACCTCAATGACGTGTTGAAGAAATTCAACTTCGGGGAGAGATTTTGTCGTACTATCAAACTTATGTACAACTTACCATCAGCCCGGCTCTTAATAAATGGCACACTGTCTGAGGCATTGGGGATTTCGAGAGGCACTAGGCAGGGTTGCCCGCTTTCCCCCCTCCTCTTCAATCTGTACATCGAACCGTTTGCAGAAGTCTTAAGACGAGATGTACTCATTCCATCTTTTAGGTTTGGAGAGTGGGAAAAGCGGGTAGCTCTTTATGCAGACGATATCATAATCTTTACTTCAGACCCAGAGATAACATTCCCAGAGGTAATAAGGAGAGCCAAAGAGTTTGGTCGTATCTCAGGCTATGAGATTAACCCAAGTAAAACCGATATCATGGCTTGGAACATTCCTGACTTACAGTTAACCGTAACCAACTCGATGAGATATCTGGGTATTCGGATAGTCCACGACATCGACAAAATCGCCCAAGTTAATCTCACGAGAGTTTCTAATGAAAGCAAGAAACTCTTAAAATCCTGGTCTAGTCTTCCACTGACTGTCCTCGGCAGAATAAGTCTGATGAAGATGTCCATTCTCCCTAAATTCACTTTTATTTTTAGCACTATCCCTCTCGCTTTTGATAATGTGGCCTTGGAGAAATGCCAAAGAGAGCTTAATTCTTTTGTATGGTGTTACAAACTGAGAAGGAGGAGGGAAAAGGGGGGATTGTCTCTGCCTGATTTGCAGTATTATGCATGGGCTTTCCAATTGTCTCACTCAAGAATGCTCTTAAAAGTCCCAACTAATACATCTATAGGTCTCATGTTTAATGCGATGCTGACCGGAGCCGGTTTACCAACTAATGGCTATATGTTCAAATACGGTGATCAGAAATATTTCAAAAAAGATAAATTAAAAATTCTTATGTCCCAAGCGAAGACCTGGTTTCATATAAGGAGGAAACTAGGATTGCAATATTACTCTAACTTTGCACCCATTTGGGAATCTCCGGGTTTTCCGCTTTGTCTGGAAGACAGGCTGGCAACTCCGCTGAGGGAAGGAGGAATAGCAACATGGGGAGATCTGTTGGTAGGCGAATCATTGAGGCCTTGGGAGGAGTTAAGGGACCAACTGGGCTCAGAGTTTTCGAGGTTTAAATTTTTACAAATAAACAGTTGGTTTAAAGCAATGAACAGGTCAGGGGTAACATTTGGGAAGTGCAGCTCCACTGAAGAGAAATTGGTAGGAAGACCAGGAGGGGGTAAAGAAGTCTCGCAGTGGTACTGGAGTCTGTTAGAAGAGATAGATGGAGAATTTATCCTCCCGGAACAGCTATGGGGCATAGAATGTGGGGCCCAGAGTATTGAAATCTGGCAGAAATCCTGCACCCTGCTATATAAATGTGTTAAACCGGCATGGCTTAGGCGCAAACATTTTTTTACGATACATCGAGCCTATTTTACCCCCTTAAAATTGTCTAAATTCGTTCCAGGGAAGAAATGCAATAAATGCAATTACATCACAGCTTCAGACATTCACATGTTTATAGATTGCCCTAACCTATTGCAGTTCTGGAATGAGGTTAAAGCGACCCTGGATTCGATTCTTAACATCTCGATTTCTCTAACACTCCCCCTGGTTATTTTCGGATGGGACAACAGTATAAAGGGCCATGCAAGGACATTTCTGTTTTATGCAATACTACTTGCAAGAAGAGAGATATGCAAGGTTTGGATTGAAAAAACACCACCAACACATGCAAACTGGTTAAAATCTTTGTACACAACCTCTAAAACTGACATGTTGAGATCAGGTGGCTCACGTAACCGGGCGTTTTGGAACTATTTGGTTCAGTGGAAGCAATAGCCGGGTTTTTTTTTTTCCCCGGTCCAATGATTATGCCTTAGTAACTCCAAGAACTAGGCCCCCTCCGGTTGGCTCCAAGGCTAGTTCAACTGGTGTAACACCAAGGTTGGAGTCACACCCCGTCCTCTCTTCAGGCCATCTCTGCCGAGGGCAACCAATCGCATTATCAGGGGCAGCAGGAGACCTGCACTCTGAGTAACAAATGCTTGGCAATTGGAGGCTGAATAAGAGGAGGATCAGGCAAATGAGGATAAAAAAAAAAAAAAAAAAAGAAACTAAGGTTTGTTGAGAGATTAAGAAGAATGATAAATGTTTACTTGGATGGATGCCTGGATGCTATTCATCATAGATAGCATAGGTAGAGATTGTCACTGGATGAAGAGTCTTAGTTTGAAGAGAATGTAAAAGAAACTGCGCCAGAGTAGCAAAGCCGAGGAGAATAGAAGTTGTATTTTCAGAATACTCTCTTGACTCACAGTAGTTTGCAAGCACAGCATATATATTGTGTATGTATGTAATTATCATGCACCTTCTTCCAACTCTGAAGACCACTCCCTACCTATGGTAATTTATTTTTTACTGTGTCAGCCAGTCTACCATGGGTGGCCTATCAGCTGGTTATTCAATCAATCAAAACAAAGTACCTCATGTGGTCCCATATATAAGCAATGATCATTGGATCAGATATCTTCTGCCTTTTTGTAGTAGTAAGGGCAGAAAGTGAAATTGAGCAGTTGCCCTTGATGTAACAGAGTATGGCCAGTGCCACCCGTAATAGAAAAATACGAGCTTCCCCACCTGCAGAAAGTAGTAAATAAAACTAACGTGAGTTTGCTTTATGGCTCGAGTATATTTGTCTTGGGCGCAAGCTGTCTGAGCTGGCATACCGGCTACAACGAGGTTACGTAATCTCGCTAAACAAGAGAGAAGAAGAAGAATGGTGTACTGTATACTTGAGTCCAGAGTGCTAGTATAATGCTTGAAACTCCCATAAATGTTAGCAGCCAAGGAATTGGAGGATAGATACATACCACAAATGTTGTGTACTTTGCTTGCTAGTGCTACCGCGCCAGTATGCATTGAATTAATTTTGTGTTACTGGTTTGCTAAGAGTATTGGTCAAAATAGTCTTTTTTTCTTTCTTGATATAGCTCCTCCTTTCCAAGCACTAAAACCAACCAGGAAGGAGTTGACAGCCATGGCCCGGCGTCAGATGCTGGAGGCCATCTGCCAAGAATACCGGTGGCTGGTTGTTCTTGCGGAGGAGGATGAGGAGGCGGCAGCAGCTGCAGCCTCCTCTAACGTCCAGGCCTCAGCCAGGCCCCTCTGGTGATACAGCACTGTGGTCAGGCAGCAGCCCGCCGCAGCACGACAACATTGAGCGCGGCTGCCCCCCATGTGGATGCAACTGCAGGGCATATGCACGCCACATGCTCCTCCGGATGGCACATCTAGAGGAGCACTTAGAGGAGCAGAACAAGAAGGTCATGGTCCTGGAGAAGGAAATCAGAAGAGCCCGCCAATAAGACCCTGTTGGATTGCCCATTTTTTAATCCTTTTTTTGTTGGGTGAAAATTAGGCATTGTGGTTTATTATTATGGGCAATTTGGACATTGGTTGGACTTTCTTGTTTTGGACATTGGTTGGGGTTAGGGAAAGGGGTGGGTCGGTGTTTTGTTAGGGGATTAAATTATATTTATACTTAAACATAGCATACTTTGTTAATGTTTTGTGGAGGGTTACTGTTTTACTTCACATGGTTTACTTGCTGCTGCAGGGCCGCAGCCAGTGTTTGATTTAAAAAATCTGCAGATTTTGTAACACACAAACAGATAGATGCGGTACCCCTTACTGAGTGACTTGTCCTACTAGTACAGTCGGTCTCTCCTCCTAGTCCATTATTATACCTCCCCCAAACTTCTTATCTTACCTGTGATTGATGTTTAAGTTAGGCACAGTGATGGCTGTATGGGGATGATGGTTTGGTTTCCCAAGAGAATGGAGATGCCATGGTTGTGGTGGATGTAGTAGTCACAGGCAGTAGCATTTGCAAAAAATAAAATGAGACAGTCAGTCGCATGGGAGGGACTCTGAGAGGAGTAGCAGAATGAAGTACAGTACAGTACAATGCACCATAAGACTGCCAAACAATAATAATATTGCTGATTAGCAATGCTAAAGTGAAATAAAACATAATGGTGGCGGGGATAGCCTAGTACAACAAGTAACAAACTGTAGTTGTGTCGAGTCACTCGACACAAGTGTAACATTTAGTGCTGTGTAGGAGGATGTTGATGAATCCAATCGATGCCGTAAATTAATTATGATAGATTAGGTTCCATTGGAAAAAGAAATTACTTTCAAATATACTGAGCATGGGTGGGAAAGCAGAAGAAGTTCCTCCCCCTACTATGTTGCTTTCACCATATCACCCCAGCAAGCGTGTGATCAATTATTGGTGTACATTTAATTTAGTCACACCTCAATATAAATCGCACAGCCCGGGGGAAAAGGGTTAGGTTTGATGAATGGTTGGGTAGGGGAGTTTGGGGGAAGGTTTGACAAAGAAAACCACTACGCAAGGACATACAGCAAAGCACAACATTGGCGGACGACCATATCCATGAATCTGTTAAGGGAGAAAAAGGAAATGCATGCATGATGATGATAACTTGATGGGTAATGATAAGGAGTACTCACAAACTACTACTAGACAATTAGGCAGTACAGGGCAGCAATATATTATGCAATTTGCCTTGCCTGTCTGCCCTCAGAGAGACCCAACTTATATGCAGTTTCTTTTCTGTTGTACCAGGCGTACTTTTAAAGATAGCAAAGAAAATGAAAAAATAGCTGTAGGGATGACTTATATGCATAGAGCAAACATAATAACAACAAAACACAGTAATAATGATTGAAAATAAAAAATGAATCATTATTTAAAAGATGATGAATATTGATACTATTACTGTATGTTATCCTGGTCAAATTGTGGAGTTGCATCCCGGCATTCCTCTTGGTCCTCCCTTCCATGGACGCTCCGTTCATCAATCTTGGGTCTCGCCACTGCCTGGCTGGCGGATGTGGATTGGTATGGTAAGTGTGAGTTGTTTTTCCCTGTATAGCACAGGATAAGGGCCGGCCTGTGATTGTAGATGGAAACACAAAAGGTATACTGAAAGTCAAGGAGAAAATAAATTCAGAAATTACGGTTGAGTGCAACAAGAACACTTTCAGTGGTGGCATGGATACATCATGGCTAGTTTCCAGCATTAACCTACAACAACAACAGGACAGAGCAGGCCCAGGGCATCCATGACCCAACCTATATTTAGAACACATTTTGACAGAGACAGAAGAAGCACATACACAGCAACATAGAATTTTCCAAATTAAGTGACTAAATCAATGCACAGCTGTCAGTCACAACAGTACACTCAACTCCACCATTACACTGACATGTAGGTCTGCTGTGGTTCTTGTTGACTTGTTTACCTTTTATGCCACTTCATAAAAGACAGTTATTCCATCAATCATCTCTGATCCTACTGACTGACTGCGAAGAGTATAATATGTAGTCATCATCATCAAGGTGTCCAACTCAGTCTGTAGTGTACTGAGTGAGTCCAGATTCCATATTCAAAAATGCAATGGATCGGCCTGCAGTAGAAGTACAATTTTATTATTAAACAACAAGTCTGTTTCCAGCATTAACCTACAAAAGCAACAGGACAGAGAAGGCCCACGGTGCCCACCCAAACTCCACTTAGCTTAGATTTTGACTGAGCTAGACAGAGCACACGTCATATATATATACAGCTACATAACATTTTCCAAAGAAGGTAACTAAATCAATGGCATGCACAGCTGTCAGTCATACTACCACTGCTACACTCGTGACTCGACTCCACCACTACACAGACATGTAGGTCTGCTATGGTTGTTGTTGACCTGTTTACCTTTTATGCCAATCATGAAACACCCTGACTTATTCCATCAATCATCTTAGAGCCTACTGAATGACTGCAAAGATATTATGTCACTGTGGTCCTCATCATGGTGTTGTCCAACTCAGTGTGCAGTTTACAGAGTGAGTCCACATTCCATATTCAAAATGCATCGGATCGGGCTGCAGTAGAAGTACAATTTTGTTATTAAAAACAAGAAGGTAAACATTGACTTGAGTTACTTTTAGTGTGTAGATGAAATATTAGTACACAATGAATTCACTTTATGCACAACATACAACAACAACACAAACACCGATCACCCAGTCAGCGTCCAATGCATGCCATCATTCATTACCTGTTCCTTCTCATCTTAAGTTAAGGGGCAGGCTCTCTCGGCTCGGAAAGGAGGATAGCTATAGTAGTCATCATATTCCACTACTTTTGGAGATACACATTGAGGCAACATTTTCTTTTTCCTTGTACGATTATTCTACATCCAATCATCATCTGGCTTGAGGCAAATGGATTTAGGGTGAGTCAGGAGGATGGAGGAGCAGGACTCGGAGTAGTGGACTTCAGTTAAATGCAGACAGCTGCAACTCCAATGTGACAATAAAAAGATTAGAAATCGGTGGTGATGGATTTGTTGTGATTCGAAGTTTCGAACCATAAAGACAGACACACAAAAATAAAACTAAATAAGGAAGGAAGAAAGTAAGAAGTTCAAGCCTAGTTGTCAGGGAAGTATAGCTTGTCCTTAAACTCTGGGGGTTAAACCAGAAGTAGGTAATCATCTAACATACTACTTCCGTCACCTAAGTCGCTGTCCTCATCTTCCTGTGTTTATTGATGTATTGTGTAATTCGGTGGTATAAAGTGCTGATTCATTTTCATTATGGTTAACCTCTCTACCTGTTTAGGCAAGAGACTGTTCCTTTTCACTGTTACAATGGCACCAGCAGCACTGAAAACATGTTCAGTAGAGACACTTGCGACAGGGCAAGCCAGATAGTTTATCGCCAGCATGCTGAGCACTGACCATTGGCCCCTTTTACCATACTAATACCGCAATGGGTTTTGATCAATGTAGACCTCTGTTGGGTCATCAAAATAGGCCAGGACCATCCGTTCACTGTTCAGGGATGCTCCACTTTGCTTGGCCTCTTTTGTCTTTGCATCAGCACTGGACTTAGCAAGCCCTTGCTGTAAATACCAATCCTGTGCCAATTTTACTGGGGCTGATGTTCCGGTTCTTGCTGTTGTCGATAGTGTTGGTGACCGCTCTGAGCCAAACCCACTGCCCCTAGGCTCTGAAGTTAAACTTGACACTGGATGACCTACTGCAGTACTTGTTGTGGGTTTGAGTAGCGGGCCTTTATTAATAGCCGTTCATTTTCCAAGTCACTGGCTGCCTCAGCTATCTAAGTTTTGTACTGGGCAACATCCACTTCTAAAAAAAGAATTAATGTTGTTCTGTTTAGTGCCGATTTGTACCGAGGATCCAGCATTGTGGCATAAATGTAATGTTTTTCTGAAACAATGCGAGTTTGTACCCTTGTATTTTCACCTAAGCGACTGGATAAGCTCTCCACTAAGTCATATGCTTCATTTTTTCCTCCACACCTGTGTGCGCTTGAGACACCTCCTTCAGCTGTTGCTCTAGCATGTGCAACAATAGGATAGCTTGGCCCATAGTACAGTCCTCCTTGATGACGTCACGTGTGAAGAGCTCAAAAGGAAGAAGCATCTCTGTCAGGCATTTAACTAGGCCACATTGGTCCAGCTGTAGGGTCATACCTTTCACAGTCGCATCCCTTATTCTTTGCATGACATACTCATTGATTGATCTGTACTGCTCAAACAGACGATCAAGCATGTAATAAGTTGGGTTCCAATATGTTGGCAACACCTGGATGAGTGCTTTGACTGGCTTTCTGTGCTCATGTTGAATGACCCCCAGCTGCTTTCGGGCTTTAAAAGAATGGCTGAAATGTGTGCATATTTTTCTGCAGGTGGCCAGTAAGTTGCTGACTCTGGCTTATTTTTTCAGAAAGTCTTGAACAATAATGTAAATGCAGTGCGCCAAACACAGGACCCTGAAATAGCAACCATAGCCCATGGCCTTTACTATATTACTGCCATTGTCTGTGGCAACAAAACCAATGTTAAGCCCTCTTGGGCGCACCCATTCAAAGACCTTGCTCTTAAACTCTTCCAAAATGTTTTCAGCAGTATGAGATTTCTCCATGGCGAATATGGCTACAGTTGTATGTTTCAGAGTAGCATCAAAAATCTATGCAGTGTCAACAGCACCTGCTTCAGATATCTTTTCTCTAACCCCCTCTAAAAGAGATCCAGTGTGCAGTGATGCACTTGTAATCAGTGACCTGGCAACTGGTCCACATGTCTGTTGTCAAGTGGATATTTTGAACAGCACTCTGCCGCAAAGCTTGTCCAAGCAATTCCAGCACATCGTGAAGTAGTGCTGGAAAAGCAATTCTGGAAAAATAGGACCGGCTGGAAGCCTCCCATTTTGGGCAGATGGCTGTCACAAATTCAAGGAAACCCACCCCTTCCACAAAAGAAAAAGGAAGAAGGCCCAGTGCTAAAATTTTATCCAGCTTTGCACTGTACAAGCGTGCCGGTTGGTGGTTGCATTCACACTGCCCCTCCGACCTAAGCATGCTAACAATGGTATGCTGGATTATTTTCCTTTGTGATGCAGCTGATGCAGGTGACTTCTTGAACCTAGTTAGGCTCAGCGACACACTTGTTTTTCATTGCATAATCTGTTGGCTTGGTGACTCAGCCAGACTCTTACTACGGTGCCACTGATGTGGGTAGTACCAGGTCCACTACACAGCTGGGGATAGGGCTACTTTGTGTACCAGAGAAAATGTCTCCCTCTTCCACCGCGATCATATCTTCTTCATCGATACCAACAGCAATGGGTGCCATTTTACTTAGGTCTTTAATGTGTTCCTCCCACTGGATCAAGTGGTGTTTGTTCAGATAGGTTGTTTAGCCTCTGGTTGGTACCATAGTTTGGACCAAGCTTGCCCCGACTAAAACAATGCAGACAAATTGAGCATATAGCAACGTTCTCCTCCTTACTGCTAACCGAAAAGACATTCAAAACTGGGGAGGTGTACTTTCTTGTGCTGATGGAGGTGCCACTTGCAATGCAGGATGAACTGGAGGGTGTGGCTGGAATTTGACTCAGTGCAGTACCACTACTACCTACTGAGGTGGTGGTTGTGCTGGATGTAGGTCCCTGCCGGGCCTTTGCAAATGCAAATATGGAAGCTGGAGGTGGTGTTGGTGTTAGCTGCCTTGGTGGCTTGGTGGTATCCATGCTACATCCCTCACAGAAATTTGGGATAGGGCAATAATTAGGGGTGGCAGAATTTGCGTAGTCGCGCTATGCAAAGCTCCATAAAATGGTAAAAAATCTCACTGGGCACGCAGAGTTCCGCAAACACGCGGAATTGCTTGTTCCGCCGGTCTGCGATGCTTTTATCTTGTTCACAAATGCTGTTTGCATGCTTGGGGGGAAATATCTTGCGAACACGCATTTTGAATGCGCGAACAAGCAAAAAATTCAGCGAAGCCGTGGATCGCAGAATTTTTGGCAATTCCGCATTCTCCGCAGAACTTGAAATTACCTAAATTCCCCAAATTCCGCAAGCAGAACAGAATTTACTGCCCAGGTCTAGTAATTTGTGATGCACCACTACTAAACTGGGTTGTACATCAAACCTGTTTTTCAATTTTTTAGAGTCTCCTGATACTCATCAAGAAATTCTTCATTGTCAACAATTGCTAGAGAAAGAAGAAGTTTTAAAATCTCCCTCCCCTCAAACCCTAAAGAATGAAGAAGAAGGTATTTCCGTCTCTCTGGCCTGAAACGCAATGCTCCTATTGCCCACAGATAGGTCTCAAAACTATCGTGCCACTGTTTCCATTTTATAGGTGACTCTCCTGGCGTTTCCAAAAATGGTGGAGGAGGTGTAACAGCCTGCATGCTGTTTGAGGAGATAGAAATTTTAATACATTTTTTTGTGTCTTTTACTTCTTAAGCACTAACTATATACCTATAAATACAGTTCATGGAAGACCCCAAAATAATATGGAACTATTTTCCTATAATATTAGTTGATATCTCCTGCTTAAAATACTGTAAGCGTAAAAGAACATTTTATTTTTCCTCCATAAACTTCCTAAGATGCTGTCTTTGTCAAATAAAGCATTATTTTCCCTCCAAAGACTCTTTACTTACTGAGGGAACACACAACAAAGTACCCACTGTGATGTTTACTCAGATTCCGCAGCTAAAACAATCAAAGAATCTTTTACTGTGACGTCACAATAGCTTCCTCCATGAAAGCCGTCTGAGTCTCAAAATTGCTTCACACAACTAATTCTTTGGAATTCAGAGTTTGCGTTCCACTCATGACATCCAGCGCTCACCTCCTCGACGTCATCACGCTAGTTCTCTGCCTCACGTCACTGTTCCCCTTTTTGATATGCAACACCATTCCTGCGTTTCAGTAACCGTCATCGACTCACAGTTCTGCTGCTTTGCCTCTATATCACCTCCAGTCTGCTTCCGGTCTGTGTCGTCCACCCACACTCTTGGATACTTAAAAGAAATGCTGAACAGCTTCCCTCGCAGACTTCAAGATGAACCAGGATTTTCCTCAACAGATGCTCTTCTGGCCATCGGCATGTAGGTTCTTCGTGATGGCCCATCCTCGTCACCAAAAAGATGTGGTGATCCAAGGACAAGAGACAGGTAAGTTGAAATAGGTTTATTGGGCTGAATCATCAGGCAGAGCAGCGACAACACATCTCACAGTTTAACTGTCCTTTCAAACCCAAGGTGCAGAACATTCATACAATGAGGTTCTGCACCAATGAGGATTCCATACAAGTGTTCACGACCTACGTTCGTGGAAAGAGAAGTGTGTGTTGTGCAGGGTCAGAGCATGTCCTCAGGCACAGCGCTGATCCCAAGATGAGCAAGGGTTCACAGAGCAATAGGCATTCAGGAGGAAAACAGCACATACTACCTGCATAGCTTTGACTACCAGTGCAAGATACAGGCTGAAGATATTTTAACCACATCGATGCTGATGATGGAACCGCTCCGTCATCAGTCGCGGTAGAGCTGTGCTGATAATGGAGCAGTTCCGTCATGGCCGCCGACACGCCTGCGCGGCGCTGATTTCACGCCTGCGCGGCGTGTTCTATTGAGTGGGCGGGGCCATGACAGAACCGCTCCATCATCAGTACAGCTCACCCGAGGCTGGTGACAGAGCGGTTCCGTCACCAGCGTGTGAGTGCCGTGCAGCCCCCCTGACCCCTTAGCACTGCGGCGGAATAGCCGCCGCAGCGAAGGAGTTAACCAGGCATGTTGACAAGCACAGCGTAGAACAGCATGAGAGTGGGTGGATGGGAGGTATGCAGATATGGAATGCCTAAGGAATGGCAGATGGCTTTCAATCTTCTTCATGTAATTATGTGCTCAAGCGGGGCGAAGCGGGGGAAACCGTTACAGCAGATATGTTTACTGTGCATTTTCCACTGTCCGCCTTCAGTGGCCATGATGCCTTCAGTGTTGAGTACTGCCAACACCTTCTCCTACCAGAGAAGGAGGGTGATGGGCCTAGGAACTGCTCCCAACTAATCGCAAGATTCAACACTATAAAGCCAAATATGATTTATATTATGCCCCTGCTAAAATATTGATTTTAGGCCATCGGGCTAACTCTGACAGCTCTCATTGTGGAAGAGTAGATATTGATATGTTACATATGTTTGCCACTTGTGTTAATTTACAAATATACGGGAGAATTAATGGTTTTAAGACAAAAACACTGCATAGATAGATTATGCCTATCATGTTTGGGCTACTTAATATGACAGCAGCAACAATTTGCTCAAATTTGCCAATATGTGTGGTTATTGTTATTGCTCAGTTTGTGGAGCAGCAGCCTAGCTAAATTCGGATCCTCCAACCATTCAGCAGTACCCGGCTCACCATTTAGTCAGTTATAATCCCAAGAACACTTTTTATTGCAATAGGGGTATAAACACAAATAAAAGAGGGACCCAGATTTGGGAACCTATAGAATCCTGGAGTAAACAGATGTAGCGCTTATGTAATATGAAATGTTATAAAGTATTAGGGGGTCCATTAGGATGTCTGGCGGTGGCACCACTGCGGTGCTGGTGCCGCGGAAAAAAATATTTTTCCGCCCACGAGCAGCGGTACTCACGTTTACATAGCCCAGCCATTTCCTGTCCGCTGCAGTGCGACGCGCACCACCATCAAAGTGTGCCCGCCACCGCAGCGATGTGAACATGGTATATTATATAGTGTAGGTGGTGGTGTTGATCCAAGTTGGTTTTTGACACATGTTGATTTGAGTTTGCGTTTTCTCACTATCTAATCATATCTTTGGGTGTATCTCTTCTCTTAATTTTTCCTCTGTAATGTTCGCAAACGTAATCCCAGGACTCCAGCTGAAGTCCGCCACAATGATGCCCATGGGAGGACACGTTGTGTGCTGGAGCGTACTCTTGGTCTGCTCAAGTCACGTTTCTGCTGCCTGGACAAGACCGGAGGTGCACTGGCATACTCGCCCGGGAAGGTGTATCAGATTGTAGTGGCATGTTGCATGCTCCACAACCTAGCCATTCGCAAGGAGATTCCCTTACTCCTGGATGATGATGAGGACCCAAGGTCCCTGCCTGCAAACCAACCAGTGTCCAGTGATGAGGACAGTGGAGAGGAGGAAGGTGTTGATCTCCGTGAACAGTTCATCATTCGCTACATCAATTGAAGGTGGGTGACAATGTACTCACAGCCACATGCATCATTGTAGGAATTTGCGATTCCTAAATTGAGAAAATTAAGGAATCGCAATTTAGGAATCGCAAATTCCTATGCATCAAAAAATCACAAAAGTTTTTGCAATTTCCTAATTTTCCTCATTTGCGATTCCTTAATTGCGAATCGCAAATAAGGAATCTCTTTACATTGATTCCTATGGGCCTAGGCCCATAGGAATCATTGGGAAGGCATTCTCATTTTGGGAATTCGCAATTAAGGAATCGCATAATGAGAATGCAAATTCAAGGGTGCAGGGGGGGTCCAAAGGACCCCCCCATGCACCCCTGGAACGTCATGTAAGTACATTTTACTCACACACATGTCCCAAGGGCATGTGTGTGTGTAAAATGTAAGTTTCGAAAATGCGTTTTTTTGCATTTTTGAAACTTTTCGCAAATTACCATGAAGGTTCACTTCATGGTAATTTTCCCCTTCCTAATTGCGAATTAGCAAATTAAAATTAATCATGCATAGCATTTAAGAAATCGCAAAATTTGCGATTTCTTAAATGCTATCGCAATTTGAGAAATCACAAAAAATTGCGATTTCTTAAATTGCAATAAATGAAAAATAAATGATGCATCCCAAAAAGTGATTTTGGAATCGCAAACGGCCGAATTTTGCGATTCGCACCGTTTGCGATTCCAAAATCGCTTGATGCATGTGCCCCAAAATACCCATTGTCTGATGATATTGCTGTTGTCATGAAGGGGTATGTGAGAATTGTAAGAGCATTCAGTTCTAGACTCAGCAGTGGTTGGCAATGTTTCTGAGACAGGTCATTTGGGAACATCTACAGGACGTGTATGTTGATACTTGTTGCCCATTGTGACGTGTGCATGTTGGCTTATCTTAATGGTGGGTGTTGTACGATGTCTGTGATGCCACACCCAGACCAGTGAATGTTGTTGTGTTGTATTTCCCTAGGTGCCTTTAACTTCTCCCTGCCTACATACAGTCCATACTCCTGGTACATTGTAGTCATGTTGTAGACTGTACATCCTGCACTAAAGACGGAGCAGACAAGACAACATGTGTGTTAGGATTTTTTATTTACAATGGTGACATGTGAGGGGGTGTACATTTTCATTGTGGTGGTGGTGGAGCAGTGAGTTGAAAGTTATGGTAAATGGCATAATCGAGTAGTCACCACATTGATGTGGTGACCCAGTCCAACAGACAGATGCCATTCACAAGGCAGTGTGGGGAAGGACAGTCCAAAAAGTCAATGCAGTGGTGAAGAGGGTTGCCATCAGGGCTGGCTCTATGACTGGCGTTTGGCAGGTGCTTTGCCTCCAGATAGTCCCAGGGTCTTCTTAGGATGGCCCCTTTGTTGTTTGGGAGGGGTGCCCTGCTGCAGGGCCAGTGGGGTCTGAGGAGTCACCCCTCTCTGTGGGCACTGCAGAGGATGGTGAATTGTCATCCTGCGGCCCACAGAGGGAGGTGGAGGTGTTGTTGGTGGCGTAGGCCTGTCCCTTAGCACCGCCACTTGCTAGCCCAAGAGGTCCACAATTTGTCCCATGCGGGTGTCGATGTACCTCATCAGCCGGATGAGCTCAAGTAACAGTTTGTCCGACCAGCCCGTTTGTCCCTGGGCCTGTTCATATGCGCCAAGGACTCTGGTGATGTGGTCAAGGGATTGGGTCCCAGCCTCCAGGTGTCTGTGGGTGACCCTGCCCCTCCCACCTACCCTGCTACGGCGGACCTGTTGCCTAACCAATGTAGGCACCGCATACTCTCTCTGCCATCCTCAGTCGGTGGTGTGGGGTGGTCATCCTTTGGGACAGGGAGGGTGTTGCAGGCAGCACTGGTGGTGGTGGTGGTGGCGTTGGATGCACAGGCCATAAAAACAGGGTTCTGCAGTGAAGTTGTTATTGCAGCAGATGTGGTGGGGGGACGATGGGGTCCTGGGACCTGTTGCTCTCTGGCACACCAGATGAGCTGGCTTCAAGCTCATCGTCCAAGGATCCTGGGAGTCAACATCCAAGAGTCCATATACCGGGGGTAGACTGGCTCCGCAGGTTGCTGGTATTGTCATTTGCAGTGAGTTCTTGGTCACCTGTGGATCAGATGGGAAATGGTCATTGTAGTGCACCCCGCAAGCTTTGTGTTAGCTCTATGTCATTCACTGTTTATATGCTACACAATTGACTGATCATCACATTGTTTTCTATGTGCACTACTGTGCTTCCTGACATGATGCAGTGGTACATTCATTACTTGTCCATGGTGTGAGGTGTCAATGCATACAATGCGACCCGTGTATAATTTATGATTACAGGGACCTGCTGCCATCTAGGGACTGGCACAACATGTTTCTCATTGAGGACTATTTCTTGATTTGTCTGACCTGGTAGACGTCACATCTGGGCATGGACTGGCCATTGTCATCTTCTGCATACCTTTGTCATGTCATGTGCATATCTTGATTTGTACCACCACACATGTTTTTTTACTTTTTGAATGGTCCTTGTTGCTCTGGCCCATGGCGATGCACTTTTCAATGGGTGCTGTGCATGTTTGTGCCCAGACTTTGTTCTACATATGCATTGGTGTGTCACACTTTGGTAGCTGTGACAGTTTCCTTTGTTTACCTGTGGGCACACTGTGCGTGGCAATGGGGTCGGTATGCATATTTGTGCAATGAGAGAGCTGGTGTTGTCATATGGCACCATTTATTTTGTGACAAATGTGTGGGTGCATGTACTGGCTACTTACCTGTTACATGCTCACATTTGGATTTGTAATATGGCACATCTGTGTGTGCGTGGTGGAGGCTTACATCCTGCTCAGTGGTGTCATAAAAAGAATATTATGTCTACTTACCTGTTAGTTTGTTTGAGGTGGGCAATTATATGCCACATGCATCTGGGTGGTATGGAGAGCTCCATCTTGCTGTACTGGGGGACAAGGGTATATAATGGGGGTAGACGTGCAGGCCTCCCACCCACATACACCCTCCCAGGGAAGATGACTACCTACCTGGAAGTTTGTTTGGTGTATTGCAAAGGCTTCCAACTGCTTCTGGATGGGGTGGGTGAGTGCCCCATCCTGCTGAGGTGTGGGCCAGGAGGCATGGTGTGGTGGGAGTAGTGGTACAGGCCTCCCACCCACAAACACCCTCCCAGGGAAGATGGCTACCTACCTGTAAGTTTGTTTGGTGTACTGCAATGTCTTCCAACTGCTTCTGGGTGGGGTGGGGGGAGGGGTCCATCTTGCTAGTCTTTGGGCCAGGGTGTATGGTAGGAGTAGTGATACAGGCCTCCCACCCACCCCAAAGAAGGCTACCTGCCTGTTAGTTTGATGAGGGTTGTGTAATGGCTGATACATGCTTCTGGGTGGGGTTGGGGGAGTGCTCCATCTTGCTGAGGTGTGGGGCAGGGGGCATGGTGGGAGTTGTGGTACAGGCTTCCCACCCACAAACACCCTCCAAGTGAAGATGGCTGCCTACCTGATAGTTTGATGAGGGTTGTGTAATGGCTGATACATGCTTCTGGGTGGGGTGAGGGAGGGCTCCATCCTGCTGATGTGTGGGCCAGGGGGCATGGTGTGAGTAGAGGTACAGGCCTCCCACCCATAGACACCCTCCCAGGGAAGATGGCTACCTACCTGTCAGTTTGTTTGGTGTACTGCAATGGCTTCCATCTGCTTCTGGGTGGGGTGGGTGAGTGCTCCATCCTGCTGAGGTGTGAGCCAAGACGCATGGTGGGAGTAGTGGTACAGGCCTCCCACCCACAAACACTCTCCCAGGGAAGATGGCTACCTACCTGATAGTTTGATGAGGGTTGTGTAATGGCTGACACATGCTTCTGGGTGGGATGAGGGAGGGCTCCATCCTGCTGATGTGTGGGCCAGGGGGCATGGTGTGAGTAGAGGTACAGGCCTCCCACCCATAGATACCCTCCCATGGAAGATGGCTACCTACCTGTAAGTTTGCTTGGTTTACTGCAATGGCTTCCAACTGCTTCTGGGTGGGGTGGATGAGTGTTCCATCCTGCTGAAGTGTGAACCAGGGGGCATTATGAGAGTAGTAGTGCAGACCTCCCACCCACCGACAAACACCCTCCCAGGAAAGATGGCTACCTACCTGTACTGCAATGTCTTCCAAGTGCTTCTGGGTTAGGTGGGGGAGGGGTCCATCTTTCTAGGCTGTAGGCCAGGATGCATGGTGGGAGTAGTGGTACAGACCTCCCACCCACAGACACCCTCCCAGGGAAGATGGCTACCTACCAAGAAGTTTCTTTGGTACACTGCAAAGACTTCCAACTGCTTCTGGGTGGAGTGGAGGGGGGGCTCTATCCTGCTGAGATGTGGGCCTGGGGGCATGGTGGGAGTAGTGGTACAGGCCTCCCACCCACAAACACCCTCCCAGGGAAGATGGCTACCTACCTGTAAGTTTGTTTGGTGTACTGCAATGTCTTACAACTGCTTCTGGGTGGGATGGGGGCTCCATCCTCCTGAGATGTGTGCCTGGGGGCATGGTGGAGTAGTGGTACAGACTTCCCACCCACATATAACCGCCAAGGGAATATGGGTACCTACCTGTATGTTTGATGAGGGTTGTGTAATTGCTGACACTTGCTTCTGGGTGTGATGGGGAGGGCTTCATCCTGCTGAGGTGTAGGCCAGGGGGCATGGTGAGAGTAGTGGTACAGGCCTCCCACCCACAAACACCCTCCCAGGGAAGATGGCTACCTACCTGTAAGTTTGTTTGGTGTACTGCAATGTCTTACAACTGCTTCTGGGTGGGATGGGGGCTCCATCCTCCTGAGATGTGTGCCTGGGGGCATGGTGGAGTAGTGGTACAGACTTCCCACCCACATATAACCGCCAAGGGAATATGGGTACCTACCTGTATGTTTGATGAGGGTTGTGTAATTGCTGACACTTGCTTCTGGGTGTGATGGGGAGGGCTTCATCCTGCTGAGGTGTAGGCCAGGGGGCATGGTGAGAGTAGTGGTACAGGCCTCCCACCCACAGACACCCTCCCAGTGAAGATGGCTACCTACCTGTGAGTTTGCTTGGTGTACTGCAATGGCTTCCAACTGCTTCTGGATGGGGTGGGTGAGTGTTCCATCCTGCTGAGGTATGGGCAAGGGGGCATTGTAGGAGTAGTAGTACAGGCCTCCCATCCACAAGCACCCTCCCAGGGAAGATGGCTACCTGCCTGTAAGTTTGTTTGACATACTGCAATGTCTTCCAACTGCTTCTGGGTGAGGTGGGGAGGGGTCCATCTTGCTAGGCTGTGGGCAGGGTGCATGGTGGGAGTAGTGATACAGGCCTCCTACCCACAGACACCCTCCCAGGTAAGATGGCTACCTACCTGTACGTTTGTTTGGTGTACTACAATGTCTTCCAACTGCTTCTGGGTGTGGTGGGGGCGGGCTACAACCTGCTGAGGTGTGGGCCAGGGTACATGGTGAGAGTAGGGGTACAGGCCTCCCACCCACAAACACCACACTAGTGAAGATGGCTACCTACCTGTAAGTTTGTTTGGTGTACCGCAATGTCTTCCAACTGCTTCTGGGTGTGGTGGGGGGGGGGCTCCATCCTTCTGAGGTGTGGTCTAGGGGGCATGGTAGGAGTAGTGGTACAGGCCTCCCACCCACAGACACCCTCCCAGGGAAGATGGCTACCTACCTGTCAGTTTTTCTGGTGTACTGCAATGGCTTCCAACGGCTTCTGGCTGGGGTGGGTGAGTGTTCCATCCTGCTGAGGTGTGGGCCAAGAGGCATGGTTGGGAGTAGTGGTACAGGCCTCTCACCCACAAACACCCTCCCAGGCAAGATGGCTAGCTACCTGTTAGTTTGCTTGGTGTACTGCAATGGCTTCAACTGCTTCTGGGTGGTGTGGATGAGTGCTCCATTCTGCTGAAGTGTGGGCCAGGGGGCATTATGGGAGTAGTAGTACAGACCTCCCACCCACCCACAAACACCCTCCCAGGAAAGATGGCTACCTACCTGTACTGCAATGTCTTCCAACCGCTTCTGGGGAAGGTGAGGGAGGGGTCCATCTTGCTAGGCTATAGGCCAGGGTGCATGGTGGGAGTAGTAGTACAGGCCTCCCACCCACCCACAAACACCCTCCCAGGAAAGATGGCTACCTATCTGTACAGCAATGTCTTCCAACTGCTTCTGGGTCAGGTGGGGGAGGGGTCTATCTTGCTAGGCTGTAGGCCAGGATGCATGGTGGGAGTAGTGATACAGGCCTCCCACCCACAGACACCCTCCCAGGAAAGATGGCTACCTACCTGTAAGTTTGTTTGGTGTACTACAATGTCTTCCAACTGCTTCTGGGTGTGGTGGGGGAGGGGTCCATCTTGCTAGGCTGTGGGCCAGGGTGCATGGTGGAAGTAGTGATACAGGCCTCCCACCCACAGACACCCTCCCATGGAAGATGGCTACCTACCAGTAAGTTTGCTTGGTGTACTGCAATGGCTTCCAACTGCTTCTGGGTGGTGTGGATGAGTGCTCCATTCTGCTGAAGTGTGGGCCAGGGGGCATTATGGGAGTAGTAGTACAGACCTCCCACCCACCCACAAACACCCTCCCAGGAAAGATGGCTACCTACCTGTACTGCAATGTCTTCCAACCGCTTCTGGGGAAGGTGAGGGAGGGGTCCATCTTGCTAGGCTATAGGCCAGGGTGCATGGTGGGAGTAGTAGTACAGGCCTCCCACCCACCCACAAACACCCTCCCAGGAAAGATGGCTACCTATCTGTACAGCAATGTCTTCCAACTGCTTCTGGGTCAGGTGGGGGAGGGGTCCATCTTGCTAGGCTGTAGGCCAGGATGCATGGTGGGAGTAGTGATACAGGCCTCCCACCCACAGACACCCTCCCAGGAAAGATGGCTACCTACCTGTAAGTTTGTTTGGTGTACTACAATGTCTTCCAACTGCTTCTGGGTGTGGTGGGGGAGGGGTCCATCTTGCTAGGCTGTGGGCCAGGGTGCATGGTGGAAGTAGTGATACAGGCCTCCCACCCACAGACACCCTCCCAGGGAAGATGGCTACCTACCTGTAAGTTTGTTTGGTACACTGCAAAGACTTCCAACTGCTTCTGGGTGGAGTGGGGGGAGGGCTCCATCCTGCTGAGATGTGGGCTTGGGGGCATGGTGGGAGTAGTGGTACAGGCCTCCCACCCACAAACACCCTCCCAGGGAAGATGACTACCTACCTGTAAGTTTGTTTGGTGTACTGCAATGTCTTACAACTGCTTCTGGGTGGGGTGGGAGGGCTCATCCTGCTGAAATGCGGCCCAGGGGGCATGGTGGGAATAGTGGTACAGGCTTCCCACCCACATATAACCTCCCAGGGAATATGGGTACCTACCTGTAAGTTTGCTTGGTGTACTGCAATGGCTTCCAACTGCTTCTGGGTGGGTGGGTGAGTGCTCCATCCTGCTGAGGTGTGGGCAAGGGGGCATTGTGGGAGTAGTGGTACAGGCCTCCCATACACAAACACCCTCCCAGGGAAGAGAGTTACCTACCTGTACGTTTGTTTGACATACTGCAATGTCTTCCAACTGCTTATGGGTGAGGTGGGGAGGGGTCCATCTTGCTAGGCTGTGGGCCAGGGTGCATAGTGGGAGTAGTGATACAGGCCTCCCACCCACAGACACCTCCCAGGGAAGATGGCTACCTACCTGTAAGTTTTTTTGGTGTACTACAATGTCTTCCAACTGCTTCTTGGTGTGGTGGGGGAGGGCTACAACCTGCTGAGGTGTGGGCCAGGGTACATGGTGAGAGTAGTTGTACAGGCCTCCCACCCACAAACACCAGACTAGTGAAGATGGATACCTACCTGTAAGTTTGTTTGGTGTACTGCAATGTCTTCCAACTGCTTCTGGGTATGGTATGGGGAGGGCTCCATCCTTCTGAGGTGTGGTCTGGGGGGCATGGTGGGAGTAGTTGTACAGGCCTCCCACCCAAAGACACCCTCCCAGGGAAGATGGCTACCTACCTGTAAGTTTTTTTGGTGTACTGCAATGGCTTCCAACGGCTTCTGGGTGGGGTGGGTGAGTGCTCCATCCTGCTGAGGTGTGGGCCAAGAGGCATGGTTGGGAGTAGTGGTACAGGCCTCCCACCCACAAACACCCTCCCAGGCAAGATGGCTACCTTCCTGTTAGTTTGATGAGGGTTGTGTAATGGCTGACACATGCTTCTAGCTGAGGTGGGGGGAGGGTTCCATCTTGCTGAAGTGTGGGCTAGGGGGCATGGTGGGAGTAGTGGTACAGGCTTACCACCCACATGCAACCTCTCAGGTAAGATAACTACCTACCTGTAAGTTTGATGAGGGCTGTGTAATGGCAGACACATGCTCATGGGAGGGGTGAGGACTCCATCCTGCTGTGATGTCAGCCAGGGGGCATGGTGGGAGTAGTGGTACAGGCCTCCTACCCACAGACACCTCCCAGGGAAGATGGCTACCTACCTGTTAGTTTGATGAGGGTTGTGTTATGGCTGACACATGCTTCTGGGTGTGGTAGGGAGGTCTTCATCCTGCTGAGGTGTAGGCCAGGGCGCATTGTGGGAGTAGTGGTACGGCCTCCCACCCACAGACACCCTCCCAGGGAAGATGGCTACCTACCTGTAAGTTTGTTTGGTGTACTGCAATGGCTTCCAACTGCTTCTGGGTGGGGCGGGTGAGTGCTCCATCCTGCTGAGGTGTGGGCCAGGGGGCATGGTGGGAGTAGTGATACAGGCCTCCCACCCACACACACCCTCCCAGGGAAGATGGCTACCTAACTCTAAGTTTGTTTGGTGTACTGCAATGTCTTCCAACTGCTTCTCGGTGGGGTGGAGGAAGGGTCCATCCTGCTAGGCTGTGGGCAAGGGTGCATGGTGGGAGTAGTGGTATAGGCCTCCCACCCACAAACACCCTCCCAGGGAAGATGGCTACCTACCTGTAGGTTTGTTTGGTTTACTGCAATGTCTTCCAACTGCTTCTGGGTGGGGTGGGTGAATGCTCCATCCTGCTGAGGTGTGGGCCAGGAGGCATGATGGGAGTAGTGGTAATAGGCCTCCAACCCACAAACACCGTCCCTAAGAAGATGGCTACCTACCTGTAAGTTTGTTTGTTGTACTGCAATATCTTCCAACTGCTTCTGGGTGGGGTGGAGGGTTCATCTTGCTAGGCTGTGGGCCAGGGTACATGGTGGGAGTAGTGGTACAGGCCTCCCACCCACAAACACCCTCCCAGGGTAGATAGCTACCTACCTGTTAATTTGATGGAGGTAGTGTAATGGCTGACACATGCTTCTGGGTGGGGTACGGGGGTCAATCTTGCTGATGCTGTGGGACAAGAAGACATGGTGGGAGTTGTAGTGCTAGCTGCCTGTACACATGTCCCCATGGTAATTTTGGTAGACACATTTGGGGTTAATGGGAGTGGGTCAATGTTGGATCTGTGAGACATGTTTTTGTGAGTGTGTGGTGCAGATGAATGGATTTGTCTGAGGTGATGTAGCTTTGTAGTTGTGCAAGACAGTACATATCAGTGTGGTGGTAGTCATTTGTTTGTACTTACCAGCCTCCACTCCCCTGGCTACTCCTGTGAGACTCTCTGGATGCAGTATGGCAAGCACCTTCTTTTCCGATGGTGTGAATGGTTTTGGTGGAATGGGAGGGCCGCCGCCAGTCCTCTCAGCCAGCTCACTGTTCGTGCTTCTCCTCTCTTTGACAACCCTCTTCAGATCATGCCACCGCTTCATGATCTCCTTTTTGGATTGCGGGGTGGTCCCTACGGCATTGACCCTTTGGACTATCCTTGCCCACATTTGTGTCCTTGTGCCTAATGGTGTCTGTTGGACCAGGCTACCAAACAGGCTACCAAACAGTTGTAGTTCCACTCTGACTATCTCATTTACCATGACTGTCAACTCACTCTCTGTGAAGTTGGGCATTTTATGTGTTGACATGGTGTGTGGCGTGCAAAGTGGTTATGGATGCAGGGGTGTGAGTGGTGGGTGTGGTTGTGGTGTGTTGCTTTGCCTATCCTTTGTTGTGAGGGCTTGGTGGGCTTCAGTTTTGGAATGTTGTCAAGGGTTGTGGCCAGGGAAAGGGCTGGTTTTATACTCAGCTATGTGAGTGTGTCCAAATGGGGTATTGCTATCAGGTGTGTTGTGTATATTGTCATATTTGTGTCAATATGGTGTGCTTTGTATATTTGGGGCGATACAAAAGGGGATGATGGACAGAGCGTTTGAGCCAATCAAACACTCACCCCCAGTCAACTGATCTGGGTTTAATCCATCACCATTCTTTAGCTCATTCAGGCACCCCAGTTCAGACATGGCCAAATGCAAATCAGTCTGACCCTGTGCCTCATGGGAACAGTCCAGCCCGAACTGCCAAGCCATGTCTTCCCTGGACCGGAAACAAGCATCCTGGGACCAGTTTCGGAATCATAATTCTCATCAGCCAGGCTATCTCGAATCCAGTGGCCAAGTGAGCAAGGGACTCACGTCTGAGCATACCCTGCCAACTTAGGGCGAACAAAGTGATACAAAAGGGGATGATGGACGGAGCGTTTGAGCCAATCAAACACTCACCCCCAGTCAACTGATCTGGGTTTAATCCATCACCATTCTTTAGCTTGCTCAGCCACCCCAGTTCAGACATGGCCATATGCAAATCAGTCTGACCCTGTGCCTCATGGGAACAGCCCAGCCCGAACTGCCAAGCCATGTCTTCCCGGGACCGGAAACAAGCATCCTGGGACCGGTTTCGGATTCATAATCCTCATCAGCCGGGCTATCTTGAATCCAGTGCCCATGTGAGCAAGGGACTCACGTCTGAGCATACCCTGCCAACTTAGGGCGAACAAAGCGATACAAAAGGGTTTGATGGACGGAGTGCTTGAGCCAATCAAACACTCACCCTCAGTCAACTGAGCTGGGTTTAATCCATCACCATTCTTTATCTCACTCAGCCACCCCAGTTCAGACATGGCCATATGCAAATCAGTCTGACCCTGTGCGTCATGAGAACAGTCCAGCCTGAACTGCCAAGCCATTTCTTCCCTGGACCGGAAACAAGCATCCTGGGACCGGTTTCGGATTCATAATCCTCATCAGCCAGGCTATCTTGAATCCAGTGGCCAAGTGAGCAAGGGACTCACGTCTGTGCATACCCTGCCAACTTAGGGCGAACAAAGCGATACAAAAGGGGATGATAGACAGAGCGCTTGAGCCAATCAAACACTCACCCCCAGTCAACTGATCTGGGTTTAATCCATCACCATTCTTTAGCTCACTCAGCCACCCCAGTTCGGACATGGCCATATGCAAATCAGTCTGACCCTGTGCCTCATGGGAACAGTCCAGCCCGAACTGCCAAGCCATGTCTTCCCTGGACCGGAAACAAGTATCCTGGGCACCGGTTTTGGATTCATAATCCTCATCAGCCAGGCTATTTTGAATCCAGTGGCCAAGTGAGCAAGGGACTCACGTCTGAGCATACCCTGCCAATTTAGGGCGAACAAAGCGATACAAAAGGGGATGATGGAAGGAGCGCTTGAGTCAATCAAACGCTCACCCCCAGTCAACTGATCTGGGTTTAATCCATCACCATTCTTTAGCTCACTCAGCCACCCCAGTTCTGACATGGGTATATGCAAATCAGTCTGACCATGTGCCTCATGGGAACAGTCCAGCCTAAACTGCCAAGCCATGTCTTCCCTGGACCGGAAACAAGCATCCTGGGACCGGTTTCGGATTCATAATCCTCATCAGCCAGGCTATCTTCAATCCAGTGGCCAAGGGCCCGATTCCCAGAATTGACTTAAGAAAAAATCCTAAACTTACCACCATTTTGGTATTCACAGAATGCACTTACTCATTTTGGTATTCACAGAAGGCACTTACTCATTTCGGTATTCACAGAAGTTAGGAGTCCTAACTTTTGGACTCCTAAATTACTTCTGTGAATACCGAAAGTCTTATAGTTAAAATTCTTCTCGGTTTAGGAGTCCTAAAGTTAGGAGTCCTAACTTTACTACTCCTAAACTGAGAGAAATCCTAACTTTAAGACTTTCTGAATTCACAGAAGGCATTTAGAAGTCCTTAAGGTAGGACTCCTAACTTCTCTGAATACCAAAATGAGTAAGTGCCTTCTGTGAATACCAAAATGAGTAAGTGCCTTCTGTGAATACCAAAATAGTAGTAAGTTTAGGATTTTGTCTTAAGCTAGTTCTGTGAATCGGGCCCCATGTGTGCAAGGGACTCACGTCTGAGCATACCCTGCCAACTTAGGGCGAACAAAGTGATACAAAAGGGGATGATGGACGGAGCACTTGAGCCAATCAAACACTCACCCCCAGTCAACTGATCTGGGATTAATCCATCACCATTCTTTAGCTCACTCAGCCACACCAGGTCAGACAGGGCAATATGGAAATCAGTCTGACCCTGTGCCTCATGGGAACAGTCCAGCCCGAACTGCCAAGCCATGTCTTCCCTTGACCGGAAACAAGCATCCTGGGACCGGTTTCAGATTCATAATCCTCATCAGCCAGGCTATATTGAATCCAGTGGCCAAGTGAGCAAGGGACTCAAGTCTGAGCATACCCTGCCAGCTTAGGGCGAACAAAGCGATACAAAAGGGGATGATGGACGGAGCGCTTAAGCCAATCAAAAGGTAGGGTGTTGAAATATCGATTACAAAAATATAGTTTACAAAAATATAGTTGTAAAAATATCGTTTACAAATATATCGACACCCTATACCTAAACAGGTAAGTATATAAATATCTACTCAAAAATATCGTTGTAATAAATATAGATGTAAAAAATATCGACTTTTAAAATTAATTAAAATTACATTAAATAATAAATAAATATAAGTACTATTAACAAAATACATTACATTACTTTTATTTTTTGACTATTTAAAACAAATTAACTACACTTTTTCATTATAAACTTAATAAATGTGTACATAAACTTATATTTAACACATCCAAAACCGGTCACAGGATGCTTGTTTCCGGTCCAGGGAAGATATGGCTTGGCAGTTCGGCTGGACTGTTCCCATGAGGAACAGGGTTAGACTGATATGCATATGGCCATGTCTGAACTGGGGTGGCAGAGTGGGCTAAAGAACAGTGATGGATTAAACCCAGATCTGTTGACTGGGTGTGAGTGTTTGATTGGTTCAGATGCTCCGTCCATCACCACCCCCTTTTGTACCCCTTTAAAAAATAGAGTGGTGATGATTTTAGGGTTACCCTCAACCTTGGGGGAGGGCAAGCAGATGCCTTGAACAAAAAGAGCATATCATGCTGAACGATTCGGTTTTTGCCACATCCTCCTAAGACCACCCCAAGCAAAGTTATGGGCAGAAATACAATGCCAACCAAAGGCCCAGCAAAGCATTATGGGGCGAGAGTCTAGAGTGCAGTGAATATTATAGTATTAGCTCTCAGCTGAGCCTGGAGAGCCTGCCCCTTGAGGAATATTTTGATGTTAGATACTATAATATTCTCTACACTCTAGAATCTCGTCCCATAATGCTTTGCAGGGCCTTTGGTTGGGATTGTATTTTTCCCCAAAACTGTGCTTGGGGTGGTCGTAGGAGGATGGGCACCACCATTCGTTCAGCATGATGTGCTCTTTGTGTTCAAGGAATCTGCTTGGTTCTCTCCCTAGGTTAGTGAGGAAATCAAAATCATCACCTCTCTCACTGCTTACTTTATTTTAATGTTCGCTTTGGTGAGATGACTATATGCCTTTTTGCATGTAATGATAGAGTTACTTGTTTAATCAAGGATATGCGAGGTTTCTGTTGTATTAATCGAGGTGAGACAGAACTGAATTACGGAGTTGAGTTCATTGAGTGTTTTTAGCAGAATGTCACGTAGTGGTACTCCGTCAACTACTCCCACCCTTATTAAAAAGTAAGCTACAGTCTTCTCAGTATTTCGTATCAACAAAAAAGTCACAGGAGCATTTGTAATTTGCAATCCTAAAGGAATATGTAATGTTTTCAAATTTGCTTACAGAAGCAGACGCAGGAAATGAAGAGCTTCAGACTCTTGTTAGTATATTTGTATTTTTTACGATAATATTTTGCTCTCAAAAACATCATGTTGGGATTGAAACGGACGCAGAATTCGGTTTGTACGAAAGTAAATGTTAAAGGCAATGTAAAAGCCCTCACTAACTCAGCTGTAGCACTAAAGCCAGTGGAAACATAGGGGCCCCTCAGAAACCATAGCACGCAAGGGTATTCAATGTGACAAAGGAGATGGTGGTTCCTTCAGGTCTGATTCTAAACATATTAAGTAACAGGCAACGCATACATTGTAATCTAAAAGAGATAATCATGCAACAAAACATACACCATATAAACACACCAAGAGCAATTCAACAATATTCAATTTAGAGATACATTGTATAATATGATTGATAAGAGTGCTGTAAAAGTTGAATAAGTGATGGTACACTGCTCAGGTGAAATACATGGGCAAGAAAAGTGAAAATAGAAGGTTCATGGAAGACATGATTCAGTGCCTCCTATGTTTTTTGGAAGGATGGGAGGAGTGAAGATGCTGTCCCTTTCCCTCCTGCCTGCTTTCCCTACTACCCGTATAGTAATATACATGCTGTTCAAACTGAGGGGTGTGTTGACATTTAAGCACTAATATAGTAATTTCACGGTGTCATCGTCAGGATATCAGGATTGAGATATCAGCATCCTGTAGAAACAGCATTGTATCATCTCACAATAGAATTTATAAAGCACTAGCGCATGCACAGTGGATACTTCTTTTTTGTTTAATACTACTAAAGCATTTGGGAAACGAATGTCCCAGTGGAATTTCCATGTTATTTGGAAACGTCCTTGTTGTTAGGACACTTGCCTTTTGATCAATCTGCATCACATTTTGCATGAATGCTAAAATTTGAATTTCATAGACAATATTTCCCATGTTTGATTTAGTTTGAAATGGTCATGGGAGGGGCCAAAGTTATTAGGAGGACACAGACTCGTATGGACCTCTGTGATACACAAAGGTTCTTAGGGCAGTGAAAGGTTTTATTCATTCACATTATGTACATAAGTAAACAAAGATGTTTATGTCATCATTGAAGCTGTGTAGAAATGACAATCAATAGAAAGCATATGGTGCTGTTCCCGAATTGCCACCAAGCAGGAAAAGGGGCAGAAGAACACATGGGTGGAGAATACTATGCATCCCTTTAAAAAGATGCTGTGATTTGTGCGGGGCATAAGTTGGGGATTTTTTGCTTGATGATCCCATTGCACAGCACTTGGTTTGGAAATGGTAATATATAACAAACTTCCTTAGAGTGCGTACGAGAACATTCACATTGTATTTTTATGTTTTTGAATGCCTCATCCTTGGACAGATTCCAAATAAACTCTATTGGCAAATAGTGTGACAGAAGAAGCATTCAAGTGGCTCTATTTTGCCAGCTGTCATAGAACATGTCATCTTACCTCTGCACCATGCCAGGAACTCAGCCCAAAGCTCAACTGAAGCAATGCAGCAACATAAGTACATTTCCACGAATGACTCCTAGGGTTTTACTAAAGTGTGGCAATTGAATTTGCTAATATTGTTTGGGTAATTTATGGTGGAATGTGTGAATTGCTTTCTGCTGTACTGTTAAAAGGCATGCCCTGCTTTATTTCATACACTGTAAATATCCTTTTCTGAAGAGCTGCTCCAAAACAATAAGCTCAGGATGCTGATCTGGTGCTCTGGCACCAGCCCTGCTCTTCCTGCTTGAATGGCTTGGCAGCGCTTGGGGGAGCCTGAAGATGGATTACACAGATTACTATAGGTGCTTCTCCAGCTGCCGGCTGAGGGCGCTTTGGAGAAGATCCCTGGATCAATGCTAATCGCAGGGTCTTCGCTTAGGGCCTCAGCCTACAGCACTGGAATCATTTTCAGGGGGGAGGGAGGTGGAAGCTGCTGGTCACTGGCACCAGCTCACTCAAATGATAGGCCTTTTGAACAATGCTAGTCTCATGAGCATGTAAATGAGACACGCCCCTTTAGTGGGAGAAGGTGGGAAATAATTTTTGTAAACATTGACTCCATGTAGCACGTATTCCTTAGTGTATTTGTAAAATGCCACACAAATGTGGGCAACAGTGTCTGATCTTTTATAGAAAGCATCTGGGTGCTTATAAATCGCCGGAGCTAACCAATGGACATGTAAACCAAAGTCTTCCTTGGGGAAGTCCCAGGTCCCAATTAATTTTCATAACTTATAATCATCTGTTATACAGACAGCCCCAATTGAACCTCTTGAGTTCATCTAACACTTCATAATTTTCAATAGAGCCTTGAGGACTTTGAGGCATATTACCGAGGTGTGCGTTGCAAAACGCACAACGCACATCTCCGTATCGCCGGCTATCGCCGGATTTCATCGCCTAATTAGCGCAATTATCAATGCGCATCAGGCAGGCGATTAGAAATCCGGCGATAGTCGGCGATATGGCACATTTGCGCATGAAAACAAACATTGTTTTCATGCGCTAATGTGGGCCTTGATAATATGGAGGGGGGGGTGGATTCGGCTTTATGATCCACACCCCCATGTTAACAATGCCTAACGCCTGGTCGGAGCAGGCGTTGGGAGACCTGCGATAAATGAGTTTATCGCAGGTTTATGTCTCCCAACGCCTGCCTTGATAATAGGGTGTTCCCACCTCCAACCACATTTTACA
The DNA here is from genome assembly GCF_964263255.1 of Lissotriton vulgaris. Lineage (NCBI taxonomy): Eukaryota > Metazoa > Chordata > Amphibia > Caudata > Salamandridae > Lissotriton > Lissotriton vulgaris. The sequence continues at coordinate 359,536,616 of NC_141685.1, read as the reverse complement.
TGTGGTTGGACGTGGGCACGCCCACTTTGCATGTCATTAGCGATGTTTATCACCGACATGCAAAGTGGGCTCTGCCCAGGCTTTGAAGTGCCCTTGGTAATAGGGCTCTAGCTGTATCGCCGCTTTCTCGGCACAATTCGCCGAGAAAGCGGCGATACTAGCCCTTGGTAATATGCCCCATTATTCCCTCGCAGCCCTAAAACAATTATCATCAGATAGATTTGGGGCTATTTGGGACCCTGAACGCACTATAAGAAATGAGAGCCAAAACTGTGTCTGTTTCGACCGCAGAGCCACAGCCAAAATAAATAAATGCACGAAAGGTCCCCACGAACTATTTCGTCAAAACCTTCAGATGCCCTCAGGCCTCTCTGTCTGAAAAAATACAGATTCGCCAAGTGGCATTTATAACACCCAATTATAACCAAATCCCACATTGCTCATTACATAGGATCCGATCCACAAGGACACTTGTGTGCAAGTTGAGGTTACATGTGCAGAAAGGCATTTTTACATGAGCACCACCACGTTTGTGATTCGAAAACTTGATTTTTACACTAATAAAAAGATTTACTCAAATAAACCTTTTTATTCCACAATGTTGTCCACCAATTGTAAAGAGTGGGCATTCCAGGACAGAAAAGCTTGTTTGTGGACTTTCACAAACCGTCCTTGCTCATTCCCACCCTGGATATGGTCACAGATTTACTTCTGTTAAGATCCAAACTAAATCAGTTCTATCGCGGGTAAAGGAATCTGGAAAGAATTCAGAAGAAGGGTTTAGCAAACAAACATATTTCTATTTGGAGGAGAAAATAAACATGCTTCAAATGTTATCTTTACCTAAATATATAACTATGTACATCTATGCGGCAATGTCTCTGCATTATCATAAATTTAATAAAATCACAAATGTTTTCCAGGAACAAATCTGAGAACCTGTGTGAATTGTATGACATGTAATGCAAATATAGGAAGAATCCTGCCAGAGGTAATTTCTAATTTCTTGTGTGAGTCTTCCCAACAGGTCATTCAAACCTAGCTATGTTCTTTAAAATGGCCAGATTTATTCAAAGCTCTGCATATGTTAGAATTAGTCACTTGAAAACAAAAGCCTCACAAAGAGCTTTTATCTTGCTGATATATATATATATATATTTTTAGTTTTATATGGCGCGAACTACACCCGAGACATCGGGTATCAGAGCACTTTACATGAGCACCAGTTGCTTTACAAATGGACACATTCACTTTTGTTAGGCAGGGGGAGATTTAGGGCCAGAAGTAGGTAGCCAAATACCGCTCGATAATACTGAAAATTGGTAGATTTTAGCCTTATCGACTGGTATATAGCAATCCCCAATGTAGGAAAGGATTCGGTAATAAGGAATCAGAAAATACCGATTCCATATTACCGATTTCTAATTTACCGATCTGGATTTACAGAACACCCAAATACCGAAATGGTAAATAAGAAACAATAAAAGCGAGAACAGAGATGTAGAAAAATTCAGTAATACCGAATTTCCAAAAATTCGGGATTTAAGAGTCAGTAATTACCACTGACTCAAAGCAGGTGGTAATCAGGTGCACTATATTTAAACAACCCCAAAATGCAACAGTGTGATCACTATGGCGGCCCTCTATGTTATTGCAAGGCGGTTACGGCCACAGGCAGCAGGAGTGAGGATCTGGAGACGGGAGGAGCGCGTTTACAGACAGCACATCACACTCATCCAACTGACTGAGGCAGAGATCCATGAAAGGTACAGGCTACACCTCAAAACCATCCTGGACCTGGTAAGGGACCTGCACCCTCTCCTGGAGCATCCAACACCAAGGGCGCACGCTATACCACCACATGTGCAGGTGCTCTGTAGCCTACACCTACTTGCATCTGGCATTTACCAGGGGGTGATAGCTGCGGTAGGTGGGGTGTCACAGAGTTGCCTGTCCCGTTTCATCAACAAGTTCCTGGATACCATGATTCAAAGAGTGCATCACTACATAAGCTTCCCAACCACACAGGCGGAACTGCAGAAAACCAACACAGACTTTTACCAAAAGGCACAGTTCCCGCATGTTATAGGGCGCATTGATGGGACACACATTCCAATCTGCCCACCTGCAGTAACTGAGTACATCTACAAAAGAGAAAATCCACCCACTCCATTATTGTGCAGGTAATCTACGATGCAGCCAACTTAATCACCAACATTGTGGCCAAATTTCCCGGGTGCACCGACGACTCATGCATTTTCTAGAACAATGGGATCTACACACGCCTGGCTGCGGGAGAATTTGGAGAAGGTTACCTGCTAGGTAAATCACTGTGACACACCCTGATGTATACTGCAGATGAATGTGTTGGTGACTGTTATTAATGGCACTGTCTTCTCCACCTAGGTGATAGCGCTTATGCTGTGCGGTCATTCATCCTCACTCCTTACCTAAACCCATTGACCCCAAGTGAGAGACGATACAATATGGTGAACAAATCAACACACAATGTTGTGGAGCGCACCTTTGGACTATTGAAAAGCAGGTACCGCTGCCACCACAAAAGCGGAGGAGCACGTCAGTACACACCAATCATCTGCTGCGAGATCATCGCAACTTGTGCTATGCTGCATAACCTTGCCACTAAGAAAGGTACGGAAGTTAAATTAACTGACTCTGAGGATGATGATAATGAATTTGCACAGCCAGAGCCCAACGCAGCAAGAGTGGCCCCAGCACCAGATGGGAGATAAAGACGGGCTGAGATCACACTCAACTATTTTTGAGTAAGTAAGGAGACACAGCCAGTTGTATTTGAATGACGTAGTTTAATATATTGGCACTATGCCACTACACAAAGGGCTCAACATGGCAGTCCTATTTGTAACCACCCTACAAGGATGTCATGGGTTAAGTCACCCAGTTAAGTAGACAAGGTGTGGCTTGCATTACCGCCTGAGGCCACGCACAACATATCTGCATTCCCTTTGCAGACTGTCGTCACTGGCAATCGATCCAGTGCCAGCACCATGACGTCTGCTGCTCCTCCTGGACTCAGTTGCAGGGGGCGTTATACTGCTGCGACTTGTTGTCTCTTGACTGTACCCCACATCACCTGCACCAGTATTGGCAGCCTGAGTATTTAGGAGCACTTCAAGTGCAGTTGTAGCTTTCACAAGCCCCCTTGACACATCGCGACTGCAGTGTGCCATCCCTTCCTGCATGGCCACGGAGCGCCTGCAGAGCAGAGAAGTGGCAGTGGAGAGGCGGTTCACCAACTTTGTAGGATTCTCCATCTTCTGCCTCTCCCTGCGCCGTGCCATCCTGTCCTCATCAAGCTTGCTGCACAGCAGCATCACTGACTGGGACATGTCTCTCATGCCCTCAGCCATTTTCTTCATGCCCTCGGCCAGTGTTGTGTTCATTGAGCAGATGCCCTTCTCTATGTTCTGCATGTTTGCAGTCACGTGTCTTATTTGCCACTGGACTGATTGTATTGCTTTCCCTTGCAGGCACTGAACCTTTAACATGTTCACCTCCAGACCTGCAAACACACCATGCTCCTCACCCTGCAAAGGTGGACTGGGTTCCCTAGCCCTGCAGCGTCTGGCACTTGTGTGTGATCGCTCTGTGGGGGACTGTGATCCTGCATTATTGCCATCAACTGGCACCGTTGACTGTTCTCCACCCCTGCTGTCTTCCAAGGACAACTCCATCTCTTGAAGTCTGGCAACTGCATGCCCCTGGGTCTTGTTACTGCTGGTGGTGACGCTGCTGGTGATGCAGGTGGTGGTGGTGATGCAGGTGGTGGTGGTGATGCCGGTGGAGGTGGTGATTACGGCAGTGGTGGTGATGCCGGCGTTGGTGGTGGTGCCAGTGGTGGTGGTGTGGTGTGCCCTGCAGTTGAAAAGGCCTTCTCCGTTCTCTTCCTCCGGGTGCCTTTCCTGCATTGACATGTGCAGACCTGCGCGATGTCTCGCCTGTGGACACAAATTGTACATTAGCTCACTTGTCTGGCAGCACTTCGTAAAAATAATACATTTTCATTTCTGCCAATCTATCTTACTGCCCTCTGCTTGCTTATCACTGATTTGTGTCACATGCCTTTGTGTTCAGTGGGATGACTATTATGATAGGTTTTACACTGACTACATCTCACATAATGCATTGCTGGAGTTTACTAATACATGACTGGATTGGGATTCACACTGCCTCATTGGGGAATGGGGTCAGGGAGAGGGAGCACAGCTTGGTGAGGGAGAGGTGTGGCGCCGCGGCCAGGGTGACTGACTCTGGAATCTGTGGATCACGGTTAAAGCCCCGGGGCCGGCGGCACATTAGCCCAGAACCATGTGACTCTGGGCAATAGCTTGCTTAATCTTCCTGACGGCCCCCAGCGCCTAGAGACTCTAACGGGTGATGGTTCACGCTTTACAAATGTGGATTATTATTATGTTATTATTTGGTGTGCATGCATCTTACCTTGTTTGTTGCCAGCCCCGGCTGAGCTGTCTGCATCCCCGATTCCGCTGACGCTGTCAGGCTCAATGGTGGACTCCACCAGCTGTGCCAATGCAGTCAGTGCAGGCTGGTTTGTTTTTTCCTTTCAGCCATTTTCTTCTTTGTGAGGCTCCTGATGTCATACCACCTTTTCTTTAGTACCTCTATTTCATGGTGGGTCACTCCAATCGCATTCACATGTTCCTGTATTCCAGTCCATATTTTTCTTTTCTCTGATTCTGCCACTTGCAGGGACTGTTTCCCAAACAGCTTTGTGTGTTCTTTTACCACCTCCTCAATCAGGACCTGCAGCTCCCTTTCGCTGAATTTTAGTTTTCTTTTCCTTTCTGCACCTTCATTTTCAGTCTCCTTGTTGGCCATTATACAGTTTGTGTCAGAAAAAGTTCTTACAGTTGCTCCTGGGTTCTCCTCAGCACTCCCTGCCTCTCCAGAAGATTCTGATTCAGTGCAGCAACTGCACGGGTGTGGCCACTTTCTGGTTGGGAGGTGGTGTGGATGCACAGGATTGGCTGTTTCCTCAATTGCAGCACTTTTGAATTACTGATTCGGTATTTACTGATTGGGTAATACAGATTCTGTAATACCGATCGGTATTAAGGATTCGGTATTGTTTTTTCCGAATTTTACCGAATCGGTAATAAATATCGAATTTTTACCTACATCGGAAATTCCAAATTCTTAATACCGAATTGGTAAAATTCGGTATTAAGAATTCAGTATTACACATTTACCTACATCTGGCCCTAAGTGATTTGCCCAGAATCACAGGATGTTCAGTGTCGTTGCCGAGACTGGAACCCAGCTCCCCAGCTTCGAGGTCAACCACTCTAGCCTCTAAGGTTACATCTGCTCGATATAGAGTCACTCAGAGTTCTTCACTGTATAATACATGTGAACTCTGATCTCTGTTCTTAATAAAAACAGAAAATCTTCCCTGGTGATGTCCAGAACCAGAGATTGGTTCTTAATAAATACCCAGACACATTCAGAACTCTGCCTTTGATTACTCAAAGCACATCTTGATGTTGTTGCCTGATTTTGCATGTTGTCAGAGACTACTGCCAAATGAATACAGCTGCCTGCCAAATGGTACCTCATGTTTCCTAATGCACCCAAAACAGGGAAAAAGTCTGTGCCATACGCCTGCTTCACCGGGTATAGCCTTCACCAAGGAAAACCTTGCTAAGGTGCCATTTGGGCACCTTTGGTACCTGTGTGTAAGCATGGGCGGAAAATCCGTTCCGCTCGCGGATTTTGCGGATTTTCGGTAAATTTGCAATCCGCGAGATTCGCGAATTTCCCGCAAAATCCGCAAGCGGAACGGATTGGGTCAAAAGTTCAAGCTGACTTTTGTGACTCTTTTAGAATCGCGCCGGCAAGCTGCCAGTAATAGTTACAAAAGTCAGCTTCAACAGGAAGCTCTAATAGATAAAGTAAAGCAGGTGCTCAAGTTGAAGCTCAAATTCAGTTACACAATCATTAATCACCCCAAACCTGGGGTGATTAATGATTGTGTAACTTAATTTGACCTTCAACTTGAGCACCTGCTTTACTTTAGCTATTAGTGCTTCCTGTTGAAGCTCTTTGTAGCTAATTTAGAATGGCGCTGGCAGCTTGCCGGCGCCATTCTAAGTGGGGCTGAGGGCAGAAGGGCACAAAAGTGGGACAGAGGGCAGAAGGGGACAAAAAATGAGTGGGGCAGAGGGCAGAAGGGCACAGAAACGAGTGGTACAGAGGGCAGAAGGGCATAAAAAACGAGAGGGTGGCAGTGATTAACCAGACAAAAAAAAAACCCGCGACCACGCAAAGCGCCCCACGAACACCCGCGAACACGCAAAGCGCCCCACGAACACCCGCAAACACGCAAAAAAAATCCGCAAATTCGCACGAACTAGCGAATTTTGCGGATTGCGAATTCGTAAATCTGCAAATTCGCGGATCGTGAATTCACGAAATTCGCCCATGCTTACCTTTGTGTCCCTAGGTGAATGTCTAGATTAAAAACAAGGCCCCCATCCGGAAAAGAGTTGGTGAACCCAGCCTGTGTCTGACCAGCAACAGAAGACCTCAAATCTTCATTACTCAATTTCAACATCACGATCTAATCTAAGTGATGATTGATAAAGGTTTATTTGTGCATTTTGTTTCATGTTAGATACCTCCTCTTTATCTGATCTCTTGTGCTGTTTATTCTTTATTTATTAAAAATATGTTTGGTAAATTGTATTCACCTAATGTTTATATGATCAAAAATCTTTTTAAGCAATATGTTTCGAAAGAGCATTTCTCAAAATTTTGCTAACGGAATGTTAGTCTAGGGGAGTATTTTATTACGGGTATAACATATGAGCTCCTATTGACTCATGAGCTTTGTAAACACTATGGGGTCTATTATGAGGGTGGTGGCAAACCGCCCACCAAAACACCCATCCGGACGGCCTTTTACACCCTGCCAAATTAGCATGGCGGGCGTACCTCAGCCAACAGAAAGACTGTCCGCCGTTTTTCCGCCAGTTGGCAATTGTCCCGATTGCCTACCGGGTGGAAAAAGTCGATAATATGGTGGCATCCATATTATGATGTGGCATTTTCAATGCTTTTCCATGGCGGAGACAGGAGACACCACTATGGAAAGGCATGCAGAGTTTTCTTTGGGGGCCCGTTGTGGGCCCTCAGGAGGGTGGGGGTTGCACTTGGGGAGTACCCAATTAGGATGCCACTGTGGCGGTGGCATCCTAATTGGTGGAGCGGCACCGCCGCACCACTGGCGGCCAGTCCAAGCACCTCTGGGTGGCGGGTGGAATAGAGTCCACCCGCCATCCTAATAGACCCTATTCTTGGGGCAGGCTTCTAACTCAGGCCAGTTAAACTATATAAACTAAACTTTTTTAGGTAGTTTGGGCTAGATAAATGTAGTTTGTCAGTCAAGCCTAATGTCATGGCGAAAAAAACAACTGTGGACTGCTAGTTATATATTTATTATTTCTTTATGCATTTTTATATATCGCTTACTTTACCCAAAAGTGTCAGATGCTGTAGAATAGACCCAGTTACAATACATAAGGACTTCAGAGTACATGGATTACGTATGAGATACAAATAAGATACATGAGTCTAAACACAAAAATAAAACGTTATAATGGTGTGTACAAACGAGGTGCACTTTAAGCTAACAGTTTATATATAATCTATCCGTACTGTTGTGAAGTGAACGCAAAGAATATGGACATAATATAATGATATTATATAATATAGCATTACGATTAACCCTGCGCGGTAAAATTCGCTCCGCTCGTGGAGTTTGCGGATTTTTGGCAACTCCGCGTTCCACGTAGAACACTGAGTTACCGAAAACTGCATGATCTGCGGCAGAGGGAAGTTTTTCCCTTGTTCACGGTTTCCAAATGCGTTTTTGCATGCAGAGTAGCGACTTACCGGGATTCCTGCATTTGCAGACAAGTTTTCGTATCCGTTCGCGTGCGCCACGAGATTTTGGTAATTAAACAACAGGGGGTGGTGATGGACAGAGTTTCTGAATTAAGCAGAATACTCTCACCCAGTCAAGAGATCAGGGCTTAATCCAACACCGTTTTTTAGCTCACTGCACCATCCCAGCTCCGAACCTGGCTATATGCAAATTAGTCTGTCCCTGGCCCAGTGTATCATGGGAACAGGGCAAACCAAACTACCAAGCCAATTATTTCACTGGGAAGGAAACAAGCTAACGAGATTTTGGTAGCCGGCCGCGCGATACCACGAGAGTTCGCAATCACGAGCACAGCATTCGGATGCTCCATCGGACATCCAGCGGAAGTTTGGTGAAGCTTGCGGTGCCGAACACGCAAAATTTGCTTTCTGGTGAAGAATATCTCCCGAGCAGCATAAAACCTCGAAAAGGATGATTCAGATGAAAAAAACTCCTCAGATTAACATTTGGCTGTACTTTTTTGTGCAAGGAATCATTTTGCTATTTTTATTTTATTTGGGAGAGGAAGAAAGGGGCATATTATCAACAACTAGCGATATTTATCGCTAAATAGGCTTAGCAGCATTTTTTTTATTGCCGCGCAGTGCCAGATTTTATCGCAGAGATAACGTGCTATTAGGAACGTTTATCTCCAAAGCGATAAAATATCCGGCTATAGCGGCGAAATGCGTGAATTTCGCTGGTAATTCAGCAATATTCAGGCATTTTCGCTAATAGGGACTTAACCTGAATATCCACCTCCCATTGGATATACAGGCTAAGAAGTGGTCTGAGCAGGCGTTAGGATGTAGCGATATTCTCGCTTAGCGCGAATATTTTAATTGCTATGCCTGCGTTGATAATAGGCGATAGCGATGTTAGCGAATGCTTTCAATCGCTAACAGGTTGGGTACGCCCACTTTGCATGTCATTAGCGATAAATATCGTTTACATGCAAAGCAGGCCCCAAACAGCTCGCTATCACCTAAGGCTGTTGCTAACTGATGTTAGCGACAGCTTGCTAATAGGGCGATGAAATTATCGCCGCTTTGCGGCTGAAAACGGCCGCAAAAACTGCGATAATTTCATTTCGCCTGCCTTGGTAATATGCCCCAAACTGCCCCAGAGTGTCCAACTCACTGTTCCTGTACAGCAGGTTCCTCCAAGTGCTTTGACCATGTCCTGTTCATTTTCATTTGGATTTGGACTGGAAGGATCACCAATTGTGTCTGCTGCATCATATATCATTGGATTTGAGGACTTCTGGAGTTGAGATTCTACAAGTAAGTTGGTGTTGTTTGTTTGATCAGGGCACTGCAGTTGCTGCAACTACAATTTTTGTACTTTTCATATTTATTTTTATTTTTATTGTGGGGAACCAGTAGACCCAGAGCTAGTCATGGGTGCATACGACAACTGTTTCTGAGGTGTCTGTTGAATTTAAACATCATTTAGGGCTTGATGGCATTGGATTGAATTACAAAATGTGTATTTGTTGGAGTATTTCACTTTTTTGGTGTGTATTAAATAAATGTCATTTTGAAACCAGGCAGTGTGCTTTTGCCATAGGCCTGCAAGCTTGTGGCCTAGTCTGCCAATAGGCCTTTCATCCAGTAGGCCCAGAGCTAGTCATGGGTGCATGAAATGAAACAGCTGTTTCTGTGGTGTCTGTTTTTATAACCTGTATTATCTGCAATGCTGAGCTACCCTTTATTGACCCGGAGCACACAATATGCGGAAGGGGAAAAGATCACACTCCTGGTAAATCTGCGTTAAAAGGGGGACTGATTAATGCCGTTCTATGGTTAAACATTCACTGGATATTAGAGAGATAATTATAGAAAAGGAATTAGATTTTATGTGCATAACTGAAACCTGGCTTAATGATAAGTGCAACCCAGATATTGAAGCTGCACTCCCCCCCAAATACACAATTTGTAGGAAGGATAGAGAAACAGACGGGGGCTGGCTGACCTTTACAGGAACACATTACAATGTAAAAAGTTTGAGCTACACTTTTTCAAGGGAGCAGAACGCCTCAGCTTCTGCTTTACAATAAACCCCTCTCTTTCATTTTCCAGAGCACTTGTCTATCACCCACCTAGCTCCAGCACCACAGTTTTAGAAAATGCTAGCAGAAACGCTTAGCCACTACATGCTTAGATATGCTAATTTCTCCATTCTTGATTACTTTAATCTCCACTTGGAAAATGGCAGCAAACTAGGGGTGGCTATCTTTAGGGAAATAACCAAACCACTTGGATTATGCCACCTAGTAGGATCGTCGACACATCGGGCAGGGCATACACTTGATGGGGTGTGAACTAATTCTTCCCTCCTCTCTACCAACCCTCCTATAACCCAGACATGGTCGGACCATAACTTCATTCCTCTAAAAATCATAATTCCTAATACCACTTTTTTAGCCAAGAAGTCAGTTGTGTTACAACCCATGTGCCAGTTGTCTCAACTGACTTCCAACCACAAGTTGGCCAAAACTGCACAAGATAGTACCCCGGCTCTTACTGGGGACTGTTCCGATGACTCTCGTCACTTTCATACATGGATGATGTCATTAAGTGATGAATTAATTCCTCTTAAACCTCTCAGGAAGATAAGCTATGCTTAAATTGCACAAAGAACCCTGGTTCACTGCCAGATTTGGCTAAACAACTCCTCCAATGCAAGCAGTCAGAACGCAGGTGGAGAAGGACTTATGACCCTGTAGACTGATAAACCTTCAAAACAAGCAGGAAACTATACCTGACGGCCGTCAAAATAGCAAAACAAAATTATTTCCACAACAAAATAGTGGAGGCCAATAACGACCAAAAATTGATTTTTGCGATTGTAAAATCTTTTACTGATCCTAAAGTACTGCATAAAGAAATTCCCCCCTCACAGACCCTATGCAATGAAATTGCAAACTATTTTGATGACAAGATAACGACCATCCAAAAGGATTTTTGAACAGTTATGATACCAGACTCCAACACTAACCTGGACTAACCTGTAGGTCCAATATGCAAGTTTTCCACCAGTCTAATTAGAGGACACATGATCAGCAACTGCAGCCTGTAAATCAGGCTCTCCAATAGGTGCATGCCCCCAATGATTTTACATCAAATGTTGCAGATAGGCAACCCAGTGATTAACCATATCGTAAATTCATCATTATGAACTGGTATAGTCCCTGATGACTGGAAACTTGCGATAGTGAAACCCTTAAAAAAAAGCAAATTGTAGACAACACTAACCAATTGATTCACCATGCCCGACTTGATCTGGATAGCGCCAGGATGCTCCTTTCGGAGCAACAGTATTTGCTTTATAAGTTCACATTCAATTCAATTCAATTTAATACTGATTGGAGATGTAATGACTGAAACCGAAACAAGAAATAACCAGTTAGAGTCAAGAAATATAGGTCAAAATATGACTCCCATAGCTGGAAGTTCGACGGGTTTAACCCCAGAAGAGCTTAGTAATTGGATAAAGGAATTAACAAAGACAGATGCCCAGCTTATATGTGTGAATGTGAGTCAATTGAAGGTAGACTTGGAGGAAATGATTATTGGGACGATACGTCCAGAACGATTAGGGACTTTACAGAGGAGGAGTTGTTGTTTCTGTGCAAAAGTATAACTTGGAGAACAAAGAACTTTCAGGAGAAATTGACAGAAGTTGCAAAGAAGGTGCTGGAGAAGTGTGGCTCCACGATTAGAGCGGCAGACCCTGATGCAGAGGTCTAAGCCGGGACCAGGGTTCAATTCCCTGCCTCGGCGGGTCTTGGGATCAAAATTCCACGGACCTGATAATTCTCACCTCAGTGCCTATTCCAATCATGGAGTCCCACTCTGCAACTCTGGGCAATAGCTTGTTTAATCTCCACAACGGCCCCACAACGCTAAGGATGCCTTGCCTCCACCTTGGGGGTGCCCAGGAGTGGACACCTCACAGGGAAAGCCAGGATGGGTTCCACAGCGGTATTCGTACAAGCGACTTGAGACCCTTGCGGGTGAGTAGTGCGCTATACAAGTATCAATTTACATTTACAATTAATTTGGGATAGATTTGGAGAAATTAATAGTGTTGCAGAAACGTTACTGTATGGCTTTTACTGACAGAAATTTAGAAAGTTGGAATACGTCTGGAAAAATATTGCGGATAAAAGAATTGACGAATATCTTGAAGAAATGGGGAATGATAAAAAAATGGAGAAGTAAATGGGTGAAAAAGAAAGAGGGAGCCTGTAGGAAGGGAACATCCATGGTTCCCGCAATGGAAACGGAGCAGGCAGAAAGAGTTTGTCCTATGAGAGAGGTTTTAGGTGGTGGGTATGTTGCTGAAAAATTTAGATGGGCTGTTTGAAATAGTGGATCTTGCAGATTTGTGGACTGAATGCAAGATTACAGTTGATTGGCCAAAAGATGAATATCCTAGAGATGCAAAAACAGGTGCCCCATCTGAAGAGGTGATGAAAAAGTATCATCGGGATATTACCTTTTTAAAAGGGAAAATCAGTACAAATGAAACAGATTAGGTGAAAATCAATGGAACAACCCAGGAGCCTAAAGAATCTGTTCATGCCTAATATGAAAGGCTGTTACAGCTGTTTAAACTGTATGATGGATTAGAAAACATTGGCAATAAGGATATGGGACATTTTGTGTATCAGTTTGTTTATGAATTAAGACCTGAAATTAGTGCAATGATACAGAAACATATGGTAAAGTAAGTCGATTAACAAGATTTGCCAAGTACTTTACTGATGACATTGATTCTTGATTGAAAAAGTTAACAGAAAAATAATATGGGCACAAATAAAATTGGACACACTATTTTGCAGAATCAGGGTCAGGAGGGGTCGACAAATAGTGAGACTCGAGGAAAATTTAAAGTGAGTAGAGGAGAGGCTAAAAAGAAATTTCCTTGTCATGCTTGCGGGAAGTTGGGACATTGGAAGAACAAGTGTAGATCTGTACATAAAGGTAATGGCACAAATCAAAATTTAAATCTACAGATGCAGAATTAAGCGATTGGGAAGTGGCAGCAGCAGGTGGGTACCACCCAGTTACAGGTGCCACAACCGCCCATACCTCCAAATGTGAATGCTCATATGCAGACGTACAGTACAAGTTCGCAATTTTGAGGAGAAGAGCAGTTTGCTAAGAGTCCATTAGTCTCACAGTATTGGGTGGGTGAGAGTGAGTTGGAGTTGATGCAGTGCCGGTGTCTGAGGGGGGAGGAATAATGTGTACTTGCTGCATCTTTAGCGAAAGATCAGTCCGGTCCATTTATTGATGGAAAGGAGAAGGAAAATATGTCACCTTCTTATTGGACACAGATGCTACCCATTCCACTGTGAGAGCAGAGGAAATCCCAAACCTACACCTCTCGGGAGAAACTATCCAAGTTGTAGGTGTTGCAAACAAATGAAAAAAAAATCAGGGACATTTGTATGGCGCACATATCACTCGAACGTCTCATGGCGCCTGCAGACGGGTCCAATAAGAAACTTGCTTATTTATCAAATAGCCAAGATATCAATTTCTTTCGAAAATAGTTGTGATCTGAGATGGTGCATAGGTGGAAAGGGAGTTTGTTACAGAGTGCAGGGGCAACATGGGAAAAAGACATTCCTCCATATCTTGCCTTGCATATTCTAAGGAGCGTTAGAAGGGACACGTTACTTGATCTAAGCAATCTAACCGGCTGGTACCATCGTAGTTTTTTGGACCAATAACTTTTTTGCGCCAGGCAGAGAGTCCTAAATTGTACTCTCTGTCTGACAAAGAGCCAATGTAGAGATCTCAGGCACGATGTAGACGAGGATCTAGGTGGAAGGTCCTGAACCAATCTCGCCGCTGTATTCTGCATGATTTCAAGTTTAGTTAGATGACTTTCATTTATCGATGACAACAAAGCATTTCCATAATCCAGGCGGTTTATTACCAGGCCCTGTACTAGTGGTTTCCTGGCCTCCATAGGAAACCATTTGAAGACCTTCTGAAGCTGTCGCTTAACTCTGAAACATGAGCCAACTATATGGCTTATCTGATTTTTCATAGACAGCTGACTGTCCATGTAGAAGCCTAAGTTTTGCAACGTTGATTTGGGTATGGGGCATGAGCCGTGGTTCAAAGGAACCCAGTCATGAGACCAATGCTCAGCAGTTTTGCCATAGAGCATGATCTCAGACTTACCTCCATTAAGTTGGAGATGATTTGAACTCATACATCTGTTTATGTGAGACATACAGTTTTTAAAACGCTGTTTAGTTTCTGATGGATCTGGGCCCAGGGTGACCAAGATCTGCGTGTCGTCAGCGTATGACACGACATCAAAGCCATATGATCAGTTCACTCCGTCCAAAGGGGTCATCTACACGTTAAAAAGAGTCAGACTCAAAGTGGAGCCCTGTGGCACTCCCATCTTAACCGGCCTGCTGCTTGAGACAGAATTTCCAACCTGGACCGTTGTAACACGGTCGGTGAGATAGCTCTGGAACCATTTTAAAGCGTGCCCCCTGACACCAATCTCCCAGAGCCGATGTAATAGAATACTGTGGGAGATGGTGTCAAAGGCCACGGATAGGTCTACCAGAACCAGAATACTTGACTTGCCCAGAGCCAATCTAATATTGTCAATTACTTCCACCAATGCTGTCTCAGTACTATGGGCCGACCAGAAACCTGACTGGGAGGGATCCAGTAGCCCATGATTTTCTAAGTGGGAGACAAGTTGTTTGTTTACTATTGACTTCATGATCTTCCCAAAAAACGGAAGCAAAGAGATAAGCCTATAGTTCAAACAAAGTTTAGGATCGGCTGTGGATTTTTTCAAGATGGCCTAACCCTTGCCACTTTCCATAGAGTTGGAAATTCTGCTTCTGATAGAGATTTATTAAATAGATTAGTTAGAATTTCCATTACTGCCAGTGCAATCTTTGGAAAGAATTTAGGAGGATCAGAGTCGGTGGAAGAATCAGATTTTATTTTCTGCATAGCTGCTTCAACAGACTAAATGCTACAGCTTGCAAATTTGTTCAGGATACACAGGAGGTCAAAAAGTGAGTTGGACGCATCTTCTAGTAGGTCATCATATGCATTTTGAGGCGGAAAGGAACAGTGAATGGTAGAAATGTTATCTGCGAAGAACTTCGATAGGGAATCGGTCCAGTCTTGAGAGTTAGGGGTTTGTGGTTGAGTGGAAAGGGATGTGAATTCTTTTAAAATTCTATAAAGCTCCCTACAGGAGTTTTCTGCCTTATCTATTCGATATAAAAGAAAAAGTTTCTTGGCTTGCTTAATTATTAACAGTGTGTATGCCCCTTTTATAACTACTGGGGAATGATAAAATATATTTTATCATTAAGAGTGCAATATAATTATTGATGGCCCAACAGGAGTCAGAAGTAAAAGAATTGTATTCGATACTGAATGAAGAACACTTATCAAAAGAATTGAAAGGTATGGTGAGTCCAGATGTGTGAGACCTTACTGGAAAATAAATTCGCTTAATGAGAAATGTAGACCCTATTCAAGTGATAGTGAAGGATGGAGCATTATATCCCAATTCTGCCCAGTACAAGATGAGTTCCAAAGTAATTGCTGGAGTCACGCCTTTGATTGATCAAATGATTGAACAAGGTATCCTAAATGAGATAATGAGCAGTGCTTGTAACTCCCCTATTATTGGTATCAAAAAGCCTAACGTAAAATATAGAACAGTTCAAGACCGGAGAAAGGTGAATAAAATTGTTGTGCCTTGTTGCCCAATAGTACCCAACCCTGCTGTCATTTTGTATCAGATCCCATGTGAAGCTGAATGGTACACAGTCATTGATTTGTGTCAGGCATTCTTTTCCATCCCCTTGCATCCGGATAGCCAATATTTGTTTGCCTTGTGGTTCGGAAATCGTGTTTTGGCATGGTGCCGAGTTCCCCAAGGGTATACTGAAAGTCCAACAATCTTTATTCTGATCTTGAAAAATGTTTGGAAACCTTGAAATTGCCCGGGAACTCTGTTCTGATCCAATACGTTGATGACTTACTGTTGGCATCCAAAACTCAAGAAAGCATGTGTAACTGACTCCATTGCTTTGTTGAATCATTTGGATGAAGGTGGACACAAAGTCTCCCCATCAAAGTTACAGTACTGCAGACAGGAAGTTCAGTACTTAGGTCATAAAATTGAAAAAGGACTAAGAAAAGTAACCCCACAGAGAATCAGTATTATCATAAAAATGTACCCACCCCGAAATTCAGAAAGAAGTGAGAATGTTTTTGGGAATGGTCAGATATTGTAGGTAGTGGATATGTGGATTTTCGTTGATTGAAAGGCCTTTACAGATATTGAAAATATGTGAAAGATCCAATTGTGTTGGATGAAGAGAGTATGGAGTCTTTCAATAAACTACGAAACAGTCTTTGCCAGGCGCCAGCCTTGGGTATGCCAGAATATTCTAAGGAATTTGCATTGTACTGCTGTGAGAGAGACGGTTGTGCACTTGGGATCTTAACTCAGAAACATGGAATGGCAAGATGTCCAATAGCGTATTTTTCTGGTAGCCTTGGCTCAGTGGCCGCAGCATTGCCAGGTTGCCTAAAAGCAGTGGCTGCCACTTGTGTGCGTTGGGATCAAAGTGAATCAATTGTGATGGGTTACCCAGTAAAAGTCCATGTACCACACTCTATTGAGATACTTTTATCTGGTACTCGACCTCAACATATGACAAATAGTCGGCTGACTAAGTACAAGTGAGTAATCTTAGGTGCTAAAAATGTGAAAGTGGTGAGATGCACTACTATGAAACCCTGCCACATTGTTACCAAACTCGAGGTGTGCAGAGGTGGGAGAAGAAGCAAAACATGATTGTTTGAAAGTAATAAGCTTTGCACAAAGCCTCGCCCAGATTTTTCAGATGAACCACTGGAGGAATTAGATTGCAAAATGTTTGTAGATGGATTTTGTTTAAGGAATGAAAGAGGTGAATTGTGTGCTGGATATGCTGTCTGTACGCTGGCTGGAGCCCTGGAAGCGTCTTGTCCAATAGGAATAAAATCTGCCCAGGTCACAGAGCTGTTTGCTCTTACTGGAGCATGTAAATTGGCAAAGGGTCTAAAAGTAACAATTTACATTGACATCCAATACAGATTCGGTGTAGTGCAGATTTTGGCCAGCTGTGGATGCACAGAGGTTTCCTGACCTCCTCTGGGTTGCCAATTCAAAATGGGAAAACTGTAAAGGAATTATTGGAAGCTTTACAGTTGCCAAAAAGAATCGCAGTAGTGAAATGTGCTGCACACCAATCTTGAGAGGATGATGTGACCAAGGGTAACAGATACGCGGATCAATTTGCGCCTTACTGTACCCAAAACACCCTAGCTATAAATCGATTCATTGAGAGAGGAAATACCAAATTCCACCTTATGATTGCCACAATATTTGAGACATGGGATGAGGTGAGACTATTGCAGGAGAAGTCAGTGACAGCGAAAGGGAAGAATGGAAAAGAGCAGGTTGTAGGAAAAATGACAATAAGATATGGATCTGTTATGATGAAAGACCAGTATTACCAGATTCATTGCTTTCTCACATGGCTAGGATGTACCATGGACATGCGCATATCGGATGAGATGCCATGGTAAGAATGTTCAAACAGTCCTGGTACAATCCAAAGTTGAGGCTAATAGCTGAGAGTTTGTGCCAAAGGTGTGTTGTTTGTCAGAAACAAAACCCAGGAAGAAAGACAGTGGTAAGCTGGGGTGTCATTTGGAAAGCCAGAGGACCTTTTACTCGCGTTCAGATCGATTTTATCGAGTTACCTCCATGTAACGGACTAAAATATGTCCTAGTCATTGTTTGTTTGTTTTCTCGCTGGGTGAAAGCCTACCCAACGAGGAGAAATGACAGTCTGGCTGTTGCAAAATTGATGTTGAGAGAATTGATCCCAAGATTTGGTTTTCCTGTCACTTTGGAATCAGATAGAGGATTGCACTTTAATAAGGAAATAATTCGGATGATCTGTGATGCGTTACAAATTGAAAAGAAATTGCATTGTGCCTACCAACCTGAAGCATTCGGTATTGTTGAAAAAATTAATGGCACCATAAATTACAGATCAGGAAAGGTGTGTGCATCCACAACTCTGAAGTGGCCTGAGGCTTTTCCCCTTGTACTCATGAGTTTTAGAAGCATACCTGTCAAAAAGACAGGGTTAAGTCTCCAGGAAGTGGTAATGGGGAGAGCCATGAGACAAGCATCAATTCCAGCGAATAAATTGATGAATGTCTCTGATTATCATGTGCTTGATTATTGCAGAGGAATGGCTGACCTGGTACTTTCTGTGTCCAGTGGGTGCTAGTGAAAAAGCCTGTGAGGAAAACATGCCTAGAACCCCGTTGGCATGGCCCTTACCAAATCATTATGGTGGCGACCACAGCAGTAAAGTGTTTTGGTTTGCCAAATTGGATACATGCGAGTCATACTCGTCTAGTCCCAAGTCCAATCGAAAGACCTAAAGAACAGCGACTAAAAACTAAAAATACACAACAAGTTGCCGAAGTGTGTGAGGCTGAAGAATCTGGAGTGACAGATTCAAGTGAACAGTTTGACGATGAAGAGCCAAGCACAAGTCAAGTACAATGGGTGCCAGATACTGGGACAGAAGAAACTGCTGTTGAGTGGGAAGAAGGTGAGGTTGCTATTGAACCAGGAGAAGGTGAAGAGGCTGTCGAAGCAGAAAAAGAAACATCAGAGATTGCAAATGCTATCTCAGAAGAGAAAACGATCGAAGAAGATTTAGAAGAGGGAGAATTAGCCAGTGAATCAGACACAAATACTGAACCTACAGAGACTGAAACACAAGAAAACAAAGGATGACAGATAGAGAAAAGACTGAACAAAAGAAATAGAGAGCAAAATACAGAAGGTGATAAGATAGTGCAGGCAAAGAAACCTAGAAAGGGAGATTGCTGACCAAGTGGAGTGAAAAGACTGAAATACAGAATAATTAGAAGAAGATTAAGAAACAGACCAGAACAAAGCAATGGAATATCAAGTCAGACAGAAGAAGAAGATTTAGGGAAGGGCACCAGGAGAAGTTCAAGAAGAACAAGAATTCCCTGTAGAAAATACAAGGCCCCTGAGTAGACCTACGTCATCCTTGAGGGGTTAGAGACTTTAGATCTAAATGAGGAGCATGAGAATAGTGTGACTGAGAATGAGGATGAGGAAAACTTGAGACCACCTTAATCAAGAACTGTTCCAGCCTGAGGTGGATTAAACGTTTTATCAGGATACGTTTTTTGAAGACTCAAAAAGGGGTAAAGAAGAAGCGTCATTGAGTGTAGGATAATACCACCACATTTATATATTTTTATTTTTCTTCCGAAGTAGAAGTTCATTTAGAATTTTTCTAGGCCTTATTGATAGGGGATTGTTATATATTACTATTTTTCTAGCAAATACTAAAATTGTGCAGACCAGAGTGACTGAACAAGCAAGATCTAAACCAAAACATAGATGTGTTAAGTTTTGTTTTTGTAATATTTTCTTACTAATATTCATATGGATTCTATTAACAGTAGTTATTCAAATTTTTGATCATAATAAACCTAAAAACACTACTAATGAAGTGCCTCCTAAAAGAATGAAAGATGTTACTAAATAGGTCATGAGTACTAATGGAGAACAGTTGGATGGATGAATACTCCTTCATGAAGAATCAGACAGTGATTTTCCGTTAAATGTATTGGCTAAGTTACTGTATGTATATACTAAAACCATGAATGTGAGTGATTGGTATGTTTGCATGAAACTACCCTCTTCTGTCTCCGAAGGCTCAACCTATCATCACCTTTCGATAACCTACGCTTTTCATGTAGTGTTCTTAGTAGTCTATTTTACATGGAAGGTAAATTGGAGTAGCAGTATACAGACATATTTTTGGTATTTTCAAAGGTACCAATAATAAGTAGACTAAACAAAGTAGAAAGTGCTAAACATGCACATTATATTTTTCCATATTACTAAGCCATTAGATCTAGACCATGCTTATAGAAATAACTTAACATGTGGACTGCATTATGAGGAACAATTGTTTTTGGATATGGTGGAACATAGATGAGAGAGCTTCCAGAAAAGAGCGGTTGAACAAAAGACACAACATCAACCTTGGGCATTTTATGAAGGAAATTATGAAAAGAGTGGAACTTATGCTGCAATGTCTTTAGATTGGTCGAGAAGAGGAAAATTATGTTTATTAAGAACAAAGACTAACTACAATAATTATTTTATTGGTGCTAGTGAATGTGAACATATCTTTCAAATTACAGGAGGTTGGGAATTAAAGGCTGGAACTGATCCTATCTTCCCAGGGATTTACTATATATGTGGTAGAACAGCCTATTATAGGTTACCTGCCCATTGGTATGGGAGTTGCTATTTTGGGATTGTGTTTCCAAAGCTTTATCATTTAAACCTAAAGGATAATAGTGTCAATGAAATAAAACAAGGACTAACATGCCAAAAGAGAGTTTTAATGAAACAGTGGGTGATTTATTTTCTGCACTGATATCATCAGCTGGGGTAGTACTAAATTTGCATAAAATTCTAAAGCTGTCTACAGTGGTTGATCGATTATCAACAGACACGGTGGGTGGATTTTTGATGAAAGATAGCAAAATCGTGGCAATCAGATTAATGCTTTTGCAAAATAAACTTGCCCCTGATATTATTTTGGCAAAGGAGGTTGGAGTCTGTGGAACATTAAAAATTCAACATTGTTGTACCTATATCACTGATAAAAGTAAAGGGATAGAAGGATACATTAGAAACATTACGAGGTTACATAAGGATGTATCCCAAATGGAGGTTGACGGTATTTGGGAAAGAGTTGGAAAGAGTCTTACAAATGTGAAAAGTTAGTAAACAAGGTTTGGAGAGAGTCTTTTAGGGAAAGTAGTATTGCCCATAGTTTTATTAGTACTAATAATTGTAATAATAATAATATACAACTGTTGTAGGTGCATAAAAAGAAAGAAGGTTACATTAAATGAAAAGTATAAAAAGAAAGGAGTTAAAAGAAAAAGAGATGAGATAGAACTTGAAAAAAGAAATGAAGAATATTATGATATGATGAAAAAGTTAAACGTGAATGCCTTGGAAAGGGAGAAAGATACTAAGCTTTAACTAAACACAAAAGGTGGTACTCGCTATGGTGAGTATTTCTGATCGCTTCCAAAGTCATCAGAGGGGGGATTTATGGAGCGGGGATTTTGAAAAAGAAAACAGCTCTTGTTGAATACCCCCGTAACATATATTAATGTTAAGTAGATAGAATATTAATGTGCACCCATACATTACAAGAGGGTAAAGCTGCTTCACAAATTTTATAAAATTAATCTTAACCAAAAGTAAATAACTGATAACTAATTGTGAGCCTAGTATATTATAAGGCATGTCGTGTGATGCTTAACTAACTCTAATTGCTGTTGCTTTTACTTATGCTTTGCTGAAATAATGGCTAATTTAGCTCTGGGTAAAGGAGGGTGGTTAATAGCGAATGTTTCATATCCACATTATTAATAAATGTCTGTTTTCAGTTCTTTTAGTAAATGGACAAGTCGCCATTTTTAAAAAGTTGACCAAACTGTGATGAGTGAAACTTGCAGAGCGTATATACCACGTGACAATTATGAAAAAAACTTGCAGAGCCTGCTCAAAGAGTGTGATCCGGTGGAGGACACCATTTTTGACAAGCAGCCAACTTCTGTACTGTGAGTTTATAAAATGTATTAGCTTTGTCCTTATGCTGTTACAATCTCCTCATGAGAGAGTAGGGATATATATTGAATAGGTGGGAAACGAAAATGAACAACGGGATTAGTTAAAGAAAGCATGATCTAATGTAGAATGATAATCCACCCTTCATTTTTACCAATCCCCTAGCTGGAATGGGTGACATTTGAAACTTTAGTGGGATGGACATGTACAAAAAGGGTATAAAGAATAGGTGACTAAGGGGTGGGGCCTGGTTGGTTGTCGTCGTTATCCTTGATGCTTTCTGATTGCGGTTGAGAGGCCTTTGATGGAGGTGGTAGAGTGAAGGTGTGATGCCGATTGTCGGTTTGCAGAGAGCCTAGTTGATCCAATCCTGTCCTTATCCTGATCTAAGACTTGATCCCCAACACTCTGATTGGGGTCCTTTGCCGTTGCCTAGGCCTGGGTGGTGGTTTTCCTCGTTCTTATTCCCTTGGGTAGGTATTATTGATAACTCGAGAATTCAATTGATCTGTGCTTTTGTCTCTTCTATCTTTCTGAACAAGAATTTGAATTGATGTTTAATGTCTCTTCACCTATCCCTTCCATGCGACAAATGTATTTATGGAAATTGATTATGTTCTAAATGATCGTTAGACTGTATTCTCTCTCATGAGGTGTTTATTCTCAAATTTATGCATTGAGTTAGATAAAATGTAATGACTCACAAAACAGTTGTGGTTATTTGTGTCTGTCTATGAATTTGAAATGACTATTGACCTTCAATTAATCAACTAATTAATCCAATGACTGCTCAGTGCCAAGTTATTGAAGGGCTGTGCACAGGTTAATTATGAGGTTTGCTTGTGTTTCACCCTGACAGAGATTTTGGCTGCTGCTTAACCCCATGGCTGCTAAGGCAATTCCCCTTCGGTGCTGGCGATTTTACTTTTACATTGTTTTATGACGAGCTGGGCTCGTCATCAGTGTACGAGGAGGCTACACCATGACGAGCCCAGCTCGTCATCAGCTTGGAAGGGGTTAAGTATGGTTCGGCCAATTTCCAACAGGCATCCTGTCACCATGACATGCCTGTTGTTTGCTGACAGGGAGGTACACCAGAACAGATCAAATCAAATCAAAATATCTTCATTTAGATATAACACATATATCTTTAAAAGAAGGCTACAAAATTCACATTGTATATCAATTAATAAAATAAAAACATGGTCAGTTAAACAGCCGTTATAAAAGCAGAGGTTGTCCTCTCTTGAGCCTCCTTAAATAAAATAAAAGAAAAAGAAAAGAACACAGGGTGGTAATAAGAAAGGATAAGATAGCTTAAAGCATATTGTGCAGGGAAAAAATCTTCTCTTCAACCCTTTTATGTTACACTCGGCATCGATGGTATCCTGCATATGGAAAGCAACCGACATTCCTGAGGCTACTGACATTTCATTTCAACCTCCTAAAAGATTGGAATAGGTTATGGGGTGTATTGGATGATTAAGAGAAGTGGGAGGGACACTTTAACAGGGCCTATTTTGTTTAAGATTACAGTATCCTTGCTGAATTAAATTTTTTAAGTCTTATATTTAAGACAGTGTTTTCCGGATTCAAAGCTACCATGATGGCTTGCCTGCAGGTCTGGGCACCCAGCCTATTCCATTCTGCTTTAAGTTCACGCCTGCGTTCTGAATTGAAGGCTGGGCAGAGGCAGATCACATGCAACATAGTTTCGGCTGTTTTGCCACACCCTCTGCAGGTTAGATCTTCCGCAGTGCGTCGCCAGGGAGGTAAATCTTGCAGAAATCGCCAGTCGCCCATTCTGATGGCGATAAAGCTGCGTTTTAGGTGCAGTGAATATATACAGGCCAGATAGGAGGCGGGGGCTAGCCGTCTATAAGAGCCCAGGCATGACTGCATTTCAAAAAGAGTGCTTTGTCAATAATAAGTGATCTCATTCTCACACACTTTTTGATCCCAATTTTAAATGCTGTCTGACTAGGATTCAGGGCCCATAAATCGCTTGCTGACATTTGCTGAATGGTGTCCTTAAAAAGACGACCGTACGTTCCACCTTGGTTTTTCTGGGTTACTTCTTGCCAGACTAGGGATTCTAATGTATCTGGGTGCGCTTGTCTCAGTTTGTGACAAAGGTTAAGGTATGCCCCGATGTTAGAGGCATCGTAGTTTATTAGCCCCATCTCCAGTCTTATCTGCGCAGCAGATGCAGACTTTGGCAGCTGGAGAACCTTTTTATAAATTTTAGTTGTGTGCTGGTTCAAGGCAGTGTTCATTTTCCCCCTGAATGTCTCTATACCATACGATAAAGTAGGGCCAATTTTTGCTCTCATCACCTCCAGAAGAGGCGATAGAGTTGGGCCTGAGAGGTTTTGTGCAAGCTTACCTAGTGACACCGCAAGGGTTACTGCTTTAACTGCGATCTCATTACGCTGTCTCATTACGCTGCTTTATAAAGTTGCGCCAAGAATCCAGGTGGACACCTAGGTATTTATACGACTGTCCTGTGACGAGGCTTATGGTGTTAAATGACCATCCGCCACCTGTGTTGCTGGCTATTTCATAGAGAAACATTGGAATGCACTGTTACATTTCATAATACTATAAGTGGTTAGAAAACACCTTGAAATATAATTTAGAGACTGTTTGCAATATTCATTAAAAGTCCAATTCACTTGTGAACTTGAATATTTAATCAATATTAAGGAAAACATACTTTAAAAAGTGACATTTTCCTTGCCTAAAACCTCTGAAGGGTAATTTGCATTAGCATTCTGTGGCAGACCTCTAAGTTCTTAACCCCTGAATGAGTGCAAAAACTGCTTCCAGAGCAGACACAAAGGTTTGGGTGTACGGAGGTGTTTAGTTCCCCTAGCAAGATGGCAATTTGGACAGTGCCCATTAACTTCAAAGGGGCTTCCCTTGTCACTGGTAGATTTCAGATGACAACTGCAAAGGCCCTCCCTTTGTTTCCTCAGTCAGTCAGGCTCCAATGGTGTGGTAGGTGTGGAGTTGCCCCAGAACTGATATGAAGTGACCCCAGAGGAGGGATTGCTCATGTACCTGTCCATACCTCTGGAGTGGGCCCAACGGCCCTGCACAAGGAGAGAAAGGTTTCACCATATTGAACTTAGGCAGATAAGGGTGTTGCTGGGCTGTTTGCAGTAGGGCACACAGGAAATGCTTAAAGAGCTGGTAGGGCAACTCCTGGGAACATATATCCCATTGGTTAGAGAGGAGCCAGAAGTTTACCCACCCACAGACTGGTGCCAGTCATACATGTGGCATCCCAAGTACCCCCCTCAGAACACTTGAGGCCTGAGGAAGATCCAAAGAGGACTGAACCAGCTGTCTTAGACCAGACACGAGCCTCAAAGGACTGGAACTTCCCTCCCACTCTCTTGTATCCGTGATATAGAAGTGAGTTTCAAGGGTCATAAGGCCTACCTCCTACAGGAACACAACAAGATACAAGAAGTCTTTCCTGAAGATTCCCAGCTGATCAGTTCCAACTAGACGCGTCCTGGACACTGCTGTGGCTTCTGCTGGAGGGAGTCCTGACCTTCAAGTGGTTTTTTCATGTGGTATTGGAACTCTTGCCTGGGTCTCAGTGGACTTCTCCTACCATCCCTGAAAACCAGGGACTTAGAAACATTTTATCTACGAAGACTGTCTAGGGGACCATGATAAACCTGACAAACCAATTCAACCAAAGTTGTTGCAGCTGGGCTGAAGATTAAGGTTTTCTCTACAGGAGCAAATCCAATTCAGTGGGATCTCGCTCAGAAAGGATCTAGCCTTGTGGATTCCTCCTTGGCTACAGCCTACAGCCTTACCTGGCTGATGGTTTTGGAGTTCTATTTTTGAGACAAGGGGCCTGATTACAATCTTGGCAGATGGGATAGTCCATCACACAACTGACGGATATCCCATCCGCCAAATTACAAGCTCCAGTTCCATAGGATATAATGGAATTGTAATTTAGTGGCCGGATATCCATCACATGTGTGATGGAGTAACCCTGTCCTCCAACACCGTAATTCGGTCTTAAGTCCCCAGATAAAACCTCCAACTTGGTTGAACCTGGTCCCTGTATCCAAACCGTGCTCCATTGAAGTCAACCTTAAATTGCGCCGAAGTACCGATTCATCATTTCCTGTTTACTACCGCTGGTGCTTAATGCTTTTTTTGTGCTATTTTTATTTAATACGGCCCCTAATGGATTTTTGTAGTTTTGGTGCCGTTCTATTAATTTCAATTTACTCTGTCTAAATTAGGGATTTTTCTTGTGAAATGTATTACATTTTTTGCACTGTTGGGTACTGCATAAATACTTTACACATTTCTTTTAAGTTAAAGCTGTCTTCTCTGTGCCATAGCTACCAGGAAATTTAGCTCATGTTAATTTATTTACTTTAGTGGTTCACCCTGACAAGGATTGTGTTTGTTGCATAAGGTGGGTAGTCAGCCACCTTAACTAACAACTCAGTTTCTTACAGCTAGCTTATTGTTTATGTGTGGCTTAAAACATTGCTATCAAACTGGTGGGGCCGGAACCAGAAGTGTGGTGCAATGCCATTGTGAAGAGGAACACAAAAACGAATTTGAAGATGGGCAAAGAAAGGAATACAATATTAAAATTTGAACAAAAGTAGGGCAACATTTAAATTAAAAGTAAAAAGCACATATGCAAATGAATACATTTCTTAAACACATCTCGAAAATATACAGATAATTTAGTTCATGAACAAATTATTTATTATTATTTAGGGGTCCTGTTTACAAACAAATTGCAAATAATGTTGCTTTCGTTGTCTTCATTGCGCCTTCCTCTCAGAAACCTGATGCTAATATTAGGGTGTGTCAGTGGAACATATGACATGCACAGATCTCAGTGCATCCCTGTGGGATTGAGGAATGCTCTACAATCTGCCACATTCCTTGACCAGCATCGAGGACAGATTCTGAACCGAGAAGAAGCTAGCATGCCGTGAGGACAGAATGTCCCCCTGGATGGATGCATGGGTCTCTGGCTTGACCTGAAGACAGCTGTTTGCACCAGGAAAGATGCATGGGTGCATTGCACTTTGTACACATATACAACACATACCAAACTCTTGTTGATAATTAGTTTCTCCGATCTGTACATGGTCAAATTGGAAGAAACACTTTATTAAAAATGTCCATAATGTACAATTTGGTTTGAGCCGGTTCAGTTCTAGCTTCATTGTGGGCGGCATAAGGAGAACAAAAAAAGTGATGATTATGTTGCTTGAATTACTTTCAGCCACTTGGTAATTACTCAGGGCCACATTCGAACCCATCATTTCTTTTGCCCATCACGTCATCACAGAGAGAAACCAGACATATGCATTTCAGCTTTGTGCCTCTTCAATAAAAACAGATTCAGTCCAAGTGACAGGCCAGGCCCTTCTGTATGGGACCACAAGCCTAGCAAGGGATCATTGGTGAGATGTAGGCTTTCGTCCTGTGACATAATGACCATGGGACCGATGATTGGGCATACCTGTTACCTTTAAAGTGTTGCACTGAGTAAAATAAATGTGATGGGTGGCATGATGGAATTAATGAAAGCCGTGGGTAAGAACCTGCACAATAAACCTCCCTGAGCTCATTTGTATACTAATTAACTTCTGGTTTGTATGAAGGCAGCACTGGAGGCTGGAATCAATGTGCTGTACTCATTAAAACTCCCAAATAGCAGCATAGTATATAAAAAGCAAAGAAGGAAGAGTTGCTTGCTGTCTATAAATTGCATTTTTTGAGGCACCAGAAACCCCATTCCCCTGGCCAATACTTATAATTAGGGGATAGGGTATCTGACCATGCCTCCTTTAATCTTATTGTGGATTTGGAGGCCCCATTCCCCTGGCCGATAATTATAATAAAGGAGGGAGCGCGTGGACACCTCCATAAGCCTTAGAGATGTCCAAAGGACCCCATCCCACAGGGCGAATGCATAAAATTACGGGTCCAATTAGAGTGTTGTTCCAGAGACCCCATCCCCGATACACGTCTGTTTTCTGCTCAGGAGAGTGCATGTAATCCCTGAAGGAAACACAACTTTGCCTCCGTCCAGGTGGGTGCACAGAAAGTCGGCTCCCACCATCAGGAGCAAAATGAAAGTGCCCTCTCCCACCAGCACCACATTGGAGTTTGGGAGC
This sequence comes from Lissotriton vulgaris, assembly GCF_964263255.1. NCBI lineage: Eukaryota > Metazoa > Chordata > Amphibia > Caudata > Salamandridae > Lissotriton > Lissotriton vulgaris. The sequence goes on along the minus strand of NC_141685.1, from coordinate 359,508,653 downwards.
CCACAGGGGGCTTCATGAGCATTGGGGCTCCCCCCCAGTCCCTAATGCTTTAGGAACTTGTGGGTACCCCAGGGGAGCCCCAGACCACCTACTTTTAAAATAAATGCTGTCTCACGCTGGTACCTGATGTGGGTGCTGGCTGGGGAGCTGGCAGAGGCCACGGGGCCTTGGTACTCCCTTGGTGCTCTCACCACAGCCCCCAACACAGGCACTGGTTTTGGGTACCCCAGGTGGGCACTGAGGCACTCAGTTTAAAAATAAAATGATGGCTCCCACAAGAGCCACACATTTTGGGGCCGATTAGGATGGCGGACGGAAATGGGTACTGTCCGCCATGGTGGGGGAAATTTTACTCCCGGCTGCGCCGCGGAGATACCGCGTTTGGGATTAGGATATTCATGTGACGAAACTCCGACCACGGCGGACGGTTCACAACCAACACCGTCCGCGGCGGTCGGAACACAACCAAGTCCGTCCGCGGCGGACGGAGTTCAATGAACAACCACTGCCGCGGACGGAAATGACCGCGGAAAATAAAACATGTACCGCCATACCTGAGAATACTCCGTGGCCGCAATTAGGATAAATCCGCCCATACCACGGAACGCACAGCCATCCACGTCCGCGGCGGAAACAATGCCACGAGAACCACAGCATCACCGCGGAAGGCCAACACGCACAACATCCCTAGCGCCGAACAAATGTCAGAAACTGCACCGCAAGTCCTAAGCAAACATACGAACATTGACAAGCCCCCCCCCCCCAACACCAATCACAAGCCACCATGACAAGTCCCAATCATCCAATAATGCACACACGTCAACACGCCCACCTACCACCTGACTCGCAACAACCATTGAGACACGACTACAAAATGACACCCACACACAACCACAATCCTTTGCACCACAGCATTGCTGCCAGCAAGAGGGCAAATCGAGAAACTGCTAACTCACATAAAATCACATAGAAGACACCCACCCACCACCCTACCACACCCACCACACAAACACCCACCACACAAATCCGACACATCACACACCACACACCTGCACCTCCCAACTCACACAACTCACACACTGAGCACCACACACCATGGCACCCAAAAAAAATCCTAAATTCTCAGAGACAGAGTTGAGGGTAATGGTAGACGAAATAATCCGTGTCGAGCCTCACATCTTCGGGGCCCAAGTCCAGCAGACGAGCGTGGCGCAAAAGAACCACATGTGGGACAGGATCGTCACTCGGGTGAATGCGTCGGGGACTGTGCCGAGGACGAAGCATGACATTCAGAGGCGGTGGCATGACCTGAAGACCAGGGTCAAGGGCATCCGAGCGAAAAACGTCACTAGAGCCAATCATACTGGCGGTGGCACACCCCCGGAGCCATTACCCTACACAGATTGGGAGGAGAAGGTGCTGGGGATACTGCACCGAGAGAGCCTAGACGGACTTGACGAAGGAGAAGAGACTGGTGAGTACAAACCAACACCACGATCAGCACGACATGGTCAGGCTCACACAACTGAGAAGAAACATCCCCTACGCCCCAAACCATGCACGTTCGACACCAACTCACTAACATGTCCATGGCTCCCAACAGGCCCCCATGTTCACGGGGAGGGTGGTGGTGGTGGTGGTGGTGGTGGAGGGTGGGGTGTGTGAGAGGCCCAAACTACAACTCCCAACAGGCCCCCATGTTCACGGGGAGGGTGGTGGTGGTGGTGGAGGGTGGGGTGTGTGAGAGGCCCAAACTACAACTCCCAACAGGCCCCCATGTTCATGGGGAGGGTGGTGGTGGTGGTGGTGGTGGTGGAGGGTGGGGTGTGTGAGAGGCCCAAACTACAACTCCCAACAGGCCCCCATGTTCACGGGGAGGGTGGTGGTGGTGGTGGTGGTGGTGGAGGGTGGGGTGTGTGAGAGGCCCAAACTACAACTCCCAACAGGCCCCCATGTTCACGGGGAGGGTGGTGGTGGTGGTGGTGGTGGTGGTGGAGGGTGGGGTGTGTGAGAGGCCCAAACTACAACTCCCAACAGGCCCCCATGTTCACGGGGAGGGTGGTGGTGGTGGTGGTGGTGGTGGAGGGTGGGGTGTGTGAGAGGCCCAAACTACAACTCCCAACAGGCCCCCATGTTCACGGGGAGGGTGGTGGTGGTGGTGGTGGTGGTGGTGGAGGGTGGGGTGTGTGAGAGGCCCAAACTACAACTCCCAACAGGCCCCCATGTTCACGGGGAGGGTGGTGGTGGTGGTGGTGGTGGTGGAGGGTGGGGTGTGTGAGAGGCCCAAACTACAACTCCCAACAGGCCCCCATGTTCACGGGGAGGGTGGTGGTGGTGGTGGTGGTGGTGGTGGAGGGTGGGGTGTGTGAGAGGCCCAAACTACAACTCCCAACAGGCCCCCATGTTCACGGGGAGGGTGGTGGTGGTGGTGGTGGTGGTGGTGGAGGGTGGGGTGTGTGAGAGGCCCAAACTACAACTCCCAACAGGCCCCCATGTTCACGGGGAGGGTGGTGGTGGTGGTGGTGGTGGTGGAGGGTGGGGTGTGTGAGAGGCCCAAACTACAACTCCCAACAGGCCCCCATGTTCACGGGGAGGGTGGTGGTGGTGGTGGTGGTGGTGGTGGAGGGTGGGGTGTGTGAGAGGCCCAAACTACAACTCCCAACAGGCCCCCATGTTCACGGTGAGGGTGGTGGTGGTGGTGGTGGTGGTGGAGGGTGGGGTGTGTTCGACAGGAAACCGAAATGGCTACAAATCCATATACCCATGTAATGTCCAAATTACTGACCAGCTCGATCTTGTCCCTCAGGTGATCGTCAACTGACTGCGGAAACCAGTACCCGGCCGCCAGCCTCGCCTCTCACATCTACAGGACTCTCTGGTGACGAGGACACAGTCAGCTCCGGGGCGGAGGATGGAGCGGGACCAAGCACGCAGCCAGGGCCATCTGGCTCACAGGGACTCCCTGGACAGACCAACGTCGCATGTGTGACTCCAGCGGCACCTGTCTCTGTGATCTGCACAGTCCCCACCACCACCAGTACCACCAGTACCACCAGTACCACCAGTACCACCAGCACCACGACTCCTGCCGCTGCCACCCAGCAGAACCCACCGCGCAACGCTGGTCCAACGGCCCCACACACAAGCAGGGTGAGTGGGCCACAAACACAGGCAACGGGACAACATCCAATCAGGCGAGCCACACACCGCCGTGCAGAGGAGGAACAGCTACCCCAGCCAGTGGCACAGTCCCTACAAGCTCTTGCCAGGTGCCAGGCGTCATACGACCGGTCCCAGGCAAACGCTGATCGTGCACACCAGGACTCAGTGGACAACACCAACACCCAGCGCCAAATCGCTGGCATCCTTGGCCAGATGTTGCTGATCATGGGGCAGCAGGCAACGATGTGGAGTGAATGGGTTGACCGGAACAACCCCCCCCCCCCTCCACCAAGTGTGGTAGCGCCACCGTCACCTCCGCCTCCCCCGCCACCTCCGCCTCCCCCGCCACCTCCCCCGCCACCTCCGCCTCCGCCGCCACCTCCGCCTCCGCCTCCACCGCCGCCACCACCACCTGAGCCCCTGGCGACGGATGTGGCCCATCAACAACCTGCCCTCCCAGCTGACTCTGTTCCAGGTCAGAGACGGAGGGGCCGTCCGAGTAAGAAAGAGGCTGAGAGCAGTGTTGGAGCGCCAGGCACACGCTCCAAGAGGGGACGACCATGACAATGTCACTGCCTGTGCCAGACATTCACCCAGCTAAGTAGCCTGTCCCACAGACAATCATTCCCACTGGTCTGCTGGTCTACCCTGACACCCCCCAATGTGGCGTCAGCACGGACATTTCATCAGCCAATACCTTCAACTCCAACTCCCTCCACCCCACTGACTTGTAAATATTCACCAGCACAGAAGCACAACCTGTAAATAAATAGCATTAATTCACACAATGATGTTTTGCCTCCATGTTTATTCACATGATTGCCATCAGATACAGACGTAAACAGGTACAGGGATCATAGTCGTACATGATCATGGCGCTGCGGGAGTGACCTAGAGAAAACCAGAGACAGCAAACACACGTCAGTAAAGAGATTCACACACATCACAACACAATGCACAGCTACATTACACAAACGACAACCATCACACAAGCATGGGATGAGAGCACACACATCATGGACACTTCCATGTCCAAAGACATGAAGACACACATGTGCAACCATCACAAACAACACCCAGCTGATTAACCCCATACCCACACAACACCAGCAAACATACATGAGGCATTGTCAACCGCCACTACAGGTAGATACTCACATTCAAGGGAAGTAGCGATCTATGAGCTGGCGCCTCTGGTCCACACCTTCCTCCTCACCACTATCCTCATCAGTGGACATGGGTGGGATGGGAGGCCGAGGCACTCCTTCGTCTTCAGGGTCCAACAGCAGTTCAATGCCATTGCGTACTGCAATGTTGTGGAGCATGCAGCAGGCTATCACGATCTTGCATACTTTTCCTGGTCTGTAAGGCAGGGCCCCTCCGGTCTTATCGAGGCACCGAAACCTGGACTTTAGCAGTCCAAAGGTACGTTCGATGACTCTCCGTGTCCTTCCATGTGCCTCATTGTACCGCATGTCACCCGCCGTCCTCGGATTACGTAGGGGGCTGAGGAGCCAGGGCCGGTTTGGGTAAGCCGAGTCGCCTATGTAGGGGGATGACAGAGACAAACATCTGAAATATATATGGTGGGTACCCCATGCAACACAGAGATCACAAGAGTACCCACTGCACACTCACCAACAAGCCACGCTTGACCGGGTCGCAGATTTGCCATGAGTCGTGGGACATTGCTGCTCCGCATGATGTGGGCGTCATGTGCGGATCCAGGAAATCTGGCACACACATGGGAGATGATGTTGTTCGCCAGGCACACCACCTGCACGTTCAGCGAATGAAAGTGTTTGCGATTCCTGAACACTTGTTCGCGTGCCCGTGGTGGAATCAGAGCGATGTGTGTGCCATCAATTGAGCCCACAACGTGAGGCATGTGGCCCAGTGCATAGAAAGCAGCTTTGACAGCTGGCAACTCTTCCGGCCGTGGAAAATGTATGTACTCATCCTTGTAGAGCATCATAGCTGTCAACACATCCCGAAGAACCGTGCTAAACATGGCCTGCGACATCCCCCTGGAAACTGCAACAGTGAACTGAAAAGTGCCAGTAGCGAAGAAATGTAGTACCGCCATGACCTTTGCAGTGGGTGTAATCGACCCAGGATACGTTCTACGTGGCTGCAGATGAGGAGACAATAGTGCCACAAGGTCCATCAACCGACGTCGATCCAGCCTGAATTTCCGAATGATCTCCTCGTCTACCATATCCTCCAGCACAGTGTATGGCCGAAGCACATTTGGAGCCCTCCTGTGTGGGACAGAGATGTAACTTTGGTCAACTTACAAACGACGCATACGTGTAGAACTCCATCACATGTGTACCTTACTGACAAAACTTCCGTCATCACCCTAATGTTTCGTAGACACATCACAGACACTCATGCTACTGCATGCACACAAACGATAAGTGTACACACGCCATGTCATCAAGCACAAATGCCACCACCAATAATGATGTGCATACGGAAATGACATGCATGGTGACACAACGTACAAAACACATACACGGAATGCATGTGTACCACCACCACTGTAGTCACCTCGACACAACAAGAAACTGACAACAGATGCATTAATTGGCCACACAGCCGTGATGTACTGTGTAGTTGTGAAGATGTAACAACGTCTGTAGGGTCACACCCGACGTCAACAAGTAGAAATGCACATCTTTTGCCCATATTGTGCCGACCGATTGCCATTGTATGGACACACATGCTATATTGTATGACATATGACCTTTCCCAATCACGCTCACATCCCTCATGACACAACTGCACACAACACATCACGGTGCAGCGTCTGACAAGATCACATAATTGGCGCCACCATGGCGGTGCTCAACTTCCGCTACTTCCCAAAGGCCATATGCGGCCAGCGTCCCTCTCCCCATTGGCTGCATGTGCATGGACCGTCACGGGCAGACATCGGCGACCGCACGTGCAAGCCTCAGGCACGGATGCTTCCGTTGCAACAATGTACTATCACTGGCGCCTCCATGGCGGTGCACGTACTCAGCGGGGGAGGTGCAGGCCCATACACCCTGTAGATGTAGTCAATGGACATGCCATTTCATGACCCCCCTTACAGTCACCTTGCATCATCCACCGTACACCGGCCGGAGCGGCCGGGCCTAGGACGACCGCCGTGCCCGGCCATGTTCAACCGCCGTGCCCGGCCATGTTCAACCGCCGTGCCCGGCCATGAACAACCGCCGTGCCCGGCCATGAACAACCGCTGTGCCCGGCCATGTTCAACCGCCGTGCCCGGCCATGTTCAACCGCCGTGCCCGGCCATGAACAACCGCCGTGCCCGGCCATGAACAACCGCCGTGCCCGGCCATGTTCAACCGCCGTGCCCGGCCATGTTCAACCGCCGTGCCCGGCCATGAACAACCGCCGTGCCCGGCCATGAACAACCGCCGTGCCCGGCCATGAACAACCGCCGTGCCCGGCCATGTTCAACCGCCGTGCCCGGCCATGTTCAACCGCCGTGCCCGGCCATGAACAACCGCCGTGCCCGGCCATGAACAACCGCCGTGCCCGGCCATGTTCAACCGCCGTGCCCGGCCATGAACAACCGCCGTGCCCGGCCATGAACAACCGCCGTGCCCGGCCGTGAACAACCGCCGTGCCCGGCCATGAACAACCGCCGTGCCCGGCCATGTTCAACCGCCGTGCCCGGCCATGTTCAACCGCCGTGCCCGGCCATGAACAACCGCCGTGCCCGGCCATGAACAACCGCCGTGCCCGGCCATGAACAACCGCCGTGCCCGGCCATGTTCAACCGCCGTGCCCGGCCATGAACAACCGCCGTGCCCGGCCGTGAACAACCGCCGTGCCCGGCCATGAACAACCGCCGTGCCCGGCCATGTTCAACCGCCGTGCCCGGCCATGGCGCTTGTGTTCATGGCCGGGCACGGCGGTCGTCCTAGGCCCGGCCGCTCCGGCCGGTGTACGGTGGATGATGCAAGGTGACTGTAAGGGGGGTCATGAAATGGCATGTCCATTGACTACATCTACAGGGTGTATGGGCCTGCACCTCCCCCGCTGAGTACGTGCACCGCCATGGAGGCGCCAGTGATAGTACATTGTTGCAACGGAAGCATCCGTGCCTGAGGCTTGCACGTGCGGTCGCCGATGTCTGCCCGTGACGGTCCATGCACATGCAGCCAATGGGGAGAGGGACGCTGGCCGCATATGGCCAATCGCAAGTAGCGGAAGGTGTGCACCGCAACTATGGGCCAGTCATTGGCCCATTTCACGATCACGCTTCCAGGGCTGACCAATTGCTGGCGACGTATGCCACTGACACGTGCTGAGGGCCCTATATATGTGTGTTGGCCAAAACGACGCTACCTACCCTGGGGACCAGTGCTGCCTGTGACCATCACCTCGACCTACTGCTGCTGCTGAGCTGACCACCGACTGCTGCCTGTGACCATCACCTCGACCTACTGCTGCTGCTGAGCTGACCACCGACTGCTGCCTGTGACCATCACTTCGACCTACTGCTGCTGCTGAGCTGACCACCGACTGCTGCTCTAGTGCCATACTCCGTGATCTTGCCATGTCGAGAGGCAATGAGATCCGGTCTCGACCCTTCACCGCCGCGGAGCTTGATGTCCTCGTGGACGGTGTACTCCGCAACTATGGACGCCTCTACGGCGCACCAGGACGGGTGGTAAGTGCAGTGTGGGACATGTTGGTGTGCATGAGGGGGCTAAATGATCTTGCCAATTTCTATCTTAGCTGTGTAGTGTGGGCTACACATATGTTCCCGATTGTGCATGGCTGCTGACAGTTACGTCTTGCCCCTATGTGTGTCACAGGCCACCTGTCCACTGACTAAAACCCTTTTCTCTTTCATCATGGTAGGTCAAGCTGCACCTTCGCAAGGACCTGTGGAGGGGCATAGCACGGGAAGTACGGGCATTGGGGGTGTGCAACAGACGACATACACACTGCCACAAACGCTGGGACGACATTTCCAGGCTGAGCAAGAATGTAGCTGAAGTAACACTGGGCCTGATTCCAAGGACGCCCCGTCTGGCCCGACGCTCCATGACCCCTCTCATGCACCGTATAATTGCAGTGACGCATCCTGAACTGGCCGAACGTCTGAGTGCCGATCAACAGCAAACTAGCGGTGAGCATACTGTCTGTGTAGGAAACTTGTGAGTGCTATGCATGTATTGGTGCCCAGACACACTATTGAGTTCCGTGTTGCGTACGTATGCCTGTGCTGCCATTTTGGTCCCATTGGGTGGTACTCATTTGACAGCCAGGTCCGCCATGTTGACACGCCACTTGCTTAGTACTTGAGTGTTAATGCACATCCCCTAGTGGTCCATGGCCCCATTCCAGGAAATGTGAGGATGACTGGTAGGGGTGGGCCATGTGCAGGATGTGGGCTCCTAAACCTTTGTCTGCTATGTAATTTGGCTATCCTGTTCCTTCTGTACGTCAGTCTGCCCATGACTCACACATCTTTTCTGTGCATTTCAGCTTTGACAGAGGACACTCTGCCACAGACGGTGGAGAGTAGCCGAGGAAATGAGTCCGGCTCAGACATCGCACACACGCAGACTGACACGGAGGAGGCCAGCGCCGGAGAGGGGGACAGGACCGTCCCTGAGGACTCGCATGTGGAGACACCATCGTCCTCCTCGTCGGACACTCTTGGTGAGCCTGCACTGTTGTCACAGACTGGGAGTGGGCACTCATCACCTTCTGTCGGAAGACAGCACACAGGGCCCACACTTCCACCAACTGCACCATGTACTGTTCGTGGCCGGAGGAGTAGGGGGAGCAGAGTGGCGTTCGGTGCAGGCACCGCTGCCCCTGCCACGGTGAGCCAAAATGCACTGTGTGCTGAGGCAGTTGATCTGCTGCGACAGCTGTGTGTGGGGCAGACCAATATGACGAATGCATTCCAGGACCATGATAGGAAGTTGGGGCAGGTGGTGGCATTCATGGAAGGGATGCATGGCGATCTTTCAGGTCTACACAGGACAGTGCAGTCATTGGCAAGCAGTGTGTCGTCTGCAATAGTTCAGTCGAATGAACAGGGTCCTACTTCTGTTTCCCCATCTACACCGCTGGATGTCTCAGGGGGTAGTGATTATTGTGAGCAAGACTCAAATAAAGGTTATTGCACTAGAAGCAGCGTCAGACAGCACGTCAGGGCACGCAGGGCACAGACCACATCCCCTAGATCACCTACATCTGTTCACGTACACGACGTCAGATGCACTGGAGTACACACACAGGATCCACAAGTGTTGTTGGAGGACATGCCTTCAGGAGCTACACAGGCATTCAACACAAAAGGTACTCCCAAGGCATGGGATACTCACATGTCCATGGACTGTTCCTTGGACAAGGCCAGTCAGAAGACTAAGGCACCTACTAAGAGCAGGGAGACTCCCAAGAGCAGGCCCACAGCGGTCGATAGGAACACTCCCAAGGACAGTGAGAAGACTAAGGCACCTACTAAGTGCAGGGAGACTCCCAAGAGCAGGCCCACAGCAGAGGTAAGGGACACTCCCAAGGACAGTGAGAAGACTAAGGCACCTACTAAGAGCAGGGAGACTCCCAAGAGCAGGCCCACAGCGGTCGATAGGAACACTCCCAAGGACAGTGAGAAGACTAAGGCACCTACTAAGAGCAGGGAGACTCCCAAGAGCAGGCCCACAGCAGAGGTAAGGGACACTCCCAAGGACAGTGAGAAGACTAAGGCACCTACTAAGTGCAGGGAGACTCCCAAGAGCAGGCCCTCAGCAGAGGTAAGGGACACTCCCAAGGACAGTGAGAAGACTAAGGCACCTACTAAGTGCAGGGAGACTCCCAAGAGCAGGCCCACAGCAGAGGTAAGGGACACTCCCAAGGACAGTGAGAAGACTAAGGCACCTACTAAGAGCAGGGAGACTCCCAAGAGCAGGCCCACAGCAGAGGTAAGGGACACTCCCAAGGGCATGGACACACACAGAGAGCAGGTGTCTTCTGGAGACAGGTGCACCACAGACGACAAGTCTGCTGGCAGGAACAGGGCGGCGAGCAGGGCACAGGCTACATCCAGAGACAACACTCCACCTAAGGATAAGGCACCTCCTACGGACAAGGCATCTAGCATGGACATTGGCGCAATCAAGGACAGGCATACTCCACCCCTGGCTGCACTGAGGCTGATGTTTACTACTGGACGCCAAACTAATGTCTCCGCGGCAGAGTCCCCCCATACCTCCACTCCCATCCAGGCCAGTCAGAAGCAGAGGTGGGTGTCACCTGTTGTAGCATCCCCCATTACACATCATTCCGAGTCCAGGCGGCAGGCACAGAGCAAACGACAAGCAGGCTCCAGCACGTCCCCAGAAACCAGGTCCCCGGCAGCAGTTGCTCCACCTATGCTGGGTGGTGATTCTTTGGAGTCCCCGCCACTTGGCAGTCCAGTCCTGTCCAGGGTGCACTCACACCTCCATAAGAAACGCAGACACACACCATTGACACCTGCCACACCCGATTTGGCTCTAGATGACCTATCACCAGCTCCCAGGCCCACCCTGCCTCCTGGCCCATACAGCCCTGTGGCTCATCATTTCAGTTGTCCCAGTGGCGCTGGTGCAGTTGACTCTCATGTATCAGATGGTGGCACAGTGTCAGTTGTGCCCTCTCCTGTTGCACGTCCTGGCAGTGTATCTGGGTCTATGGCTCACGTGTCAGTTAGGAGATCTGTGGCTGTGTTGCACACTCCTGTTTCTGGTGCTGCCAGTGTGTCTGGGTCAGTGGCTCACGTGTCAGTGACTACATCTGTGGCTGTGTCTCACACTCCTGTTGCTGGTGCTGCCAGTGTGTCTGGGTCCGTGGCCCATGTGTGTGTGACTCGGGCTGTGGCTGTGTCTCACACTCCTGTTGCTGGTGCTGCCAGTGTGTCTGGGTCCGTGGCCCATGTGTGTGTGACTCGGGCTGTGACTGTGTCTCACACTCCTGTTGCTGGTGCTGCCAGTGTGTCCGAGGCAGGTGGTTCACGCAGTCCCCCTGAGTCTGTGATGTGAGGTGCTGTACACTTCACTGAAATGTTACTTCACATGGTGTGTCCATTGGGAACTGCGTGGCACTCTTGTGGTTCCTGTGACGGGTTGGTAGGGACACGTAGTTGTGCAGCCTCTGATGTACCTGCTGTGTACTGCACTGTGCCCTGTTGATGCTCTGATACTGCATACTGCCCTCTCGTTACCTGCTATGATGTACCTGCTGTGTACTGCACTGTGCCCTGTTGATGCTCTGATACTGCATACTGCCCCTCTCATGTGCTGCCTCTGATGGACCTGTTCTGTGCAATGGACTGTTCATGCACTTGGCCCCTCTCATGTGCTGCCTCTGATGGACCTGTTCTGTGCAATGGACTGTTCATGCACTTGGCCCCTCTCATGTGCTGCCTCTGATGGACCTGTTCTGTGCAATGGACTGTTGATTCTCTGTGCCCCTCTCATGTGCTGCCTCTGATGGACCTGTTCTGTGCAATGGACTGTTGATTCTCTGTGCCCCTCTCATGTGCTGCCTCTGATGGGCCTGTTCTGTGCAATGGACTGTTCATGCACTTGGCCCCTCTCATGTGCTGCCTCTGATGGACCTGTTCTTTGCAATGCCCTGTTGATGCTCTGATACTGCATAGTGCCCTCTCGTTACCTGCTATGATGTACCTGCTATGTACTGCACTGTGCCCTGTTGATGCTCTGATACTGCATACTGCCCTCTCGTTACCTGCTATGATGTACCTGCTGTGTACTGCACTGTGCCCTGTTGATGCTCTGATACTGCATACTGCCCTCTCGTTACCTGCTATGATGTACCTGCTGTGTACTGCACTGTGCCCTGTTGATGCTCTGATACTGCATACTGCCCTCCCGTTACCTGCTATGATGTGCCTGCTCTGGTGCCCACTTTGCCCATGCTCACGCATACACTGTGATTGAACCCCTATTTTGTGAAATAAAGGTGGTCTATCAAATCTCGTGGTTTTTCGTTGTCATTCCTGCTTGCGTACTACAATTGTGTATTCGTATTTGCTTCTCATCAGTGGTTACGGTGACATGACACTCCCCCTTCCTACGTCACGTCCCTTGCTGGTATTCACCTCCAGACAGCCAATGGTTTGTGCCTTACCTGCGTCGTCCATAGTAGGCCATGACGAGGACGTGGTGGATCGCGAAGAGCATCGGGAAGGCGTGTAGCGCAGGGTCCATGGTGGTGGTCAGCTTGCGGTGGGTATCTCGGCTATGTCACCTGTGTTCGCTGTGGGGATTCCGACGTGTTCAGACAGGTTGTTTTTCCGCAGCGGTTTTATGTGTGTTTTCCGCCATCTTGATTGGGGGGACGGTCTTCGTCGTCAGTACGTACGGCGGTGCGTCCGGATCTGTTACGTCCGCCGCGTGGTCGTGTGTAGTTGGCCGGCGGAGCGTGCTTTTCCGTCGCGGACGGAAATTTGACAAGTTTTCCTATCCTGATATGGCGGACGGAGTATCCGCGGCAGGCGGACACGGAAAAGGCTTTTTCCACCTACTCACGGGCCGCGGTGGCTCTTCCGTCCGCCATCCTAATCGACCCCATAGTATTCACTACTCCAGCATGGTGCACTCTACAATGCCCTGTTAGAACTTTTTTGCTCACATTTTATGGATCTTTGAAGGGACAGGGCACCACCAAACATAGTTTTATGTTGTGGAGGGCTCCTGGGAGCACAACGGGCCCCTCGGCAATATTTAAAAAAACACAGGGTGTCTCCCGGGTCAATAAATCCATCACCTCAGGTCAGCTTAAAATATTTATTTAAAGCACTCCAAGATGGAGCTGTATGCTTTTCGGCTAGAAGGCAGGAAATCTTTGTGATGGGTTCTGTGGTTGAACTTTGTGGCCTGAATTTTGTTTTAAAAAAGACTCAAAAATATTTTTTTCTTTTTTTAAGTAATGCTTTAATAAACATTTTATGACAATCACTACTACTAAACACTACATTGTGTGAATTTATAAAATAAACATTTGATCATAGCTAGTAGTGACTTCTTGGCAAAGCTAATAGGTCTCCTTCATATATGTTGATATGCTGACCCCTTGAGAAAGCCAATAGGCCTCCTGCTTTTTATATTTTGGTGTTTTAATCCTTTAACAAAGCCAGTAGATCTGCCTTACTTAAAATGACACCATTTACGTTGCAACATGATATAGGTGTGTGCACCCGTGGCCAGGCCTAACTCCCAAACCTACACAGCAAGCCGTGAGTGGCGGGGCTGGGCATTCATGAGGGGGGGTGGGTGCCTGCAGGGGAATGGGGCAGGGCCTCTCCAAAGGCACTTGTGCCTAACCCCACGTCATGCTCGGCCTTCCGACCTCGCAATGCACTGCTAATTCCCTCACATATTCCATCTCTCTTGACATGTCCTATTACATCATTAATAACACCACTGCAACACCTGAAATGACATTGATGACAATACTATGCATGTCACGGGCACACGCTATAGCTACTTTAGGGCATGAGCTATAGTTACTTGAGATTTATTTGTGAGATTATAAATGTATACATACAGTGAGATAACGCCTAGGTCGTGTCTGGAATTCCAACAATAGATATGCTTTTGAAATTCCCAGATGATCATGAGACTTGATTTGGACTAACCAGGGAGGGAGGGCAAGGGAGAGGGCTGGGGGAAGTTAAGTGTTGAAATATGTTCTACATGTTAAACTGCCAAAGATATGTGGTGAGATAAGTGGTCTGTAAATGGTAATTGAAGCAAATTATGTTCATATAAACAACTGTAATGCAGTTACCTGTAACTGCCAATAAAGCTTTCTAAGAAAAAAAGTTACCTATAATAAAAAAAATTGTAACGTTTTGTAAAATATAAGCTAATTGTGCTGACAACGTGTGAAAATAGAAGAAAGGCTATAAGACAAAACTACGGCAAATATAAAATAGGCACGAAATTGGATTTGGAAGCCAATTGGTGCAACACTGATGAAAGAAATACAGGAAATCACAAGTAAACCCTCCCAATTTCGTACAACATGAAAAAACTATAAATAGAATACGAAAGAATGCCATAACCTTGGTGATAATACCTAAAAGACATTGAAAACGCCTTGAAAAAGTTGTAAGTATTAAAGGTGGGAGAATTATATGTTTTTATTATTTTTATTTATTGTGGCAGTAACACAAGAATTTAAAGACATTTATTTAAACAATTTAATGTACTATGTTTACGGTTTTGCAGGGTTTTTTGTAGTCAACATTATCAACAATTTATGATGCATGTTCAAGCTAACATAAGGAATTCTACTAGACTCGGTAATAAAGAGTTGCGTAAAGCAGGTTAATGAATTAAAGGATGCGATTTGGATAACTTTTCAGGCTGCAAAAACGATACTTACGTGAAAATCCCTGATAAAGAAATTTAGAGGCTCCAAAATGAAATGGAAATGTTTATTTAATATCTGAGTAAACGAAGTTTAGGAAATTAACCACTTCACCGCGGCGGCTATTCAGCCGCAGTGCTAAGGGGGCGGGGCGGAAATGCGGCGGGCGCATGCTGGTGACGGAACCGCTCTGTCGGTTGCGCTGTGCTTATGACAGAGCGGTTCCGTCATGGCCCGCCCGCTCAATAGAACGCTCAGCGCAGGTGCGGAATTCGCCCCGCGCATGAGCGGCGGGCGGGCCATGACGAAACCGCTCCGTCATCAGCACAGCGCCACCGCGGCTGATGACGGAGCGGTTCCGTCATCAGCAGGGGAGGGGTTAAATAAGATTCTGAGTTGAGGGCGTTAGAATGAGAAATAATATTTGAGTAGCTGATGTTGTTGAAAACTGATGAGATGTTAATAACATGTTGACAAGGACTATATCTATACAGTTAAATTGGAACTGCTTAAATAATATCAAGCCGATATGTTCATGAGTTCCATACTCAGAAGGCAGGGCTAATTTCCCAGTCAGCTAGTAACATTGGGCCCGATTCACAAAGGTAAACTGAGACGAAAGTCTAACTTTACAACTTTTGGAATTCATCGAGGGCATTTACTACTCGTAAATGCCATTTGTGAATATCAAATATTTAACTTTATGACGTTCGGTATTCACAAAGGGCATTTACTGTTCGTAAATGCCCTTTGCGAATACTGAAAGTCGTAAAGTTAGACTTTCGTCTCATTTTACATTTGTGAATCAGGTCTATCGTATTTAAAGATATGCAACGTAAAGCTATTTACTGAGTTAGAATATATCTGCTCTAATTTCCAACCTGGGAGATTCAAATTGGAGAGGGTCTATCCTAGCATGCAATAGTACTAATGCAGGAAACGTGGTCAGTACATAAAATAATGTTAAATGGCTAAGTTACTTTCATCAAATCAGCAAGTAAGTCTAGTAGCGGTACAATGAAGGGTGGACTGATGACATTTCATAAACCTGGGTTGAATATTTAACATAGTTTGCTAGACTAAATTTATGAGAGTGTGAGAGATTTGAGCAGTGTTTCCTGCATCGAGGGGTCAGCTGAAATTAACATCATAAATAGGTTCCTTAACCCAGACAACTGCCTGCCTACTTTAAAAAGCAGTTTCCTGTATTTTGTTGAGTGCCTTATTAGGTGGAACCTCAATATGGCCAGTGATCAAATAATCTAAAAGTGCATTGCCTCAGAAGTTGAGAAACGAAGTAGATGATGCCCTATTAAACCCTGGCAAATTTCCAATAAACCATAATGCTGACACAAGGTGGAGTAAACTGGCAAACTACATTGCTCATCAAAAGCTTAGAGAGCTAAATTTGCACTATAATATAATGAATGAGAACCTAAATGCACCCTTTTCAAATAAATCCGCTAGTCACTAGTTGATTAAAGTAATTGGCTAAATAGTTGTGGCTCTCTTTTTGATACATTGCACCAACTGTTAAATCCTCTCCAGAATTGAAAGTAAATTTGAATCCCTGTCAGCCTGTTCTGGGTTAATGACAGGTTTTCAATGTAAATGGGTTGTTAATGAAGATATGTAGTGTACAGGGAGGAAGAACTTGTGATATGATCTAATCATATCAACACTTTTAATTAAATGACTTTAATCCTGTACATTAAAGCATACTTAGAGTTAATCTTCCTTTATGGGTTAATTAATGACAAAAATGTGATTCATCAAGTGTCATGAAAAGGTTTGAGGCGCTGAACAAATTACCCTAGAAAGGATAACCCACTTCTGTAGATGCTTTACAAAGGAATAGAGAAACAACTGGGCAACCTAGAAAATAATGACCTGAGGTGTGGTTCGATTTCGAGCATAGAAAGACAAAGTATGCTTTAATAAACTGGCTGCGAAATGAGGTTAACTAAATTTTGAACAAGCATTTGCAAAGCTAATAGATCTGGCTCTGGCAATTTTCTTAAATTGTTATTTTATTTTTAATCACAAACATGTGACACAAAAATTAAAAGGAAAAAAGAAAATATGCACTTACAGCCTTATCTTGACAATATTTTTTTTCATTTAAAAACACTGATCGATCCAGCTGTGTTATTACAAGTGTTTTTTAGCATATTTTATTAGTTTGCAAATGAGAGGATCAACACACCTAAAATGGCCTATTTGACGCAACATGCATACATATAAATATACAGTGGAAAAATAATATAAATAACAAGAATACAACCAGTGGTGTTTTTTAAACAATAACGTAAACTTTAAATAGAAGTGCAGGTAAATCAAATAGTTGGTATTTAAAGTAAATATAAAAATGAGTTAAAAGCACACTTTAACTGGGTTTGCAATTTAAAAGGAAAAAATGTAATTTTTTAGATGGATGCAAACAATATGCACAGGTTTGTTCAGTCCCTCAGTGAAGAGAGCCAATGCGTAAAGTGGGCTGACCAATTGACCCATGCTGTATGCTGTGGTTGGCGGAAGTCAAATGTGAATAACAATTGAGCAGACCAATGGAGGAACCCGGCTGACGGAAATATTTTTGTGGAAAAACAATAGTCTGATGAGACAGATAAGCTAAGACTGTCTCAAAGGCCAGGTGTGAAACCGATGTAAAGACAATGTAAAACAATATTGGAGGACAAGTATAGGCGATTTATGATGTGTAGGCGATATATCCTCAAGGGCATAGTGGCGTGTAAGTACACCAGAATCTTCTGAGAGATAGTGGCTCTTGTTATTGTCAAGCATACAAATAATAATGAAATTTCCTCTCTAAACTAGCTAGTGACACGCTCATTTTTTCTACGTTTTTATGATGCTTCCAAGGATGACAAGGTGAGAGTCAAAGACATATCAATCTGTATTCCGAAAGCCCTGGAAAATTATGAACATGCCTAAGCTCACTACAACCTAGAAACGCGCACGATTGGGCTGAAATCATATTTTTATCCTGGAACCCTGACTGAGGTAACCAAGGTTTTGTGTATCTTCCTAATACATTAATTGTATTATTTTTAAGATGGTTGCTAATCATATTACCGCGTACATCTTGCTTGAGGATTACCTTGCTGCTCAAGTCTAGCAATTAAAGATGAGCCAGACTAAAACTTGATTGTTTCTGATGATTCTCCTGTTAGGACAGAGTGGAAGCTAATACACAGCGCACACAATTTTGTAAAACTGTATAAAACACGTTATCATTTGGATTCCCACTACTTTGGGACGTAATGCTGATGCACAGGTTCAGAAACAACTGCTGGAAGAGGCCTGAGCAACTGTGTGAGAATGATACAAATACTCTTTTTTACCCCACTTTTCCATCTGCCACCCACATCACCAATAGTTGAGGGTGAACTCCAACAACAAATATTTGTCAAGTTGCAGTTAAGCAAAAAGTGTGGACTAATATGACATTTTATTTTGTTAATTTTAAGATATAATATTGCTAAAGTGAGGGGTCAGATTGAGTCGACTGCCACATATATCATTAATAGTTGTAAGGGACTGAAATCTTTTATTGGTGAAGATGATGCAATATATAAAAAGATATCCTGAGGTCTTCCTGGGAAAAAAATAATTTTAAAACAAAGTTTAAAAAAAGAAGAAAAAAAAAATATATATATATATGTATATATATATATATATATCTATATATATATATATATATAGATATATATATATATATATATATCACGGAATCCACAGCGTCAGTGAAGGCAATCCTGTCCCCACCGCAGCAACGCAGACACGAACCAGCAGTAGGTGCAAATTTCTTTTTTGGTTGTGAAGTGCCCCCATAACGTTTCGGCTCCTCCGAGCCTTGATCACATCAATATATATTTTTTTTTTTCAGACAAAGAATGTGGCACTCCTGGATGGTTTTTAAGCCTATTTATTAAGCGTTTTCACCCCACCAACGTGTTTCAGCCACTCTAGGCTTTTGTCACGGTCGGTAAGTACTTCTTTACTTTCTATAATTATACTCTCCCATATCTGCCTTTAAGTGGCATTATGGGATATGTAGTTGTACACAAAATTTCAAAACTGTATCAAAACAACAGAAAGACAATTGCGCTTAGTATCATTACATTGCATATCATTCTATTGGCTAGCATTGTTATTCGCCTTTGATTATTACGATGAAGGTTCAATTCAAAACATTATGTTCAGGTTTAGTACCTTAAGCAATGTCTTCATTGTTAATTTCACGCAGTGGTTAGATTACAAAATGTTATCTTAGGTTTAGTACTCTTATCAAAAGGTTTCATGTTTTAGCACACAACGAATGCATTAGCTAAAATTTTAATCTTGGGTTTAGTACTTTTATCAAAGGGTTCATGTTTTTCTTTTTCGCAAAGAACAAATGAACTGACTCAGTTCTAAATCTAGATGTACATAAAGTTCCTCGTCGTTGTTTATGGCTCTCTGGATTTTTGTCCTGAGTCTTATGATTAGACACAACTCCATCTTGTGTAATTTTCTTACACAATCTCCTCCTCGGTCTCCTAGAGGCAACATTCTGATTCCATAAAAACTCATCGATCTCCAATCTCCATTTTGGCAGATACTCATATGCTTGGCTGTGGCATATGTCATGTTCACATTTTTAACGGCATGTATAGGCTCTAAGATTCGTTTTTTCAGCATACAGGTTGTACTCCCTATATATCTCATGCCACATTTACATTCAATCATGTAAATTACGAACTTGGAAGTACATGTGATGTATTGATCAATTTGCATCACTTTGCCATTTGGTTCCAGGATTTTTGCCATGCTTCGTCCTAATTTGCATGCTTTGCAGGAGCTGCATGGTTTAAAACTCTTGCGTTGGTTAGTTAACCAATTTGTTTACTGTTTTGTTTGAAAGTGGCTTTTTACCAGCAGGTCTTTAAGAGAGATATTTTTTCTGTAAGTTATTGTTGGTGTTTTTCCCACGATTTCACCTATATCAGGATCCCCTGATATCAAGTGCCAGTATTTTTTCATTTTGTTTGCAATGCATCCACTTTCGTTGCTATAGGTGGTTATGAGTCTCGGTGGATACTTTTCTTGAAGGATTTTGGGTTTTTCAATAAGAGTCTCTGCTCTAGTTTTCTGATCCGCTCTTTTCTTGCATTTGTTTAATGTGCGCTCATTATACCCTCTTAGCCTGAACCTGTTTTTGCTCTTCTGAATTCTTTCATCTGCGTCTTCTTTTTTGGAGCATTTTCTTTTCATGCGTATGAATTCTCCATACGGTATGCTATTCAGTAATGGTTTAGGGTGGAAGCTGGTCCCATGTAGAACACTATTTGTTGCTGTTTTCTTTCGGAACAGTGTTGATTCGATGTTCCCATCTTCTATGTAGATTTTTGTATCAAGGATGTCGATTTGTCTTTTATGGGTTGTACATGTGAACTGTAGACCAATTTCATTTTGATTCAATTTGGAAAAGTATCTCCTGAATTCCTAATCTGTTCAATTCCATATGAGGAACAGGTCATCTATGTAGCGGACCCATAGAATGACCCGCTCCACATCCGTTAGATTTTTAGTGCCCCATGCTATTGTCTGGTCCCACCACCCCATGGTGATGTTCAAATAGTTCGGGGAAAATGAAATCCCCAGGGCTGTACCACACTCCTGTCTGAATAACTCCTTATTAAATAGGAAAACATTATTGGTTAGGCAGATTTGTAACATCATTAACAGCATAGTTGTATGTTCCAGTTCAGATATATTTTGTTTTTTCAAGAAATATTGGCATGCTGTCAGTCCTACTTCATGTCTGATCAACGTGTACAATGAGACGATGTTTGTAGTGACCAAGAGATATCCTGGATTCCATACTACTACATTTAATATCCTGAGGAAGTCACCTGTGTCCTTTAGGTATGAACTATGTTTTGCGCAATCGGCGCTAAGAATTTATCCACGTATTTTGATAGGTTCTCATAAAGGGAGCTGCAAGAGGAGACTATTGTCCTGCCCGGGTTTTTTTTTAAAGTTTTATGGATTTTTGGTAAAAAATATATACGAGGTGTTACAGGAAAATCCGTCTTTAAAAACTTTTTCTCATCATCGCTTAATAGACCTTTCTCATACCAATTCTGTAGATTATCATTGAGTTCTTTCAACATTTTCTCTATAGGATTGTTTTGAAGTCTTAAGTAGTTATTTGTGTCATTAAGTTGTCTTAATGCCTCATTGATGTAATCCTTGGTATCCATTATCACGATATTCCCCCCTTTGTCGGCCGGCTTTATTGTGATTTCCACGTTCTCCGTTAAAGTGTTTATTGCATTTCTCTCCTTTGTTGTTAAGTTTTCTCTTAGATTGATATTTCTCACATTTGTTAATTTATCAAGTTCTTCGATCATAGCATCTGAGAACAGATCAATTTTATTTCCTGGCGACAGGGTTGGATAGTATCTGGATTTTTTCTTTAGTCCACTGTTTCTCTTTTTGTTGGTTTGTATGTCCAGATGTTCTAACACTTGTTCATCAGACATAGTGTCATCCTCTAGCTCGTATAAGAGAGCAAACATATTTTTGAAGTCTGGTAATTGATCTATTGAAATAGGCCAATTTTCATCATCATTGTTTGATATGAGGTTTGAGTCCTGAGTGGTGCATGGTTTATTCATTGGCATGGACTTTTGCCAGTTTAAACTTCCTGATATACTTGTATAAATCAATTTGTACTTGTGTGTAATATAAATGAGTTTCAGGACAAAATGATAGACCTTTGTTTAAAACTGTCTTTTCTTCATCTGATAGCTGATATTGTGAGAGATTGATGATCAGATTAGTTTTTTCTATTTCCTGCTGAGAAGTGGGTAATACCTTCTTTCTCCACTTAGCCCTTCTGGATTTTCTTGTGTTTGCAAGGGGTTTTGTGTTCCTCTTCCTCTGCTTTGATTCGCTGCTCTTCCTTGTCCGCCCCCTTTGTTAAATTCTTGTCTAGATTCATCAATCTCACCTACTCTAAAAAAGACAATTTAGTTGAATTTGTCATATCTCTTGATGTCTCACTTTCACTTACATCAGACTCACTTCTGCTCACTACAGTAGTTTTAGGATATTGAACTGGATAATTCTTCTTCAAATTATCGTATCTTCTCGCAAATGTGAGTATTCATCCATGCAAATAATCTTGTTGTCGCATTTGAATTTGCGTTCTTTTCGCTCCTCAATTTCATGCTCATATTTCTCTTCTCTGATTTCCATTTCCTTTCTTAATTTCAGTGTTTCATCCTGATTTGTTCCGTTGGTCTGTGCTTCCTCCGTTTCTTTTATTTTCGCGATGATATCACTCACGTCTATCTTAACATGCTTGATTAGGGTGCACATCTTATTTAGAGAGCATTCTGTATTATTGTCAACCCATTACTCCAACAATTCTTCTTTGGTGGCAGGATGTGTGGGCATTGTGAATATCCACGTGGAATGCGTCTGACATCAATGTAATTTTCTAAAGCTATAATTTCCCAGCTTTTATTTACCTCCTTTTTGTACAACCATTCTAATTGATTCATTAACTGCTTTAATGTCATATTCCCACTGTCTTGAATATTTGTAGCTTTTTGTCCTGTTCCTTCATTCCGTTCCCCGGGTTTAAACATTGCTGCTGCCTTGGAAGCTCGTGTAGCTGCCCGCGCTTCCATTAAGGCTGCTTGCCGAAACGCGTAAGGAGTTGGAAAATAATTGTGTGGCTGCGCCTTTGAAATGAACGCCTTTGTCTTCTGAAATGGGCCTCAAATTCTCTGCTGTGTTGTGTGTGATGAGCTGCTCCGTGCCCATTGTTTGAGGCCGCCCTGTAAGGTTTGGGGCTCCGGTACTCAGAGGATTTCTCTGGAACTTTATTGAGGAGCCTGACCCACTCACAATCACCAAACCTACTTAGGAGGCACCACTAGTGTGAAACAGGTGATTGATCGAAGGAAGGGATTCGGAAGGGATAATTTTGTCTTCCGATCGTTCAGACTGACAAGCCGTTATCAGAGGCAAATCCTATAAAGCACATGCCTGCTGGAAATTACATCCCACTGAAAGAATGCAGGTACCTGTTATGAACTTGAAAAACATTTCAGCAGATGTGTGTCTTTTAGGATGCTGTGCAGCAATATTGAAAATTATGTTCACTGCATTATGGGACTAGAAGGGCATTAACTGGTCATGTGACTTTTCAAATAAAGAGCACGCACGTATGCACTTTGCATTTCATCTTTTTTTCCACCTGTGATCAAGGCTGTTCGCCGAAGCACATAAGGAGTTGGAAAAGAAGTGTGTGGCTGCACCTTTGAAATAAACGCGTTTGTCTTCTGAAATGGACCTCAAGTTCTCTGCTGTGTTTGTGTGTGATGGGCTGCTCCGTGCCCATTGTTTAAGGCCGCCCTTTAGGGTCTGGGGCTCCGGTCTCTGAGGCTTTCTTTGGATATATATATATATATATATATATTCACTGAAAAAACCATAGGTTTCACACCAGTTATAGTTAGCTGGAAATTTTACTGACATAAAACCATTGAAATTCCCACGTTATAGTTAGTTGGATTCACTATAACTTGCGCGCCTGCAATGCACTGCTGATGACGTCACATATTACATCACTAATGACATGGTCAGTGACATCACTCATGACATCACTGATGACACCATCCTTGTGAGAAAGTGACAGATATCCTTTCAGTGTAATGTAACCCTTGATATACATATTCAAAAAAAAAAAAAAATATATATATATATATATATATATATATATATATATATATATATATATACATGCATGTATGTGTGTTTATATTTAAATATTTATATATTTTTTCTTTATTTTTCTTTTACGCCCGGTCAACTTCCCAACCTCTGAGACAGTGGCACAGACACTTCTTCCCACAGGAATCCAGTACGTGAATTTTTTAATTTTATTTCGTGAAATGCCAGTTCACAAATTTATATAGGTTGAAAATATCAATATATATATATATATATATATATATATATATATATATATATATATATATATATATATATATATATATATATATATATATATATATATATATATATATATATATATATATATATTTTCTCCAATCCTGACGATCACATTAGCAATCAGGCGCTGACTCCGTGGGGTCTTATTTCAGAAACAAGTATTTATTTTCTTAGTGCTTTAGGATTGACGCGTTTCGACGGTCACAGCCACCTTGCTCACTATATATATTTTTTTTTTTCACTGAAAAAAGCATAGGTTTTACAAACGGTATAGTTAGGATTTAGCATTTAAAATACCTTAGAAATTCACGAAATAAACCGTAGGCTTCAGGGATGGTATAGTTAGTTGAACATTTGACTCATATAAAAACAGAGAAATGTTCCTGTTATAGTTAGTTGAGCTAACTATAACTTGCGAGCCCGAAATGCACTGGTGATGACATCACATATTACATCGCTCATGACATGGTCAGTGACATCACTGATGACAGCACTGATAACATCCCAAATGACATCACTGATGAGATCTTCAAAGTGAAAATCTGATGCATATACTTTCCCATGATTATCATTTATAATTTATTTATGCTTATTTGAGGGATCTTGTATTCATTTTTGTAGCGGATAACTTTATTAGCTACAGAACACAGACACAGGCATTACCGATCAAGTGACCCGCTATTGGACGGCACATGTTTCCAGGTTAATTGCTTATCCTTGTATTCCGGCCTGTCCTGTTTTAAGATCTAGATTGAGATACATTTTGAATCACATCTTATCATTGTAAGATTGTCTATCATTATAGGTTTATTTACACACTTAATTTGAGTCGATATTTAAATATAAATATATATATATATATTTTCTTGACAATTATATACAGTACACATTTTATATATTGCATTATGATGTGTTATTATGTATATAAAAGACTGTGACCATCCTATATGCCATTTCATCATGAACTATTCATTAAAAGATGGCTGATTCATTTTTGTGTTTATTCTCATTGAAATGACCGAACTTTAAGTCCCTTGTTTATGTTTATGCTTATTCTTGCCTGCTTGTACATATGAACCTATCATAACACAGCTTGTTTATGTGTGATCAAGGCTGCAGGTCAGCTGAAACGTGTTGCGTTTAAGCCAGTAAAAATGTCCTGAGCATTATTTCCCTTGTCGTGTGGATTTGTCCTGAGAGTGCGTGTACTCCCGTGGTGGGATCTACGTTGTTGGACATTATTGGCCGATGCCCTTCGTCGGCGTACGCACCACCTTCCATGGGTCCGTGTTCTGAGAAGAAGCATGTGAATTCATATCAGTTTGACAGACCTTTGGAGGACCAGGTGCTCCGTGGCAAGGATTGCAAGATCGGCTATTCCAGCGAGAAGTGCAACTGAATGTCTTGGAGGTAAGCGCCATTACCCATAACCTGTTTGTGTGGGGAGGTCGGTGAGCGGCAGAGGCGGCACATCGCATCTCAATACCAACGGTGGTGCGTTGATGATTTGCTTTTCCCTCACGGAGACAGGGTTAATCCTTGCTAGGTGACACCGCTTGATTATCCTACGGTGTATTCAAGAGGAGCGGCAGAAGGAACCCGAAATTATTTTGGGTGAACAATCATAGTGACCTGGATTATGGTACAATTCTTTCAGGAATTTTGTAATTTTGTACCACAATAGAGGAGGACACTGAAAGAAGGGCAGCAGCGCAATCGTTACTGGCCAGGGCACCGGTCACATTTTCAAAACATATCGAGAAAAAGAATACTAACAAAAGCACAGAAGAAAAACTCAAAAAAATTGGAGAAACTATGGAAATCCGAAATAGCCAAGTGGTGGGAAGCCACATCACTACAAGACTATGTGGACAAAAGCATGGTGCTGAGAGGTCTAGGAATATACACCATACCCACCTACGAATCACCTAACCCATAAATGCTTGAGGAATGGGTGGACAACTCAGCGATGAGTTCAAGACGAATGCTGGAAATTTTAGTTAAATATGCCTGGATTGACCGTGAAAAATTACTACAGGATATAAAAGCTATAAAGGAAGAATTGGAAAAAATTATGGAGCAGGATGCCAACAAAAAAGAGATTGACATCATCAAAATCAGAGTCAATAACCACGAAGATGATATCAAAAAACGAAAACAAAGGAAACTTCACTGTGATTGTGAGGACTATGAAAGTGTCAGAATCTTAACTTTCAGCAAAAATATGATCATGTCTTCACATCACAATCAGGCAAGATACGATCACAGGCCGAAACATCAGAAAGTTCCATGTCAGAGACCGCCAAAGCCAGTGAAAGCTAACCTGAAACCTCTGACGCATCATCCAAAAAATCGTCAGATATTGAAATCTCCAACAGACCGGGAACTTATTTAGACGAATATCGGCCCATGTGGAAAGGCCCGAAAAGGATCCCAAGTAACACCAACAGTGAAACCCAAGGGACAACAGGGACAAGGCCGAGGACGCGGCCGAGGAAGAGGTCAAAGAGAAACTTCAACAGAAGAAAAAGAGTCAGACAAAGGTGGAAGAAGAGGCAGAGGAAGGGGCTATGTGGGAAAATCGATCAGAGGCTCCAAAACAATGGCATAATGGATAAAGAAATGGTGAACAGAACTATTGTTAACTTATCCAAAAGAGAATTGACTGCCATTGAGAAAACCAAACTCTGTCTTGGACTCTCATTCTGTCCCACTATGCATTTTAACTATCCTGAAACACATATAGACATGTTTAAATTTATTCGTAAATTAAAACTTAAAAAGTGGCACCTCCTTAAAAACCGAGGTGAATGGAATAGGGCAATTGGAACTGGTAGTGAATCCAACACTGATCTTACCATAGGGGATATCGACACATTGGTAGCCTTGCTCCAACTTCAGAATGAAAGAAATGACAACAACAGGGACATGGAGGTAGAGAGAATCCTGGAAAACCTAGAAATTAGCCATGAAATGACTGCCAAAACACGCTCCATTTTTTACCCTATGATGGCACATGACAGTATTGACACCTTTCATGGGATCAGTACAAACGATCTTGTTAAATTCAGAACCAAGAAATGGTTTGGCATCAGGGTACACAAAACTTCACACCCTTACAGAGGCAAGCTACTGAAACATTGTGCGAGGACGGAGATATTGTGCTACGTCCAGCGGACAAAGGTGGGAATATAGTGGTGCTATACAAGGAGATGTACATCAATGAGGCACACAACCAACTTAAGAACACAAGGTTTTACATTGAGGTCACAAGACAAATTTACTCAGAGTGTGGAAAGTATCTGGGAAAAACTTGGCATTTGGAGGGATATGGGACTTTTGGAGTGGGAGGAGTACTGCTTCTTGAAGAAAGATTATCCCATTCTACCAGTCCTGTACCTCCTCCCCAAGATGCACAAGTATCCCCCAAATCCTCGGGGAAGACCCCTTGTTTCCTTCAAAAGTAGTGCTACGGAGAAAGTCTCAAAATACGTAGACTACTTTCTGAGAGACCAGGTTGAAAATCTCAAATCCCACTTTAGAGACACTAAAGATTTCCTAGGAAAGTTAGAACATGTTCCTTGGGAGGACGATTTTTTGCTCATGACCCTGAACGTGAGCACATTGTATACCATCATTGAACACGACCAGGGAATAGCAGCATGCAAATATTTCTTATGGACTAGGGATATACGATATAAGGCCCACACAGAGATGATCCTTGAGATGATCAACTTTTGTTTAACAAACAACATATTTATCTTCAATGAAACTCTCTATAAACAGGTCCTCCCTACTGCGATGGGGACCTATTTTGCCCCAAGTTTTGCTAACTTGTTCTTGGGGCAATGGGAAGAAGACATTTGGAAAGATAAAGTGAACTTTCCAGAGATGGAGCAGGTCGTCATGTGGCTGCATTACATTGATGACCTGTTCATTGTCTGGAAAGGTTGGCATGAGGCAGCCAATAATTTTGTTGACAAGCTCAATGTGAACACTAAAAACATCACACTTACATGTGACATCAGTGGCACAACAGCTGAGTTTCTTGATACCAAAATTGAGATTGTGGATGGGCATATACAAACCAAGCTATTCCGTAAAGAAACATCAGGGAATAGCTTCCTACATGCCTTCAGTAGTCACCCTGATACCCTTAAATGGAGTATACCGTATGGGGAACTACTGAGGGCAAAAAGGAACTGTAACACTGAGTCAGGTTTCGAAGCTGAGATGCAGATCATGCTATCCAGATTTCGAGAGAGAGGCTATCCTCAATGGATATTGAATCTAGCAGTCAAAAAGGTCTAGGAGAAAGAGAGAAGGGACCTCCTATTTGCCCTTACTGTAGAAGACAAAGGGGAAATAGAAAGTGGCAATCATATCATTCTCACATACAATGAGATATCACAAGAAGTCAGACGTATTGTCAGCAAGAACTGGGATATATTGACCCCATAATAGACCATCTCATACAAGAAAGATGACTCATTACCTACCGCAAAGGTCGCAGTTTGAGGGACAATTTAGTTCATAGTGTTATCTCCAGCAAAATCAAAGACAATACCATGCATGGCTCACAGGCTTCTTCCCCTGTGGCCATTGTAAAGCCTGCAAAAACAGCACCATAAAAAAATATCTTAAGTTGTCAAATGGTTCAGAAAGACCCATACCTCAATGTCTGACATGTAGTACACCATTTGTTGTTTATATTCTTGAATGTCCATGTAAACTCAAGTATGTGAGAAGTACAACCCAGATGGTGAAGAAATGAGTTCTAGAGCACATGCAAGCTATAACTAATAAGGATCAGCAATGCCCTGTAGCTCGCCATTTTTAAATGTATCATTTCTCCAATAGAGCTCTCCTCACCTTTTCAGCAATTGAACAGGTGGCCCAGATGCACAGGGGGGTAACAGAACACTCAAACTGAGATAAGCCAAATCAAAATACATCATTGACCTCCAGACTAAACACCCAGGAGGCCTCAACATTGATGAGGAATTAGGAGTTCATTTACATGATGTGTGATTTGAGTTTTTGAGTCCCCCTTTCTCTCCATTTATGTCCCCCCCATTAGGCTGCTTTTATGATGATTGTTCATATCATGGTTTTATTGTATATACACTATTATATTACTGGGTACATATTTTGTTAGCTCACTTATGTTTATTTACTTGTTTTTCTTGTTTACAGGAGGAAAGGAAGGGTTCCACCCTGCACTTTTTATCACGTTCACGGACCACCTGACCTTTTCTTCAGCAGCATCTTCGTGGACACCTATCAC
Organism: Lissotriton vulgaris; assembly: GCF_964263255.1. Classification (NCBI taxonomy): domain Eukaryota; kingdom Metazoa; phylum Chordata; class Amphibia; order Caudata; family Salamandridae; genus Lissotriton; species Lissotriton vulgaris. The sequence continues at coordinate 359,479,747 of NC_141685.1, read as the reverse complement.
AGATAAGACACTTTTACAGTTTTATGTACAAGCGGAATTATGATGTTTTGGTTCTAAGTGTGTTACAGTATATTTTTACAGTTCTTTGCACCTGAGGGCACTTGCCCATTACTGCATCAAGTATGATGCTTAGCCGTAGTACCACATTGGTATGGCATTGGAACCGGGGGTGCATAGGGGTACTCGTTTCTCTATATAGCCCACTTGGGCATAATTTAGTTAAGGCTTGGTGCATATATCTGTTAGCAATTGTATCGGAAATACTCACTCTAACTGAAATTGTGGTTATCCAGAGCATGTAGGATTTTCCCATGATTATCATTTATAATTTATTTATGCTTATTTGAGGGAACTTGCATTCCATTTTGTAGCAGATAACTTTATCAGCTACAGAACACAGACAGGTATTGCCGATCATCTTACGCGCTATTGGACGGCACGTGTATCCAGGTTGATTGCTTATCCTTGTATTCCGGCCTGTCCTGTTTTAAGATCTAGATTGAGATACATTTTGAATCACATCTTATCATTGTAAGATTGTCTATCATTATAGGTTTATTTGCACATTTAATTTGAGTCTATATTGAAACATACATATATATATATTTTTTCTTGACATTTATATATTGCAGCATTGCTAATATACTTCATTATGATGTGTTATTGTGTATATAAAAGACTGTGACCATCCTATTTGCCATTTCATCATAAACTATATATTACAAGATAGCTGATTCATTTTTTTGTTTTTTTTGTTTATTCTCATTGAAATGACAGAACGTTGAGACCCTTGTTCATGTTTCTGCTTATTCTTGCCTGCTTGTACACACAAACCTCTCATAACACGTTTGTTTATTTGTGATCAAGGCTGCAGGTCAACCGTAAAGCGTTGCGTGGAAGTCAGTAAAAATTTCCTGAGCATTATTTCCCTTGTCGTGTGGATTTGTCCTGAGAGTGCGTGGTCTCCCGTGGTGGGGTCTACTTTGTTGGATATTATTGGCCGAAGGGCTTGTCGGCGTACGTACCACCTTCCATGCGTCGATGGTCTGAGAAGAAACGTGTGTATTCATTCATATATATATATATATATATATATATATATATATATATATATATATATATATATATATATATATATATATATATATATATATATATATTTACGCAATGGTGGTTTAAACTGGAGCGCTCACCAGCGGGTGCATGCGAGGGATCAACCATAGGTCCGGTAATCTTTTTTAACTCAAAAATGAAGCGCCGCAGTCAGGAATCGTAGATAACTTGTTTATTCAGCAAACTCCCACAATCAGTCTGTCACACCGACGCGTTTCGGGCACACGCCCTTTCTCACGGTGGGTGGCAGTACTTTTGCCTCTGTTTTTAAGGGCTATGCGATTCAAACACCGTCCCATGGAATTCTGGGATCAGTGGTTCCTATACATGTATTATCACAAAGTGACACCTTATGTGACATGAGTCAACATAATTGTTTAACACGATTAAGACACATTACTGTCAAACAACTGCACTACCATTGCCTTTTCATTTGAGTTCTAATTATAGGTATAGTACCAATTTATGTCAGTTATGATATATGGAACATGGGTGCAGTGGTATGAGAGCCGATTAGCTGTGTCACTTCCTTTATAGTTTAAATATCTTTTAAGTATAGTACCTATACGTTTTTAAACCATATTTGTTACACATTAATATCATCGACCTTGTGTCAATCCATTAGCTCAACAATAGTTTGTGCATATGCAGGTGGTAATGTTTCTTCCCAGAAAAAGCGGAAAACAGTGATTTTCATGCTCCTTGTTTCAAGTTCTTGGTTATAAATGTACAAAAAGTTCCTCATCAAGGTTCATCCCTTTCGGGGTCTTCGTTTTCATGCGAATAATGTACTTAGATTCTAGCTGGCGTAATTTGAGTTTTCGATCACCCAGCCTCTCATTCGATTCCATATTGTCTATTTCAAAAAAGACACATTTTCTTCCTATCTCCGCCTTGGCATTCGAGCATGTGTTTCGCTGTGGCGTATGTCATATCTCTATTCTTGACAGCTCTTATGTGCTCGAGCATTCTTTTCTTTAAGGCAGAGATTGTACTTCCTATGTATATTTGTCCACAATCACATTGAAATATATATACGACATATTGAGTAGTACAGGTTATTTTTGTCTTTATTACCACCAGTTGTCCTTCTAGATCTCTGAAGGATTTAACATTTTTAACAATTCTGCAGGCTTTACACCGTCCGCATTTGTTGAATCCATTTTGTTGTTCCTCAAGCCAATTGGTGGATTTATTGCTCAAGATTTCAAGGTGGCTTCTTACGAGCATGTCTTTCAAAGATGGTACTCTTCTAAATGATAGTTTTGGCTCATTTCCTAGAGCTTTCTTTAAGTCTACATCCTGATGTAATAGTGGCCAGTATTTTTGTACACATCCTCGTATTTTGTGTGCCTCTTTGCTGTAGTTTAAGATCAATGTTGGTGTTTCAACTTTGTTGGTCTTTGTCGCTTGAGGTTTTTGTATTAGGATTTCTGATCTGGTTTTCTGCTTGATTTTTTCCATATTTTTGTAGAGTTTTCTCTTTCTGTATCCCCTTGCTTCCAATCTGGATGCACATTTGGCAATCTGTGTGTTGGCTTCTTCCTCCTTGGAGCAGTTTCTTTTCATTCTTACAAATTCTCCAAATGGAATGTTGTTTATTACAGATTTGGGATGAAAGCTTTCAGCATGTAGAATGCTGTTTGTTGCCATGCTTTTTCTAAAGTGTGGTGCTGATTTGATTGTTTTCAATATAAACTGTAATGTCCAAGTAGTCAATCCTGCTCTTACTTGTGTTGCATGTAAAAGATAATCCTACATCATTGTTGTTCAATTTAGGGAAAAATTGCATGAATTCTGCTTTTGTTCCATTCCATATCAGGAAGAGGTCGTCGATATATCTCGACCATAGCATTATTTTTTCCAACTCTTCTTGATTGTCATGTCCCCATGCTATCTCCTTCTCCCACCAACCCATGGTGAGGTTTGCATAATTTGGGGAAAACGAGACGCCCACTGCACATCCACACAATTGTTGATAAATATTGTGATTGAAGAGGAAAATGTTATTGTTTAAGCATGTATTGATCAGAGTTAGTAGCATAGCTGAATGTTCCAGTTGTGAGATGTTTCTCTGTTTTAGAAAGTAGGCACAGGCATTTATTCCTATTGTATGTTGGATTGATGTGTATAACGATATAACATCTATTGTGACCAATAGGAAGTCCAGGTACCAAGTAATGCCTGATAGTATACGCAAAAAATCCCAAGTGTCTTGGACATATGAGGCTAGATTTTTGACCATTGGAGCTAGATATTGATCCACATAAAGTGAGATGTTTTCATAGATTGAGTCACATGAAGATACTGTTGGCCTGCCAGGCGGATCAATTAAAGTCTTGTGCACCTTTGGCAAGAAGTATATTGTTGGTATAGTTGGATTTTCTTTCCAAATATATTTTATTTCCTCTCTATCCAATAGCTTTTGTTCGTGCCACTCGTCCAACATATTTCTCAGTTCTTTTTTCATAGTATTGATTGGATTGGACGTTAGTTTTTTATACTTGGTCTCATCCTCTAGCTGGCGGTGCGCTTCTTTTATGTAGTCTTGAGTGTTTTGAATAACGATGTGATCAAGGGATCGAGGTCCCGAAACGCGTCATGGCGGCGTGTTTGTCTGCACAAGGATGAAAGAATAAAATAACACTTTGCAAATATCCAATTAGGTCCGGTTTCGTTGGTGTTCTGAGCAGCGTTTGGGATACAACGGAGTTCTTCTCATATTTATATATATATATATATATATATATATATATATATATATATATATATATATATATATATATATATATATATATATATATATATATATATATATATATATATATTTTATATATTTCTATTTGTTTCCAATCAGCAGCACGCTCACCATCAGGAACCCCAGCAGAAGAAGAAACAGAAGACCCAGGATGCAGGTGAGTTTTTATTTTAGGCACACCTTGTCAGCATAACGTTTCGGCCTACACAGAGGCCTTGGTCACATGACGCACTGAGAGAAGTGAGCTCAATTTAAAGTGCAAGTGCAAAAGTAACAGTACAATTGATTGGCTAACATGTTGAGAAGGGGGTGTCCTTTGACAATCGACATGGAAAACATCTTGTTTAAAGTGCTATAACGGGGTAATCCCACAACATTATTAGCATTCACTGTATAAATACAAAGGAATACTAGGGAGTACCAAACCTATATCGTATATAGTAAAATACCAGGATAAAACCTAATAAATAAACAATTTTGTATTTAAAATATATATATATATCCAACAACACTGCTGCAAAAGCGATCCTCAGCCTGACAACGATGGCGCCGTTGGTGGCAGCAGCCGCCACACTATTATAGAACCTGCTTCTCATCCACCTCCATTAGCTGGACACAGAAAACGGCACACAAGGAAAATCCAGCACAAACCTTTATTGTGCACTTAAGGAACAAGGACGACGCGTTTCGGCGTTTGCCTTTATCAAGTTACCACAAATGGTGGTAACTTGATAAAGGCAAACGCCGAAACGCCTGATCTTTGGTCGCCCTCCATTTCACAAATATATCATCAATTTATCGCCACCATTTTATTATGTGCAACAATTATTCTCGAGTGTGCTGCACCTTGAGGACATGCTCCTCCCACCAGCCCACATGTAAACATGCATAGCTGGGGAGAAGCATGCCCCCATAGCCACACCCCACAGCTGCTGAAACATTGTTTTGCCAAACATGAATACATTACTATATAAACACCAGTGTATCATTTTTAAAAGCATTTGATTATGACAATATATCTCACTCGGCCTTTTGCCCAAAAAGTATTCTACTCCTCTTAGTCCATGTAAGTGGGCTATATTCATGTAAAGGGCAGTAATATCCATAGTAAGAAAAACATATTCATCTGACTATACTTGATTGCTCAGTTGAATAAAAAGTCAGTAGTGTCTTTATTATATGTCAGAAGCTGATTCGCAAACTCTTGGAGACAAAAATCAACTTATTTTGATGTATTTTCAAAGGTACTTTTGATTGCCAAAACAATAGGTCTACCTGGGAATGACAATTCGTTCTTATGTACCTTCGGAATAAAATACATATTAGGTAGCACTGGAAAATCATTATTCAAAAACATAAATTCATCTTTGGACATTAGACCTTCCCTCCTCCATATGCTTAGCTCATCCTTATAGTTCTTTTGAATCCTTTGTACTTTTGTCATAATGATTTTACAATAGCATGCTACATCAATTAGATGTCGATATGCCTCCTTCACATATTCATTTTTATCCCATAGCACAACATTACCTCCTTTGTCAGATTTGTTGATGATTATAGTGTAGTTGTTTTCAATTTGTTCATAATTTCAAAAAATGTCTTAATTCGATATTTGGGGGTAGTTCGTGTGTCTGTATTTTTCGTTGCAATTTTGTTAGTTCTTCTGTAATGCGAACGTGGAATATGTCTATTGCATCTCGGGGCATGGTGGGGACAAAGGTCGAAACCGGTTTAAATGGACTATGTCATGACTTGGCAATGTTAAACCCCTTCACATTAGCAACATCTTGTTTGTCATTGGTTGCAGCCGAGGCCTCACAGAGGGTATGTATGGTTTGAACCAGCGCAATATCCCTCGCTTGTAATCCTTTTGTTTGCGATATATTAACAAGACTGACAAAAAAGGTTCCAGGGACGCTGCAGTTAGGTTCAAATATCACTCGTACAAAACTAGTGAAAGCTAACTGTAACTTACGCCCATCTGTGTGCTTCTTATGGCCTCGCATATTATCACTCCTTTTGACATGGTCAGTGACATCCCTGATGACTTCTCAAATGACATCACTGATGACATCATCAAGTAGGTGCAACTGTTTTTAAGAGTTTAGGAATGTTTAACATGTAAAGTAACCTAATACAAATGTTAAATTATTATACTAGGTGCACTACTACTGAGTGATACTACTTCTAACATATATTTTGTCAGTGGCTGTGTGACTGTATGTATCCTTGTGTGTATGGGTGTGTGGGTGGCTGTATGGGTGTTTAAATGGGTGGTGAGTAGCTGTATTGGTGAGTGAGATGGTATGTGAGTGGCTGAATTACTAAGTGAGTGAGTGAGTGAGTGTGTCAGTTGCTGTATAGGTGATTGAGTGGCAGTGAGAGTGGCTCTATGGGTGGGTAACGGGGTGAGTAGTGACTGTATGGTGAGTGAGTGGGAGTCTGAATGACTGTATGAGTGAGTAACTGGGTGTTCAAGTGGCTGTATGGGTGAGTGGGCTTTTGGTTAAGTGAGTTGCTGTATTGAAGAGAGTGTCTGTGTGAATGGCTGCATGGGTGTGTGAGCAGATTTGCAAGTGCTTGTAGGGATGTGTCAATGGGTATGCAAGTGGTAGTGTGGGTGTGTGAGTGAGTCTGTGAGTGCTTGTATGGGTAAGTGAGTGGCTGTGTTGAGAGACAATATGGGTGAGTGAGTGGGTGTGTGAGTAACTGTGTAGGTGAATAAGTGGGTGTGTAAGTAGCTGTATGGCTGAGTGTGTGGCTGTGTGAGTCCAATTGGTCGCACACTGCTTGTCCTATCAGCGTGTTGCCCCAAAGCATCGTGGTCTATGTAGTTAGCATCAGCGGGTACGCCTCTGCCAGGGTCTTGAGCAAAAAATCCAAATCGCGTTGGCCATCCCTGGACACGTGTTTCGAGGTTGTTGCCTCTCGTCAGCAGGGAGTAGGAATGTGTGAAGGGGTGCTGCATAGGCTGCCAAAAAATATCTTCAGGTTCGGTACCACTCGTGGCACGCAGGTGCGTAACCCGGCTCGTCAGCCCCACCAGCTCCAAGGAGCTTGAATATAAGTTTAAGTCCAATTGGTCGCACACTGCTTGTCCTATCAGCGTGTTGCCCCAAAGCATCGTGGTCTATGTAGTTAGCATCAGCGGGTACGCCTCTGCCAGGGTCTTGAGCAAAAAATCCAAATCGCGTTGGCCATCCCTGGACACGTGTTTCGAGGTTGTTGCCTCTCGTCAGCAGGGAGTAGGAATGTGTGAAGGGGTGCTGCATAGGCTGCCAAAAAATATCTTCAGGTTCGGTACCACTCGTGGCACGCAGGTGCGTAACCCGGCTCGTCAGCCCCACCAGCTCCAAGGAGCTTGAATATAAGTTTAAGTCCAATTGGTCGCACACTGCTTGTCCTATCAGCGTGTTGCCCCAAAGCATCGTGGTCTATGTAGTTAGCATCAGCGGGTACGCCTCTGCCAGGGTCTTGAGCAAAAAATCCAAATCGCGTTGGCCATCCCTGGACACGTGTTTCGAGGTTGTTGCCTCTTGTCAGCAGGGAGTAGGAATGTGTGAAGGGGTGCTGCATAGGCTGCCAAAAAATATCTTCAGGTTCAGTACCACTCGTGGCACGCAGGTACGTAACCCGGCTCGTCAGCCCCACCAGCTCCAAGGAGCTTGAATATAAGTTTAAGTCCAATTGGTCGCACACTGCTTGTCCTATCAGCGTGTTGCCCCAAAGCATCGTGGTCTATGTAGTTAGCATCAGCGGGTACGCCTCTGCCAGGGTCTTGAGCAAAAAATCCAAATCGCGTTGGCCATCCCTGGACACGTGTTTCGAGGTTGTTGCCTCTCGTCAGCAGGGAGTAGGAATGTGTGTGAGGGGTGCTGCATAGGCTGCCAAAAAATATCTTCAGGTTCGGTACCACTCGTGGCACGCAGGTGCGTAACCCGGCTCGTCAGCCCCACCAGCTCCAAGGAGCTTGAATATAAGTTTAAGTCCAATTGGTCGCACACTGCTTGTCCTATCAGCGTGTTGCCCCAAAGCATCGTGGTCTATGTAGTTAGCATCAGCGGGTACGCCTCTGCCAGGGTCTTGAGCAAAAAATCCAAATCGCGTTGGCCATCCCTGGACACGTGTTTCGAGGTTGTTGCCTCTCGTCAGCAGGGAGTAGGAATGTGTGAAGGGGTGCTGCATAGGCTGCCAAAAAATATCTTCAGGTTCGGTACCACTCGTGGCACGCAGGTGCGTAACCCGGCTCGTCAGCCCCACCAGCTCCAAGGAGCTTGAATATAAGTTTAAGTCCAATTGGTCGCACACTGCTTGTCCTATCAGCGTGTTGCCCCAAAGCATCGTGGTCTATGTAGTTAGCATCAGCGGGTACGCCTCTGCCAGGGTCTTGAGCAAAAAATCCAAATCGCGTTGGCCATCCCTGGACACGTGTTTCGAGGTTGTTGCCTCTCGTCAGCAGGGAGTAGGAATGTGTGAAGGGGTGCTGCATAGGCTGCCAAAAAATATCTTCAGGTTCGGTACCACTCGTGGCACGCAGGTGCGTAACCCGGCTCGTCAGCCCCACCAGCTCCAAGGAGCTTGAATATAAGTTTAAGTCCAATTGGTCGCACACTGCTTGTCCTGTCAGCGTGTTGCCCCAAAGCATCGTGGTCTATGTAGTTAGCACCAGCGGGTACGCCTCTGCCAGGGTCTTGAGCAAAAAATCCAAATCGCGTTGGCCATCCCTGGACACGTGTTTCGAGGTTGTTGCCTCTCGTCAGCAGGGAGTAGGAATGTGTGAAGGGGTGCTGCATAGGCTGCCAAAAAATATCTTCAGGTTCGGTACCACTCGTGGCACGCAGGTGCGTAACCCGGCTCGTCAGCCCCACCAGCTCCAAGGAGCTTGAATATAAGTTTAAGTCCAATTGGTCGCACACTGCTTGTCCTATCAGCGTGTTGCCCCAAAGCATCGTGGTCTATGTAGTTAGCATCAGCGGGTACGCCTCTGCCAGGGTCTTGAGCAAAAAATCCAAATCGCGTTGGCCATCCCTGGACACGTGTTTCGAGGTTGTTGCCTCTTGTCAGCAGGGAGTAGGAATGTGTGAAGGGGTGCTGCATAGGCTGCCAAAAAATATCTTCAGGTTCGGTACAACTCGTGGCACGCAGGTGCGTAACCCGGCTCGTCAGCCCCACCAGCTCCAAGGAGCTTTAATATAAGTTTAAGTCCAATTGGTCGCACACTGCTTGTCCTATCAGCGTGTTGCCCCAAAGCATCGTGGTCTATGTAGTTAGCATCAGCGGGTACGCCTCTGCCAGGGTCTTGAGCAAAAAATCCAAATCGCGTTGGCCATCCCTGGACACGTGTTTCGAGGTTGTTGCCTCTCGTCAGCAGGGAGTAGGAATGTGTGAAGGGGTGCTGCATAGGCTGCCAAAAAATATCTTCAGGTCCGGTACCACTCGTGGCACGCAGGTGCGTAACCCGGCTCGTCAGCCCCACCAGCTCCAAGGAGCTTGAATATAAGTTTAAGTCCAATTGGTCGCACACTGCTTGTCCTATCAGCGTGTTGCCCCAAAGCATCGTGGTCTATGTAGTTAGCATCAGCGGGTACGCCTCTGCCAGGGTCTTGAGCAAAAAATCCAAATCGCGTTGGCCATCCCTGGACACGTGTTTCGAGGTTGTTGCCTCTCGTCAGCAGGGAGTAGGAATGTGTGAAGGGGTGCTGCATAGGCTGCCAAAAAATATCTTCAGGTTCGGTACCACTCGTGGCACGCAGGTGCGTAACCCGGCTCGTCAGCCCCACCAGCTCCAAGGAGCTTGAATATAAGTTTAAGTCCAATTGGTCGCACACTGCTTGTCCTATCAGCGTGTTGCCCCAAAGCATCGTGGTCTATGTAGTTAGCATCAGCGGGTACGCCTCTGCCAGGGTCTTGAGCAAAAAATCCAAATCGCGTTGGCCATCCCTGGACACGTGTTTTGAGGTTGTTGCCTCTCGTCAGCAGGGAGTAGGAATGTGTGAAGGGGTGCTGCATAGGCTGCCAAAAAATATCTTCAGGTTCGGTACCACTCGTGGCACGCAGGTGCGTAACCCGGCTCGTCAGCCCCACCAGCTCCAAGGAGCTTGAATATAAGTTTAAGTCCAATTGGTCGCACACTGCTTGTCCTATCAGCGTGTTGCCCCAAAGCATCGTGGTCTATGTAGTTAGCATCAGCGGGTACGCCTCTGCCAGGGTCTTGAGCAAAAAATCCAAATCCCGTTGGCCATCCCTGGACACGTGTTTCGAGGTTGTTGCCTCTCGTCAGCAGGGAGTAGGAATGTGTGAAGGGGTGCTGCATAGGCTGCCAAAAAATATCTTCAGGTTCGGTACCACTCGTGGCACGCAGGTGCGTAACCCGGCTTGTCAGCCCCACCAGCTCCAAGGAGCTTGAATATAAGTTTAAGTCCAATTGGTCGCACACTGCTTGTCCTATCAGCGTGTTGCCCCAAAGCATCGTGGTCTATGTAGTTAGCATCAGCGGGTACGCCTCTGCCAGGGTCTTGAGCAAAAAATCCAAATCGCGTTGGCCATCCCTGGACACGTGTTTCGAGGTTGTTGCCTCTCGTCAGCAGGGAGTAGGAATGTGTGAAGGGGTGCTGCATAGGCTGCCAAAAAATATCTTCAGGTTCGGTACCACTCGTGGCACGCAGGTGCGTAACCCGGCTTGTCAGCCCCATCAGCTCCAAGGAGCTTGAATATAAGTTTAAGTCCAATTGGTCGCACACTGCTTGTCCTATCAGCGTGTTGCCCCAAAGCATCGTGGTCTATGTAGTTAGCATCAGCGGGTACGCCTCTGCCAGGGTCTTGAGCAAAAAATCCAAATCGCGTTGGCCATCCCTGGACACGTGTTTCGAGGTTGTTGCCTCTCGTCAGCAGGGAGTAGGAATGTGTGAAGGGGTGCTGCATAGGCTGCCAAAAAATATCTTCAGGTTCGGTACCACTCGTGGCACGCAGGTGCGTAACCCGGCTCGTCAGCCCCACCAGCTCCAAGGAGCTTGAATATAAGTTTAAGTCCAATTGGTCGCACACTGCTGCATCGCGAACACTCTACTACAATGACCAGAGTCCTTAGGGGCAACTTCCGCCGGTGTGTGAGTAGTGTGCGACCCCACCCCCTTTTTTCTAACTTAAAGCTCCCTTGAGCAGCGGGCTGACGAGCCTGGGATCCCGCACCTATGCGCCGGAGTGGTACTATACCTGGCAGATATTGGCAGCCATCGGCGACCCCAGAACACTGCCTATCCCTGCTGACGAGGGTTGAAAACCCGAAACACGTGTCCAGGGATGGCGAAGACAGCGAAGATAGCAAGATCGAAAGATGATGCATCGCAAACACTCTACTACAATGACCAGAGTCCTTAGGGGCAACTTCCGCCGGTGTGTGAGTAGTGTGCGACCCCACCCCCTTTTTGTAACTTAAAGCTCCCTTGAGCAGCGGGCTGACGAGCCTGGGATCCCGCACCTACGCGCCGGAGTGGTACTATACCTGGCAGATATTGGCAGCCATCGGCGACCCCAGAACACTGCCTATCCCTGCTGACGAGGGTTGAAAACCCGAAACACGTGTCCAGGGATGGCGAAGACAGCGAAGATAGCAAGATCGAAAGATGATGCATCGCAAACACTCTACTACAATGACCAGAGTCCTTAGGGGCAACTTCCGCCGGTGTGTGAGTAGTGTGCGACCCCACCCCCTTTTTGTAACTTAAAGCTCCCTTGAGCAGCGGGCTGACGAGCCTGGGATCCCGCACCTACGCGCCGGAGTGGTACTATACCTGGCAGATATTGGCAGCCATCGGCGACCCCAGAACACTGCCTATCCCTGCTGACGAGGGTTGAAAACCCGAAACACGTGTCCAGGGATGGCGAAGACAGCGAAGATAGCAAGATCGAAAGATGATGCATCGCGAACACTCTACTACAATGACCAGAGTCCTTAGGGGCAACTTCCGCCGGTGTGTGAGTAGTGTGCGACCGCACCCCCTTTTTGTGTGGCTGTGTGACTGGCTGTACGGGTAAATAAATGGTTGTATCAGTGAATGTATGGGTGAGTGGATGTTTGTATGAGTTGTCTGTGAAAGGGTATGTGAGTGACTGTGTGTGTCTTAGTGGGCATAAAATAGGTTGTATGATGGTGAGTGGGTATGGGAGTGGTTCTGTGGATGATGTAATCAGTAATGTCATCAGTGATGTCATTTGAAATGTCATCAGTGATGTCACTGACCATGTTATGAGTGATGTAATATGTGAGGTCATATATAACTGCTGAATTTCACTGGTTTTGTAAGAGTGAAATCTGAGCCTATAACCTTTGTTTTTCTTCAGTGAATTTCTAAGGTTTTTTAATTCTTTTTCCTAACTATAACTTCCCTGTAACCTTTGGCTATTTAAGTCAATTTCTATGGTTTTTTTACTTAGTCACATTTTCAGAGAGGTGGAGAAAGGGGGCGGGCCTCAGTCCAACTCTCAGGAATCCTTCTATGTCTGACTTACTGGAGGCAACAGGAGGTCTTTTGGGCCTCCAAGGACCCGCAGCATCTAAGAAGACTTCATACCCCAACCAGCAGTGCACCAGGAGGCGCGTTTGCAGAGTGGGGCAAAAAGGGGGTGTGACGTTCGAAGTCCTCTCAGCAATCCTGCTGTTTGGGACTAACTGATGGTAAAGGAGGGCCTGTTGGTCCCCAGAGACCCTCTGCAGCCAAGGGGTCTTCATCCCCCAATCTGTTCTGCATGTTTGCAGAGTGGTGGTGAAAGGGTGTGGGCCTCTGGTAACTTGCCGGTCATTTTTTTTTTTAAAGGCCCCCCTACCCTCGGTCAACCCCATGGCCTGGTTTTTTTGAAAAAAAAAATAATAAACTTAATGGAAGGGGGGCTGAGCGGCCTCTCTCCTGGGCCAATTTCAGCCCCTGGGGCCCCATCCTCCAATGCTCAGCCTCACTTGTGGGTGCCCTTGTCCCACATAGGGCACTCACTCTGTTGGGGACTGTGGGGGAGCCTCAAGGCCCCTGCAGTCCCAGCTGGCTCCCCTCCTCCTGCAGGAGCCAGTATTGCTTTGCCAGAGAGGGATCTGATGAACATGCAACTCCATCTCCATCAAAGCAGATCACAGTTTGCTATGGCTTGGCAGGAGTGGTAAAGCTCCCTCCTAGCCATAGCAAACAGCTATGTCCCGGGGACATAGACAGAGCTATTCCTGGGGGGTGGCGGTCTCCAGAGCCATGTTGACTCCAGGAGGAGGGCTTCACGGCCCCCTGCTTTCTTACCATTTTCCCAGGGAGGTGATGATCCCAGGAGCTGCAGGGAGCCACGATGTTCCCTGCATTCAAATTTTGAAAAGCCCCTGTAGGTGGTGGCCACAGGGTCTGCGGGGGGTCTGCACAGCCCCACAATATTTTTACAATAGGCCCAGGGGAGGTGTCGATCTCTGGGGCAGCGGGGATGACTGTAAGTGCCTCCCCAACATTCATTGTTAAAGAATCCCCTGGGAGGTGGTGGTCCCCAGGACAATATCAAACCTCAAGTGGGGAGGCCTGTGCGCCCCCTTCCTTATTAATACAATTATTCGGGTACGATAATTAATTATGCGCGGAAACCCACGCTTCATGTTTTTTTAAATATTCAGTGCAATCTGCTGATCCCACCAAAAATGTTTTTTAAAAATGCTTTGTTGGCCGTGTGGGGAACTCCAAGAGGCCCACGGGGTCAGGAAGTTTCTGCCCTGCCCCATTTCTTTTTTTAATACTTTTTTTGTGACTCAGTTCAAGCCTAGTCACAAGATGGCTGCCAACAATTCCTGATTTGAACTGTTGGCAGCCAATCAGATCTCAGCATGAGATCAGGAGGGTTTGTGAACCCTTCCCCACCCAAGTGTATATCTGAAACGCCTTAAATAACTCCACAATTACTGAACACATTCGCACCACTTTCCAAGAAGGTTGCTTTCTGGACCAATAGCTACCTTTCTGCCAAATTTGGTTTTATTTCCGTTCTGCACTTTGGGCTGTAGCCTTTTCTAAAATTCCTATAGAAAAATGAACACAGGGAAAACACGTTTTTGGACTCACCCCTTTTTCTCAGCCCCCACTAGATAAATAACCCTGAAACTTTCTAGGCAAGGGTTGAAGTGAGCATCAAACTAGTGTGCTCAATTTCGTAAGGATTCATCAAACAACCTCAAAGTTATTTGAAAATGAAAAAATGTTCTTCCTATGGAAACTATATTCTAACTATAATTATATATATATATATATATATATATATATATATATATATATATATATATATATATATATATATATATATATATAACCATCAGGAAAATAGCAATATTCAATTGTTGATGCCAGATGCGTTTCAGGAATAGTCCTTTCTTCAGTGGCGTTTTTAGGCAAAGATGACTGGAAGCGCACATGAAGACACACAGGATAACTATATCAACTGCCCAATTAGGCGTGGCCTCTTGAAAGGTTTTATGGGTGATGTAGTGTTCTTCGAATTCACCCCAGTGGGCGCGCCTCCAACCGTCTTTCAATTACAGCCTTCTAGAAATGCAAATGTCCAAGGTGGGACCTGACCGCTTTGTGTGCTGCCCATCGGAGCTTCTGAACTGGCTTCCTCCCTGTACAGGCACCAGTTCACCTTCGTTCAACATGTAGCAGCATCACCGTGGTGCCGCCATGGACTCTTTAAAAGTAAACAAGTTTTTATTTGGTTTGGTACTCCACTGAGGACCACAAATAATATATAAAATTCGATTAATACAGCTTTTAAAAGTTCTCATGTTAATACATAGATAAAAGAGGTTTTAAAAATGTATATAGTTTATAACAAACTAGTTCATTAGAGGGAGTTTTGCAAGCGATAATCAATTCCTTGACGGTGGTGATGCGGCATCTGAGATATATAGGATACAGATGTTTTGCTCTCGCCGCTACTACTTTTGAGTTGGGGCATATGAACAGTAGATGCTCTAAGTCCTGCTCCCCGCCGTTACATAGGCTACATATTGGTGACTCGTTTTGATGCCATTTTGATGTTAAAGTTTGGGTGGGTAAAATGCCCAACCGGAGCAGGATGATTAATCTCCTAGCACCGTGAGTGAGATTAAAATCTATATAGTTCTGGGTTTTCTTAAATACCACTGATTCAGCAAAGTTTTTATATGTAATTAATTTAGCGCAATGTGATGAGTCAAGGTCAAAGCTTAGTCTTGGGGTATAGCATTTTAAAAAGAGTTTCAGTTGAGGCGGTGTCCAAGTCAGCAACAGATCAGTATTAATATTCGCCAGTTTGAAGGCGAAAGACATGTTTTTATAAAATACGTGCTTCGTAGAAGCACTATCAAAGGTCTCAGTTTTAAGCAGAGAGCGAAGTGTACCTTCCTTTGCATGGAGCAGGTTGTATGCCCACCTAATGATGTTTGCGATACCTCGAGAGTAGGAGCTCGTAAGCGATAGTTCAAGGTGGAGTGCTTGTACTGGGATAGACTGCACTACTTTTAGCATTTTCCTCAATATTTTTCCTTCTTTTAAGTCCAGGAATGTCCACTGCTTTATAGGAATGTATTCCAAGGCATACGATGAAACTGCAGGGATCTTCACACTGTAGACTTTAAGCAGGGAGGAAAAATGTCTATTTCCCGAGGCCGCGTATAGCCTTAGCAGTGCTCCTGCATGCACCTCTGATTTTCTCGACAAGTTTAGAAACTGGCGGTTGTTTTTTAGTGACTTAGTGAAGATCCTACCCAGATAGGTATACTCCTGAACTTCTTCGATTTTTTCGTCACCGAGTGTCCAACAATATTTACTGCTTTTTTTCCTCCCTGAGAAAGAGATTATTTTTGTTTTGGTTAAGTTAGGTATTAGAAAATGTTCCTTAGTATACTTATACAGGGCATCCAGATCGTTTTGCAGTCCAAAGGGTGTTTGGTCCAACACTATAATATCGTCAGCGTAAAGTAGGGCATGAATTTTTTGGGCCGCTACCTTTGGTGGGAAATTTAGTTCTCGCTATAGATGCTGAGGCAAATCGCTGAGGTATAAGGAAAACAGCAATGGGGCAAGGAGGCATCCTTGCTTGAGTCCGATGGGGGTTGGTATATGGTTAGTCAGGCCCTTTTCCCTCCCCATTTGTACTTGGCACCAGGTGTCTGTATGCAGTGCAATTATAATTCGTAACAACTGCTCAGGGATTCCTAATTTCCTCCGTTTTTTCCATAGAGTTGCTCTATCCACTCGGTCGAACGCTGTGGCAAAGTCGATGAATGCTGCATACACAGGCTGGGATTTAACTACCACATATTTGTCAAGGAGAGTCTGTAACATAGCGATATTGTCTAAGACTGAGTGCTTTGGCCTAAAGCCTGCTTGGTTTAGCGGGATCAATCCCTGTGTGAAAGCCCATTTTTTTTGTTGATCCAGAACTTCTGCAGCAAAGATCTTTCCAGTAGCATCCAATAGTGCTATCTGCCGGTAGTTGCCAGGCTGTTGTCTCGGTCCCTTTTTATGTATTGGTATGACGATGCTACCCTTCCAAGATTGCGGCAATTTCCCCGTATTGAGGATGAAATTGAAGAGGGGAGATAATATCGTGCTCCATCCCTTTGGGTCTGTCTGAAGGACCTTAATAGGTATTTGATCTGGGCCGGTGGCTCCTGTTGTTCTTGCCTTCCTTATATGCATTTCTACGGAAAAGGGGGACACAGTACCAATAGGTGAGGTGATTCCTTCGCAGTTGTTTGTGGGAGTTATAGGCCTTTCATAGTTAGTATTTAAATATTACAAGTTGGTCAAATATATCTCCCATTCTTTAGGGGGAACTGGGGTAGCTTGTAAGGCCTTTTTTGTGCCTGTTTCTTTAGCGACTAGTGACCAGTAAGTACGTAGGTTGTACTGTTTTGCCGCTATCCGCAGGTCGACCCAATTTTTATCTTGTGTTATATTTTTTTGCTGTTGTTTCTCCCTCTTGCGTTGGTTCTTTAATTTATTAATTTCTGCTTGTCTAGATATAGAGGGCTCCAAGAACTGTGTTCTTATTAATTTGTTTAACGTTTTTGTGTTTGAGGATAGCCTACTAGTTTTATTTTTAAGTCTTGCTGGTACTGCTTGTTGCAATTTGTGTTGGAGCGTTTGTTTTAATGTCTCGATTATCGTCTCAAAGTTTGTTATTGGGTTGGAGGAATGGATTGCTTGAAGGAGCTGCTTAGTATTTATTAGAGTGGCGACTTTATTGAGTGTAGAGGAATTCCAATATATCTGCCTTTGGTTTGTCTTTACCGTAACTGCACTGTGTTTAAACATGATGTTGCTTGTTGGGCATGTGGTCGTTGTCCATTGAGTGTGTAAAGCCAGGATGGCATGGTCGATTCCTTGGACAAAGTGAATCTGAAGCTGTAAAACAGACCCAAACATATCCAAGCTGCAGATCATATAATCCAGAATTGATATGGAGTTCGTTCCCTGTCTCGTATAAGACGCAGGGATGTCACCTTCCACATTACCGTTTAGGATAGTTCCATTTAGTAAAGGTAGTGATTGTAATAATACTTTCCCCCTTTTGTCAGCCTTGCTTCTGGTCGGGAACAATGGCACTGAAATTTCGAGAGCTTCCTCCTTATACCAGCTTGCCCATTTCGATATTTCTGTGTTCTAGTTTTCCATTGAGGTCACCCATGATTATAAAAGCGAGATAGGCTTGAGTTTCTGTTATTAGCTGGATACCCTCCAAGATTTCAATAAATAGCCCGTCGTTTTTTTGTCCAGGGGGGATATATACGTTGAAAAGCAAAAAGTTTTTTTGCAGCTCTGAAGTGTCTGACCCCAGCCTGATCTTAATACATTGAAAGTGGTTAGATTTTGTAGATATAATTTCTTGGGCCCAGTTGTACTCTTCGCTTAATAGGATTGCTATACCTCCCTTCGCATGGCCTCTGCCAACTTCCTGCGCTGGGATATCAGAGGTGAAATACCCCTCCTGGTAAAAACTTTTTGTTGACCAAGTTTCTTGTATTGCTATTATGGCTGGTTGGCTTTTCGTCAGTTCCATCATCTTTTCTGGTGTTTTCCCTGCTATGTTCCAAGATGATATCAGTAGGCCACTGCTAAAGTGAGTGATTCTTATTCCGTGCTTGTTTTTTGTTATTTAGAGTCTCTGCAATCCACAACCAAGACTGATCTACATTTACTGTATCCTTATCTTTGAAACTTTGGCTCCAGATTTCTCTCTCCCCGTCCTTTACTAAGATAACTAGATGATCTGCAGAGTCGCCTATGTAATTGTTTTTTTTATTTTGCTGATAAAGGGATTTTTGTAAAGGTCCCTTAGGCAGATTTCTCGGTTTACCGTCTGTAGATTTTTGTATTGAGGTCAAGTCGTAGCCACATTTATGAAGAGTCTCTTTTTCTTTCAGAATAATTCCCGGGAGCACTGGTGACCAAAATTCTACCACAGCGTTTTTCATTTTTTCTTTATCCGGGAAGGTTACTAAGTTGATTTCTTTTCGTGTTAAAGTTTGTAGGGGCAGAATACGTTGAAGGAGGTTAATAATACGGCCTCGGTTGAGAGGGGCTTCATCTGTTGGAAAAAGCTCTGTTATTTGCAGGTGCGTCGATATTAAATCTTCTTGTGGTGGGTCTTTTTTCCGGTAGTCTTCGGATCCTTTAAAATGAACTCTTAATGCTTACTGGGTCATAAAGGAAGTCTTTTGCCCTTGGGTTTAACTGGTTTTGTTGGGGAATTTTATTATTAGATTCTTCCATCAAGTTTCGATTTATTCTCTTTAGAGATATGGGCGATTTTATACTTTCTTCATGATCAAGGTGGGCGTCGAGAGGGGTGGTGGTCTTCTGAAATTTGAGTTTATGCGCTTTTTTCATTTTAAATCTTCTTAGCGGCTTTCCCCTTTTTTTCTTTCTTTCCACGTGCTTCTTTTTAAAATTTTGTAAATCCTGCGCATCCTCGCCATTTATGCCAGTGCTATCCTTTCTTTCTTGGTCCATGTCAGGGCAGACCATGATAACTTTGTTTTTGGGCTTCCTGAATATAGGATATAGGTTAGACTCGCTATTGGTGTCTTCTTTAAAGAGTTTCTTTAGGGAATATACCGTAGTTTTACACTGGTTACTTATTGGTCCCTTGCATGATTTATTTCCGGTTTGTGTTCCCATTTCTCTTTTCGCCGGCACTAAGTGGCCGGTGCTTTTGATGTCACTTGTTGCCTCTTGACAGTTATCAGATATTCCCTTTACTTTGGTTAACTCGGTTTGTCCTTTTTTCCTTTTTTCTTCCACTAGGAATTTTAGAATTCCTATTTGCACATCAAGTGATTGATCCGAGTTCTCCAAGATATTACCTAGATGGGCGAGGACCGAGTCCAGGATTTTTTGCAGTGTGAAAAGAGACTTCGACACTGGAGTATTATTGTCCGTTAAGCTGGTGGACTTGAACATAAAGAGGTCCGGAGAATAATCCAGGAGACCCTCATGATCCGAGGGTTTTTGTAATGTGCTATTATGTATAACATCGGGCTCTTATTGAGGTCCCAGATCTAATTCTCCTTTCTTAACGGTTGATTCAGGACGCATCAAGATATGATCGGGACTATGTTGGATATTAGATAAGTCCAATGTTATTTGGCCGATTGACTCTATTTCCGGGGATAAGTCCTTGAAATCTGTTAAGGGGGTTATTTGTTCAACCTCAGATGTAATTAAGGTGTGTTCTTTGGGGAGGGCTTGTGCACTTCCCTCTTTGTCTTTTCCGTCCTCCATTATTTCAGCTGTTATAGCTAGGTTTGACTGATTTTTTACTGCTAGCCCGTCCGTGGTAAATGTTGTAAAATACTTTCGTATTCCGGGGGTTCCTGTTATCCTTCCACTTTTCACCACTTTTTTAGTGGTCTTCCTAATTGCCTCTTCTGTCCCCATCCTTTTCATGAAGATGGTTCGTGATCTCAGCTTCTTAAAAGCCATTTCCCTGCACCAGGGCTATTGATAGTATTTTTCGGATAGTAGGTTATCAATTGTCGGTTATCGCATTAAGGTTTACTCCTCCTTAGTGCTCTTGGCGTCCCTACCACCCAGGCCAACCCTCTGCCTCTGGGACGGTGGATCTGTGTTCAGCGCTCTGTGTTCAGCGCTCTGCACTCTGACACTCGAAGCTTGTCGCTCAGCCCTATCAAGCGTGGCAGGGGCTGAATTTTACCATCACACTCGCGGTCTTTGCGATTTTGGGTCGGTAGCAGAGGTGATGCACTAGGTGGGGCAACTGGAGGTAGTTCAGGAGGATTTCGGGGGGAATGGCAATATTGCTGGCTGTTGTTCGCTCCTATCCCCTTCCCCGTAACCCCCAATGCTGCTCTCACCGTTGTACTGCTGCTGGAGGTCCAAGCTTCGGTACACGCTTCTTGCCTCTGGATTCCTCTGATTCCTCTGGTTCCTTAGGCACCTCGGGCCGCTGCTTGTGACTGCGGCTTGATTATTAGCCTGCCAGGGTAATGCCTCACTGTGTGCGCCTTGCTGCGTGTGGTCCTTTTAAATATCCTTAGTAGGCATCTGCCTTACTCCATACTGGTGGTAGTACTTCGATTTTTCCTGTTTTTTCCTTTTGGGTTTTGGCGGGAAGCGGAATGCAGACTGGGGGCTGCGGACTGCGGGCTTCGGCCTGCAGGCTGCGGGCTGCGGTCTGCTGGCTGCCGCGGAGCCTCCTTGTTCCTCCTCCTGGTCTGCTCCCCCTCCGCTCAATACGTTGTGCAGTACCTGCTCACTGCAGGCTCACGGCAAGCGGGATCCGCGCTGCCGCCAAGCCTCCCAGAGCCCGCTCCTGTTCCGCTCCCGCTGTACTGTGTGCAGGTCCCGCTCATGGCGCGCTCACGGTAGGCGGGCTGCGGGCTGTGGGCTCATGATAGGCGGGCTGTGGTAGGCGTGCTGCGGGCTGCGGGCTGCGGGCTGCGGGCTGCGGGCTGCTGGTTGAGTATCTAGAGTAGGCGGCGGCCCGGTGGTCAGGATAGCTTTTGCTTTTTGCTTTGGCTTCGGCCTCGGTTTTCTGTTTCGGTCAGTCCTCCAAGCCGCCAAGTCTCCCTTGCTCCGCTCCCGCTCCGCTCCGCTCAGCTCAGTACGGCTTACACACACTCTCTGCTCTCTGGCACCCTCTACCAGACTCTAAAGCCATGGACTCGCAGACAGCGGTGGGCTCAAATTTGCAACCGGGCAAAGGCTGCATGTAAATCCAACTAAACAACAACAATTGCCAATACTGCTACTTTTTTGACTAATTCAAAAGAAGGAGAAACAGAGTAAACAACTCCTTCTTAACCAATCTTTCAGTTAGAATTGATCTGTTTATTTTTCAAAAAGGCAATTTACCCTATTGCAATTAGACACATTTACAAAATTCAATATTCACAAAACTATTTTTTTTATATAAATCTCCACAAAAAAGACTCTCACACTTTGTTATACATCATTCTTATCACCATCTTAACAAACTCTCCACAACATTTTGTCCTTCAGACTCGCAAGTGATGAAACATTCATACTGGTTCTCAACTCATTCACACATTCATATAAACAACTTATTTACATTCACTAAAAACCCGACCTGGGGTACCTATGGCTACCATTTTTCAACACTCAAATCACTCGATAATTCAATAGTACACACTATATATACTATATTTAAAAATTTCTACAATAGGCCATCCAAAAATACAAAACTCAAGAAATTCTTGGGATGATGACTTGACTTGATTGCCTAACAAAGAACGTGGTCGACGTGTTTCGAATTCCTAAGGAAAGGAATTCTCCTGAGGACCAAATAACTCTCATTGCTCATTCAATCTGTTCTTTCAAGGTTATTCTTATTTGTTCCTTGTAATCTGCCAGGCGCGGAGCGCCTCGACTGAGGTGATTTCCTCTTTTATTACAGTATCTGAATAATGGTGTTCTGTGGGGATCCAATATAGCTTGGACTTCTTAATTTGTTGGAACTGCCCAGTTTCTCATTTAGAGCAGCTGCCGTCTTCTTGTTGTACCAGAAATGCTCAAAAATTTTCCGGAAAATTTTGGATATTTCACTCATACTAAACCAGGGATATTTGGCCGATATAGTTAATTGAGCTAACTATAACTCGCACCCCGCAATGCACTGCTGCTGGTGTCACATATTTCATCGTTCATGACATGGTCAGTGACATCACTGATGACACCACTAATGACTTCTCAAATGACATCACTGATGACATAACTGGGCATTGCGGGGGCATGAGTTATAGTTAGCTCAACTAACTATAACGGCCGAATTTTTCTGGTTTTGTACAAGTGAAATGTCCAACTAACTATAACGTCTCTGAAACCGGTTTTTTTTTCCAGTGAATTTCTATGTTTTTTTAAATGCTAATTTCTAACAAGAACGTCCATGAAACCTATGTTTTTTTGAGTGAACTTCAAAGGTTTTTTAAATTGTCCTAACTCAGAAACTGTGCAGAAAGCGGAAGAAAGAAGCAGGAGAAATGCAAAAAGAGGCAACAGAAGTTCATAAAGAAAAGTGCAGAAACAAACAAGAGATATGCAGAAAGAACCAACAGAGGTGCAGAGTCATCCTATCCTATGCCCCCAACTTTTTGCTGACTGGTACTGGTGGTAACTGACTCATCAGGCCCGGAGCCAGTGCTAAGCTGAAATATACTTAGAATACAGTGAAAACACCTACATACACTAAGGTACTGTAGTGGGGCTGAGCCTTGCATTCACATAGTGTTAAGTTACCATGAGCTTATTAGAAGTTTAAACGCCATTTTACCTTTCTGCTGTCTTTTGCACACAGCACACACTTTATTAATTGTTTAGAGTTAGGCTGGGTGTTTTGCTTCACATGAGAATAACTTGTTTTTCTACATTGCTAGACTTGCTTTGTAAGCTTACTCTGTACAGTGAGTGCCGAGGCCTTCAAGGTTATTTCAACACTGTGGCTGTTGTTCGAACTGATCAGCGCACGTTCTAGACATAACACATATGCAGCTGTGGCCACCTCAGATACTGGCGCCTTTTATATTGCACTGTGTGGGCATGAATGAACACACTTGGAGAACATTCGTATGCTGAGAGCTTGTGCAAAACTTGATGTGATTCACTCCTGCTAATCCTTGAGGTAAGGGGTCACCTACGCAAGCCTAAGAGACCATCTTTAGTTATAAAATAACCTACTAGTAAGGGAGGGTAAAATATAGGTATATATTTAACCTGTTTCCATTTAGCATTATAACATGCTTTCTCCCTTTGTATTTTATGGAATAGTAACTATGCTGACAATCCTATTTCTTATCATATATCTGCTTGTATTTGCTAAAATGCTGCACTTGAGATCACGGCGTTCAAATAAACATTTTAAACTTGCTCGTGTCTCCCTTTACTCCCTGTTCTGGACTGGTATGAGAATATAACGCAAGAGTGCTCATGTTTCCCACCTTACCTGAGGTAACCTAAGTCGCATGTTCTGGGTTGTCTAATTATTGGTTACTTTGCTATAGGACAAAGAGCTAATGAGACACTGATGCTAGTCTGGTAGGGGATGTTGGGTACTAATGTGAGTTTTTGGTACACCCTATTTCACTGAGGTCCTGAGTCTCCGTGCACAGTTCTGTGTCTGAGCAGAATCCCTGCAACAGTACACTATGGGTTGGGGTATCCCTTTTATTGGTATGACCTTGCCTGTAAGGCCCTAGTACATAATAGGGCAGGGGGATTAAAAGTACCTCTAACTCAGAAGAGGTAAAGAAAGAGGCAAGAGAGGTGCATAAACAGGCAGGAAGGGTACAGAAACGGGGAACAGGGGTTTTGAAAGAGGCAAGTGATCTGCAGAAAGAAATAAGAGCAGTGCACAAAGAACCGAAAGAGGTGCAAAAAGAGGCAATACGGGTGCAGAAAAAGGTAGGAGGGGTGCATAAAGAGGCAAGAGTGTTCTAGAAAGAGTCGAGAGGTGTGCTGAAAGAAAGAAGAAAAGTGCAAAAAGAGGCAAGAAAATTGCTGAAAAAAGCAACAGAGGTATAGAAAGAATTAACCGTGGGCGGAGAGCTCCGCAGCTAAGGTAAGCTGTTTTCCTTACTTTTAAATCTTTTTTTAAAGCTTGTAATTTAATTGTTCATAGGGTTGGAGGGAGGCGGGTGGTGCATAGTGGGGCTACGCAGAGTGTGCAGAGTTTTTTCCACTCTCTGGCGCTCCACGTAGCCCCACTACGCACACGAAACACACCCTTAGAAAGAAGCAAGAGAAGTGGAGAAAGAGGCATGTGAGGTGCAGC
The DNA here is from genome assembly GCF_964263255.1 of Lissotriton vulgaris. Lineage (NCBI taxonomy): Eukaryota > Metazoa > Chordata > Amphibia > Caudata > Salamandridae > Lissotriton > Lissotriton vulgaris. The sequence continues at coordinate 359,455,569 of NC_141685.1, read as the reverse complement.
TAAAACCAAGAGCACTGCAGAATTAACCAACAGAGGTGCTGAAACAGGCGTGAAGGGTACAGAAAGAGCAAGAGAAGTGCAGAAAGAGGCAACAGAGGTACAGAATGAGGCAACAGAGGTACAGAAACAGGCAGGAAAGGTGCAGAAACAGGGAACAGGGTGTAAAACGAGTCAAGAGAGGTGCAGGAATAGAAAAGAGGGATGCAGAAAGAGGCAAGAGATCTGCAGAAAAAAAGCAACAGAGGTGCTGAAAGAGGCAAGTGAGGTGCAGAAAGAGGCAAAAGATCTGCAGAAAAAAGCAACAGGTGCTAAAAGAGGCAAGTGGGGTGCAAAAAACCATCAGGAAATGTACAGAAACAGGGAACAGAGATGCAGAAAGAGAAAAGAGGGGTGCAGAAAAGGGCAAGAGATCAGCAGAATAAAGCAACTGATGTGCTGTAAGACACCAGTGAGGTGCAGAAAGAGGCAAGAGATCTGCAGAAAAAAATCAACAGGTGCAGAATGAAGCAAGAGAGGTGCAAAAGGAGCCATAAAGGGTGCAGAAAGAAGGAAAAGAAGTACAGAAAGAAGCAACAGAGGTACAGAAAGACGCAACAGAGATGCAAAAGGAGGCAAGAGGGATGCAGAAAGAGGCAAGAGCAGTGCACAAATAACCAAGAGAAGAGTAGAAAGAAGCAATAGAGGTGCAAAAGGCGGCCCGGGTGCTGCAGAAAGAGGGAAGAGAGGTGTAGAAAGAAGCAACAGAGGTGCTGAAAGAGGCAAGGGAGGTATAGAAAGAAGTAAGTGAAGTGCGAAAAGGGGCAACAGAGGAGCAGAAAGACACAAGAGAGGGGCAGAAATAAGCAAGAGAAGGGCAGAAAGAGGCAAGAGAATCACTGAAAGAAGCAACAGAGGTTTAGAAAGAAGCAAGAGAAGCCCAGAAAGAGGCAAGTGCGGTGCAGAAAGAAGCAAGAGCAGTGCAGAAAGAACCAACAGAGATGCAAAAAGAGGCAAGAGGGGTACAGAAAGAGGTAGGAGAGGTGCAGAAAGAAGCAAGTGAAGTGCAAAAAGAGGCAACAGAGGACCAGAAAGACATAAGAGTGGGGCAGAAACAAGCAAGAGTGCAGAAAGAGGCAAGAGAATTGTAGAAAGAAGCAACAGAGGTGTAGAAAGAAGCAAGAGAATTGCAGAAAGAGGCAAGTGAGGTGTAGAAAGAAGCAAGAACAGTGCAGATAGAACCAACAGAGGTGCTGAAAGAGGCAAATGAGGTGCAGAAAGAGGCAAAGACCTGCTGGAAAGAACAACAGAGCTTCTGTAAAAGGCAAGTGAGGTACAGAAAGAAGCAAATGAGGTACAGAAAGAAGGAAGAGAAGAGCAGAAAGAAGTAACAGAGATGCAGAAAGAGGCAAAAAGGATGCAGAAAGACGTAAGAGGGATACAGAAAAAGGCAAGAGAAGTGCAGAAAGAGGGAAGAAGAGTGCAAAAAAGAGACAAGAGGGGTACAGAAAGAAGCAAATAAGGTGCCAAAAGAGGAAACAAACATGCAGAAAGAGGGAAGAGAGGTGAAGAAAGTAGAGATTTGCAGAAAGAGGCAAGAGAAGTGCAGAAAAAGAAAGAAATGTAAAGAAAGAAGCAACAGAAATGCAGAAAGGAGGCAAGAGAGGCGCAGAAGGAAGCAAGTGTGGCTTGCACACCATTAGTACCAATTTAACGCCCACATTTAAATATCTTTATTCGGCAAATTGATCACCATAAAAGAATACATATACATAATACATTTTTAATTCACCGGTAAAACTTTAAAAAGGTACGGATAAAAGGGAAGAAATGCACCGCAGTCACTAGTTTGCTACAGGCGATTTCAAGCATCAGACCGTATGTCCCCCCGAGTGCAATTTCAGTAAACGGGAGCTCGTCACCCACGCACTGCCCAAGAATTTTGCCACCCCGCAAATCATGATGGAGGAAGAAGAGTCAGTAGAAAGTATACGTAGTGCCTGGCTATGGCACCTCAGCCCCAATTCCCTACACACAGGTTTCAGCCAGAATTTCCGCGCCACTTTGTAAGCGGGGCAGGCAAAGAATAGGTGGGCCACAGATTCCTTTGGTGCTGCACAGCCAGGGCACGAACGCTGGGGGGCACCAGAGTTCGACCACCTCGCCGTGAAGTCGTGCACCGGAAGCGTCCCATATCTCAGTTTCAGATATAGCGCTCGATCTAGAGGTTTGGTTATCAGGTCAAGGAAGGGTTCCAGTTTTTTCACCCATTTAATTAACAAAAATTGATCCGTGAGTGAACCCCCATCCATGACCCTCAGTGCATTACTCTGTACCCAATCCCAATATAACTTTTTGATCACTTCCTTGGGTGGCGGCGTTTGTGACTCCCAAGCATCCCTTAGACCCAAGTTAAGATCCAGGTCTCTCAATTTCTTCAGCCATCCTATTTTTTTTCCCGTGTCCAACAGAAGAAGATCGTCCAACCCTTCAGCATATTTTGCGAGCTCCTCAGTTCTTCTTAAACGAGTCCAGAAGAGCAACGGGCGTAGTCTTACCAAGTCCTTTAGTGCTCTTCTGCCCAAATCTAGTCTCAGGGGGATCAGTGGGGTGGAAGCGGGGAGAGCCACCACCTTCCTTAGAAAATTGTTTTCCGCTGACGATAGATCTGAAACATTTTCAAGCCCCCAGAGTTCGGAGCCATATAATGCCGCCGGGAGAATCTGCCCCTCATAAATCACCATGGCAGGGGAGACTGGTTTGCTACTTGACTCGCGGAGCTCCCTCAGAGTCACCCCGGAAACTCTTTGGAGGCTGAGTAACATTTTGGCCAAGTGGTCTTTCCAGGACATTCGACTATTTATCCGGACACCAAGATAGTCAAATGAGTTGACCAACTCCAGGGGCGCACCATTGAGCAAGAAGTTATTTTTAAATCTTTTAGAGGGGGAGAGTGCCATCAGTTTAGTTTTCGAGGTATTGATGGTTAAGCCTCTGTTGGTACAAAAATAACTAAACCGATTCAAGAGTTTTTGCAGACCCACTGGGGATTTGGAGATCAATAAGGTATCGTCGGCGAAGAGTAAAGTGGGGACTCTTTCCCCCGCCAGGAATGGGGCATCCGTCTCTTCCCCTTTCAGATGGTCCACCACTCCATTCACGAATAGGGAAAAAAGGGTCAGAGCCATAACACAGCCCTGGCGTACTCCTCTCCTCACAGGGACCCTATCTGTTAACTGTCCCTGGGATCCCCATCTGACCCTCGCGTAGTTCCCCTCGTGGAGCTTTACGATTAGACTCAGGAGCCTACTGGGAAATCCCATCTCTCCTAAGATCTCCCATAATTTAGCCCGTGGGACCAGGTCAAAAGCCGTCTTGAGATCTATGAAGGCCATGTATAAACTGCCTTTCTTGATGGTAACTGCCTTCCAATAGATAACAAAAAAACGAAAGACCTGGTCCATCGTGCCTACCTTCCTTCTAAAGCCCGCTTGAAGGTGGGAGAGAATAATGGCCTCCTCCATCCAATCGCCTACCCTTGAAATGATGACCCTGCCAACCACTTTCTGAATTATATCTATCAAGCTGATAGGTCTGTAGTTCGCAGGATCATCTCTTGCCCCCTTCTTAAACACAGTTACCACTTCTGCCCCCTTCCAAGAGTCTGGCACCTGGTGACCCATAGTTATCAAGTTCATAATTGTGGCGATTAACTTGGCCCAAGCCTGCGGCTCCGCGATCAACAGGTCCCCAGGGATCCCATCCGGCCCGGCTGCCTTCTTTGGGGTTAGATGTTTAATCGCCGTCACTACTTCGGTGGTCGAAAATTGGGGGTCATCCACCCCTAAGGTATCCCCAGCACCAAAACGAACTGCCCCGGGGCTGATTAGTTCATCATTACCTCCATATAGGGATGAAAAGTGACTAAACCATTGCTGGCTGGTTATGTGAGCTGCTAATGGTTGCGATTTCCTCTGCCTAGTTCTATTAATCAGATCCCAAAAAAAGTTCGGGTTCCTTCTACTCACAGCATTGGATAGGTCCTGCCAATGCTGTTCCTCCCACTCGCGTTTAGCCAGCGATAGTGCTTTTAGGTAGTCCTTCCTGGCCGCTCTAACCAGCAAAGGATCCCCAGAAAGCAGGGCTTTTGTCAGATTTTTCCTTTTGCCCTTACACTGATCTGTATACCAAGGTTTCTTTAAAGTGGGAGGTGTAGTAGTTTTTCTGTGGCTTTTCCCTTTCGAGATAAAAAATTGACTGACATGATCTATTGTAGCCTTATAAGCTGAGTCGAGGGAAGAGTGCGGCGACATACTAATCTCATTTTCACAGACCCAGGCCTCCAGATCAGAGGACAGGCCCTCTACCAGGGATTTAATGGCCCCTAGGTCATCCTCCTTCAGGTTAGCCTTATCCCATTTCAGTCTGCGATTGTTGTTGTATGGGATGATCTCTTTAGATGTTTTTAAGGGGGCATTCACCCTACTGTCTTTAAAGATGCCCCAATTAAACTTACAACACAGGGGATTATGGTCGCTATCCTGACTTGGGAGCACTTCCATGTCAATAAGGTCTCCCCAAAAACTAACATCCATTAGGATGTAGTCAATTCGGGACGGCCCAGTAAGTCTATTGAAGGTCAATGCACCTGCCTGGTCAGATATAGTCCTGCCATTGAGGGCTCTTAACTTGTGGTCCCTAGTTAGTGCATTAATTTGGAATGCCCTATCTGACCATTTTCTAATGGGGGGCATGGATAGGGTTGGGATGGACCAGTTTGAATCTTCGTCTTCAATACCCAGGGGGTCATCTCCGAGGAGGGGTTCAAACGTGCAATTGAAATCACCCCCCACTATGTTTTTTGCAGATGAAGGGCAGTTAGCTAAGGCAGAGTCCAGAGCTGTTAAAGTTGAGGAAGCGGTGTCCCCAGGTGCCCCTCTGGCATAAACGTTAAAGAGATCTAGCCTGCTACCCTCCGCATTCCCTCTAGAAGAGAGGTGGAGTATGTCACTACACTCCAAGTTGTAGCGTGTGACCACCCAGTCCAGCTCTATTTTAATCCAGACGATGAGGCCCCCCGCTGGTCTACCCTTTCCTTTACTTACTGCTGGCAAAAAGTGGGTGGTATACCCCGATTTATGTAAGGGTACTAGGCTCCAGGTTTCCTGAAATAGGCAAACATCAAACCTCTCAATGAACGTGTGCCACTCTGGTAAATCTAACTTCCTTTTTAGCCCCGCAACGTTCCAAGATAAGAGGTTTATTACCCGCCGTCCCTTGGGCACTATGGTATGTCCCCCCTTATTCACACCCTCATTATCCGCCATGGTCATACAGCTGTCCCCATCTTGGACCAAGGGAGTAGGGTTTACAAGACAACTAGACATGCTGGCCATAGACTCGGCTATCATGGAAGCCTCAGTAATGTTGTTAGTAATGGCAATTTGAACTAAAGGTGGACTAACTTGCCCTGCATCTATGCTGCCACGAAGTCATGGGGCCTCTTCCCCAGGATGTTCACATGTCTCCCCCCCGGACGCTAAACTTCAATCGCAATCTTCCAGCCCAGAGAGCTGCGAAAACCGATTGTAAGTGTCCAAGGGAGTGAAGGGTCTTAGATGTTCCATCCTGGTGTCGTGGTTCATCGTGTGTCTATAGGGCACCGTAGACCAGGCAGAGTGCTGGTCAAGCATCGGGGCAAAGTGTTGTCCATACTGGGGATAATTGTTGTTATATGGCAGGGTGAGGGGTGGCCTATATGTTTGGAACTTAATTGGATATTTTGGAGGAATAGCCTCTGTCCTGGGATAGAAATGAGTTAGGGCCCGAGGGATGATGCGAGTTTCCCCGTTACCAGGTGGCCAGTTTAAGATATAATCTACTGCTCTGGGGTCTCTAAAGTCGACCACCACTAGGTCCCCCTCTATATCTTTAGTTCTGCTCCCCAGCCAGTTGATCCGTCTGACATGCACTATATCCCCATCTATATTGGGCGCTATCGGCCTATGTGTCCTCAACCAATGGATAATTTTATTTTTGAGATCAACGTATCCCTCCTTCTTATTTTCTGCTAACGGGGGGACCCCAGTCAAAACTACCACAAAGGGCACTGCTTCTGGGGGAATCTCCACTTGTGGCACGTTTTTCCGTGGTATTCTATTATAGCTACCTTCCCCATGGTCGTTCTGGTTGTTGTTACTGGTCGGGGCCTTTGGGGCTGATTTTTTTGGGTCACCACCCTTTTCGATTACAGGTGTATTTAACTGTTTGGGAGGCAATGGGTTTTGGGAGGGAAGGTCAACCCTACCTTGGTGTTGTGTGTTTTTTTTTGGCCGGCTGAGCTGGTACAGTTGGGTTTTTTGGAACGGTGGTAGAAGGAGGCCTGGCCGTAGGTGTGGGGTGTGCCACCCCTTTCCCCTGGGTTTTAGTCATAGTAACCATGCTAGATATGGCGGTTTCCAGTATGGTCAGTCTGATTTCCACCTTTTTAATGGACTCATTGATAGGTAAAAGGAGTGATCTGAACAAAAACTCCAAATTCCCTATCAATGTGGGGGTAGGGGGAGTAGCAGATACTGTGGCTCCAGCATTACTGTCAGGAACCACAGCCTGTGCAGCTGCTTCAAGTGGACTATTTACAAATGGTGGTACTACTGCTGGTGTAGGATCCGGCTCCTCTGCTAGGGTAGTCTTAGTTAAATTGAGGGTTTTTGCCCCTTTACCAAATTCAGTATGCGAGATTTTAGCTTTACCTGGTGCCACCCTTAGTTTCCTCCTTTTTTTACTAGGTGGTGGGCGGGGCATCTGGGCAGCAACTAAATGCTTAGGTTTCTGTTTCCTAGGCTTGGTTATAACAGTGATGCGACTGGGACTAGGGGTAGGAGAAACAGTTATAATGTTATCCAAGGGCAAACATGGTGTGGATACGAAATCACGAAACAAAAGGGGAACGCCTTCCTGACTAGCATTATCCCCACTCAAGTCTACAGAGCCTCCCTCCTGGGTCGAAGCAAGCAGGGAACTGTCGATGAGGGGTCTATGTTTCATGCTCTCAACTGAGCGACGCCGCTCGGCCCTACGCTCTGCTAAGATAGAGTCCTTATCACCCTCACTCTGAACCTTGGGAAAATAATTATCCAATGACCCATTGCGTAATCTTCCTTTTTTCCCAGGGGTTTCCTCTTCTGTTGACATATCCGACGTGGCAGGGCACGGGCCACTGAACTGCGGGTGTTAGGGGGTAGGCCCAGCCCAGCCTACTCTGGCCTACTCTGGCCTCAGAGGGCCCGCCCTTTGCCCGGGCTTCGCCCCGAGCTACGTCCCGCGCGCGTCCCGCTGCGCGAGACGGGTAGGCTGGTTATATCCTCCTAAACGAGGGGGGCGGGGCCGCTGCGGGAAGAGGCTTCAGGTGTTGGAGTGCCTCGCAGTCCCGCAGCGGTGTGGGCGGAGGGCGGGTCCTGGTGCAAACAATGGCAGCTCGGGGCCAAGAGCCGCGTCCCAAGGCAAGTCAGCAAACAAGGTCACAGCGCTTCCACAACAGAAGCAGAGGCAGGAGAAGCAGCCCTCAGCGCAGGTCAGCCCACGTTGTTGAAATGAGTAGCACCCGCGCAGCGGGTGCTGCGAAAGTTATACAGACACACCGGGCGGGGGGCGGGGCCGCTGCGGGAAGAGGCTCCAGGTGTTGGAGTGCCTCGCAGTCCCGCAGCGGTGTGGGCGGAGGGCGGGTCCTGGTGCAAACGATGGCAGCTCGGGGCCAAGAGCCGCGTCCCAAGGCAAGTCAGCAAACAAGGTCACAGCGCTTCCACAACAGAAGCAGAGGCAGGAGAAGCAGCCCTCCGCGCAGGTCAGCCCACGTTGTTGAAATGAGTAGCACCCGCGTAGCGGGTGCTGCGAAAGTTATACAGACACACCGGGCGGGGGGCGGGGCCGCTGCGGGAAGAGGCTTCAGGTGTTGGAGTGCCTCGCAGTCCCGCAGCGGTGTGGGCGGAGGGCGGGTCCTGGTGCAAACGATGGCAGCTCGGGGCCAAGAGCCGCGTCCCAAGGCAAGTCAGCAAACAAGGTCACAGCGCTTCCACAACAGAAGCAGAGGCAGGAGAAGCAGCCCTCAGCGCAGGTCAGCCCACGTTGTTGAAATGAGTAGCACCCGCGCAGCGGGTGCTGCGAAAGTTATACAGACACACCGGGCGGGGGATGGGGCCGCTGCGGGAAGAGGCTTCAGGTGTTGGAGTGCCTCGCAGTCCCGCAGCGGTGTGGGCGGAGGGCGGGTCCTGGTGCAAACGATGGCAGCTCGGGGCCAAGAGCCGCGTCCCAAGGCAAGTCAGCAAACAAGGTCACAGCGCTTCCACAACAGAAGCAGAGCCAGGAGAAGCAGCCCTCAGCGCAGGTCAGCCCACGTTGTTGAAATGAGAAGCCCACATTTAGCAATAAGTAACATGTGACAGTTCAAGTTTTGCAAAGGGCCTTCTACCATGCTGTAACACTTGTCGCTGCATTTTTGGTAACGTTTGAGCCGTTTGAGCTAGAAACAAAGCTTTTTTTGTTCAAATCTGCAGATTGGGGAGCAGATGATGAATTATGTGGCTAATGCAGAAAATGTATAATTGTGCGAAAGTCGGTGCAGCCAAACAGTTGCATAATTCCAGTGGCCCTGCTCATACCTCTTACTAGGTCCACAAGGGCTCCCTCACTGATTTCAACTTTTTTTTATCTCACTGAGTTCATAGTTGAGCTTCTATGGAAACGAGGGGTGGGCGGAATTTGCGAAATTCACTTTTGCAAACTATTGCGAAAATGTTGAAAACCTCGGCGAACACACGGAAATATCGCAAAGACGCTGAAGTTTTTTTCCCGCCCATTCGCAATATTTTCTGTGTGATCGCATTGAAAAATGTCTCGCCAACTTACCCATGCGGCCGCTCATGGGTGTGGCCATCTTGTTTTCACTTGTCCCACCCGCTCGCGATGCTTACTTCCTGTTCCGGGTCGCGCATTGCATGCTCACGCCCGTTCGTGGTACGTATTTTCTGTTCGGGAAAACTTTTACGTGTTCGCAACGCTTTTTGCGTGCTCGGGGAGAAAATATCACGTGAACTTGCGCATGTGGTCGCAATGGGCGTGGCCATCTTGTTTTTCAATCTATTGATATGGTACTGGGGCCTGCTTTCAATCCTCCCTCTATCTTTCCAATCCTTTGTTTCAAGACCCTTTTTTAAAAATCTTTTTTATTTATTATCTGTCTGACTATTTTCCTGCTTCTACATTTTCGGTTTTTGTCTACTTTTTGTGTGTTTTTAGCTACTTTTTCACTCTTTTTCTATTGCCTGCTCTTTTCATTTCTTTTACTTACTTTTTTAGTTTAATTACCTTTTCTTTCCCACCCGTCTCACTCTCTCTAACCCAGAACCATGTCCAAGTGTAGAGCTCGCCGCAGGAGCCAGATCCATGAACGCCTTCCTGGCGGAAGGCAGCGCCCACAAGGGGTGCAGGCACGGGCCTTGTTTGGGGAGGTGGAGTTGGCTGCACTAGTTTTCTTTGCCAGTGCCACCTCCCCTTAACCCTGGTAGCAGGTGGCAGGCCTGGGTTCGGGTACGGGCTCCGGGAGCATCAACAGCGGTGGGGGAAGGTGCACCGGGCAGTGTTTCACTGCTCTGGGGTCCGGCGCACCCAGAACCAGTTGACGCACCGGTGATCCGATATCCTGGACCTGGAGCAGGACCTGCTGGACCTGCTAGGAGTGAAGGTCCCGGGTCTTGGTGAGTAACTTTTTAATTATTACTACTTTGTGTCTGTTCTTCTGCTCTGTGTTATATATTGTGAATATCTTTTTTTTTCCAACCAGATAGAATGCTGTTGCTTACATTACAGGTAAAATACTTTTAAAAGTCTTCTGTGATTGTTATGACACAGGTGCTCTTCTGCTCTACTAATCTTACTTGTTTGCAACTTTGTGTTTGTGCTCGCTTAACAAGACTATGTAAGAGTTTATTTTAGAGAAATTAAGTAACGTAATGCTATAGTGACTCTAGTCCTTACTTTGTCCTGTCACTGAGAGATAGGGGAGGATTGATACTTAGTTTTAGTTACTTTGTATGAGTTTGTAATTTTTTAGTGGTATGCGTTACGTCATGTACTGCTAGTATCCCAGTCTTTATTAGAACCTTTTCTAGTTTGTTCAATGAGTGTTAATAGGCTTAGCACTAGCAGAACATCAGCATCAATCAATCAACCCAAAATTTGGTGTATACAAAAATGTAGTCATTTGTCCTCCATTTGACCATATGCATTGTTGAGGACTAAAAGAAGTGGAAATGCATACTTTGATGTACAATTGGCACGCCTGGAATATATGAGCTAGGTCAGGTGGTACGTCTTACTTAGGCTTAGTTAGTATTCTGGAATCAGAATGGAAGAGTGGATTAGTGTTGTTAAATAGTAAGTAGTCGATCCGCGAATCCCCCATACTACTTGTTGACCAGATGAGATCGGTCAATTTAGTTATTGCAATTGTTGTTTACATAATTTTTGACAGTTCTTTAAAAATATTTTATTTGTTTGACACCATTCATCAATGTTTGTCTCTTTCTTATATCTTTCCTGTTCAGCACCCAGGGGCAGGCAGACAGGGGCACAGTCAGCAGGAGAACACCAGCAACAGGAGGACACCAATGCAAGCTCTTCTGCTGGCCCTAGTAAGTCTTCTTGTTTTTAATAATAATTCTTATTCCATATCTTTTACTGTACCATATTTTTCCTGAACTTTTGTTTCCGTTTCCTAATGCCATTTTTTACCAACAAGTAATCTGTACTGTTTCTAAAATCTTGTTATCCCTGCCTCTGCTATGATGACTCTCTGTACTACTATTATTAGTCTGTCTGTACTGTAGTAGCTAAGCTTGCCCAGTTGGCCACTCTTTATTTAAAAGGTTTTAAATAAAACTCAGATTCACCAGTAGCTCTAGCCATTGAGTCCAGTCCTTTGGGTCGTCCTCTTGTACTACTTCTAGTTTATTGATCTTGAGTCGTTGTTAATCTTGAGGCTTTTCAACAATTTCCACCAACAAATGTCCAACCAGATTTATTACTTTGTTGATAGGATAGGACATACTACTACTGTTGTAGGGATTTTTAACACACAGAACTTAGGATGTTGGTGATGGGAGGTTGGCCCTTCCCTTCCTCACACACCTCAATCAGAAGTTCAGAACGTACCACAAATTCCCTGCCCGACTAGTTATAGTAGTGTCTTGTCATAACTATTAGCTCTCCGAACCCTCCCCCAAGATACCCAACACGTAGACAACCCAGAACTTAACACACCCAACCTCTCAGTCGTGGAAGCAATGCACATGCACACCCTTCCTTTCGCTTGCTCACTCGTGTAAGTCCACACCAAATATTACCAAGTCTATGTAAGTTCAAACATTTTATTTTGAATTGAAAAGCTCTGTATGTTGTTCTATAATGCAGCACCAACAGGAAAATCAATAACATTAAAACAATAAACATTGTTATACTTACTTACAGTTGGGAAATAAATCATGATAACTGAACAGAGGTGGAAGTACCACCATCCCCTAGGTAGGAATATAGTTTATATAAATTCATAAAGGAAGATCTCTGAGTGAATTCTGGAGACCCCTCACCTTAGAAGAACCTAGTACTGGTAGTTGTTGCATCATAAGCTCTGCAAAGTTCTGGTTCGTAGAAGGGAATCTTCCGTCTGTATTGCAAAAAATGAAATGGCGCGCGTTAGTATATTACAAGGATTTCTCAGCCGTGCCAAAAAGTGTAGCATTTATGGATAAGCAATATGGACTAACAGTACACCAGAACTTCATGAAAAAGTGGCTTGTTAATGTTTTGGTTGACCTTGTACGCAGCGCTTAGGCAGTAGCTGTATGAGGTCATATGGGCTCAAAGGTGTCTTATACAACAAGCTGCAAGGTAACGTCACATGTGCAAAAATAAAGGACACAAAGGTAAAATGGTTGCATGTCTCGGGCTGACTAAGAAAAGGCTAGAATGACCTGAGGGAACATATATAACTACTAGTGTCTATTCTACTACTACCTGATTTTTACTAGTGATGTATGTTGTATACTATTAATTCATTTTTCAATCTTGCTACTGACCAATTGGGGAAGGTGTATATGACGCCTAAAAAATGTGTAATGTTTTCTAGGCGCACTACCGACCACCATTGCCGGGGCCAGCGGTGAAGGCGACGTGGATGGAGAGGATGCGGCAGTTGCTGATGGAGCAGTAGGGGGCGAGCCAGCACCAGTTGGGGGCGGTTGTAAGTTAGATTCATAATCCTTAACTATTGACATTACACTCACTGCAAGGGTGTACTGTATGCATACTGTACTGTTGAGACCTAGGGCCCCATTAAGATGGCGGGCGGATTGCCCCCACCGGGCCGGCAGTAGTCACCGCCGGCCCGGCAGGAGCAAACCTCCCGCCATCCCTGTAGAAAAGACCCCCCGCCATATTACAATGGCTGCGGGGTCCGCGGCGGATAGAAAGACCGTCAGCCGATTTTCCGCACAGTCGACATGTCGACTGGGCCGAAAAGGCTTCAATATGGTGGCGGTGTCTGAAACACACCGCCAGCCATATAATGTGCATTTTGGAATGCCGCCACGGAAAGGCATGCTGAGTATGCTTGGGGGGCCCGTTACCCCCCTGCCTTTCAAAGCACAACGCGGCAGGCATCGCGTGGTGCCTGTCACGTTGTGCTTGGAAAAGCACAACATGTATTATTAGCATTGCGGAGGGCGGTGCTTTCAGCACCGCCAGCCACAATGTTAAAAATATGTGATGCGCCCACCACTGTGGCGGGCGCATCCTAATTGCCTCCACGGGACCCACGCCCTTATGGCTGGTGGTCTCTTTTAGCATAAGGATGGCGGGTGGACATCCTAATGATGCCCTAAGTAAGTAAGAGTTGTTGTGAAAGTTTGAAGAGTGATGACACCCTTTAATTGGCATTAGTAAAGGCATTATGGGCGGGAGTATTGAGTAACCAATAGCCTCATCTATCTGTGATTTCAACTCCGCTTTGAAAGTTTTATGGAGAAGACTAAAAGTCAGATCACCTGGTGTTGAACTAAAAAGTGAAAGACGGGTGGAAGGAAGAAGGACGGGCGAGATTTAATATTTATGACTGACAGAGAGAAGGATACGTGTGATGCAAGCATGCAAATTGCAAAGGTGGCTGATAGTAAAGAATCTGATGCATAGTTGGTTGAATGGCTGAAAAAAATCCTGCAAATGTTAAAGCCCAAGCAAGTGGGAGGATAGATACATACCACAAATGTTATGTACTGTGCTTTATAGTGCTACCATGACACTGTGTGTATAATTAACTTGTCTTACTGTTTTTCTAAGAGTATATTTTACAATTGTCTTGTTTTTTCTTTTTGATATACAGCTACTTCTTCCAAACCAGATCAGAAGGAGTTGGCCGCCAAGGCACGGCGTCGCAAGCTGGAGGTAATCCTACTAGAATATCGGTAGCTGGTGGTCTTGGAAGAGGAGGAGGAGGAGGCTGCAGCAGCTGAAGCATCCTTCAGTGCCCAGGGCCCCAGCCACTGACCTCCAGCGGTACGGTGCCACAGGCTTGCGGCCGCCCACCGCTGCATTTCCATCTCTGGTGCACGCCCACTGTGGCTACAACTGCCACGCTCTAAAGAACCGCGTCGCCATACTAGAGGAGGCAGTGCGTGTCCTCCAGAGACAATCCCACCACACAGAGAGACCCTGTCTATTGCCCCTTTTTAATTCTTGTTTTGATGGGTGGGAATTGGGCATTGGGGTTTTGGACATTTGGACTTTCTCCTTACGGACATTGGTTGGGGTTAGGGCGAGAGGTGGGTCAGGTTTTGTGTTTTTTTTTACATAGTTTATTTTTGTTAGGATTATATTAAATCTATATTTCTACTTTATATACAATGTAGTTAATGTTTTGTAGGAGGGGTTACTGTTTTACATCACACTGTTTCCTTGCTGGTGCAGGTCCGCCCATAGCCAGTGTTTGATTTAAATAATTGGCTAACTGTGTAAGACACAAACCAGTAGATGCTCCTACTAGTACTGTCAGTCTCCCCCTTCTAGTCAATGCATTCTTTATCTGGACTCAAAGGGGTGTGTGAATTGATTGAAAACATGTCCATTATTAATTATGCATCCCTCAAACTTCTCTTACCTTTGCTTGATGTTTAACTTAGGCACAGCGAAGGCTGCATGGTGATGAATGTGGAGAAGTGTGGCTCAGGGGTTAGAGGCGGCAGACCCGGAAGCTGAGATCAGCCCTGGACCAGGGTTCAATTCCCCGCCTCGGCGGGTCTTGGGCTCAAAAATTCCACAGACTCGATAATTCTCGCCCCGGTGCCTTCTCGACTCACGGGTTCACACTCTGCGACTCTGGGCAATAGCTTGCTTAATCTCCACAACGGCCCCTCGCGGCGGGATGCCTGGCTTTCACCTTGTGGATACCCTGCCGGGGGTTATCTCACAGGGGAATACCAGGACGGGTTCCCTAAGCAAGCGCTGGGAAACCCTTTGTGGGTAGCTGTGCGCTATATAAGCTCAAATACATTTACATTTACATTTACATGAATGGTTTCCTTTTTCTAACATGCCATGATTGTGGTGGTGTTGGTAGTAGTAGTAGTAGACACTTACAGGGCAGCAGCATTTGCAAAAAAAGATAATGAGACAGTCAGTCGCCTTTGATAGACTGTTCGAGGAGTAGTAGAATGAAGTACAGTACAGAACTTAGAGAGCAACAATGATATGCAAAAATATGTTACAACACAACATAATGGTGGTGGGGATAGCCTACTAGACAGAGTTACAGACTATAGTTGTGTTGAGCCACTTGACTAGGCTTACAGCGTAACAGTTATTGCTGTGTTTGAGGATGACAACAAATCCAATCAATGCCGGCAATTAAAGCGGAGGTATATGTTCCTTTGTTAAATAAAAATCACCTCTAAAATATACTGCTCATGGGTGGTCAAGCAGAAGAAGATCATGGCTCTGCCTTAAAATTGAAGTACTGTTGCTTTCGCCACATCCGCCCCAGCAAGCGTGTGATTAATTATTGGTGTACATTTAATTTATATAAACAACAGGATTCTATCAATGTGCATTAGTGAATAATTTTAGTTTTTGTGATGATTATCTATCTAATGAGCGTGGAACAAGGCTCTCTCTTGAGATGAAAAGACGAGGGCACTATGTGCTTTTAAAATACCCCTCACACACTAAGAATCGATTTGTGTCATGCTTCATCGTGGGGGTCTTCCCATCCCTCTATGGGGCGGGGCGTGCTGCGACCTACGAGCTACGTGGGAGCATACTATTTAGAATTCAAAATTTAGTATTTTTTCTGTAGGGACCATCAGAGGTCCTGATGAGTAAGCAGTAGGGGACTGCTTACGAAACATGTTTACCAGGTAGCAAGCATAAAAAGCTCTTACAACAAAAACCCCTATTTAATGTTCCCAGCCAGAGAAGTTAATAAATTATATTTTTTCTACTAGCCAAGGAATTTTTAATTTTTAATTTTGCATTCACATATATAGGTCCCTACACTTCACTGATATCACCTACACTGCACCACACATAGCCTACTGTCACAACAATTAGTGCTCCCACGTAGCTCGTAGGTCGCAGCACGCCCCGCCCCGTAGAGGAACGGGAAGACCCCCATGATGAAGCATGACACTAAGGGATTCTTAGTGTGTGAGGGGTATTTTAAAAGCACACAGTGCCCTCGTCTTGTCATCTCAAGAGAGAGCATTGTTCCACGCTCATTACATAGATAATCATCAACTCTACTTCTACACAGACATTTGGGTCTGCTGTGGTTGTTGTTGACGTATTTACCTTTTATGCCACTCATGAAACGTCCTCCTGACTTATTATTATTCCATCAATCATCTCCGATACTTGTACTGACTGACTGAACAACAAAAACACCAATCGCTCAGAGTCAGGTGTCCAATGCATGACATTCATTTTCATTACCTGTTCCTTCTCATCTTAAGTTAACAGACATCTTTTTCGCCATCATCATCATGGACGGTGCTATTGTCATACTCAGTGTGCAGATTGAGTCCCCTTCCTGTATTCAATCAAAAGCAATGTATCAAGCTGCAGTAGAAGCACAAATTTCTTATTAAAAATATTTGCAAGAAGGGGAAAATTGCCTTGAGTTACGTTTAACGTGTACTGTAGAAAGATGATTAGCGCACAATGACATTACTTCATGCACAACAAACAATAACAAAATCACTCAGTCTGTGACTCTGCGTCCAAGGCATGGTATCAATCATTACCTGTTCCATTTTTCAGTTCATGGGCAGTCTCTCTTGGCTCTGAAAGGAGGATAGGTACAGTAGTCATCATGTTCCACTCTTTTGGCGGGACTAGGAAAGTTTTTATTTTTTCTTCTATTTTCCATCATCCGATTATCATGAGGGCAATGGATTTAGGGAGATTCAGTATGTTGGAACAGAGGAGCTGGATTCGGAGAACTGTACTGTGAAATGTAGACACCTGAAACTTGTATATTGAAATAAGAAGAGTAGAAGGCGATGGTAATTGATTTGTTGTGATTCAAAGTTTGTAACCGGAATGACAGACACACAAATAAAGGAAAATAAGGGAGGAAGAAAGTAAGTGCAAGCCTAATTGTCAGGGGAGTATAGCTCGTCCTAAAACTCTGGGCGTTCAGCCAGCAGTAGGTAATCATGTGACACTCTACTTCCGTCACCTGAGCCTCTGTCCTCATCTTCCTCATTTGCTTCATGTATTGTGTAATTTGGTGGTATGAAGAGCTGATTCATTTTGATCATTGTTGACCTCTCTAAGTTTTTGGGCGATAGACTGGTCCTTCTCACTGTTACAATGGAACCAGCAGCGCTGAAAACAAGTCCAGAAGAGACACTTGCGACAGGGCAAGCCAGATAGCTTATCGCCAGCCTGCTGAGCAGTGGCCATTCAGCCCTTGTCCTATACAATACTGTAATGGGTTTTGATCAATGTTCACCTCTGTTGGGTCGTCCAGATAGGCCTGACCATCCGCTCAATGTTCAGGGGTGCTGCTAACTCTAAATACCAATTGTATAACGATTCCACTGGGCCTAATGATCCAGTTATTGTTGCTGTTGTCGATTGTGATGGTGAGTGTTGTGAGCCAAACGCACTGCCCTCAGCCTCCGAAGTTGCACTTGATGCTGCATGTCCTTCTGCAGTACTTCTTGTGGGTTGATCTAGCGGGCTTTTAATTAGCAGCCGTTTATTTTCCAACTTACTCGCTGCCTCAGCTATCCAAGTTTTGTAGCGGGCAACATCCATCTCTGAAAAAGGAATGAATGTCTTCAGTCCCAATTTTGCCCGTGGATCCAGAATTGTGGCAGAAATGTAATGTTCTTGTGACAAATCTTTTTGTGCGCCCTTGTATTTTCAGCTAAGCGACAGGCTAAGCTATCCACCAAGTCATAGGCTTCCTTTTTTCCTCTACACCTTTGTATTATTCAGACACCTTCTTTAGCTGATGCTCTAGCATTTGTAATAATGGGATAGCTTGGCCCATTGTACAGTCCTCCTTGCTGACTTCATGTGTGAAGACCTCAAAAGGACGAACCATCTCAGTCAGGCATTTAACTAGGCACCATTGGTCCATCTGAAGAGTCATGCCTTTCACAGTAGCCTCCAGTCTTCACATTACATATTTATTGAGTGGCCTGTACTGCTGAAACCGATTATCAAGCATGTAATACGTTGAGTTCCAATGTGTTGCCACCTCCTGGATGAGTGCTTTGACTGGCATGTTATATTCACATTGAATGATCCTCAGCTGCTTCCGAGCTTTAAATGAATGGCTGAAATGAGTGCATATTCTTCGGCAGATGGTCAGTAAGTTGCTGACTATGGGTTCTTTTTTCAGAAAGTCTTGAACTATATTGTTTATGCAGTGTGCCAAACTCGGAATCCTGAAATAGGAACCAAGGTCCATGGCCTTAAGTACATTACTGCCATTATCGGTGGCAACAAAACTAATACGAAGCCCTCTTGGGTGCCGCCATTCCAATACATTGCAGCGAAACTCTTCCAAAATGTTTACAGCAGTATGAGATTTCTCCATGGCGAACATGGCTACAATTGCATGTTTCTGAGTAGCTTTAAAAATCTCAGCTGTGTCAACAGCACCTCTTTCAGATAGCTTATCTCTAACCCCCACAAAAGAGACCCAGTGTGCAGTGAATCACATGTAATCTGTGGCTTGGCAACTGGTCCACATGTCTGTTATCAGGTGGATATTGTGAACAGCACTCTGCTGCAAAGCTTGTCCAACTAATTCCAGCACATCATGATGTAGTGCCAGAACAGCAATTCTGGAATTTGAAATGTTAAATAGGACCGGCTGGGAACCTTCCATTTAGGCCAGATGGCTGACACAAATTCAAGGAAACCCACCAGTTCCACAAATGAAAATGGGAGAAGGTCCAGTGCTAACATTTTAGCCAGCTTCGCATTGTACAACCATGCCATTGGGTGGTTGCGTTGGAACTGCCCCTCCAACCTAAGCATGCTCTCAATGGTAGGTTGGATTACTTTCCTTTGTGGTGCTGTTGTTTTCATTAATCCACTTAGGCTCAAGAGCGCAGTTTGTCTCATTGCAGTACTAAGTCACCTTGGTGTCTCAGGCTGACTCTGAGTATGGCTCTTACTGCGGTGCCACTCAGATGTTACTGCGGAGGATGTGGGCGGTACAACTACACTACTGGGGACAGGGCTAGAAATACATCCCTCTTCACCTTCCACCGCAATAATATCGTCCCCTGATTCTTCATGCCAAACGTCAATTGGATGAGTTTTTTTACTTTGTTTTAAGTGAAGTAGGTGATTCTCCCACACAATAGTGTGGTGTATTCTGAGATGACTTGCTTGGCCTCCGGTACCATAGTTTGTACCAAGCTTACCACGCCGAACACCTGTGCGACAAATTGAACATATAGCAATGTTCTCCTCCTTGGTGCTAACAGAAAAGAAGTCCCAAACTGGGGAGGAGAACTTTCTGGCACTGCTGGATGTGCCACTTTCAATACCAGATGAACTGGAGGGTGTGCTTGGAATGTGACTCTGTGCAGCTACACTGTGACTTTTACTACCACTACCTACTGAGATGGTTTAGCTGGATGTAGTAGGTCCCTGTCGGGTTTTTGAAAATATGGCAGCTGGAGGTCGTGGTGGTGTAACCTGTGTTGGTGGTATCCATGCTACATTCCGCTCATTAGCAGCCTTTCTGGATAGGGTGAGAATGTTGGTCTCAATCCCCTTTGGGGCGGGAGTGATGTGCGTGATGACTGGCTCGTCTTCATCAACATCATCCCCCTCTTCTACATCTACCTCCATAACTCTACATTTTTCTGGAACCTTCCTTTTCAGAAGCATTGTCTTGTGACGTGCATCACTCTCAGACTGAGCTGGTGTCTGCCAAGTGGCATCACGGTCATCAGAAGCGGGGCTTGAAGAAGATGATGGACTAAGCCTCCTTTTCCTTGCTGGTGGTCTGGAAGACAATAGATCTTCTGAAACTGTGGTTTGCTCTACTTTGTCTGCAGGAAGCTCGATTTCCTGAAATGCCCATACTTCAGGAGTAACAACTACTATTGTGGGCTGTTCTTGCGGCTGCTGCTGTTCTTGCGGCTGCTGCTGTTCTTGCGGCTGCTGCTATTGTTCTTGTGGCTGCTGCTGTTGTTGCGGCTGCTACTGTTGTTTCGGCTGCACACTTATCTATTGAGTTTCCACCTGCGTTGATTGTGTACTACTTTGCGATAATGATATTTCAACACCACTGCTCGTTAGCAGACTGGCTACCTCTGCGACACCCAAGGGCTTGAGCCTAGGTTGGTGGGGTTGGACCGCTGGTGCGGAGGTGTTGCTCCCAGCTTGGTTCCCGGACAACGCTGCTGCAGGCGTAACTTATTTGGTCCCAAAAAAACATTGGCCGGAACACCAGTCGTGGTTAATGGCACTTCCTTTTTCTGTTCCTTCTTCTCACGGGCAACTTTCTTGGTACTGGACCTGGTACCTTTCTTTGGGGCCATCTTCTTCAGATGTCAGGCAGGACGCAGATGCACAACAAGTTTTGGTAACACGTGGACGTGATGCGCAGCAGGACTTCTGTCTGGCTGGCAGTACAACGGGTGATGATGATGATGAAACCTCCTCTCTGGCTTTTTGTGCACCTAAAAGCAAATAAGCCAGGAGAAGAACATCAATGAAATGTTGCATTTGTTGTTACGGTTCAGTTACTACTGTACTAGTGCAAAAAAAAGATATAGTCTAGCCATTTCTGAGACTTTGTCAACAAGGGCTATGTTATACTACTGTGTACACACACTACACTCTCAGAAAGGATAGGAAAGAGAATAAGAACCACCAAAATAAAAATGTAATGGAAGTGGGGTGGACCCTATTTGCCATTAAATTATTTGAGAATAACATCATCCATGGAGCTACTGCTGGCAAAGGGGGCGGATGGATGGAAGCAGTAAGCCAATAGGAAAACCATGCATAATAACTCCCACCACAAAAAAAGGCCACCAGCCACATGGCCACTCACAAATCACAAGCAACAAGCAGGGGGCCTGGGAAGCACCGGCAGCTGACAAAAGACCTTTACAAGCCAGGCAAAGTATGCATGCTAAAGCACACTGCTCTGTCTTTTTATTGCATCGAAATGCAAATACGAAAATTCACAGGCCCCAAAAAGGTCTGCAGGGTGCATGCATTGCACACCAACACACACCAGACACACACCACAAAGGCATGTCTTTAAGACGCCCAACATCAGAAAGCCCACCCCAAAAATGCACAATTCCCAACTCAATCCAATGCCATCCATGCCCTAAATGACGTCTAAATTCAAATGACCACATGAAAACACTTGGTTAATAAAGCTGTGGATACCTGCTCTGAGTTTACTGGATGAAAGCAGGCCTTTTGGCAGACCAGGCCAGACAAGCTTGCAGGCCCAGGCTTCAAAATGGCCACCAGCCACATATCCAGGCCAACATCAGAAAGCTCACCCCAAATAAACACACTTCCCTACTCAATCCAATGCCATCCATGCCCTAAATGATGTCTAAATTCAACAGACCACACAGAAACACTTCATTAATAAAACTGTGGCTACCTGCTCCGGGCCTACTGGATGAAAGCAGGCCTGTTGGCAGACAAGGCCAGACAAGCTTGCAGGCCTAGGCTTCAAAATGACCACCAGCCACATGGCCAGGTCCAACATCAGAACGCCCACCCCAAAAAAACACACTTCCCAACTCAATACAATGCCATCCATGCCCTAAATGATGAGTAAATTCAACATACCACACAGAAACACTTGATTAATAAAGCTATGGCTACCTGCTCTGAGCCTCGTGGATGAAAGCAGGCCTGTTGGCAGACAAGGCCAGACAAACTTGCAGGCCTAGGCTTTAAAATGGCCACCAGCCACATGGCCAGGCCCAACATCAGAAAGCCCACCACAAAAAACACACTTTCCAACTCAATCCAATGCCATCTATGCCCTAAATGATGTCTAAATTCAACAGACCACACAGAAACACTTGATTAATAGTGGCTACCTGCTCTGAGCCTACTGGATGAAAGCAGGTCTGTTGGCAGACAAGGCCAGACAAGCTTGGAGGCCTAGGCTTCAAAATGTCCACCAGCCACATGGCCAGGTCCAACATCAGAAAGCCCACCCCAAAGAAAACACACTTCCCAACTCAATCCAATGCCATCCATGCCCTAAATGATATCTAAATTCAACAGACCACACCAAAACACTTGATTAATAAAGCTGTGGCTACCTGCTCTGAGCCTACTGGATGAAAGCAGGCCTGTTGGCATACAAGGTCAGACAAGCTTGCAGGCCTAGGCTTCAAAATGGCCACCAGCCACATGGTCAGGCCCAACATCAGAAAGCCCACCCCAAAAAAACACACTTCCCAACTCAATCCAATGCCATCGACCCCTAAATGATGTCTAAATTCAACAGACCACACCAAAACACTTGATTAATAAAGCTGTGGCTACCTTCTCTGAGCCTACTGGATGAAAACCGGCCTGTTGGCATACAAGGTCAGACAAGCTTGCAGGCCTAGGGTTCAAAATGGCCACCAGGCACAAGGCCAGGTCCAACATCAGAAAGCCCACCCCAAAAAAACATACTTCCCAACTCAATCCAATGCCATCCATGCCCTAAATGATGTCTAAATTCAACAGACCATACAGAAAGACTTGTTTAATGCAGCTGTGGCTACCTGCTCTGAGCCTATTGGATGAAAGCAGGCCTGTTGGCAGACAAGGCCAGACAAGCATGCAGGGCTAGGCTTCAAAATGGCCACCAGCCACATGGCCAGGCCCAACAACAGAACGATGTATGACATTACAACGCAAACTTTTACAACACATTTTTTACAACACAAGTACCTTTACAACGCATGTCTTTACAACGCATACTATTACAACGTGAAATACTAAAAGTAATGGAAAAGTACTATTACAACAAAAACACATATAACGCATACCATTACAATGCATATAAAAAAGAATTACATATATATTTTTCTCTTTTGTGAAATAATTCCTGGCACGGGATGCAGGGAAAATAGGGGTTTTGGGTGGGGAAGTAACTTAAAATGTGGTAATAAACTGTACGTCAATATAAAATAAAACACGGCATTTTCCAAAATTAATACTCGAGTATTAAAAGTAATACTCGGGTAATAAAAAAATACTCACATTCAGAAAACATTTAGAAACATATCAAACTAATTCAAAAAATATTATTCAAGAACTATTATTATACGAAATAAAGAACATAACTTTAACAAATATAATCGAAATATGAAACACATAGCCGCCAATTTAGATAATAAGCACAACAAATAAGTCCTACAACTCTTTTCATGAAATAACACCTAGATACTGAAAACAAAATGGAGGAACAAACGCTATTTCAAACACAAAACACACACTTTTAAAACGATAATTTAAATTACATGTTTTCACAGCAAATTAAAGTTATAAAAAACACATTTAAACGCAGCGTTTCTTAAAATTTACAGGTAACCACACAAAAACCTATAAATACGAGTAAGACACCATTTTGAAATCAGTTGTTTTACAACTCCCAGAGAGAGCAGCCGCAAAAAACTGACCCTCTGACCTCTTGCCACATAGACGACCTGGACCGAAGCCAAAACTAATCCATACAGAAATACAAGTAAGTTTCCTTTTAAATAAAACTAAAATAAGCATTAATTTCAAAATAATAATTTCAAATACTAAACATAACACATTTTTGTTACAGATTTATGAAAAAATCCATTCATCAAATAACATCATTTCACGATAACAACTATTTACTCTACGATGTAAGTCCAATTATAATTATAAAATATCTTTACTTTTAATCTGCTTAACCAAAAAAAGTAACGTTTTCAAATGTCGTGACAAAGCAAATAATTGTCACATGCAGCAGTGTTCAAAAAAGCAATAGTATTATTGCATTTTTTTTAAAAGTTAATCACGTAGCACTGTCACAGTTTTAGTTCTGTGTTTAACATTTTAGAATTAAATGTTTTCTAGTAAAAAAAGTTACAAAAGAATTACTTATTCGAATTTACATATAATAAAACATAAACGAATCTCAAATGTTTTCTATCGTCAGAAAAAACAATAAATGTGAAGCACCCAACAACAACTCTGCAAGAGTGGTTTCTCCAATTAAGGAGCAAAGCATAATATATCCTGATTGAAAAAGGTACTTTATTTCAATTATTTATAATAAATGAATTTTTTAAAGGATGGAGTACCTTATCAACCTAAAGATGAAATACCATTTTTGTAAAGCAATTTAAAAATAGGAAAAAATGTAACACATCGAAATTCCGTTTTCGAAAGTATGACAAAATATTTCAAATAACATTGATTTCTTTTCCTATAAAATTGTAGTTTTATAAAACTTAAATGTAACATCTTC
Source organism: Lissotriton vulgaris (assembly GCF_964263255.1). NCBI lineage: Eukaryota > Metazoa > Chordata > Amphibia > Caudata > Salamandridae > Lissotriton > Lissotriton vulgaris. Next base: position 359,431,526 of record NC_141685.1, on the reverse strand, counting down.
CTTTTTTTAATCCATATTTAGAGAAATCATCTTCTAAGAACTATAAACCTTCATTCAACTGAAATACCATTGAAAGAATTGAAAATGTAAATGTTAATATTTATATCCATTTTCACCAAAAAACATCGTAATAGAAAAACCTCTGTTTTCATGACAAAAAGGAAAAGTACAATATTTTAAAAATGTACAAGAAATATTCCTATTTCTCTATCTTTCAACCAGGTCAAAAATAAACTACTCTTTATTTTCAAACTCCAAGTCCAAGCCAAGAACGCAAAAGTAAACAACCAAAGGTAAAACAAGTTTAATAACATTTCAAATATGCAAACGTCATACATCCTTTAGAAAAGGCATTCTGTTAATTTTCTCAATGCAAACAAACAAGAAATGGCTGCAGAATCTAAAGGAATTTCTAATTCCTATTAATATAAGAAATGAGCCTATGTACCATGTGAAATACAGTATGTTTTGCTAACATGAACAATAAAGTTTTTTTTAAAATTTCTTTTCAGAGAAAGATGAAATATATTTTCATAAAAAGCAAATCTCAATTATACTTTATTTTTTCATTCAATACAGATAACCATCTAACAAGCATCGAACAACAGCCCAACGAATACACATCTTCAACCAAAACAGAAAAACTCCAATCTATAAAGGTAAATGTGTCAAAAGTGAACCAGTAAAAAAAGAAAAGAAAGTGTAGCAGAAAGAAAAATGTTGGAAAGTTTAGGGGTACCATTAACTATTGTAACTCCAGGAAAGTGCACCAGTAGGGAAAGTGTGGGGTAGTGTATGGGGTACCATTTACTATTCTAACTCCAGGAAGGTGCAGCAGTAAGGAAAGTGTGGTATAGTGTAAGGGTACCATTTACAATTCTTACTCCAGGAAGGTGCAGCAGTAGGGAAAGTGTGGGATAGTGTAGGGGTACCATTTACTATTCTAACTCCATGAAGGTGTAGCAGTAGGGAAAGTGTGGGATAGTGTAGGGGTAAAATTTACTATTCTAACTCCAGAAAGATGCAGCAGTAGGGAAAGTGAGGGATAGTGTAGGGGTACCATTTACTATTCTAACTCCAGGAAGGTGCAGCAGTAGGGAACGTGTGGGATAGTGTAGAGGTACCATTTACTATGATAACTCCAGGCAGGTGCAGCAGTAGGGAAAGTGTGGGATAGTGTAGGGGTACCATTAACTATTCTGACTCCTGGAAGGTGCAGCAGTAGGGAAAGTGTGGGATAGTGTAGGGATACCATTTACTATTCTAACTCCAGGAAGGTGCAGCAGTAGGGAAAGTGTGGGATAGTGAAGGGGTACCTTTTACTATTCTAACTCCTGGAAGGTGCAGCAGAAGGGAAAGTGTGGGATAGTGAAGGGGTACCATTTACTATTCTAACTCTAGGAAGGTACAGCAGTATGGAAAGTGTGGGAAAGTGTAGGGGTACCATTTACTATCCTTACTCCAGGAACGTGCAGCAGTAGGAAAAGTGTGGGATAGTGTTGAGGAACCATTTACTATTCTAATTCCAGTAAGGTGCATCAGTAGGGAAAGTGTGGGATAGTGTAGGGGTACCATTTACTATGCTAACTCCAGGAAGGTGCAGCAGTAGGGAAAGTGTGGGATAGTGTAGGGGTAACATTTACGATTCTAACTCCAAGAAGGTCCAGCAGTAAGGAAAGTGTGGGATAGTGTAGGGGTACCATTAACTATTCTAACTCGTGGAAGGTGCAGCAGTAGGGAAAGTGCGGGATAGTGTAGGGTTACCATTTACTATTCTAACTCCAGGAAGCTGCAGCAGTAGGGAAAGTGTGGGATAGGGAAGGGGTACCATTTACTATTCTAACTCCAGGAAGGTGCAGCAGTAGGGAAAGTGTGGGATAGTGTAGGGGTACCATTTACTATTCTAACTCCTGGAAGGTGCAGCAGTAGGGAAAGTGTGGGATAGTTTAGGGGTACCATTTACTATTCTAACTCCAGGAAGGTGCAACAGTACGGAAAGTGTGGGATAGTGTAGGGGTACCATTTACTATGCTAACTCCAGGAAGGTGCAGCAGTAGGGAAAGTGTGGGATAGTGTAGGGGTAACATTTACTATTCTAACTATAGGAAGGTACAGCAGAAGGGAAAGTGTGGGATAGTGTAGTGGTACCATTTACTATTCTTACTCCAGGAAGGTGCAGCAGTAGAGAAAGAGTGGGATAGTGTAGGGGTACCATTTACTATTCTAACTCCATGAAGGTGCAGCAGTAGGGAAAGAGTGGGATAGTGTAGGGGTACCATTTACTATTCTAACTCCATGAAGGTGAAGCAGTAGGGAAAGTGTGGGATAGTGTAGGGGTACCATTTACTATTCTAACTCCAGAAAGGTGCAGCAGTAGGAAACGTGTGGGATAGTGTAGGGGTACCATTTACTGTGCTAACTCCAGGAAGGTGCAGCAGTAGGGAAAGTATGGGATAGTGTAGGGGTAACATTTACTATTCTAACTCCAGGAAGGTGCAGCAGTAGGGAAAGTGTGGGACAGTGTAGGGGTACCATTACTATTCTAACTCCTGGAAGGTGCACTAGTAGGGAAAGTGTGGGATAGTGAAGGGGTACCATTTACTATTCTAACTCCTGGAAGATGCAGCAGAAGGGAAAGTGTGGGATAGTGAAGGGGTACCATTTACTATTCTAACTCCAGGAAGGTGCAGCAGTATGGAAAGTGTGGGAAAGTGTAGGGGTACCATTTACTATTCTTACTCCAGGAACGTGCAGCAGTAGGGAAAGTGTGGGATAGTGTTGAGGAACCATTTACTATTCTAATTTCAGTAAGGTGCATCAGTAGGTAAAGTGTGGGATAGTGTAGGGGTACCATTTACTATGCTAACTCCAGGAAGGTGCAGCAGTAGGGAAAGTGTGGGATAGTGTAGGGGTAACATTTACGATTCTAACTCCAGGAAGGTCCAGCAGTAAGGAAAGTGTGTGATAGTGTAGGGGTACCATTAACTATTCTAACTCGTGGAAGGTGCAGCAGTAGGGAAAGTGCGGGATAGTGTAGGGTTACCATATACTATTCTAACTCCAGGAAGCTGCAGCAGTAGGGGAAGTGTGGGATAGTGAAGGGGTACCATTTACTATTCTAACTCCAGGAAGGTGCAGCAGTAGGGAAAGTGTGGGATAGAGTAGGGGTACCATTTACTATTCTAACTCCTGGAAGGTGCAGCAGTAGGAAAAATGTGGGATAATGTAGGGGTACCATTTACTATTCTAACTCCAGAAAGGTACAGCAGTAGGGAAAGTGTGGGATAGTTTAGGGGTACCATTTACTATTCTAACTCCAGGAAGGTGCAACAGTAGGGAAAGTGTGGGATAGTGTAGGGGTACCATTTACTATGCTAACTCCAGGAAGGTGCAGCAGTAGGGAAAGTTTGGGATAGTGTAGGGGTAACATTTACTATTCGAACTCCAGGAAGGTACAGCAGAAGGGAAAGTGTGGGATAGTGTAGGGGTACCATTTACTATTCTTACTCCAGGAAGGTGCAGCAGTAGGGAAAGAGTGGGATAGTGTAGGGGTACCATTTACTATTCTAACTCCATGAAGGTGCAGCAGTAGGGAAAGTGTGGGATAGTGTAGGGGTACCATTTACTACTCTAACTCCAGAAATGTGCAGCAGTAGGAAAAGTGTAGGATAGTTTAGGGGTACCATTTACTATTCTAACTCCAGGAAGTTGCAGCAGTAGGGAAAGTGTGGGATAGTGTAGGGGTACCATTTACTGTGCTAACTCCAGGAAGGTGCAGCAGTAGGGAAAGTATGGGATAGTGTAGGGGTAACATTTACTATTCTAACTCCAGGAAGGTGCAGCAGTAGGAAAAGTGTGGGACAGTATAGGGGTACCATTGCTATTCTAACTCCTGGAAGGTGCAGCAGTAGGGAAAGTGTGGGATAGTGTAGGGGTACCATTTACTAGTCTAACTCCAGGAAGGTGCAGCAGTATGGAAAGTGTGGGATAGTGAAGGGGTACCATTTACTATTCTAACTCCAGGAAGTTGCAGCAGTAGGGAAAGTGTGGGATAGTGTAGGGGTACCATTTACTGTGCTAACTCCAGGAAGGTGCAGCAGTAGGGAAAGTATGGGATAGTGTAGGGGTAACATTTACTATTCTAACTCCAGGAAGGTGCAGCAGTAGGAAAAGTGTGGGACAGTGTAGGGGTACCATTGCTATTCTAACTCCTGGAAGGTGCAGCAGTAGGGAAAGTGTGGGATAGTGTAGGGGTACCATTTACTAGTCTAACTCCAGGAAGGTGCAGCAGTATGGAAAGTGTGGGATAGTGAAGGGGTACCATTTACTATTCTAACTCCAGGAAGGTGCAGCAGTAGGGAAAGTGTGGGATAGTTTAGGGGTACAATTTACTATTCTAACTCCTGGAAGGTGCAGCAGTAGGGAAAGTGCTGGATAGTGTAGGGGTACCATTTACTATTCTAACTCCTGGATGGTGCAGCAATAGGGAAAGTGTGGGATAGTGTAGGGGTACCATTTACTATTCTAACTCCAGGAAGGTGCAGCAGTAGGGAAAGTGCGAGATAACTACCCTAAATCCTTTTAAAAACTACAATAGGTAAAGTGAGAAATAGTCCTTCTCAATAAAAAACATAAATTAATTTCAATTTTTTTTATTTGTCTTTACAGAAAATGTCTTCTGAACAAACTGCCTCCTATGTAAAATCAAAGAAAGGAAACCGCTTACTAAAGCATGCAGGATATCTATATTGTAAAGAAAGGATAAGTGAACCACGAAGACATTGGATGTGTGTGCAATATTACTCAACCCATTGCAGTGGCAGAGCGGTTACTCATGGGGAAACTATTATTAAAACAACTGAACATAACCACTCTGCCTCTGCAATGGAGATTGAGGTTCGTGAAACCATTAATGAAATGAAAGCAATTGCATGCACCTCCAATGACTCAACAGGTTCCATATTAAGAGAGGTTGCACAGCAAGTCCCCAGTCATGTAGCTAGCAGTATGCCTATCATTCCCAATTTGCGAAGAATTATTCAAAGACAAAAGCAGGCAAGTAATACCCATACCACAACACCTCATACCTTTGCTGACATTCTAATTCCTGAAGAACTCACTATTTCTTGTTGTATTGAACCTTTCCTCCTGCATGACACCCAAAACCCTCTGAAATGAATTCTAATCTTTAGTACTCCCAGCAACCTTGTTATATTTGAGAACAGTGACATTTGGATGATGAATGGGACGTTTAAAAGTACACCCCATCCATTCTCTCAAATTTACACTATTCATGCCAAGATTAACCACAATGTAATTCCCTTAGTATATAGTTTGCTACCTGATAAACTAACTGAAACCTACACTGAACTTTTATCAGTGATTAAAAGTAAAATATCCAATAAAAGTCCTAGGAAAATAATCGTTGATTTTGAATTTGCAATGATTAATGTAATCCCCAAAACGTACACGGATACCCAAATTCAGGGATGTTTTTTTTTTCATTTTTCCCAGGCTTTTTGGCGTAAACTTCAAAAAAATCCCTGGTTGCAGATTATTCATCAGATAGCAAAACTAACTGCTCTTTGCTTTGTTCCTCCTGAAAGTGTAGACGAGTACTACACTGCTATTACAGAGTCTGAGTGTTTTTAATGAGAATGAGGATAAATTGGCACCCTTACTAAATTATTTTGAAGACACATGGATTGGGCATCTAAGCAGGTCGGGTCGCAGAATGAAGCCACGTTTCCATGTGGAGTGGTGGAACTGCTACACGAGCTGTTTAGAAGGAGAAGCAAAAACAAACAATGCCATAGAGGGATGGCATAACTCCTTCAACCATACAGTTGGTAAACCACACCCCAACTTCTATAATTTTTTGGAAACTTTGAAGAAGGAGCAAAGTTTCCAAGAAATGAGAATCTCTCAAACATTACCTGGTAGCCTAAACCCACGCACCTCCCAAAAATCCAAACAAATGTCCGAGAGACTATTGGCTATCTTACAACAGTTTTCGTTGTGTGTGGCTTTAGAATACCTAGAAAATGTTGCTAACATCCTACATTTTTAATTCTAATTTACACATTACTTTCCTGCTTTGCCCTAAATTACAATAACTTTTCAATTAAATTGGCATTTACTTTTCACTAAATTATTTTTACCAATAATCGTCGGGTCACCTTACCTTTAGTAGTCTTCTTTCTTTTTCTTCTTCTTTTTTTCCCCAAAAAAAAGGATGTTAAAAAAATGTCACTTCCGTCCTTTTCAAAAACTTCACGTTTTTTCATTTTCCATTTTCAAAAACCATTCTGATATTTTTGAAAATGCAGTGGTTTTCTGTTAAAAACTATCTTCTTTGATCGAACACTAAAAACGTCAAAGTCAAAATCATGAATTCCCAAACAATATCCATAATCCAGTTTCCCCGAAATCCAATTTCTTGACAATTCGATCTTCTTAAAAATCCATATTTCTCGAAATCCATGTTCTTCTCCAAAGGTTCACGACTGGAGTCCAAAATCCAAAGTGGTTTCCAATTCGATGCCCATAATAATCCTAAATTCCCGAAATCCAAAGTGTTTCTAATTCGAACACCCCAAAAATTCATAGTCCACAAAATCCTAAATGGTTTCCAATTCGAAACTCAAAAAAATCCAAAGTCCACGAAATCCAAAGAGGTTTCCAACTCAAACACCGGAAAAATTCTTATTCCCCGAAATCCAAACTGGTTTCCGAATCCATCACCAGAAAAATCCAAACTACATGTATTCGATCTTCAAACAGATATTTTTTAACATTGCATTTTTAAAACTTACATACTCTAAAATAATATTTTCATTACATTTCTCATTTCTCCTTAATTTTCAACCTTACAATAATAACACACATTAATATATTACTACAGGCGACCCGACAAAGGCATACTCTACTTACATGATCGGCAACATGCTGAAATTACTCAATAAACATTTTAATTTACATATGCAACCTCTCCTTATCCTTTCTTTACAATATAGATATACTGTTAAACATTCTAATGTAAATAAATAAAGTTTAAACTGTATCCTACCTGAGCGCAGTTCAGCTTCCAGCTGCTTCCTCCATCGACGCAGTTCAAAATGGGTGCTCGCATTCAACATCATCAGGAGCTACAAAGATAAAAAAGGACTATTTCTTTAAATGTATACTACAAAGTTCTTAAACATTTTTTATTAAATGTTACATGCATCTATTGTCATAATAAAAATATGTATAAATTTAAGAAAAATATTCTTTACCAAAATATATATTTTTTTAAATAAAAAATTCACTTTATAAATTTCCTTTGTAAGTATTATATTATTTATTTTATTTAAATTTACATTTTCTATAAATGTTATACTACCGATATATCCTTTAAATTGCACTTACCTCTAAACTTGTCTCTTTTCCTTCCTCTCAATCTGTCTTCTAGCTGTAATAATGCTTTCCAAAATGTTCCGCGGCATTCATAACATGAGCTATAGAAATAAACGAAGGATATTACTCTCCATTGAAATCAATACAAAAGCGTGGGAACATTTCTTTTCAAATTATTTTTAAATACTTCTGTATTTTATTTAATTTCTTTATATTTTCTAATACATATTAACTATTTTTTAATTATTTAAAAATAAATAACTACACTTTATTTATTTTTTAATTAATATTTTCTTCAATATTTTAAATAATCTTATTCTTTCTTCCTTTTTGTTTTTAAAAAAATCCTCTTTTCATTTTAATCCTTAGTTACTCTAGTATTATATTTACTTGAGTTTTTTTTAAATCTTTTTTTACTACTCTTTTTCATAAATTACTATTCTTCCTATATTTTAAAAATTAAATTATTCAACTTTCTTTCATTTTTATTCATTTGCTATTCTAGTATTACTTATTTCTTGAGTATTCATTTTTTTCTTATTTTTTTTTTACATTTTACTTACATTTCTATTATAACTACTCTTTTTTTCAATTACTGTTCTTACTATGTAACTGTTTTAAATAAATTACTATTATAATACACTTCTATTTTAATTAGTTCTCTAATATTTATTATGACTAATGTATCAATTTTTTATCATCTTAATAATTTATAATTTTTTTAATGTATTACTCTAGTATTAATTATTACTGTTCTATCCATTTTTTTATCTTAACATTTTATTTAAATATTTCTTTTATTTATTTCTCTAGTATTAATTATTACTATTCTATCAATTTTTTATCATCTTAATAAATTATTTAAATATGTCTTTTATTTATTACTCTAGTATTAATTATTACTTTAGTATTTTTGTTAAATATTTCAATAATCTGAATAATTTTTTTAATATTTCTTTTATTTGTTTCTCTAGTATTAATTATTAATTTAGTATTAATTTATCTCTTCCTTATTATTTAAATTACAATACCTTTTATTACTTACACTAGTATTAATGATTACTTAAGTATTAATTTTTAATAAACAAAATATATTTTTTTAAATTAGTTTCCTATTTATTTTGTATAATTCAAAAAGTATAATTTAAATTATATTTTTCATTTTTTTATTTATTAAAATATTTTTATTACAAACTTATAAATGAAAGAATTATTTAAAAAACAATTATACTATATACTTACGTTGTAAATACTTGCGTTGTAATGGCATCTGGATTGTAATAGCATGCGTTGTAAAAGCATTAGTTGTAAAAGAACTTGCGTTGAAAAAGATTCGCTGTAATGGCAGTGCGTCATAAAAGTTGCGTTGTAAAGGATGTTTCCCACAACAGAAAGCCCACCCCCAAACACATTTCTAAACTCAATCCAATGCCAACCATGCCCTAAATGATGTCTAAATTCAACAGACCACACAGAATTACTTGTTCAATGCTGCTGTGAGCCTACTGGATGAAAGCAGTCTGTTGGCAGACAAGGTCAGCAAGCTTGCAGGCCTAGGCTTCTTAATGGCCACCAGCCACATGGCCAGGCCCAACAACAGAAAGCCCACTCCAAAAAAACACATTTCCCAACTCAATCCAATGCCATCCATTCCCTAAATGATGCTTGAAAATGAAATACATTAAAAAAACACCCAAGGAACATTTGCTTCATCATGCACCCACCCATGAGACCCTGACTAGCTCTGGGCCTACTGACTACTACTACCCACAACATGGAATGATAGTTACCAAAATTAAATTGTAGTTGCAACAACTGCAATGCCCCCAATCAAACAGACAAAACAACCACTTACTTGTAAAATATCCAATTAAAAAATCCTCAAATCGAATGGCAATGATGCAGCAGACAAAAAGAGTGATCTTTCCAGCTCAAAATTTAAAGGCAGAATGAGCTGGACAAAGGACTGGGAGGAGCCTGCGGGACAGGAACAGAAAGTAGTAGATTCTGTGGCACTTCCTCCCTCTCCCCCATTTTAAAAAAGGACTCCTCGCCCCAAAAATGGTCAGCCAACTGTCAATCTGAGGAGTTTTTTCATCCAAATCATCATTTGCAGAAGGTTTTATGCTGCTAGAGCTGACATTCTTCTCCAAATTGAAAATTGTACATGTTCGAGTTCTCGAGCTTCACATTACTTCCGCCGGATGTCGATGGCGCGTCCAAAATGACGTGTTTGCATTCTCTCGCTCCCTGTCGCATTAGATATGACGTGTTTGGGTTCTCTTGCTCCTTGCCGTGTTTGACATGATGTGTTCGCGTCCTCACGCTCGCGGTGGAGAATGACGTGTTTGAGTTCTCCCGCTCCTTGTCACGTTCGATATGACGTGTTAGCGTCCTCACGCTCTCGCTCGCGGTGGAGAATGACGTGTTTGAGATCTCATACTCTCACAGTGCATTATCGCGAGACGAATGACGTAATCACTGGTGCGAACTCTCGTGAGATAGCGCAAAATGGCTACCAAATGTAAATGTAAATGTATTGCGACTTATATAGCGCACGTATTACCCGAAGGCATCAAGGCGCTTGCCTTGGGAACCCGTCCTGGCATTTCCCTATGAGATAACCCCTACTGGGCATCCCCAAGGTGAAAGCCAGCCATCCCACAGCGGGTGGGCCGCTGTAGTGGAGATTAAGCAAGCTATTGCCCAGAGTTGCAGCGTGGGACCCCATGATTAGAGTAGGCACCGAGGCGAGAATTATCGAGTCCGTGGACATTTTTGGGCTCAGGACCCTGCCGCGTCGGAAATTGAACCCTGGTCCCGGGCCAGACCTCTGCATCAGGGTCTGCTGCTCCAATCAGTGAGCCACACTCCTCCAATTCCAACAATCCAACATCTCATGGAGCACGCGACCGTTTCGGGAAAACTTGTCGGCGAACGCGGGAATCCAGGTAAGGCGATCACGCACGCGTGAACGTATTTTTACAGTGCGAGCATGAAAAAATGTTCCGGTAGCATTTTCGCGCTCACCGCAGAATGCGAAAATGACAAATTATAGTAATTTTCACGAGCGGTACGAAATTTAACGCCCAGGCCTAATGGAAAAGCTGAAGACTAAACCTGAGATTACCACTCCACAACACAGACTACCATTCCACATAATTACTCACAAGAACACATAATCCCTCTCTACATAATTCCTATACATTAAATACCACAAACATTCTATCCAAATAATTTCACTGCACAACATACCACATAATTCCATTACACACAACGTACATCCTCCCCACTCCAAAAACATCAGTAAAAAACTTTTACATTTACAACGCCAATAGCTAAAACTCTCGCAAATGCGAAACCTATTACATTGAAAAATCTTCTTTAACTAGTAGTCTTGTTTGCAGAGTGTTGGAAAAAGGGTGCTGGGCATCCGACCAGTGCTCAGGAATTCCGCTGTGTAGGATTTACAGGAGATACCAGAAGGGCTTCTTAGCCCCCAAAGTCCCTCAGGAGTAAAATGGACTTCATCGCTCATCACATAGTCTGCCAGGAGGCACGTTTGCAGAGTGGTGGAGAATGGGGGCATGGCCTCCGAAGACGTCTTAGCAATCCTACTGTGTGGGACTTACTGGAGGTAACAATCCTTGGGGGCAAACTACCCCTCCTATTACCTCTAGTAAGTACCACACAGCAGGATTGCTAAGTTCTCATAACAGGCCACTACCCCTGGGCCCACCACTCTGAAAACGGGCTCCATGGCGCGTTCGTGCATGGGGATTGAAGTCCCCTTTGCTGTTGGGGGTCCTTTAGGGCCAACTAGCTTACCTCTTACCTCCAGTAAGCCCTACACAATGGGATTGCTGAGAGGTGCACATAGGCCACATCCCCTTTCGCCACCACTCTGAAAATGCGCCCCTGGCACGTTCTAAGTTGGGGATTAAGTTCCCTTGAATACTGGGGCCAACTAGCCAACCAGGTACCTCCAGGAATTGCCACACAGCTGGATTGCATAGAGCTGGTCCGAGGCCACTCCATCTTTTTAAACCACTCTGCAAATTCCCCAATGGTCCCCGCCTTCTGCAGTAGCCGCCATTGCTTTTGCACAAGGGGAGCTGCTGTGCAAAAGCAATCTGCTTTGGTTTTTGGAAGCGAGAGCAGGTTCTCCCTCACATCATTTGTAAAGCCCTGGGAGGTGCTAGTCCCCAGGGCCAGGGGTCCGTAATGGACCCCGCATTTGAATATTTAGTTTCCTGAGGAGGTGGTGGTCCCTGGGGCTAGGGGGGCCCACAAGGCCCCCTCCCAATTTTAACATAGCCCTAGGGAGGTGGTGGTCCCCGGGACTTTGGGGGGACTGCGTGCCCCTCACACATACATTATGAAACCCCAGGGAGTTGGTGTGTTCCCGGGGCTGTGGGGGCCCCCATGAGCCCCCACACCTTAATTTAGAATTGCTCCCGGGACCTTGCCCAGGAGCTTTTTAACAAACAATGCTCGGGAGACTTTTATAATTTCAGCTGGATTTGCGCACCCTGCGGGAATCCGGACAATTTTGTTTTTGTTAATAATGCTTTTTTTGGGCCTGGGGGTACTTTTGGGATCCCCTGTGCACTTTTACTTGTGACTCGGTTACGGACTCACAAGATGCCTGCCAACACTTCCTGATTTGGAGTGTTGGCAGCCAATCAGAAGTCAGTTTGTGCTCGGGAGGAGCTGTATATTTTTTGGGGGGGGAATTTGTCAGGAACTGCTGAACGGATTTACATCATTTAAAAAAAGGTTGCTTTTTGTACTAAGAGCTACCTTTTTGCCAAATTTGGTGTAATTCCGTTCAGCAGTTTGGGCTGTAGCCATTTCTAAATTTCCTCAGGAAATTAACATGGGGAAAACGTGTTTTTGGCCCCCCTTTTTTCTTGGCCCCCGCTTGACGAATCACCCACAAACTTTCAAGACAGGAGCTGACCGGAGTGCCTCATTAGTTTGGGGTTATATTCATCTGATTTTGATTGAGTTTTTTGACAAAATGAAGGACTTGATCTTTCCCACCCTTCCATATGACAAAAATGTTGTCTATGTAGCGTAGCCACAAAATAAGCCTTTCAAAATTATTTTCAAAGTTGCTACACTTTCTGATGTCATACTCCCAGGCCCCATGAACAAATTTGGGAAACTTGGTGCAAAAGATGTCCCCATTGCAGAACCATGGGCTTGTACAAAGATCTCATTATAAAATAAAAAGAAAATATTTTCCAAACAATGCATGATCATGTTCAGGATCATAGTAGCATGTCCCAGAAATTCCCATATTTCTCCTTTTAAGAAATCTGGCACATGCTTCAAGTCCTTGTTTATGTTCTATCACTGTGTACAGGGAGTGTTTTTATGGATGCCAACTTTGAAAATGATTTTGAAAGGGTTATTTTGTGGCTACTCTACATAGATGACATTTTTGTTGTATGGAAGGGTAGGAAAGATCAAGACCTTGATTTTGTCAACAGACTCAATTAAAATCAGATGAATATAACCTTGACATGCAATATAAGTAAAGAAGAAGTTGAGTATCTGGATACCAAGGTACAGATACTGCATGACAAACCAAACCATTCTCTATCGTAAAAGTACGGCTGGCAACTCCTTACTCCAGGCTCTGAGAAGCCATCCAGAAAATCTCAAATGGAGTATTTCATATGGAGAGCTGCTCAGAGCGAAAAGGAATTGCAGCACTGGATCTGATTTCTCCAATGAACAGTTAATCATGACACAAAGATTTCTGGCAAGAGGCTATCCACAGTGGGTAGTGAATAAGGCCATCAACAAAGTTAAATTGGTGAAACGTGAGGATTTACTTAAGGAAGGTTCATCCAGACAAGAAGTAGATTCAGATAGCAACACAACTTGTGTTATTTTGCATTACAATGGAAATTCCAACCATGTCAGAAAATGCATAGCCAAAAACTGGAATATCCTTAAAATAGATACCATCATAGGGGATACTTTACCTGATAGACCCAGTATAACATACAGATGAGGCCGTAACTTGAGGGATATTCTAGTACATAACGATATCCGCAAAAGCAACATCCACAGGGGAGTAGACCTACAGGGTTTTTATCCCTGTGGTCACTGCAAGGCCTGTGTTAACAGCAAGATGGTGAAAGAATACTGGGATTCCAGCATTAACAGCATCAGAAAGATAAATCAATTTCTTACATGTACCAGTATGTTTGTTGTGTATGTGTTAGTCTGCCCATGTGATCTCAAATACGTGGGCAGTACTACACACATGGCGAAAAAACGTATTCTTGAACACACAAGAGCGATTAAGAAAAACGACAAGCAACACCCTATAGCTTGCCATTTTGAGGCCTTCCATTTCTCAGATCCCACCAAATTGTCCTTTTTCATTGTAGAACAGGTCAAGCCAACCAAAGAGGTGGGAATCGGACCTTGAGACTTAGGCAAAAACAATATCATAAGTATGTGCACACGTTACCCGAAAGGGCATAATATTGATGAAGAACTGAGTGAACATCTATATGAAGAATAATGTCTGTTTAGTAAAGTATACTTTTCTGTTTAGCACGGATGTAGTATATATTGTACAATATGTAACTGATATAGAACCATTTACTCTTCTAATCTACTTGTTATTTTCTTCTTTGTTTTTCTCTTTTCTCACAGGAAGAAAGGGAGGGACACTGTCTCGGGCTTGTGGCACCTGTACCCTAATCCTTTCTCCATGGTCCATCTTCTATTTCTCTCCGATTATGTAATGTAATTTGCAGTTTGCACCCACTATGCACATATGTGCACATAATCACATTTTGCACTTTAAGAGACTGAGGCCAGACTCCCCTTAACCAACCCAGAACATCTCATGTTTGTATACATCTAAGTCAGTACCACCCTTTGTGGGTGTCCTTCTTGTTACAGTTATCCCACTAACCAGGGTATACGCACTTGAATTGGACTATATGTCAGCTTTTTCGAGAGAACGCACAGGCCTCCATGCTACCTCTTTTTATTGCACTTATACTTTGCGATTTATTTGACCCCCCACTATTGCACTAACCAGCAATAAATGTAATCTTCATTGATTAGTTGTGGGGACTTGATCATTACGTTCTACAGTATGATCGGGTTGCGGATAATAATTCAGTCTTATATCATCTCATTCAACGCAGCTGCACTGGGCTATTATTACCGCTATTATCCTTTGTTAACATCACATGTTAGCGGCTTAGTGGGTGTAAGATGTTTCTGATTACCTACATCTCCCATGATACATCACGCTGTTGCGCTATGGTACGATACGGGACAGTACATTATGTACAGCTATCAGTTCCTTAGATTTGCAAGCAATACCTGTTATGTGCTAAGGTCATGAACGATTAATCTTAATCTACATATTTCACATACGTACCAGCACGCTGCACATTTGCGCATACAAGATTATCATGTGCAGTTTCACCGCAACAACATAAAGGAAATTAATGTGTGTGGGGGTGCAAATGTTATCCAACGTTCACATTTATCATGTATGTTTACATTTATGTTTAATATATTGGATGATTTTTGTGACTCGTTAGACTACGCCAACATGGCACTGCAACATTGCTGACGTTGTCCTCTTTCCATTACCATGAGATACGAAAAAACGAACTTTAAATAGACAATCTTTAATGAATTCCGTTGTGTGATCAAGCACTTTTTGGAGCACAAAACGCGCCACCGAAAGGTTTATGGAGTGAATAAACCTCTACAACTTGGGTACTTTGCGGATGCTGTGTCATTATTTGCAACCTGAGTGCTCGTTTGGAACACCGTTTTCGTGGTGATATATATATATATATATATTACCTACTGGCGGTCGCCAGTAGGTATATATAGTTAGGATTTTTTCCCTATGGGATTTCTGAAAATTCTATGTCTAATAACTTTGGCGTTTGTGGACGGAATCGGCTGAAATTGTTTCTGAGCAGCCCCTGAAAATTTGGGGGGGTTTCGTCAAGGGGGGGCTGAGAAAAAAGGGGGGTCCCAAAACGCGTTTTTCCCATGTTAATTTCCATAGGGCGGTTGGCCTCACTTTTAGCTCGAACGGCTGAATGGATTTGCACGAAACTTGGCAAAATTGTAGGGACTGTTAGCCCGATGTGCCTTTGCTAGGTCTCAATATATGTGCTTCAGTGGATTTTGAGAAATTAACGTTTAAATCAAGATATATATCTGTAACAGCGCTCCGGGCAGCGATCCGGTTCGCGTACTTTTCGCTTATCGGAACTTTGCGATGCGAAGCTGATTGGCTCTCCGGTGTCTGTCAACATTCTAAACAGTCCGGTGCGGCCGCCATCTTGTCTCTCGGTAGGATCGAGAGATAAGAGGAGGCCAAAACAAAGGGGGAAATTTCGATAAGGGGGCCTAGTAGATCCTCCCTGACCCCCTAGGTTTTATGTGGAGGTTGTAAAAGGTTTCTGCAGGGGGAAAAAAAAAAAAAAAAATTATTTATGCGTGGTGAGCTCCTAGTACGCGAACCGGGTAGCGCTCTGGGCAGCGTACTATAAGGATAAAAGAATGATAGATTTTTTTAATACTGTATGTTAAATATTTGTTGTTTTTGTTGTTTTTGTTGGTTTTTTTTTGTTTTCTTTATTTATTTTTTTTTTTTATTATGATTGTGTTTCATACTTTATTAAATTTTCTAACATTTCATTGTCAGAAATGTCATAATTTATTATAGGGTGTAATTGTTTTTCATTTTGAAGCAGGTTGTCTACTGCTTCAACACATTGTAGAAGTTCGTGGTCTCTACTGTCATCCATAAAGTCATCAAGTTTGTCTTGGCTGCTCTCCTTCAGTTCAATCGAAAATGAAACTTGTTGTTCGCCTTCCATTTTGCCTGAAATTTTGAATAAAAAAATATATATTAGTAGAGATTGGGCACTGTTGGGATTAATTTTAGATAGGTAGTTTTTATCAGTGAATTTTTCTTTTGGCAGTGTATAGTATCAGAGTGGAAATAGGACTATAAAAAAGTGTATGTAATTTAACGAAGAGAAGCCTAACTCCATTCCTAACTATAACAGAGAAGTCTATCTAAATCCATAACTACTACAGAGGGATAGTGTATATGTATCAGAAAAAGTCTACCATATCAAGTTATAGTGTTCAATATACTTCATTTTTAAAAATAACAACTTACCTTCAGAAACAAGTTGAAGTCTTAGGTAAGTATTGAAATGTGATGTACAACAAGAAGTAGCAGTCAAAATGGCTGTGTTTTCTTCTCTTCCTTTATATATATTCAGGTATATAACCAATCAAATATCAGGTAATAAAAGTAGAAAATGAAAGTAAGATTTTTATTGGTTGTCAATTCCAACACTTCAGATGTGTTTTGTGAAGTAATTTACCTCAAGGTATTTAGAGAGGTCTACAGGCTTAATGGCTAAATGGAATTTCAATCAAATTTGTGAAAATGAAAGGGATTGTTATGTAGTATGAGTTAATCTATATTTGGTGAGAGTGTCTCCAGTCCTTTTTCTTTGAATTACTTTCCCACCTTTTCTTTGGGCCGCTTCCCGGGAAGCAGTTTAGTCCGCGAACTAGAAGCGTAACGGGAGTCCACCATTTTGTGTTTCGGTCGAATTAACATATAAAATGGAGGTTAAATAATGTTCAGAAAGGGTAGAAGGGGACACGGTACAAGTATTTTGACCCCCCAGGTTTTCTGAGGGTGGCTGAGGAGGACCATATGTGCGGAGAAAAAACATTTTTAAAATAATTTTGGGTGGTTAGCTTCCAGTTCGCGTACCGGGTAGCGCTCTTTGAGCGTAGTTTGTTGAAAATTACAGAAATAAGTTAGAGAAAAGTATTAATTGTGAGTGATCAGATGAAGGGTAGCTCTGAGAAGAGCTTTTGGGTTTATGTTCCATTTAGGTACTTATAAGTAGGTACCAATGCACAGTCTTAAATTCAGAATGAAAATTCTGTTGCCCTCATCTGAGAAGTGAACTCCATCTCCTCTGTAGATATCTTGCATGTAGTAACGCAAGTTATTATTGTACAGGGAGCCCATTCCATGGTCTCTCATGAAAGCTGAAACAGATTTGTTTACATGCTTCCTCGCTTTCTCAATTTGTGGACCAAATTGGTTGGACCACCTCCATTTCTGTCTTTGGCATATATTGGAATATACCAAGGCAGTTTGAGGAAAAAGTGCCATTAATTGCTCAAAGGTGTCCTTTAAAAGCATTTCCAGACCAACCCCAGTCATAGTGCCTAAATCATTTCCTCCACAGTGCACTATTAAGAGGTCAGGTTTTGGCAAATGCATAAAGGTTTTCACCAATGGTATCAATTGGTGACATTTTAATCCTCTTTGGCCCAACCATTTAATTTCCACATCCTGTAAATTGAGGTTGTGTAAATTTCTGTTGTCAGCATACCTTTGAGCCCAGTGGATGTAACTATGTCCAACAATCCAGACGTTAAACATGGTGGGAGAAGGTTGTGCTGCAGTCAGATGAAGTGTGGTAATGAAAGGGCAGTTGAAACAGTAGGAGTTTGTAAAGAAAAAAAACTGTGGATTTCCAATGCTAATTATTCATTAGCAGTGATTGGCGCATTTCCATTTCTGAAAACAGAAAGTTAGGGTGCATGGATGTGTTCTTGAAACATGTAATTTCAATGGTCAAGGAAGAAACTTTTAATGAAAGATTGCACTGGATACGCAGGTGCACTGAGAGTTCAGAGTTCAATTGAAACATTGTTGTGTGAACTTGCAAACATGAGAGGTCTTTCAGGAGGTCGTTGCTAAGCAAAAAAAAGGCAGAGAGGGCAGAGGGGGGGAAGGGTTTTGATTTGAAAAAAGTGAGGGAAGAGTTATGATTGGCTAATATGAGAGATATGTGAAATGAATATCTGTATTTCTGTGCTTTCAATAGCTGCAGCCTCTGGAGTGCATCCTTTTTCTTCTGCTGAAGACAATTTGGTGTATTTCTGAGACTGTTTTCAAAACTCAAAAAGTATTTGCTAAGGTGAGAAAAGATTTATTTATTTTAGATATAGAATAGAATGATTTAAGGAGAAAATGATGAAGAAAGCTGTGTTTTTAAAACTGTGGCTTTGTCTATAGTGATATAGAAATAGATTTTGTTACTTTGAGAAATTGTATTTGCATATTCGGTGTAGGATTCTGGCATGTAGTAACTCAAGGTATTATTGTATATGAAGCGCATTCCATGGTCTTTTATGTAAGCTGAAACAGATATGTTGTTTTTAAAAACCATTTTTAAAACAATTAAATTTTGGATATGTACTGTTAGAGTTTCATAGGTTGTTTTGGGTCATATTTATAAGGCATTTGAGTGTCTTTGATGTTATTTTTTCATTTTTAAATGGAAAGCATTCCTCATGGGGCAAGTGTCTTGTAAATACGTTCTCACCTGCGCTTGGCAAATTTAGATTTTGATTATGGGAGTTACATAGCCATGTTAATAATGTCGGAAAAATGGTGCTAGGGTATTCCAGAAAACGCTTTCGTGTGTCTCAAGGACATTTTCAGTCATTTCCTCTTGAATGCAGGTATACAATTGATTTATATGCTGTGTTTAAAAACGATTCTTTTCTAATACATTTTACAGATAGAAATATTAGCTTTCAAAAAACCATTGAAATTCAATGAAAAAACCATAGGTTATA
Organism: Lissotriton vulgaris; assembly: GCF_964263255.1. Classification (NCBI taxonomy): domain Eukaryota; kingdom Metazoa; phylum Chordata; class Amphibia; order Caudata; family Salamandridae; genus Lissotriton; species Lissotriton vulgaris. Next base: position 359,412,428 of record NC_141685.1, on the reverse strand, counting down.
CTCCATATATAGTTAGGAATTAGCATTTACAAAACCTTATTTTACTCGCATAAAACCATTGAAATTCCATATATAGTTAGATGCGCTAACTATATATCGCGCACCCGCAATCCACTGCTGATGATGTCACATATTACATCATTCATGACATGGTCAGTGACATCACTGATGATATCACTGATTACAACATCCAGTGACTGTATGTTTCTGTAAAGTTAAAATATGTCTTACATATTGAAGAATGAGTGGATGTATAAGTGTCTGGATGAAGGATTTAGTAGGTGCATGACTGACTGTATGATTGAGTGATTAAATGTGTCTCACTGAGTGCATGGGTTAGTGACTTAACTGTCTTAATTTGTGCATCATTATGTCTGTTGTTCTGTAAACTGTTGCATGTGTTGATAAGTAGCTATATGAGTAACTATATGGGTTATTGATTGGTTGCCCAAGTATTTGTATGGGAGACTGAGTGTGTGTGTGGGTGGCTGGGAGGTGTATGACTCTGTGCATAGATGTGTGAGCAGTTGATTCACTAGATGTATGGCTTCAAAAGTGCATGTGGAAACAGCTGTATGGCCGGTTGACTGTGTGCATGAGTGTATTGGTGAGTGAATGGATATCTCAGTGCTACATGTCAAAGTAAGTACATATGTAAAACACAGTACATGTGAGAGTTGACATATATAAATAACTGTGCATAAGAGCCAGTGAATGTGTGAGTGGCTGTATGGATCATTGTGAGCTTGTATCAGGGATTGTATAAGAGAGTAAATATGTGTTAGTATATGTTTGAATAAGTAAAGTTTGTATAACTGTATAGTTGAGGAAATGGAGGTGTGATTGATTTTTTGCATGACTGACTAGGTGTTTGAGTAACTCCATGGATGAGTGGCAGTCTCTGAGTGTCTGTTTACACTGATTGTATCTAAGGTTATATTAGAGTCTGAAGAGGTTCATCGTATTATCACATGAATGATATCATCAGTGATGTGATCAGTCATGTCAAATGAGATGTCATCAGTGATGTCATCAGTGATGTCATTTGAGATGTCATCAGTGATGTCATTTGAGATGTCATTTGAGATGTCATCAGTGATGTCATCAGTGATGTCACTGACCATGTCATGAATGATGTAATATGTGACATCATCAGCAGTGGATTGCGGGTGCGCGATATATAGTTAGCGCATCTAACTATATATGGAATTTCAATGGTTTTATGCGAGTAAAATAAGGTTTTGTAAATGCTAATTCCTAACTATATATGGAGTATAACCTATGGTTTTTACATTGAATATATATATATATATATATATATATATATATATATATATATATATATATATATATATATATATATATATTCACTGAAAAAACCATAGGTTATAGACCATATATAGTTAGGGATTAGCATTTACAAAACATTATTATTTTACTCGCACAAAACCATTGAAATTTGTATATATAGTTAGTTGCACTAACTATATATCGCGCACCCGCAATCCACTGCTGATGATGTCACATATTACATCATTCATGACATGGTCAGTGACATCACTGATGACATCACTGATGACATCTCAAATGACATCACTGATGACATCACTGATGACATCTCAAATGACATCACTGATGACATCTCAAATGACATCACTGATGACATCACTGATGACATCTCATTTGACATTACTGATCACATCACTGATGACATCATTCATGTGATAATACGATGAACCTCTTCAGACTCTAATATAACCTTAGATACACTCAGTGTAAACACAGACTGTCACTCATCCATGGAGTTACTCACACACCTAGTCAATAATGCAAAGAATCAATCACACCTCCATTTCCTCAACTATACAGTTATACACACCTTACATATTCAAACATATACTAACACATATTTACTCTCTTATACAATCCCTGATACAAGCTCACAATGATCCATACAGCCACTCACACATTCACTGGCTCTTATGCACAGTTATTTATATATGTCAACTCTCACATGTACTGTGTTTTACATATGTACTTACTTTGACATGTAGCACTGAGATATCCATTCACTCACCAATACACTCATGCACACAGTCAACCGCCCATACAGCTGTTTCCACATGCACTTTTGAACCCATACATCTAGTGAATCAACTGCTCACACATCTATGCACAGAGTCATACACCTCCCAGCCACCCACACACACACTCAGTCTCCCATACAAATACTTGGGCAACCAATCAATAACCCATATAGTTACTCATATAGCTACTGATCAACACATGCAGCAGTTTACAGAACAACAGACATAATGATGCACAAATTAAGACAGTTTAGTCACTAACTCATGCACTCAGTGAGACACATTTAATCACTCACTCATACAGTCAGTCATGCACCTACTAAATCCTTCATCCAGACACTTATACATCCACTCATTCTTCAATATGTAAGACATATTTTAACTTTACAGAAACATACAGTCACTGGATGTTGTCATCAGTGATGTCATCAGTGATGTCATTTGAGATGTCATCAGTGATGTCACTGACCATGTCATGAATGATGTAATATGTGACATCATCAGCAGTAGATTGCGGGTGCGCGATATATAGTTAGTGCAACTAACTATATATACGAATTTCAATGGTTTTGTGCAAGTAAAATAATGTTTTGTAAATGCTAATCCCTAACTATATATGGTCTATAACCTATGGTTTTTTCAGTGAATTTTTATGGTTTTGTGAGTGCTAATTCCTAACTATATATGGTCTATAACCTATGGTTTTTTCAGTGAATTTCAATGGTTTTTTAATAGTAAATATTATTGGGTTACAACATTCAAGACATCTACAGAAGAGATGGTGGGCACTTCCCCGATGAAGGGAATAGAATATTCGTCCTTTATTTAAAAGTGTGCATTGGAACATACTTGTAGGTACCTAAATTAGCGGCAGAACCCAATAGCTCTTTTCAGAGCTACCCTACCTCTGATTATTCAAAACGTTTATCTTTTTCTTACTTTTTTTTTTTTCACCAAAGTACGCTCCCCGGTTCGCTTACCGGTGCGCGTACCGGGCGCTCCCCCGCGAAATTTTTAAATTTTTATTTTTTTATTTTTGCATGTATCAGCATCCTAATACCCTCTCCGAAAACCTAGAGGGTCACAAAGTGTCTACCGTGCCTCCTTCTACCCATTCCGAACATTGTTTGTCCTCCATCTTGTGTCTCAATTCTACCGATACACAAAATGAAGGACTCCCGTAACGCTGCCGGTTCGCATACCGGGGAGCGCACCGGTAAGCGCTCGATAAAAAAAGGTGGGAAAGTAATTTACAGAAAAACCACTACAGACACTTTCATCAAATATAGAATAGGCCCTACTACATAGCAGTCCCTACCATTTACCCAAATTTGATGGAATTCCATTGAGAAAATTATGCTGTAAGCCTGACTAAATATCCTGAGGTAAATTACCTAACAAAAACACTTATAAAGTGTTAGAATTGACAACCAATCAAAATACTACTTTCAATATCTTCTATTATTTCATGACATTTGATTGGTTATGTACCTGAATATATATAAAGAAAGAGAGAGAAACACAGCCATTTTGACTACTACTTCCTGAAGTACATATCAAGTGCACTTCAACTGAGAACTTAAACTTCCTTTTGAAAGGTAAGATGTTATTTTAAAAACTGAAGTATGTTCTGTTCTTTAAGTTAATTAGGAAAACATTTTCTGATAGTTATATACTATCCCTCTGTAATACTTATAGAATAAGATAGACTTCTCTGTTTTAGTTATGGATGGAGTTAGGCTTGTCTTGTATAATTAATAATTGACTTAGACTTTATCACATACATTTTTTGAT